>NW_023425351.1:24616217-25816217 GCF_014108415.1 Molossus molossus
AGGCAACAGAAACACAGGAGAAAATGAACACATGGGCATACATCAAACTCAAAAGCTTTTGCACGGCAAAAGATACAATCATCAAAATGGAAAGACAACCCACTGTATTGGAGAGCATAATTGCCAGTGATGCATCAGATAAGGGGTTAATTTCCAATATATATAGAGTACTCATACAACTCAACAAAAGGAAGACAACCCAATTAAAAAATGGGCAGGGGAACTGAATAGACCCCTCTCCAAACAGGACATACAAATGGCCAGAGACATATGAAGAAATGCTCAACATCACTAATCATCAGAGAGATGAAAATAAAAATAAAAATGAGGTATCACCTCACACCTGTCAGAATGGTAGTCATCAACAAATCATCAAACAACAAGTGTTGTCGAGAGTGTGGAGAAAAGGAGACTCTAGCACACTGCTGGTAGGAATGCAGACTGATGCAGCCACTATGAAAACAATATAGTGTTACCTCAAAAAATTAAAAGTTGAAATGCCCTTTGACCCAGTGATCCCACTTTTAGGAATATACCCTAAGAAGCCTGAAACACCAATCAGAAAGAATATCTGTACCCCCATGTTCATAGCAGCACTATTTACAATAGCTAAGATCTGGAAACAGCCCAAGTGTCCATCAGTAGACGAATAGATAAAAAAGCTGTGGTACATATATACAATGGCGTACTATGCAGCTGTAAGAACGAAAGAGCTCTTATCCTTTGAGACAACATGGAGGGACCTGAAAAGTGTTATCCTATGTGAAACAAGCCAAAGAAAGACAAGTATCATATGATCTCACTTATTTGTAGAATATAATGAACATAACAGTCTGAGGAATGGGGTAGTCCCAGAGATGTGGAAGTGGGGTACAGACTGACAATACCCAGAAGAGGGGGTGGTGGGGGAGAGATAAACCACATAACTTATATGCATGTATGCATGAACAATGGACATGGACAACAAAGCTGGGGATAGGGTGGGGAGGGAGGGGGAGGCGGGAATCAGTGGGAGGGGGAAGAGAAACATCTGTAACAAAAATCAATAAATAAAATAAAAAAATATATAAAATGATTTGGGTTATCTATAAATTATAATTTCAAGAGTTGATTATTGTTTGGGTGTTACAGGGGTGATAATGTTTGATGGGAAGACATTAGTGGACAACAGCAAAGAATCTGGACCCAGGCAGCTATCAGAACAGGGTCTATGAAGCTTGCTCCCAATCAAAGGGGAATGATTCCCGGCATCAAGGGTTCGTGAAGGCCACCAGATGACAGCAGTCAATTGTGTGCATCTTTGTCAGGTCCTTCAGGTCCTTTCATCAGCAGCACTTTCCCAGTCTTGGGGGTCTTCATCAGCTTTCAGCCCTCCTGGTTGTTCTGTGCTCTTTGGCTTTTGCCTGTTCTATGGGTGGAAATAACTAGTATACAACCCTCTGTTTTTTTTTTTTTTTTATATCATTTCTGAGTGTTTATTGCCAGATTAAATGAATTGGAGTTTAATTCCCAGGTGTACTATTCCTAAGCAGGACCTAAGCCTCAAACCTGCCTGAGATCGATTCCTGTAAATACTTGGCTGGAACTACAAGATAAAGAGATACATTAAATTTGTCGAACATAGAGAAGACTAACATTTCCTGATTGTCTACTATAGTCTAGGTTCTTTTTGTGCTAGGCATTCCACATATACTCTCACTCAATGTTTTTAGATTTCATTTTGATTTTTTAATTGAAACAATGTGTTTTATAAACATCAAAAAGACTAGTTGGTGAGTAGTTGGAAATACATTTTAAAAAACAGTCTTTCTTTAAGAGGGGTATAGTCTTTGTATGATAAAAAAATAAAATAAAATCAGTCAAATATTATGACAAGGATTTTATTAAACACAGCAGTCTTCTGCTTCATTCTTCTTTGCTGCCAATTCCCTCTAATTAGTTCAATAAGTCATAATCTCTTAAGTGATTTCTTCTAGCATTTACCATCTTACTTCTAAATTAAATGCAAATACTGTTATTTTTAAATTGTTTTTTCATTTCAGGTGTTGTCTACTGACTTCCTACTATAGAAAATGAGCTCTCCCAAACCTCCCCCTTTCACATACATTTACTTCTTCCTGTCCTTTTGATATATTTGTTTCACAGTTTTTGGTTAAGTTAATATTTAGGGCTAACATTGTTTAACTATATGAATACTATTTATAGCTAAGTCACATGGTATACTATAATTATATTTCTTCTCATTTCCACCAGAGTTAATAATTGCATTTAAAAAATTTTCTTGGTGTCTGTGCTTTTATTATTAATTCATCCCTAAACTTTCTGATGCAAGTAAAAATGGCCTCTGAACATGATAAGTGTTCTCTTTTAAAAATTTATTATTTTTATTAATTTGTTTTTGTTACACATGTTTCTCCTTTCCCCCCATTGACATCCTCTCCCCAGCTTTGTTGTCTATGTCCATTGGTTATGCATGTATGCATATAAGTTCTGTGGTTTATCTCTTCCCCCCAACATTCCCTCTTCTGTGGTTTGTCAGTCTGTACCCTACCTCTATGTCTCTGGGTCAATTTTGTTTGTTTGGTTCATTATATTCCACAAATAAGTGAAATCATGTGATATTTGTCTTTCTCTGCTTGGCTTGTTTCACTTAGCATAATACTCTCCACGTCCCTCCATGCCATCTCAAAGGGTAAGAGATTTTTCTTTCTTACAGGTGCATAGCATTCAATTGTGTACATGTACCACAGCTTTTTTATTCACTCATCTACTGACGGACAGTTGGGCTGTTTCCAGATCTTAGCTATTGTAAATAGTGCTGCTATGAACATAGGGGTACATATATTCTTTCTGATTGGTGTTTCAGGCTTCTTAGGGTATATTCCTAGAATTGGGATCACTGGGTCAAATTAAATGGCAGTTCAATTTTTAACTTTTTGAGGTAACACCATAGTGTTTTCCATAGTGGTTGCGCCAGTCTGCATTCCCACCAGCAGTGTACTAGAGTCCCCTTTTCTCCATACACTCGTTGCAAATATTGTACCATCCTTGCATCCCTGGGATGAATCCCACTTGGTCATGATGAGTAATTTTTTTGATGTATTGCTGGATCCTATTTGCTAATATTTTGTTAAGGATTTTGGCATCTGTGTTCATCAGGGATGTTGGCCTATAGTTTTCTTTCCTTGTACTGTCTTTATCCAGTTTTGGAAATAGGATTATGCTGGCCTCACAAAATGAATTTGGAAGTGTTTCATCTTCTTGAGTTTTTTGGGAGTTTCTTAATTACATCTTCAATTTCCTTTGTTGTTATTGGTCTTTTCAAGTTTTCTATCTCTTTCTGGTTCAGTTTTGGGAGGCTGTGCGTTTCTAGCAATTTGTCCCTTTCTCCTAGATTGACCAATTTGTTGGCGTGTAATTTTTCATAGTATGTTTCGATAATCCTTTGTATTTCTATGGTGTCAGTTGTTACTTCTCCCCTTTTATTTCTTATTTTGTTTATTTGGTGAGTCTCGTTTTGTTTCTTGGTGAGTCTAGTTAAAGGTCCATCGATATTGTTTATCTTTTCAAAAAACCAGCTTTTTCTTTCATTCATCTTTTGAGTTGTTTTTTAGTCTCTATGTCATTTATTTTTGCTCTGACCTTGACTATTTCTTTTCTCCTACTAGCTCTGGGTTTTTCTTTTTGTTTACTTTCTGGTTCTTTAAGTTTTAGGGTTAGAAAGTCAATTAGGAATTCTTCTTGATTCTTCAGGTAGGTCTGTAGTGCTATGATCTTCCCTCTCAGGACTGCTTTCATTGTTTCCCATAGATTTTGTGTTGTGTATTTGTTTTTCAGAAAATTTTTAATTTCTTCCTTGATCTTGTTAGTAACCCATTAGTTGTTTAATAACATGCTATTTAGCCTCCAAGTATTTGAATGTTTTTGTGTTTTTTTATTGTAATTGAGTTCTAGTTTCATGCCACTGTGATCTGAGAAGATGCTTGATATGATTTCAATCTTCTTGAAATTATAGAGTCTTACTTTGTGTCCTAACAAGTGGTCTATCTGTGAGAATATCCCATGTGCACTTGAGAAGAATGTATATTCTGTAGCTTTGGGGTGAAATGTTCTGTAAATATCAATGAAGTCCAACCGATCTAGTTCGTCTTGTAAGGACTGTATGTCCATGTTAATTTTTTGTCTAGAAGATCTATCCAGTGGTGTCAGTGGCATGTTAAAGTCACCCACTATGATTGTATTGCTATTGATCTCTCCCTTGAAGTCTTCCAGAAGTTTTTTAAAATATATTTTGGTGCTCTTGTATTTGGTGTGTATATGTTTACCAGGGTTATATCCTCTTGTTGGATTGATCCCATTAATATTATGTAGTGACCTTCTCTGTCTCTTATTATGGCCTTGTTTTGAAGCCTATCTTGTCAGATATGAGTATTCCTACACCAGCTTTTTTTTTCATTTCTTTTTGCTTGGAAATTTTTTTCCATCCTTTCACTTTCATCCTGTGTGAGTCGGGTCTCTTATAGATAGCATATATATGGGTCATGTTTTCTTATCCAATCAGCTACCCTATGTCTTT
Source organism: Molossus molossus (assembly GCF_014108415.1). Classification (NCBI taxonomy): domain Eukaryota; kingdom Metazoa; phylum Chordata; class Mammalia; order Chiroptera; family Molossidae; genus Molossus; species Molossus molossus. The sequence goes on from NW_023425351.1 coordinate 24,620,794, forward strand.
TGATTGGAGCATTTAAGCCATTTACAATTAAGGTTATTATTGATAGATAGTTATTAGTTGTCATTATAATTTTATTCCTGTGTTCCTCTCTTTTTCTCTTTCTCTGTTTCTTCTTCTTACAACAGTCCCTTCAGCATTTCTTGCAGTACTGGTTTGGTGGTGGTAAATTCCTTTAGCTCTTTTTTTTTTTAATCCATGAAGCTCTTTATTTCTCCTTCAATTTTGAATGATAGCCTTGCTGGATAGAGTAATCTTGGAGTCAGACCCTTGCCTTGCATTACTTTGTACACTTCACGCCACTTCCTTGTGGCCTGCAGTGTTTCTATTGAGAAATCCGCTGACAGTATAATGCAAGGTCCCTTGTAGGTAACTTTCTGTCTCTCTCTTGCTTCCTTTAAGATTCTTTCTTTGTCTTTAATGTTTTCCATTTTTATTATGATGTGTCTAACTGCGGGTCTTCTGGGGTTCATCTTGCTTGGGACTCTCTGTGTTTCCTGGACTTGTGTGACTTTTTCTTTCACCAGTTTAGGGAAGATTTCTGTCGTTATTTCTTTAAACCAGTCTCTATTCCTTTCTCTGATTCTTCTCCTTCCAGTACTCTTATAATGTGAATGTTGTTACGTTTTGTATTGTCCCACAGCTCCTTAAATTATCCTCTTGCTTTTTAAACTTTTTTTCTATTTGCTGCTCTATTTGCTGCTCTATTTGGGTGTTTTTCTCTACCTCATCTTCTAAGTCAGTGATTCAGTCTTCAGTATCTTCTAATCTACTATTGAACCCTTCTAAGGTATTTTTCATAACAGCTATGTCATTCTTTATTTTCTCTTGATTTTTATGCATAGCTTCTACCTCTTTATGCATAGCTTCTACTTTTTTTTAAAGATGAAGTAGCTCCCAGTGAGCTCTTCATAATTCTTATTAAGTTGCTTGTAGTTCTCACCAAATTGTTTGAGCACCCTTAAAATCATTGCTTTGAATTCTTTATCTGACAAGTTGCTTTCTTCCATTTCCTGTAGTTCCTTTTCTGGTGATTCCTCTTTTTTTTCCCCTTTGGGTGTTATTTCTTTGTCTCCCCATTTTAGCTGTCTTGTAGCTCTAGACCCGGTAAGGGATGTTTGGATGTGTAGGCAGCTCACTGTATATCAAATAAGGCTGCTGTGTGTCCCAGACTGTTTTGTTGTGTGTTGCCTCTTGCCTGCTGTGGATCTTGGAGGATTGACTACTGGGGGTTAATATTGGTGTGTCCTGATAGGTGCTGCTGCTGGATCGCATGGGCCCCTCTGAAACTGTGTTCCCTGCTGGTCTCTGGTGCCACCTATAGCTGTATTGCTCAGGCCCTGCTGGAGCTGCACTCCCTGCCCACACTGTGGGCAGTTGTTTTGCACAGTCCCCACTGGAGCCCTGGCTCCCTGCCGATCTTGTGGTCAGCTGGGTTGTACAGGCCTTGTTGGAGCCCACGCTCCCTACAAGCTGTGGAAGCTGGACTGCACAGTCCCCTCTGGAGATCCGGTTCCACACCTATCTTGTGGGCCACTGGGTTGCACAGGTCCCTCTGGAGCCCTGGCTCCCTACTGCTCTTGTGGGCAGCTGTGTTGCACAGGGCCTATGGTGTCCCAGGTCCCGCAGCTGGTGGCTGGGGAGCACTGCCACCCAGTGGGGCTCCGCTCCTGCTCAGCCTTTGCTGTAGTTTTTTGGGATGGGTCTCAGCTGCTGGTTTGTGCTTCTGTTACCTGGGGATAGATGTCTGCTCCTCACCCTCTGTTGCTGAGGGTATATCTCAACTCTGATTGAGCTGCTACTGTGGGGGATGGTGCTGGGCTCCTGGCCATTTCCGATTTCTGCAGCAGGCACCTTGACAGGTCCACTACTGTGCACTGGTCTTTGTTGACGCAGAGGATCCACTGGTCTGATGGGGCCAGGTGAGCTGGTGGGCTCAGGTTGCTTTGCCCTAGCCACTCCCACTGCCTCCTCCCAGGGAAGACCTGGAATCTTCCAAAATGGTGGGACTTCCCTGTGGCACAGGGAGAAGTGCCCTGAAGAGCCGCTTACCACGGTAGCCGGCTGCATCTTGTCCACAGCACAGGAAACTTCTACTCTGCATCTCTGCACTGTGAGTTTGGTTGTCCACCTTCACGTCCACTCACTCTCTCTCACACACTAGCTCACTCTCTTATGCACTCACCCTCCCTCTGGTCCTGCCCGCTGCCATCTTCCTCCCTAAGTGTTCTGTTTCATATTCATCTTGGAGAATTTAATCTGAAGTCTTCAGTACTCCTCCTCCTATTCCAAGTTAGTTTCTCTCGAATCCTGACATACAGATGTTACCCCTTCACCATTGTCTTTAGATTTTTTTCCCCATGCCTTTCTCCTATGTTGGGCTTCCTATTTTGTGGGATCCTACATCTTTCTCTTGCTTTATTCCCTCATTTCAATACAGCATATTCTTCATAAGTTTCCTGGGAAAGGTACATAATTTAGGACCTCAATTAAAAAACATTTTTTTTCTTTATTGATTTCTAGAGAGAGGGAAGGAGAAGGAGAGAGAGAGATAGAAACATCGATGAGAGAGAACATCAGTTGGTCGCCTCCTACATGCCCCCCAATGGAGATTTGGCCCACAACCTGGGCATGTGCCCTGACCAGGAATCGAACAGATGACCTCCTGGTTTATGGGTTGATGCTCAACCACTGAGCCACACTGGCTGGGATGGACCTCAATTTTATGAAAATAATCTACCCTGACATTTCATTGATTATTTTGCTGGGTCTAGATTTTAGGATAGACATTTTCCTCAAAACTCTGATGCACTTCTCCACTGCTTCAAGCTTCAGTGGTGCTGTTGAGACATTTTATGCCATCCAGGTCCTCACTCCTTTATCATCATTTTTTTTTTCCTCTCTGGAAGATTTTAGGTTCATCTCTTTATCCTGGTGTTCATGATACATCAGATAAATCCTTTGAGAGGATTTGCATTTGCTTCTACCAAATACCTGGAGGGTATTACCAACCTGAGATTAATCTGAATTAAATTCTTGGTTAGAGGTTTATCAGACCATTTAGGTAAAGGTTTCCCCCACTATCCAACAGTAGCTTGTTCCTCTGAAGCCTTTCAAAAGCTGAAATGGCATAAAGCGAAGAAGCAATTTCCTCAGGACACAGCTTGCTAATGGATGCACAAAATAAATCGAGATGGAGCACAGATGATCACAGACACCGTTCAGTGGGCTGGCGGCTTGATGCTGAGATGCTGAGTGTGGTTCCCCGGGAAGGAGCTTGGTGGGGCTGCTCTTGAAGCTCAGGGTGTGAACTGTCTCTTTAACAGCTGGCTGCAAAATAATTGCTAAATGCGATTTTCACTTTTTTTGAAAACCCTCTAGATTTCTTTCGTTAGTGAAACAGGTACTAATGTAGGTCTTTTGTAAAACCAAAGTGGTGTAAAGTGAACTTTTGAAAAGTGGAGGATCACCCTGGCCAGTTTGGCTCAGTGGTTGGAGCATTGGCCTGTGGTCTGGAGAGACCCGGGTTCGGTTCCCGCTAAGGGCATGTACCTCGGTTGCAGTTTGTCCCTGGCCCTGGTTGGTCGTGCGGGTGGCAGCCACTTGATGTGTCCCTTTCACGTCAATGTTTCTCTCTCTCTCTCTCTCTTTCCCTCCCACTCTATATGAACAAAAAATGGAAAAAAATGTCCTGGGGTGAGGATAAAAAAAAAAAAAGAAAAGAAAAGCGGAGGATCTCGGTAGTCTGAATTTGGGCCAGAAACAGGTGAATGTTGACGCGTGGTTTCAAATTCTCAGGGGTAATTTCTCCCTTCTTTACTCTTGCCAGAATTTGAAATTATCCATTTTCCTTGTGATCCATTGGAAGTAGTATGGGGGTTATTTGTAATTTACCCTTGGAATTCCCAGAGTTCCTGGTAGGAGAATCTGCTATTAAACTTTCCACCTTGGAGGAGCCTTGGGTTTTGTTCTCTGCTGTCCTTTTCCAAATGCTGTGGAAATGAGTCTGCACTCACCTGGTATGCCAGAAGCTCTCAGGATAAAGCGGCACCACTTAGCTTTCTAGGTTCCTGCCTTCACTCAGTGCCTGGCCTGAGATGCCCTGACTTGTTGTCTGATGTGCTAAAGATGATTTAAAGAATTACATTTTTTCCTCAGAAGTTTGTGTTATTTCCAGCAATCCAGATAGATAACTGTCCTGTCATATTCCTGGAAATAAAAGTCCACATCTCCTTTTTAAGCCTCCATTTTATCATTTGAAAAATGAGGATAATAGTAGTATCTACCTCACAGTGTTTGAGGAACAAGGTGAGACTATTATGTGGAGCTCTTACTGCTGTGTCTGGCACCTCAAACCATGTTTTCCCCTATTTTAAAAGTGGTGCTCTCAGAGTTGACACACAAGTGTTCCATCTTGCTATGTGGGTATATGGTACACTAATGCCAGGGGATAAAGCTGTGAATAATTTGAAGTCTTGAAAATTTTGTATTTATTGTATTAGGAAATATAGTTCTTTCCATTTCAAATATTTCCATTTCAAAAGGACCAAGTGACTAAACATCATTGGTGGATCTTAATTGAGAACAGATTTATTGAAGTGCTCTCCTCAATTTGTACATTTCGCGAGACAGAAGGATTTGAAAATATCCCCCACCTTAATCAACTGGGATTCTAATGGGGTAGAAAGTGGGTGCTTTTGCTTACAACAAAACAGGCTGTGCTCTTATTTTTATTTTATTACCATTTTTATTGCCACAGAGAGTTGAATCGCATGAGAAATTCCTTTAAAAGTCCACAGATATGTTCGCTCCAAGCAGTTGCCCCTCTCTTTAAAAAGTTTTCATCCACTGCCGAGCGGCTCCTGTGCACAGTCAGCTCTTTCTCTGGCGGCTGACCTGACTGCCGGGCCCTCTCAGGGACATTTCTTCAGCAGGTGCATTGTGATATTCTTCACAGCCAGCATGGTCTCTGTACAGGTGGGTTTGATGAGCACCTCTGGGAGTAAAAATCCAAAATGCCCAGTGTCACGCAGCTCAAAAGCAAATGTGTAGGGTATTCCATTTTTGTAGGCCCAATCCATTGAGCTACCAGAACTCACATCTGAAAGTTAAAAAAAAAAAAAAAAAATCAGCCTCACTAAAGAGTCTGTATAATTTTCAAAAATGTATGTGTTACTAAGCTATACTAAATTCTTCCAATAAATATAATTTCAACAAGAATGATTTAACAGCAGTTCCTTGGCATCAGGCTCATAGCCCTTATAAATCATAGCTACCATCATCCTTGAAGACCTAGTCTAGGTATTAATACTTTTCCAGTATAATGACCTTAAAAATTTTCAGCCTCAACTCCAATTCAGTTTATCTCCACATTTACTTTATTCACCTATAACTAAAAACACACCATGGATGTTTCTTCTTATCACTCAGTTCTTCATTGCCAAGGTCTAGAATATTGAAGTTCTGTTCACAGAAAACCTCCTCATTTCTTGTACTTCCTCTATTTAAAAAAAATTCCTAATGAACTTGTTCATTGCCTTTGCTTAAGTTTGTTGTTCCTAGACTCTTCCCGGCCTTGTATTTCATTGACTATCTATGTGGCTGTGGTCAATTACTTCACTGAATTTCTCATCAGACCCCTGAAATGACTTACCCAGCTCTTTTACTGCCTTGGTTTTGCTAATTCTCAGTCTCTGACCCAGTTTCTCTGTTTTGACGTCTTGTGAGGGAGCTGGAGAAACTCTTTGCTGCAAATTCACACCAATCACTGAAGTCTTTCTCTTTTCCCAATGCTGCTCTAGGCTCCTTTTTCTAGATCTTTACTTACTGAATCTTTTTCATTCTCTTCTAGTCCTGCCCCTCACGTTTTCAATGCTCAGTGAGTAATTAGCCCATCACCTCCTTTACTGACATCATAGCCCTCTGACTTTTCTCCTTTAGCTCAGAGGAAGAAATGTTGCTCATTTTTTATGTGTCATCTTGTGATACCATTTATTACTATCTTCTCTGCCGGTGAATGGGTCCCTTCTCCAGGCCTTGGTTTCATTCATTAACCCCCCCTCTGTCTTGCAGCTGCATCGACCACAACGTTCAAGCACAGCTATCCGCATAGCACTTCCTTCTCATGATCCTGCTCTATGCCACCCTCGCTTTTCTCTTCCTGTTGCTTTAGAAGTAAAAGAGAGCTGGTGTGTCTTCTACATCCTCAGTCACGCTCAATTTGCTTTTTGCCTCTACCTGCCTATGAAAACTGTTCTTGAAGATCACCAATGACCTAACCTCTTTTTCCCCCAACTCAGATCCCAATTTCAACCTCTCAGTAGCATTAACCTAACTGACAATCCTTGACCGCTCTCTCCTTCTGGCTCCTGTGACCTCACACACTCCAGCGTTGCAGCCGAGTTGAAAGTGCAGGTGGCAGCAGCAGACTGGGGGCTAGGGCTGTATCCGATTCTCCCACCCATGCCGCTCTGGGCCTCAGTCTCCCTTTCTGAGAAAGGGATTGTAATACCCACTGCATAGGGTGGTGAAAATAAAATAAAATACTGTGCTTAGCCTCTAGTAGCTGTTATTATTTTGCATCTTTACACTCCAAAGTGCCTAGTATGTAGTTTTTAGCCTAACATGTTCTTAGTAATTTTAAAATAAATGAATACATGTGCCATAGAATAATTTTTATATACCTTTCTCCTGAAAATTATATGATTTAGCTGACATACATTATTATTTTAAAAATTTCAGAGTATATTCATCAACTCCTGAAATACCACTTTTTAGACTATTTTACCAGGACAAGTTAGAGAAAGAATTACTATAGGAAAATGACAATTAGAAGATTCTGCTGTTTCTCAGGCTCCTCTTGCTTCAGTTAAGGGCAGAAGGTTGGCTGTGGCTTCATTGTCCCTCTAGGTTAGAGTGCACTGGAACTACAAATAGTAGTCATAGTAGCCAAAGTCTGAGACAATATGTGCCAACAGTTACCTCATGGTCATGTGACAGCCTCATTTCTATGGTAACTGGTTCTTCTCGGTAAATATCATACTATGACTGTGCCTTGATATCAAGCTGCAAAGGTGAAGTGTAAGATTTTTAAAATGTTTTAAGATTGTTAATATATAGTGCTATTAATTGGTAATGTGATTTTTCACATGTACAATTTTTAATTTTTTAATTACAGTTGATTTTCAAAATTATATTAGTTTCAGGTTTATGGCATAGTGATTAGACATTTATATGCCTTATGAAGATATCCCCTGCCCCAATAAGTCTAGCATCACCTGGAACCATTACAATATTATCAGCTATGTTTCCTATACTGTATTTCACATCCCTGTGACTATTTTGTAACTGCTAATTTGTACTTCATAAGCCCTTCCCTTTTTACACCCAGCTCCTCAAACCCCCTCCCATCTGACAACCATCTGTTCTCTGTATCTATGAGTTTATTTCTATTTTGTTTGTCTTTTAGATTCCACATATAAGTGTAATCATATGTACTTGTCTTTCTTTGTCTGACCTATTTCACTCAGCATAATACCCTCCAAGTGTATCCATGTTGTTGCAAATGGCAAGATTGAATTCTTTTTTAATGGCTGAGTAATATTCTATTAAATATATGTACCAACTCTTTTATCCATGGACTATCTATCCATGGATACTTAGGTTGCTTCTATATCTTTGCTATTGTAAATAATGCTGTAATGAACATAGGAATGCATATACCTTTTCACAGTGTTTTAAATTTCTTTGAATAAATACTGTGAAGCAGAATAGTTGGATCATATGGTAGTTCCAATTTGCAGTTTTTAAGGAACCTCCATACGATTTTCCATATTGGTGCATGAGTTTGAAATCCCACCAACAGTGCACAAGAGTTCCCTTTTCTCCACATCCTTACCAACACTTGTTTGTTGAATTATTGAGAATAGCCATTCTGACAGATGTGAAGTGATATCTCATTTTGGTTTTAATTTGCACTTCTCTGATGATTAGTGATGTTGAGAATCTTTTCATATGTGTATTGGACATCTGTACGTCCACTTTGGTTAAATGTCTATTCAGGTGATCTGCCATTGCCTGTGCTGGGTTTGGAGGTGCCTGAGAGAGGCTATGCTGTGACAGAGGGTGGCTGCCATTAGTCCTGAGCTTGGGGCCACTTGGCAAGAAGTACAGAGCATGCTGAGGCCAGACACTGCTTGTTTTGGGTTTGTAGACCTTTGAAAGATTTTAGTAAAGTCCTCAGCTTGGGCCAAGGCTGGTTGCTTATGTGGAACAGTGTCTGAAAGTGGTTCGACTCAGGGTCTCGGAATCACCAGGGTGGCGCAAGTGGTCGTAGCCAGGTTGATAGGGACTCAGATTTGTTGCCTGCCTACACTTACAGGCTCAACAAAGGAATAATGGCACCTGCCAGCACTTCTGTCCTTGGAGAGAGCTGCCTCTCTGGCTCTCACCCCGAACCCAGTCAATTCATTTCCTCCCCATAAGTCCCTGTGACTTTTTCAGTCGTTCCTTCACTGTAACTTAGGGTGAGTGGGAGTAAGTCTCTGTGTGGGCCTTTTAAAAGGATGCCTAGGTCTACAGCAGCCTCCATGTCACCTGGACAGATCCCTGCTGATTTTCCCAGCCATATGTTGTGGGGACTCTTCTTGGAACTGGTACTCTGGGCTGGGGAGCCCAGCGTGGGGCTGGGAGCCCTGGTTTCTCAGGCACGCCTCTGCAGCCGAGATATCCTTCCTGATTTGTAACCTCCACATGTGGGTGTGAGACCAGCCCATTTTGTGTCTCCAACCCTCCTACCAGTCTCCAAGTGGCTTCTTCTTTATATCCTTAGTTACAGGAGTTCTGTTTAGGTAGTCCTCAGGTGGTTCTCAAGGGTGGTTGTTTACAATTTAGTTGTAATTTGATGTGGCCCTGAGAGGAGGTGAGCACATAGTGTACCTACTCTGGAATCTTGACTGGAAGTCTGTAATATGATTTAAAGAAAATACTGTATTTCCCCTTTTAGGGAGCTTTATTGTTCTAAAAAGGTCAGCCTGAGACCAATGATCATGGAGTTTGAAAAAAGTTCTGGTACTTAGGATATTCTCATTATTAGCATAAACTTATTTGATAAATAGTGTTAACTGACAAACCAAGCAGTTCTTCTGAAGGTCGAAGAAAGTACATTGCTATGAATATAGTGATGAGTAGATTGCAGAGATCAGGAGAAATTTGCTACCTCACCATAAAGCATAATCGGCATAAAGTGTATATACATGGTCTGTGTGTGTGTATACATAGACATTCAGATATTTAGGATTTCTCACTAGATTTTCCAAGTCATATAGTCAATGACTTTTAGAGTGTGGAAGGCCATGAGACATGATCTAGTCTGACTTCTCATTTAACTGACTTCTCTACTGAAGCCCAGGATTAATGTCTTGACCAGGATTATATCCTGAGGGGTGGCAGTATTAGGACTAGAATCCATGTGTCCTGATTCTTTGAGTTCTTTCCATCTACCCAATTGTTCGATATTTTATATAAAATACAAAACATCTCAATCACTTTTTACGGGAAAATTCAGCTGAAGATGCTATGTAAGAAAGAGAATTTCATAACAAGAACGGTGGAAGCAAGGAATAAAAGGGAAGCTCTGTTCAGGCTGGAACATTGCCTCATGATTTCCCCGAGGCCCGCTTCCAGGCTTCCAGTGCTTACGATTGCTTCAGGAGCCCCTTTCGGTACTTTCTACTGTCATAAGATCTCAATTCAACTATGTAGTTATTACTACATGACTAGAATATTCTCTGCTTTAAATTTATTTAAATTGGTGCAGTGATTTCTGTCGAGCAGTATAAAACTAATCGGATATAAACTCCCTTCATCTTCCTTGGCTAATTTGGTAGTCAAAAATTTCCTTTTTTTTTTTTAAAGGGAAGTCATTATACAGGAGAGTGGTTCAAGAAATGACTCTAATACAACATACACAGGAAACTTACACAAACTTACACAATGTGCTGGAGGCAGGTCCATATCGATACCGTACCCCATACACCGAGCGAAGTGCATTCACAGCTTTATAAGCTGCCGATTCCTGCGAGGGAAGAATGGAGAAATTCTGTCTCTCATATTCATTGCATCGAAACCTTTGGAAACAATGGCATGTTGTTTGGGCCTTGTTAGTCACAAGTTTGAAGCATAAGGATGAACACATTAGTTAATAGCTACATTTAATAATAATGTTATGTTATTCTTGCCACATGCTGCATTTCGCAATATGTTTTAGGACACATTTCCTTTGATTGCTCCTCATGACAAGCCGGTGATCAGTAATATTTCTGTTTTACAGATGAGAAAAGGAAGTCTCAGTGAGGTGAGGTGGGCAGGCTGGGGTTACACAGGAAGGAGGGGTTGAGTTGTGATAAGTAGATAAGTACTTATATCTTCTGATGCTGATTTAGGGTTCTGTCTTCTTCACATTTGTTCAGAGACACTTATTTCTATAAATTACAAAACACTTGATAGGGCAGGGCCCCTCTCAGTCTTTAGCCATGTGCTTGTACATAATAGATGCTTAATCAATATGTCTTGCATGAATGTTGAATAAGCATAGATCAGCAAGAGAATCAACATAATCTTATTGATCCTTAAGTACATAGTTCAGTGGTGATGTACAAGGCATTTCAAACACATGAGGATCAATTAAGAAGCTCTTTAATTCAGTAAGAATGACTTGTCTTACGTTACATGTTTATCCCAACTGGGAATGGGAACAGTTTCAGAATGCTCCATGACTTCTAAAGTTCCATATGCCTCTGACAGAGAGAGTCAGTAGTTCTGAGATGTAGAAATTTTGAGGTGAAACCCTTCCTACCAATACCAAAAACCAGAAAAAAGATTCAACACAATCAAAATACTAAAAGGCAAATATTCTAGCATGAACTAGAATGATACCGACTACTCGTGAAAACATTTCAAATGGTGTACAAGAATACGTCTCAGCAAGGAGCTAGAGAAGTATTGTATGACCAGTGAGAGGTAAAGAAGTATGTTGAAACCAGTCTCCCATTTCAGTTTGCCTATGAATAATTTAATATATCAACTGAAGCACTCTGGGCAGCGTGGGCTGTGTGTTGGACCCGGCTTCAGCTTGCTGTCCTTATTCACCTCAGGGAGGCATTAAGCAGCATTTGTAGCAAATGCCACCCTTTGTGGATATTCAGGGACCAGGCTCTGGAACCTGGCAGACAATTTATTATTGATCTTACTGACGCTGGCATTCTCCTCTCAGGAGCCAACAGGTATCTTTATGGAGAATGTTCTAATAGTTTAACATCTTATCCAACAGTCACAGAAATATACCATGACGAGGGCAGATATTTTTACATTTCGGAGATTACTGCATTCTGCTGGTGTGGACACCCTCGTTCCTCATTATTTCAGATGACTAAAACCCAAGAAAATAAATTGCTAAGAAAAAAAACAACAACCAGATATCCACTTTGCCTGTGTTCACAAACCATGCACATAGTTTTAGGCTTTCTGGCTTATGCCCTTCTGCCCTTCGGTGTGGGCGTGCATAGATAAGAGGTTTAGATGTGATCCTTTCACAGAAAATGGAAGCATCAGCAAAATTTTTTAGAGAACTGTTTTCCTGGTTGGCACAGCTGGACACCTAACTGAGAGGATTTACTTGCTTCCTCTTATCTCCATTGCTTTTTTTTCTAAATCCTCACCCGAGGACATTTTTTCATTTTTTGTTCAGGTAGAGTGGGAGGGGGAGAGAGGAACAGAAAGAGAGAGAGAAACATCGACGTGAAAGGGACACATCGAGTGGCTGCCACCCGTACGACCAACCAGGGCCGGGGACAAACTGCAACCAAGGTACATGCCCTTAGCGGGAACCGAACCCAGGTCCCTCTGGACCGCAGGCCGATGCTCTAACCGCTGAGCCAAACTGGCCAGGGCTCCATTGCTTTTTCTTTCCAATTGTCTGAAAGGACCCAGGCCTCACTTTTCAGACCTCAGTTAAGAAAAGAATATATTTTTTATTTAAATGTTTCCACATTTATAGCAACTTAATGAATGACATACAAATGTTAGCAGAAACACAGACTCCAACATGTTGATGGAGTGATTTTGAACAGTGTTAATAGAATTTAATGGTTTCTGGTTGGCATTCAGAGACTATTGAGCGTCTGAGAATTGTAATCTTGGTTTTAGTGATTTAGCTTGTATGTAACCCACTAACAGGACTTCTCACAAGTGGCATCACTGACAGTTTGGACTGAATAATTCTTTTCAGTGGGAGGCTGTCCTGTGCATTATAGGATGTTCAGCAGCATCCATGACCTCTGTGCACTAGATGTCAATAGAATCCTCGGCCCTGTTGTGACAATAAAAAGTCTCCAACATTATCCAATGTCCCTTGTGAGAAAAATTAATCCTTGGTTGAAAAATGAATCTACTCTTTATACCACAGCCCCCAATCCAAGACAAAGAGAAAATAGCCTTTACTTCTAGCAGGAAGATGAATTCAAAATGTGGAGAACATTCTCATGTAGCAGTTTTAATATATTGTATACACTATATAATCTGTTGTGAGCATATAAGTAGACACTGTGCCCAGTTTAGAAAGGACTGAACATTTACCTATAGAAACACTGTGATGCAAGGTGGTTAAGGTGCCAAGTCAACACCAATAACAACAAAAAGTCTATCTGACTACCACCTTCACAGTATTTCTCAAGAGAGAGAATTTGCTCAGAATTCTTGCTTGGAATGCCAACAACACAGTTCCTCTCCTGGAGAGAATACAAGCCTTCCTTCAGGCCCTTTTCTGTCTTCCTCACGTTCCCTATTCCTTCCAGTCCTGGGCATCTAGATCAGGAATTTCTACAACCCCAGGCCACTGGTACAGGATGTAGAGTTCAAGGTATAGGCAGAAAGAAGAAGCTTCTCCTTTATAAAACTTTTTAAAGTATAACATACATACATGAGACTATACAGGTTTTAAGTGTATAGCTCAGTGAATGATCACAAATTGCACACACTCATGTGACCCCATCCTGGTCAAGGAATAGAACATCAGCAGCAACCCAAAAGCCCTCCCATGCTTCTTCTCATTCGCTGTTCCCTCCCTCTTCCTCACTTCTAACACTATATATTAGTTTGGCCTGGTTTTTAACTTGACAGGCCTTTAGAAACCATAGGCACTGAACCAGACTCCCTTTACAAGGAATTATGCCTATAGTGGGTAGCTTGTGGGGTTATGGAGATGAGGAGAGTAAAGAATATTGCTTTTCCACTTTTAAGTAACCTTATATAAGAAAGGCTGTTTATTCTTAGTACTAACTTGTCAGATACATGCCCAGAGACTTAGTAGCATTAAGAAAATAGTGCTTATAAATTAAAACTTGCTTTTAATTAATGAGTCAGACCATCATTTATGAGCAATTATTTACTCAATAAAATTAATCACAGCCATGCACATGTGATAGAAGCTGCGATATTAATCCAATCCATCCTGACATTTTCTATGTAACATGTGGTAAGAATGCAAATAGGTTTGAAAGGATTGCATCTGAGAAGCAGCAGAGCACAGCGGTTAACAGCAACAGCACCGGAGCTAGATTTGGGGTTGAATCTTGGCTCTGACACTTAGTAGCTGGGTGTTCTTAGTCTAAATATTTAATTTCTCTCAGTTTCAGTCTTTCTCATCAGTAAAATGGGGCATAATAATAGTTTTACACCTTATGTGATTATAAAAAAATTAATGAGTTTACACACACACACACACACACACACACAATGTTTATTAGAATAAATACAACATATGTTTGCTACTATCGTTAACTACTTAGAATCATCTTAGAAGCATGAAGCCTGACACACAGGTGCAGGGTCAAATACTTACCACACAGCTAAAATTGGGGATTGTTGCATATTTGTAAGAATAGGGGTACAGCAACATCTGAGCATATGCATGAAAGGAGAGGTAAGCCCTAATGTGCTGCTTGTGTTTTCGAAGGAAGTTAGCTACAGCTTTCACTTCTGGCTCAGATTCTGGGTAAGGTCCACAGTACGTATCATCACAAGGGTGCATGGAAGCTCCTTCGTCTGCAAGTTAGAAAAGAAAACGGGGTGGGGGAGTGGGCAGGCAAGGGGTAAGAAACACAAATCAGCATTACTGAACTGTGATTTTTCTTTTATTTCTATAAATATAGGGCATTGTTAAGCAATTTCTCTAACTTCTTATTTACAGAAATCAATTACTGAAAAATGCAAGGTGTTTCAAGCCTTCATGCATAACAGGAGGGTGGCCTGAATAGAAAATAGGTACTGATTGTTTAAGTGAGCCTGAAAAAACCACTTTAAAGAGATAGCTCTGTCAGAGAACTAATTCTATGTGATCCCCCAGAGAAGGTATGTCCTCCTGTTTATATATTCCACAACACCTGTACTTTCCCTCCATAATGTTCAATACACTTGTAATTAGTGTCAAATATTTACTTGTTTATCATTCAGCCAACATTTGCACTGTTCTAGGTACCTGGGATACACTGGAAAACAATACAAAAACAAAAACAAACAAAAAAACCCTGTTCTAACAGAACCTACATTCAATCTAGAGTCTTTGTTAGACTGTAACGCTCTGTGAAGGCAGGGGCCGTGTCTTTGCTGGGCACCTGGCTATTAGAACAATAGTGTGGCAAATATTTGTTGAATAAGTGATTGTCACATCAAAAGAAAAGGCTAGATATCTATACAGGTGTCTGGTGAGATACAAATACTGATGTATCAGAAACATGGAAGCAAAACTAATTTCACAGAACATGCCAAACCAATTTATATCATAGTTTTAGATCAGCAATATTCAAACAAGGTTTTGTAAAACCCATCCTGGGGGTTCGATAGTGTTCAGTTCAGAAATCCTCAAAACTAAATTTTGATAATTTTTGAAATAAAAATTATGTTATACAGGTCTGTGAAGAGGAGGAAGGAAAATAAACTCACAGCAACAATCACAAAATATTAACATTCCGAGAAATTTTGGTAATAATCACATTTTCTATTGTTATCTGCCATTCTGAACCTTTATTAGTCCTCCCATACCCCTAGAAAACCATAACTCATTCCATAAAGAAATGGAAAATGTTTGGGGATCTTGTGACATAGTCCAATTCTACTGAACATGAAAAGACCCATGCCAAAGCAGACCACACCTGAGGGCTGTAAGTTTAGTTTATGCTACAGGAGAGTCAAGATGGGGACTTAAAGCAATTGAGGTTTTCCGCTGCTGAGTCTAATTCTGGAGATGCCTCAGAAGGTGGGAAATGGGTGGACTGAGAACTTAAGAACTGTAGCTGATCCTCCGAAAGGAACAGGAAAAACAGACATCTGACAAACGCTGATGTAAAGCACTGGAAAGGAGAGATCACAAACTGAACAACTAATTCCAGAGGGAGCTGAACTAATGAGCTAGAGAAATAAGAATTTATAATAATCCTATAAATGTTCTCAAGAGCTTATAGGAGGGCATTGGAAACATTAAACAGGGACAAGAAGTTATAAAAAAAGAACCAATCAGATGTCATAGAAATTAAAAAATTCCTGGGTTGAATGAATACAGTTGATGAGTGAATTAATGAGATGGAGCGGGTTTTGAAACATTCTTGGAGGCATCAAAAAGAAACAAAGAACTGGAAAATGAGAGAAAAATTAAAGGTTGTAAAAAATGGAGAAAGTGTCAGTATTTGATTAATAGGGGCCCAGAAAGAGGGAAAATAACATAAACAGAAGGTAAATATTTGAAGTAATACTCATTGAAATTTCTCCACAATTAGAAAGAGATTAAATGAATTTATTGTGTACCAAACGGGAGAAATAAAAGGAAAAATATCATCTCTTTGATACCCTGTGGTGAAATTTAAGAAAAAGAAAATTCCAGAGACACAGAAGTAGGTCATTTATAAAGGAACAATAATTATATTCACATTTACCTTTTATTAAAATTTTTTTTTTTTTTTGTTAATCCTCACCTGAGGATATTTTTTCCATTGATTTCTCAGAGAAAGTATAAGGGAGAGAAGGAGGGGGAGCGAGACGGTGAGAGAAACATCGATGTGAGAGAGACACATTGACTAGTTGCCTCCTGCACATGCCCTGACCAGGGCGGGGGATCAAACCTGCAACCCAGGTACATGCCCTTGACTGGGAATTGAACCCATGACCCTTCAGTGCTTCAGTGCTCAGGCTGAGAAACACCATCCAGGGCCACATTTACCTTCTTAATAGCAAAACTAGAGTAATATTTCTAAAGTATTTAAAAAAATCAGAATCTAGACTTTTATTTCTAACTGAACTCTCATTAAAGCGTGAGAGCAAAATAAAGATGTTTTCTGGCATAAAAGGCCTCAGAAGGTATACTGTATACAGCCATAATTTGTTGGAGAAAGTATTTCAACAAAAATGATGAATAACTCCAGAGAAGGTACTTGATATGAAAATTACTGGAGAGTAAGCAACTCAGTAAGATCTGTTGTCTAAATAAGCAATGTCCCATGAGGGAAAAAAGTATATTGATCTAGTATCAAGTTCTAGAATATAACAAACTGATGGAATGATGAAGGTTAGGGGACCAGAATTGAAAACACCTAAGTGATTGGTGTCTTTGCAAAGGAGATATTGCTATTGATTAAATTTAGTAATTGATGGAGAAAAACCTAAGCACGGGTCTTAACAATTTAGAAATAACCACAAGAATAAAAATAGAACATAAACTTCACAGAAGTAACTTTGACCCATTCAACAGAAAATAGAGAAAAAAAGAAGAAACAGTTAAACATAGAGAACAGCAATTAAGGTGACAGATATAAGTGTTAATGATTAATTAACACATAATAAGTGATTGTGAAAAATGCTAACAGATGAAACTCACCAATAAAATGACTGATCTTTTCATTGAGAAAAATAAAGAAGACCCAGCAATATTATGTTTATAGAAAAAAAGTGGTACAAGTAGATATATCAGATGTCTACCTTTATTTTTTATTCAAGTATAGTTATTATATTGGTTTCAGGTGTACAACATAGTGATTCAACATTTATATACTTTATAAAGTGAACACCAAGGTAAGTCTAGCCCTGGCTGGTTTGGCCCGTGGACCAAAGAGTTGCTGGTTCGATTCCGGTCAAGGGCATATTGATGTTTCTCTCTCTCTCTCTTCCTCCCTCCCACTCTATCTTAAGATAAAAAAAGTATCCTTGGGTGAGGATTAAAAAAAAAGATAAGTCTAGTAACTATCTCTCACTGTACAAAATTGTTATAATGCTATTGACTATATTCCCTATGCTGTATATTATATTTCCATAATTTATTTATTTTAGGACTGGAAGTTTGTACCTCTTAGTTCCCTTCACCTTTTCCTCTTTATCCCCACCCTCTGGCAACCATCAGTTTGTTCTCTTCATATTTGTAAATCTATTTCTGTTATGCTTTGTTTATTCATTTGTGTGTGTTTTTTTAGATTCTACATAAAAATGAAATCATACAGTATACGTCTTTGTCTGACTTATTTCATTAGCGTAATACTTTCTAGATATATCAATTTGTTACAAATGGCAAGATTTTATTTTTTTATGGCTCATTAGTATTCCATTGTATACATGCATATATCACATCTTCTTTATCCAGTCACCTAACAGAGGACACAAGCTGGTTCCATATCTTGGCTCTTGTATGTAAGTAATGCTCTAATGAACATTGGGATGTATATCTCTTATTTTATTTTATTATTATTTTTTCAATTTAATTAATTAATTAATTAATTTTTGTTACATATGTTTCTCCTTTCCCCCCACTGATTCCCCCCTCCCCCCACTCCCCGCCCTGTCCCCAGATTTGTTGTCCATGTCCATTGTTCATGCATACATGCATATAAGTTCTGTGGTTTATCTCTCCCCCACCACCCCCTTTTCTGGGGATTGTCAGTCTGTACCCCGCTTCCACATTTCTGGGACTACCCCATTCCTCAGACTGTTATGTTCATTATATTCCACAAATAAGTGAGATCATATGATACTTGTCTTTCTCTGTTTGGCTTGTTTTGCTTAGTATGATACTTTCCAGGTCCCTCCATGTTGTCTCAAAGGATAAGAGATGTTTCTTTCTTACAGCTGCATAGTACTCCATTGTGTATATGTACCACTGCTTTTTTATCCATTCATCTACTGATGGACACTTGGGCTGTTTCCAGATCTTAGCTATTGTAAATAGTGCTACTACAAACATGGGGGTACAGATATTCTTTCTGATTGGTGTTTAGGGCTTCTTAGGGTATATTCCTAGAATTGGGATCACTGGGTCAAATGGCAGTTTAATTTTTAATTTTTTGAGGTAACACCATATTGTTTTCCATAATGGCTGCACCAGACTGCATTCCCACCAGCAGTGTGCTAGAGTCCCTTTTTCTCCACACCCTCGCCAACATTTGCTGTTTGATTATTTGCTGATGGCAGCCATTCTGACAGGCGTAAGGTGATACCTCATTGTTGTCTTAATTTTCATCTCTCTGATGATTAGTGATGTTGAGCATTTCTTCATATGTCTCTTAGCCATTTGTATGTCCTGTTTGCAGAAGTGTCCTCTGCCCATTTTTTAATTGGGTTCTTTTGTATATATCTTTTTGAATTAGTGTCTCCATAGATACCCAGAAGTGGAATTTTTGGGTCAGATGACAGCTCAATTTTTAATTTCTTGAAGAATCTTCCTACTGTCCCATAGCGGCTGCACCAATCTGCATTTCCCACCAATAGTGCATGAGGGTTCCTTTTTCTCCACATCCCGACCAGTATTTGTTGTTTGTTGATGTATTGCATGATAGCCATCCTGACAGGTATGAGATGATACCTCATTGTGGTTTTTATTTGCATTTCTCTGATCATTTAAAAAAATATCTTTTTTTTTTTTTTATTGATTTGAGGCGAGAGGAAGGGAGAGGGGGAGGGAGATAGAAACATTGATTGGCTGCCTCCTGCATGCCCCCGACTGGGGATCAGGCCCACAACCTGGGTATGTGCCGTGACCGGGAATAGAATCGGCGACCTCTTGGTGCCTGGGTCCATGCTCAACCACTGAACCACACTGGCTGGGCTCTGTGATCATTTAAAAAAGTTTTTTAAGAAAAAATAAATAAAACCAGAAAAACATAGATAAATGGTTTTATTTTATGTTTTGCATAAACTAGTCTCTGTGGAAATTGATTTGACATAAGCATCTGGATCCTCTAGTTAGCATTACCTGGGGAAGTCATAGTTATTGTCACATAAATTCAGTTGTTATTATTTCTTCTTTAAAAAAAAAGAGGGAAGAAGGGGGAGAGAAAGAAACATCAATCAGTTGCCGCTTGTAAGTGCCCCAGTTGGAGATTGAACCGGCAGCCTAGGTATGTGCCCTTGACCAGGAATCAAATCCTCGACCTTCTGGTGCACAGGACGACACTCCAACCCACTGAACTGCACTGGCCAGGCTAGTTGTTGTTATTTTCATTTTCTATGTTTGTTTTTCTTTTCATTTATATCTTTTAAATTTCACTAAATGAAATCCTTCCATTTATTATTTTTTTATTTGTTGTAGTCTTTTTTAAAATTTATTTTCCACCTGCTTCTCCCACTGTCAACTAACCTTCAGGTAACCTACATGAATAATTGAGTGCAGAAGTTAACATAGTTTACAAACATACACACATGTAAGTGTGTATATATGTATTCACGCACCCTCACGTATATATATATGTATATATATATTTTTTTATCCTCACCTGAGGACATTTTTCTATTTTTTGTTCAGGTAGAGTGGGAGGGGGAGAGAGGAAGAGAGAAACATCGATGTGAAAGGGACACATTGAGTGGCTGCCACCCGCACGACCAACCAGGGCCGGGGACAAACTGCAACCGAGGTACATGCCCTTAGCGGGAACCGAACCCGGGTCTCTCCAGACCGCAGGCCGACGCTCTAACCACTGAGCAAACCGGCCAGGGCCATATATGTATTTTTAAATAGGGATATAGTCATCTTTATAGGAGCTATTTTTGGTCATAAAATAGAATCATAATCATATAGTTTTTACCACTTGCTATTTCCTTCAGTGATAGTTTGTGGAACTCCTTCCGTATCAACTTGAACTCATTCTTTTAAATTCTATTGTAGTTATAACATAATTTAGTCTCCCACCTGTCTATTGCTAGGAATTATGTTTATTTCTCTCTCTTTGTTATGATGAACAATACCACCTTATAAAAAGTGGGGGACATTACTACTGACTTGATAGGAACAATACTGCAATAAGTATTATGATAGATATATCCCTACAGGTGAAGACTTTTGCTTCTATGGGACAGATCTATAGGAGTAGGACACTGGGTTGAAGGATGTATTTTCAAATATATATTTATTTTAAGTAGGTGTTAAAGTCACATGATTCAAAAATTTAAAATTCTAATAGGATTGAGTTTTTGATCTGCAGTTAAATACTCTACCCCTGAGCTATACCCCCTAACTTTAGGATTGTAATTTTCATTTTCATAGATTTTTGCCAGAATACTTACTAAGATTTTTACTATTTACATTTCCACAAGCAGTGTATAAGACTACCACCTCTCCTTAATTCTTACCAACAATACCCTTCAAGTTTATCACCTTAAACAATTTCAATTACAGTTGACAGATAATGTTATATTAGTTTCACAGGTACAATAGTAAGTAGACATTTATATACCTTATGAAGTGATCACCCTGATTAAGTCTAGTTCCCATCTGACACCATACATAATTATTACAATGTTATTGACTATAGTCTCATCAATTTTTATTACCTTTTGATTTTTGCCAGCTTGACATAATTTAATTTTTCTTCCTTACAACAAGTATGTTTGAGCATTGATTTCTATGTTTGTTTCAAATGGACTCTTCTCTGAATTGCTTACTCATGTCCTTAGCTCATGTTATTCTCTTGGGCTGCTTATCTTTTTTTTGTTGTTGTTGTTCAGATAGAGTGGGAGGAAGAGAGAGGAGGAGGAGGAGGAGGAGGGGAGAAAGAGAGAGAGAGAGAGAGAGAGAGAGAGAGAGAGACATCGACGTGAGTGGGACACATTGAGTGGCTGCCTCCCACATGCACAACCCAGCCAGGGCCGGGGACAAACTGCAACGGAGGTACATGCCCTTAGCGGGAACCGAACCCGGGTCTCTCTGGACCACAGGCCAGTGCTCTAACTGCTGAGCCACACCAGCCAGGGCTGTTTATCTTTTTATTACCCATCTATAAAAGATACCAAAAAAAATTGTCTGTCATCTGCATTGCATTTTATCCTCAAATTTATAATTTTTCTATTCAATTGTTTATGGTAACTTTAATCATTTTAGACATCTAAAATTTATATAATTTATATAATCACTATGTCTTTTCTTTTTATATCACTTTTGGGTTTGTTGTGTTGGTTAAGAAAGTTTTCCCTATTCATAGAAATTATAGGTAATATATAGAGTTTCTTCTAAGAATTTTTATCATTTTATTTTTTCCATCCAAGTCTTTAATTTATTCTTCTGTTTTTTTAAATACGTATGTATCATATGGTTATACCTTCAGTTTTTTTTTTATATGGATGAACAATTCTGTCAGCATCATTTATTAAATATTTTATCATTTTCCCACTGAATTGAAACACTACTTTAGTAATATATTAAAGTCTATCGCATATGTGGATCTATTCTTAGATTATTTGTTCTAGTCTGCTCTAATCTATTTAGCTATTTCCATATTGTTATCCTATCAGTCTATATTAACATTACAGAATTCTCTGGTATCAGGCAAGACAAGTTCCCCTTCCTGTTCTTTGTTTGCAATTTTATTGCCTTTTTAGGTGTATTTATTTAGATCATATACACTTTATGATATTTAAAAAAATCAATTCTCACGAGCTGAAAAACAAAATGGAAAAACCTATTGAGATTTTAATTGGAACTGCATTCTATTTATACTGATTTGGGGAGGATATTATTATGTTGAGTTATCCAATCCAAGGACATGTTACGCCATCCCCTTTGCTCAGATCATATTTTATGTTCTTCATTCATATATATATATATTTTAATCCTCACCTGAGGACATGATTAGAGAAAGGAAGGGATTGAGGGGGAAGAGAAAGAGAGAGAGAGAAAGAAAGAAACATTGACGTGAGAGAGAAGCATTGATTGGTTGCCTTCCATACACACCCCAACAGGGGATCAAACTTGTAACCTGGGTTTGTGCCCTGACTGGGAATCGAACCAGCAACCTTTCGGTGCATGGGATGATGCTCCAACCAACTGAGCCACTCTGGCCAGGCTTCATTCATATTTTAACATTTTAAAAGTATATCTTCTTTATTGTTTTTATTATGAATTGATAATTTTTTCTTTTTATAATTCAATTTTATTTGTAATGTTTTTATTGATTTCAGAAAGACAGGGAGAGGGAGAGAGAGATAGAAACATGGATGGGTGAGAAACATCAGTCAGCTGTGACCACCTGGTGCATGGGCTGATGCTCAATCCACTGAGCACACAGGCCGAGCTGATAACTTTTTTCAAATGGTCATTTCAGAGCGCGATAGTAGAAGTCACTTCATGATACCATCAGTGTTTTTTCTATCCTTTCCCTCCTTCCTTCCACCTCCAACTCAGTCTAAGATAACTGGAATTAGTTCCTCAAGCCAGCTCTATAAACTTCCTTTTAGAGACTCATGTGCTACCAAAATAAAAATATGACCCACTGAGAAAACTTTGCATTCAATATTGTATATTATATAAACATAGTGTTCTGATAACTTTTCTTACAAATATATGCTGACCACATATTTGGGATAATGAGTAACAGCTCTATTGACACTTTCTTAGAAAATCAGACCCTTTTTTATTTATTTATTTATTTTATTAATTAAATTTTTTTGTTACAGATGTTTCTCTCCCCCCCCCCCCACTGATTCTCCCTCCCCCTCAGACCCTTTTAAAAATAACTAGTCTAAGTTGCTAAAGATAATTTATTTGCTTTGGTCAAAATGTCAAAGAAAAAGGCATTTAATTCTTTAGTATTTTTATTTTTCATTCTCTCTGTAGATTGTAACTATTTCTAAGCTACACATGAATTTCATAGAAGCTACGCAGTTGTTTCTTAGCTAACAAAGGATAGAATTGCTGTCTTTTATCCTTTACGAAGGAAGAAAACCCAAACTTAATGATTTTCTCCTTCAAGATTAAGTAGCGAGAGCGATAACTATTTGGTGCTGAAAATGGGGCCACTGCTATATGTTCCTTGTGGAGTGGGGAGCAATCAGGGCTAACAGTGAAGCTGCGGGGGTGGTAAGTACGTTGCCTTGTGTCCCCGGCAGCATTGCCTCAGTGAGAGCCTCCTATTGATCTGAGACTACTGGCATTATTCTCAGCATCCTCACTAGATCCAGTCAACACCCATCTTCTCTGGGTAGGTGTTTTTTTTTTTATAACATTCCACACTGTCACAGGTGGCACAAACCCAACATAGGGTGGGAAGAGCGGCAGACTATGAATACAGAATAAATCTAGAGATGACTGTGTCTGGCCGTAAGACTCGTAGCACTGATATTGTTCTTTAGTTATTTATTTATATGGACTCATCTCCTTTAGAGGGTAAGCTCATTTTTTTTTTTTTAATTCTTATCTGAGGACACTTTTCCATTTTTTTTGTTCAGATAGAGTGGGAGGGAAATAGAGTGGGAGGGAGAGAGAGTTGGAGGGAGAGAGAGAGAAACATCGATGTGGCTGCCACCTGCATGATCCAACCAAGGCCGGGGACAAACTGCAACCAAGGTATGTGCCCCTAGCAGGAACCGAACCTGGGTCTCTTGGGACCGCAGGCCGACGCTCTAACCGCTGAGGGTGAATTCCTCAAGGACCACGATCATTCCCAAGTTCTTGGTAAAATGGATACCCTTGCTCTTCTTTAAATATTACTGAATGAATAAGTGGAGCTCAACCTGCGCAGAGAAGGTGCTTGCACCTTGGACTATTTTATTGGACTATTTCTTTGATTGGACAACTAAACCCCAGTTCACCTCTATGGGTGGCTGAGGACATACAATGGCAACAGAAACAATAAAATATCTTCAAAAGCCTATCAGTCCATGAAAAGTTCTATCACCTAATTTAAAATCAGAAACTCTGAGTTTTCCCTGTTAATAGGTATTTTTTAAAATAGGTTTTTATTGATTTTTTGTTTTGAGAGAGGAAAGGAGAGAGAGAAACATTGATGTGAGAGAGATACATGGATTGGCTGCCTCTTGCACACCCTCTACTGGCAATTGAGCCCACAACCTGGGTATGTGCCCTGACTGGGAATCGAACTAGGACCTTTCAGTCCATGGGATGACGCTCAATCCACTAAGTCACACCAGCCAGGCTTGTTACAGGTATTTTAACAAATGTTAACAGGTTCAGAAAGGAAATGAGGTATTTACTTAATAATTCTTATATACGGATGATGAGCCCCAAATTGTTGATGCACATGGGTATAAATCCTCCCTTGCTCTCCAAAAGATACAGAGTGATAGCTTCATGAGTAAGCTTTAAATAAGTCATAGCAAAAACAGGGCCATTAAATTCCGTCATAAACTACATAAAAACTGTATTTGTGTGCTAGTAAACTTTCTTTCAAAGAATGTAGAGAGATTTGCAACTGGAGAGGACTGTTTACAACAGGAGGGCTTTGAGGAAGATGCAGAGAGAGCAGAGGCATATGGAGGGTGGACGTTGGCCGTAAAAGGTATAGGCTGGCCAGCAAAGCAGAGAAAGGGGGCAGTGGTTTCCAGAGGGCCAGGGTTCCTACCTTACCTGACTTTTCACCGAGCTTGACTTCCTGCTTAAAATATTCTCCTCCCTTGTTTTTTGACACAGCTATATATATTTTTCAACCACTCTGTTCTTTCCTTCTCAGTCCTCTATGTGAGTTTCTCTTCCTCTATCAGTCACTTAAAAGGAGGAGTATCTAATTGTTCTGCCCTTTGTTCATTTCCTTCAATTTCTCTCTTCAGTGACTAGGGCTTCTTCAATGACTACTTATATGATGATACTTTTATTTATTCAACAAGTGTTCACTGGGCACATACCAGGGACCACACATTGGGATACACTAATGAATAAAACAAAGGGTTCTGCCTTGTGGAGCTTACTCTAGTAGTGGCGCTAGGTGTGGGGGGAACAATGAACAAGAAATACAGAGAATAAGTGAATTACTCTGTGTAGTAGGAAGATGCTGTGGTAAAGAGAAACAGGTAAAGGAGTGTAAAAGATGGGGAATTCTGGGAAGGTGGGTTGCAATTATAAGATGGTGAGGAAGGTTCTTCTCAGAAACTGACTTTTGAGCAGACACAAAGAACACAGGGAGTCAGCCAGAGCATATGAGGAAGAATGTTTTAGGCAGAGGGAACAGCCCGCCAAATGCAAAGGCTCCAAGGCAGCCTGGAATGTGCCTGGCCAGTGTGGATGAAGTCAAATGTAGAGGGGAAGGTAGAAATAGATGAGATCAGACAGTCACTGGGGGCCCCAATCATGTGAAATTTTATAGGCTGTTCTATGTCCCCTGGGTGAGTAAAATGCAAAATTTGGAGCTGAGAACTGACATCTTCTGACTTACATTTCAAGCATTCGTTTTGGCTGAGGATAGAGAGAGTGTGTGTGTGCGTGTGTGTCCATGTTGTAGGGAGGGTGTGTACAAGGGTAGAAGTTGTAACTAGTTGGCAGTTTCCTACAATAATCCAGGTGCGCGATGATGATGGCTTGGACCAAGGTGGTAGTAACAGAGCTGGTCAGGAGTGGGTGGAATCTGGAGCTATTTTAAAGGTAAAGCCAGAGGAATTCCCCAACGGATTAGACCGAGGGTATAAGAAAAAGTGAGGAGTTAAAGATTATTCCATGGTTTTAGTTCTGCACAGCTGGAAGGATGGAGTTGCTATCAACTGAATTAAAAATGGCTGCAGGAAGAGCGTGTCTGGCAGAGTAAAGATCAGGTGTTCAGTTTTGGATATTTTGCGTTCGAGGTGTCTATTAGATGTCCTATTGAAAATGGCAAGCAGATGTTATTCATCGAAGTTTGGGAGAATATTTTGGGCTGAAGATATACTTTTGGGAATTATAGGAACATTGTTGAAGATGAGATAGCTAAAGAAATGAATGTTGATAGATGAGAGAGAATGGGTCTAAAACTGAATCCTGGGCATTCCCATGATGTGAGTTTAAGGGGAAGTAGAGGACTGAAAAATAGATAAATACATATATATGCTGAAATGAAACCAGCAAGCAACTAATGAGCTTGTAAGAGAGTTTAATATTCTGGAGGCCAAGTGAAGCTAAATGTATTGCAAAATAAAGCATTTCCATTTTGTCAATGCTGTTCAGAAATCAAGATGAGACTGAGATTTGACTATTGGATTTAGCAACGTGAAGAACAGTTTGTGAGGTTATAGCACAATCTGGAATGAATTTAAGAGAGGTTAGGAGAGGAATTAGACACTGAAAGAAATAGGGCAGTAGCTGGTGGAAGAAGTGGAGATGAGGATATTTTTCAGGTGAGGGAATAACATACTTTTATGCAGGTGAGAAAAATCCAGTAGAGAACAAAAAACTCTGAGCCAGCCAACCAACCAACCAACCAACCAACCAACCAACCAACCAACCAACCATACAACAGAACAAAAGAGATGGGATAATTCCTGGAGCAATATTCTTGAGTAGGCAAGTCAATGACTCCTGAATCTCTGTCTCAAACTTCAGACTCATGTATATTGTAGCCTTGTGGACATTGCCATCTGATTGTCTCAGAGGCTCTGAAAGCTCATGTCCTTAGGTATAATCATCTTTCTTTTCCTACCCAGCACATTGGTCTTTTGCTATGTTTCTTAACTTGTGTTTCCCTGATTAATCTAGTAGTCAAAGTTAGACACTTAGGTGGAATAACCTTAGAAGTTTCCTTCTCTCTCATTCCCCCATCCAATTGGAGAGCAAATTCTGTAGATCCGATCTGCTAAATCTCTCTATGCTTACTTCTTCCAACTGAGTTCAGGCCTTCATTGTTATTCCCCTACATTATCAGAACAGTTCTCTGCCTGTAGTCTGGACTACTTGAATCCAGCCTTCTCAGCCATGTCATTGTTATCTTTTAAAAATAAATCCAACCCTATCATTCTGCTGCTTAACATCCTTCAGTGGTTGCCTTCTGGACAAACTCCTGAAACCTTTATTATGGCATAAAGGCCATAGAGGTCATGTGATCACAATGTTTGAATTTGGTAGTGGTAGGTATTATATTTTATCTTGTGTATTTTTTCTGTCCTAAAAAAACACTGTGATTTTTGCTCTGTTGCTGTACAGAAAGGAGTATGACTAGTATTTTACTATTTACTAGATAATTTCATGTACTTTCCATAGCTTTATAATAGTTTCAAAATTGCATAGTTTTTTTCTTTGTTGAAACTCAAAGGGTCTTTCCCTCTGACCACAAGCTTAGGGGATAAGGCCCTTCATGTTCTGTTTGGTCAACCTGATTGAAATTTTAGCTTCTACCCATCTGCCTTAAACCTTCTACCTTTATTCCCCCTAAACTATTGGTCATTTTTCTGAGGTTCCATACTCCTTTGCCTTTCTGATTTTGCACATGCTGTTCCCTTCATCTGTATCATCTCTTTTCCTCAAGTCTGATTTTCTTTGTCCTTACATGCTCAATTCAGTTACCATTTCCTCTTGGCATCTTCTCCAGTGCTCCTAGGCTGGGTTATGTGCCTCTCCTATATGTGCCCATAACACCATTTACCTGCATTTATCATAAAACTTAGTGTCCTGTGTGAAAACTGTGTGCATTTCCCTACTTGTTGGGCCTAGCACATTGTTTGATCAATATTGGGCACATAATTTTTCTTAATTATCATGCACAAACTAAACTGTATAATATTAAGAAGGGCTGTGACTTGATTTAATGCTGTTTGCATGAGAAGCACATTAGGCAACGGAATACACTATAGCATTTTATGGTTTATTTTGTGGGTTGGAATCCCGCCAATGTTATTTACCACAGATTAAGTATTGATTCAGCAGAATGGGATAGTACATTCAAAATTCACTCTGCCTGTGTTTTTCTCTGAATGTTTGCCTTACTCATCTCCTATACCAACCCTGTGTTTAAAAAATAAAAACAGAATATGAATCATGGGGCATCTAAAATGGAAATTAATTAATTCAGGTGAAAAGAAAGCCACTAAAATGATCTAATTTTATTTATAGCCTTTGGGGGCACTATTCAGACTTTACTAAAATGCACAGGAACAGCTCAGAAACATCACTGAACAGTAAGTCTCTTTGGGATCTTAAGTAGCCGTCTTAGCTACACAGTTTGAAGGGTCTTGTCCAGATCTAGCCTCAATCACAGATTCTGATCAGAAATATCTGCTGTACTATAGAAGATCAAGATAGAAGAAAGCGAAAGCACTAGACAGCATTTCAAGTAAACAAGTAAAAAACACCGACACAAGGATTCAATATCCAGGAAATGATGATAAAACAGACTTCTAAGGGAAAGGCACAAGAAGCATCAAATCTAAACATTTAGGTTTTAGAAGCATGAGAATCTAGAGGTGATTCATTTTCCCTTAGTTTATAGGAGCCAATATATTGTTTCTGGAGTTGAGACAAAATACTTTCCCATATTCCCATGCAGAACGAGAGCAGAATATATAACACATCTCTGCAGTGCAGAGGGAGAGAGTTTAGTCTTGTCAAATAAAGCAGCATACATCTCTGTTCTGAACATTTCAGCAATTTAACTTCCATACCATACATCACATCTTCAGTTGTTGAGTACTGAGATGTGGAACTCCACAAGGACCTCATAAATCTAGAAACCGGAGGACAAGGCAATGTAGATAGAATGCAGTTGTAAAGTGTGCAGTGCAGACGAAGAGCACAGAGCACAGAGGAGGGAGAGGGAGTGGGGGATCAGGAGCCCCGGGGAGACTGCGATGGCCAAGAGACTCAGTGGGGCTCAAGATGAATGGAACTAGAAAAAAATAGGATTATACATAAAAATAAAGGACAAGAAAAAAAGGTTTTGTTGCTTCTATAAACCTTAGTTCTTCTGGATGGTAAAATGAGGTGGTAAAAATGGAGAAGAAAGGGGTGCTAGAAGTAGCAATGGACTGAAAATCACAAGACCGGGCCCCAGGGAGAACTGTAGTGCTAATGAGCTCAGTGACAGGCATGTCAGTGCTTGGCTGCATTTGTCCTGGGTGGACCAGGGACCCAAATCCATGGTTCTCACATGGTGTTGTGTTGCTATCAGTTGCGTGTGTGTGTGTGGGTGTGTGTGTCACACAGCAGCTAGGTACATGTTATAAAATTATTTAAAATAATCAGTTTAGTTGTCCTGATAAATAACTGTTAATTTTTTTTAATATACTCTTGTACTGGGGGAGAGAAACAGTCAATCAGAGTGGGTGTACTTGGAAGGAACCATGGGAGTGGGCTCTCATGTGGTAGTGGGGGAAAAAGCTGAGAACTGTTGGCTAGAAAGAGATTGCGAAGACTCTGTGCAGCATCAATTGTTTGCGATTCCAGTCCCGATGAAAAAAATTCCAATATAATTGCATACTTAAATTTCCTTAACATCCTTAGATTCTGTTCTGAGGATGTGAGGGTAAAATTTAGTAACAAATATGTATGTCTTATCCTTTGAGACGACATGGAGGAACCTGAAGAGTATTATGCTAAGTGATATAAGCCAGTCAGAGAAAGTCAAGTATCACACGATCTCACTTATTTGTGGAATATAATGAATAACATAAGGTGATGAACAAAACAGACCCAGAGACATAGAAGTAGGGTTCAGACTTATAAACTTCAGAGGAGGGGGTGGGGGTTGGAAAGAGATAAACCAAATATTTTATGCATCTAAGCATAACCAGTGGACACAGACAACAATGCTGAGGGGGTGGGCAGGAATGGGAAGAGGATGTCAATGGGGGAAAAAGGAGAAACAACTGTAACAAAAATAAACAAATTTTAAAAAGTGTGAGTTAATTGATGTTTCTTTTTGTTCTTAGAGGCAGTCTCTAAGAATGGATTGCAATTTTAAACTTAATTGGCAAACAAATTGTTTCATTTTCAGAACATATTTTACTTCGATAAAAATTTTCCTCCCTGTCTAAGGTCCTCCAACTCACTCCAAAATCTATTTCTGGTCTTGTATTACAAGTCTTGGTGTGGGGTTCCTGACTGCCCAAGTCAGAAATCATTCACTGCATCCAACAATCTGCAAAGAGCTGTTGATGACATTGTTTTAACTTCTCTTCAACATACCCAACCCAACTATTAGTGTCTTAGTCAAAACTCTCCTGAATTATTATAGGGGTTCCCTGACTCCAGGCTCTTCTTCAACCTGCATCCTCAGAATTCCTGAATTAATTTTACTAAAATGCAAATCTTGCTATGTAATTCCTTTGCTTAAAACTTTGCATGGCCAGCCACTGCCTTCAGGATAAAGGGGCCTGATCAGGGGCCTTTTCTCTATACCCCTTGTGGTTGGCTGAATTATGGCCCCCAGAGATGGGCAGGTCCTAATCCATGGAATCTGTAAATGTTACTTTAAATGGGAAAGGGCCTATGCAGATGTGATAAATTAAGGTCCTTGAAATGGGGTAATGATCCTGGATTATCTAAGTAGGTCCTAAATGTAATCACAAGTATCCTATAGGAGGGAGATCTGATTATACACAGAAGAGAGGGCTATAAGAAGAGCAGAGGGAAGCTGAGTCAGAGAGGGGATGCTATGTCACTGGCTTTGAAGGTGGAGGAAGAGGTCACAAGATAAGGGACACAGGTGGACACTAGTAGCGGGAAAAGGCAAGGAAATGATTCTTCCCTAGAGCCCACCAAGAAAGTGTGGTTTGCCCCAGCTTCAGCCTGATGAAAACTATTTTGGACTTCTGGCCTCCAAAACTGTAAGAAAATAAATCTATGTTCTTTTAAGCCACCAAGTTTGTGGTAATTTATTAGAGCAGCAAACCGATGCTAATATACTCTTATCAGCACCCTTTATTTATGTCTACACACTTTAATGGAATTGTGATTTTACTGTCAGTCTTCTTGAAGGCAGGAGCTATGCCTCTTTCTTGTTTGTGTCTCCTGTGCCTAGCATACTGCCTTTAAAATATTTATTAGATAAGTTGATCAATTTATCAGTATGATTCAGACTAGAGGATACCTCCAGAAAATTCTTCTTTTTCTCTTTTCTCTCTATTAGTATTCTTTGGTTTTGGGGCCAAAGCCCTTTAACTGGATATTTAGGGGATTTATTTTTTTGGCTAAAGATCATAGAGTCCTCTTAAACTCCCACATTGTCCCCAGCTCCCCGACCCCCTGCAGTCAGTCAATGTATTCCATGGTTCTACCTTTCACAACCTTCTCCTTTCTTTCCTCTCTGCCCCTACCTAATTTTGGCATTCATCACCTCTCACCTGGACAACACCATGGGTTTCCCTGTCACCACACACTTGAATCCATCCTTCATACTGCTCTCAGAGTGCTTTTCTAAAGCACAAATAGATCGTTATTCCTCTAAGCACCACCGAAACACTCATTGGCTTCTCATGGGCAACATCAGTGAGGACCCCCTCAGCATGGTGTCCGAGCCCCACTGATGGACCCCTCTGAGGCTCATGTATTTTTCTGTAGACCCCCTAAGCAGCTGCAGCCCCACCCTTCCCAGAGCCAGTTGTACTCCAGCAATTCCTCCCACAACTCCTTGCCTTTGTTTCTCCTCTTTCTTCAGCCTGGATTGTCCAGCTCCTCTTGAAACTTATCGAAATCCTTCCACGCCTGGGAGGCTCAGCTCAAAAGCCTCTGTCTGCTGTTTGCCCACTCTCACCCCAGAATTTCTTTCCTCTCTCCTCTGTGAGCACGACAGCCATGCCTCTAGCTGTCAGCATTCACTGGCCTCAGATCACAGCGGGTTGTTACATGCCAGGCTGCCCCACTGGGCTGCTAGTTCCCAAGAACAGGGACTGAATAATATTCCTAGTTGCTTGGCATTGTGCTTTGCTCAAAGCAGGGGCTCAATAAATGTTTACTGAGTGAATCAATCTGCCCTATAGCAAGGTCCCTATTAGTCTGTCACGTCAAAATTCCATTTGTGTTTTATATCTGAAGGTCAGTTTTATTATAATTTAAGGTTATAATAAAAGGTTAGAGCTTGCACAAGAGCCTAAATCACAATGTTGTTCCTAGGTTTCTGGCATATCCTCAAAATATATGCAAATAAAATTATACCTGAGAATAAGAATATATCTGAGAGTGACAAAAATTTAAAAAGGGAATCAATAATTTTGAATCATATTACTACTTTTTCTTTGATTGTTGCCAATACACCTTCCCAATCTAAGGGTGATGAATGAGATAATTATTTTTGTCATGGAATTTGCTGGAAGGCCATTCTGGAACCTCTTTCTCAAAATTACACAGACTAGAATGGCATGCCAGAACCTCATTATAAATAGATGCCAGTGGAAGAAAACAGTTATTGTATTCTAATGAAATATGTCACATGAATTAAAATCTTTTTGCTGATATACACTTTCTATTTCTCTACATAACAAAATAATACATTGTTGCAAACTGTTTTGAATCAGTGTAAAACTTGACTTTTTCTCTCAGTCTATTTCATAGTCTAGGGGAATAGCAAGAGAAATAATGGGGAAGCCAGAGGGGTGGAGGGGAGTGCATTTGGTGTTTATTAAATTAGATGATATGTAATTAAGTGGGAACTTGAACTTTGCATTTCCCATCCCCGTTCCACTTGGTGGGGGTGGTGAGTGGGATCAATGAGGAATGGTGATGGGAGGCATATAACATGACTTCTTTATAGAGCCATTTTCTGCCTCTTTTTGGTCTCACTCCTCCATGTTTTTTACTAACAATAATTAAGTTAAATAAAAACTAATATGAGAGAAGTGCTTTGAATGGTGATAGTGCATTCTGAAACTTGATTTTAGTTAAAATTGTATTTTTAGTTTTTTAAAAAAAATTTTTTTTAGAAAAGACTGTTGACTTATTTTTACTGTTTTTAATTTTTTTCAGTGACCAATGCATGTACATGGTTGTGCCATGTAAACTGCTCCCCCTTTCATCGGTCTAGCCATCATTTTTTTTCTCCAGAAGCAATCACTTTTACTACTTTCTTGAATTATGCCAGGATTAGTCTATGCATTTATAAGCAAAAGCCAGTTTTTCTACGTCCACCTTTGAAAAAAACTTTTTACATAAAAAGCAGTATTATTTATATACTTGAATCTTAAACCTTGCTTTGTTCAACTCGTGTGTGTGGTGTGTGTGTGTGTGTGTGTGTGTGTGTGTACGTGTAATCCTAAAGATTTTTTTTTTCATATGAATACGTAAAATAGCTGTATAATTCTGGCGATTTCTATGTTACTGTATAATTCTAGAGTAATTTATGTAACTAGTCCTTTGCTGATGGATACCTGGGATGACTCTATTCTTGTTGCGAAGAGTGCTGCAGTGAATATCCCTGCACATGGGTAATTTTCTACATGTGACTACAGCAATAGGATACATTTCTAAAAGCAGAATTACTGAATTACTCAATCACAAGGATGTGTATTTTTTTATTACGTAGACATTGCCAAATACTCTTCCATAAAAGTTGTACCTATTTCCACTCTCAAAGGAACATACAATATTGCCTGTTTTCTCATACCCTTCAAATTTTATTCTCTTTCTTTCCATCTTTTAATACATAGAACTGTGGTACATAATAAATTCATAAGAATATCAATAGGTTCAAGTTAGATGGTCAGAAAAGATGTTTTCATTTAAAATGTTGTTCGAACATAGATAGGTAGAGAAAAATGTACTTGAAGAAAATTAAGAAATTGTTTTCTTGATCTACATAAACATTCAAAATTAGCATCCGTACAGAATACCTGCATATGTATATCAGGTACTCAATAAATACATGTTGAATGACTCCTGTGGCTCTACTGTGTTTTGCTAAATTTCCAGTGCTATAGTAGGGTCACCTAACTTAAAGTCTCAGAGTGGCAATAAGAACATATGTTTAAATGGCATTTATCTCTGGGACTTATTTCATTATATGCATCTTTTAAAAAATTATCATTATTGATTGGTCATTTGGTTAATCACTTGTAGTCTGTATAGAAAAAATAAATACAGAGTACATACTATTAAAACCAACTTTTTTCCTTAAAGTGAAATTCTAAAACCAGGTTTAAAACATTTAAAAGAAGAAAACACAACACAAGTCCTCCAATTCCAGCATTTTGGTATATTTTCCTCCCAGTTTTTATTTTTTTCTTGTGTTAGTATGTGAATATGTATATATCATCCACATATATGTCACATGTACATACAGAATCATTATTTATTATTATTTTTTTTTAATCCTCACCCGAGGATATTTTTCCATTTTTTGTACAGATAGAGTGGGAGGGAGAGAGAGGAAGGGAGAGAGAGAGAGAAACATCAACGTGAAGGGACACATCGAGTGGCTGCCACCCGCACGACCAACCAGGGCCGGGGACAAACTGCAACCGAAGTACGTGCCCTTAGCGGGAACCGAACCCGGGTCTCTCCGGACCGCAGGCCGACGCTCTAACCGCTGAGCCAAACTGGCCAGGGCCAGAATCATTATTTTTTTATAGAACTGTATTCACAGTGAAAAAGTTATAGCCAGAATTAGACTCAATATTATATTATATGCTTTTAGTTATTTATTAAGATAATTTTTTTCTTTATTGATTCTTAGAAAGGAAGGGAGAAGGAGAGAGCGATAGAAACATCAATGAGAGAGAACATTGATTGGCTACCTGCTGCATGACCCCCACTGGGGACTGGGCCCACAAACTGGGCATGTGCCCTGACCAGGAATCAAACTGGTGACCTTTTGGTGCATAGGTTGACATTCAACCACTGAACCACATCGGCTGGGCCACTTTTAGTTATTTTTAAAATGATCTTCTTATCCATTTTTATGGCTACCTAAAATTTCACCAAATGAATTTAGATTAGTTTATTTAACCATTGCTCAGTTCAACATTTGGGTCATTTTCAGTCTTTTATTATTATAAGGGATACTATATCTATGGTCAGCATCTTTTTCTCTTTCCTTATAATGTATTTTCAAAATGGAATTAGACCGAAGGGTACACACAGGCTTAAGGTTCTTCTTTGACTGTCTTCTCTTTTTACTGTTCATATGTACCCATCTGATCTGTCTCCAAAGCTTCAACTACTCCCTGTGTGTTAAGGAACCACAAGCCTATGTGACAAGACTAGATCCTTTAAAAAAATGTTTTTATTGATTTTTTTATAGAGAGAGGAAGGGAGAGAGATAGAAATATCATTGTGAGAGAAACATCCATAGGCTGCCTCCTGAACGCCCCCTACTGGGGAGTAACCCAAGCATGTACTCTGACCAGGAATAGCACCATGACCTCTCAGTCCATAGGATGACGCTCAATCCACTGAGCCACACCAGCGGGGCAAGACTAGACCATTTTCAATCCTTGAAGTCTATACCCAGTTACCTATTGCACATCTTTCCTTAGAATCCCTCAAGTTCTTCACATCCACTGCTCAACGCATATTTGCCACTAAAATTTCACCTCTCACAAATGCCAAATCTCAGTAGAAGTCGCCTCTATTCATTAGTCACTTTAGCCAGAAATGATCATTTATCTCAACCTTCCTAATGCTGGGACCCTTTAATACAGTTCCTCATGTTGTGGTGACCCCCAACCATAAAATTATTTTTGTTGCTACTTCATAACTGTTATTTTGCTACTGTTATGAATCGCCATCAGAAATATGTGTTTTCCGGTGGTCTCAGGTGACCCCTTTGAAAGGGTTGTTTGACCCCCACAGATTGAGAATCGCTGATTTAGACTCTTCTCCTTTCCCTCTAAAATTCATCGTCTACATCTCACTGGGGTGTAAGTGAATGCCGCTGCTTTTGCACTCCGCCTCCTGCCACACCCTTAACAGGTCCTTTGGCTGACACTCCTGCTCAAGCTACTCTCAGAGATCAGTCATTTTCTTCCAGCTTTAAAAGCTCCTAATTATCCCTCCCTTTAAAGGCTTCTAATTATCCAGTGTTTGTCAAACTGTTCCATCAGAATACCCATCATAGGCAAAGTCAACATAGACTGTAAGTGCATAACTTCTTTGAAATCTTTGTTTTACTTTAAAAATTCATGTGGATTGTCCAGTTCACTCAATTATGTATTTGTGTTTGTTCTAACATCAAATAATACTCCTTCTGAAACCTTCAAGTGAAATTGATATGCCCCGAAGGTGTGCTATGACTCTTGGTGACTTTCTTTGTGACAAAACTCCATATACATATAACCTCAGTTCAGTTTCACAGGCACAGCATGCAGAGCTCGGCACAGCACTGAATCTCAGCATGTCCATCCTGAACCCTGGGATCTTCTTCTGCCTCATCTCTCACCAGCCCTTCCAATCATCCTTCCCTCCAGCCATGCAGGGCCACCTGCCATCCTCACAACAGCTGTATATTTGCCTCAAGGACATACTTGTTTCCCCTACCTGGATACCCTCTTGACACTAAATCCTTTGCTCTGTTTACCTCTGCCCCACAGTTTAGTCTACCTGATGACATATGCATGCAGGTAGGTGTGTGTGTGTGTGTGTGTGTGTGCACACACACACATATACATATATATGTATATATTATTTATTTTTTAAAATTAATTAATTTATTTTTGTTACAGATGTTTCTCCTCCCCCCCGATTCCCCCTCCCCCTCCTTCCACGCCCTGTCCCCAGCTTTGTTGTCCATATCCATTGTTCATGCATACATGCATATAAGTTCTGTGGTTTATCTCTCCCCCACCACCCCCACTTCTGGGGATTGTCAGGCTGTACCCCAATTCCACATCTCTGGGACTACCCCATTCCCCAGACTGTTATGTTCATTATATTCCACAAATAAGTGAGATCATATGATACTTGCCTTTCTTTCTTTGGCTTGTTTCACATAGGATAACACTTTTCAGGTCCTTCCATGTTGTCTCAAAGGATAAGAGCTCTTTCGTTCTTACAGCTGCACAGTACTCATTGTGTATATGTACCACTGCTTTTTTATCCATTGATCTACTGATGGACACTTGGGCTGTTTCCAGATCTTAGCTATTGTAAATAGTGCTGCTATGAACATGGGGGTACATATATTCTTTTTGATTGGTGTTTCAGGCTTCTTAGGGTATATTCCTAGAAGCGGGATCACTGGGTCAAATGGCAGTTCGATTTTTAATTTTTTGAGGTAACACCATAGTGTTTTCCATAGTGGCTGCATCAGTCTGCATTCCCACCAGCAGTGTATTAGAGTCCCCTTTTCTCCATACCCTTGCCAACACTTGTTGTTTGATGATTTGTCGATGGTGGCCAAATTGACAGGTGTGAGGTGATACTTCATTGTTGTTTTAATTTGCATCTCTCTGGTGATTAGTGATGTTGAGCATTTCTTCATAAGTCTCTAAGCCATTTGTATGTCCCGTTTGGAGAGGTGTCTGTTTAGTTCCTCTGCCCGTTTTTTAATTGGGTTCTTTGTCTTCCTTTTGTT
The DNA here is from genome assembly GCF_014108415.1 of Molossus molossus. Lineage (NCBI taxonomy): Eukaryota > Metazoa > Chordata > Mammalia > Chiroptera > Molossidae > Molossus > Molossus molossus. The sequence continues at coordinate 24,658,503 of NW_023425351.1, forward strand.
GAGTTGTATGAGCACTCTCTATATATTGGAAATTAACCCCTTATCTGATATATTATTGGTAATTGTGCTTTCCCATACAGTGGGTAGCCTTTCCATTTTGATGATTGTATCTTTTGCTGTGCAGAAGCTTTTTAGTTAGATGTAGTCCCATGTGTTTATTTTCTCTTTTGTTTCTCTTGCCTTTGCTGATGTATCAGTAAAAATTCTGCTGCGTATGATGTCTGAAACATTGTTGCCTACAGTTTCTTCTAGGATTTTTATGGATTCATGAGTCCAAGTTAGGAAAGTTTTCTGTCACTATTTCTTCAAATATATTCTCTAACCCTTGCCCATTTTCTTCCTCTGTGGGGACTCCTATGATGCGAATGTTATTACGTTTTTAGTTGTCCCATAGTTCTTTTAAGCTGTTTTTTAATTGTTTTTTCCTCTTGGTTTTCTGATTAGTTGATTTTTTTCTACTGTGTCTTCTAATTCACTGATCCTGTCCTCAGGTTTTTCTACTCTGCTGGTTAGTCTTTCCAATGTGTTCTTAATTTCTGCTATGTCATTCTTCATTTCTACTTGGTTGGTTTTCAATGTTTGTATATCTTTACTCATGGTGCTGATGTCCTTACTCATGCTGTTGAGCTTCCTCAAGATCATGGCTCTGAACTCCACCTCTGATAATTTGCTTAGCTGCATTTCATTGATCTCATCTTCGATAGAGTTCTCTTGTTCTTTCATTTGGGATTTGTTTCTTTGTGTCACCATTTTGGCTATCTCAGTGGGTTTTGGAGCCTGCCAAATTTTTCCTGTGGGTGTTGGTGTTCTGCTGTTTATGGTGCCCTCTACTGGGTTTGGATGAGCCTGGGTGGGCCCATGTTAAACATCACTGTCAAGTCTTACTTTCCTGGGTAGATTTTCAAGCCCAAGAAAGGTTCAGTTATCCCCTCTAGCTTTTTCCTCGTGGTTAGTAGTCTCAGTTACTCAGTGCCTTGGAATGTAGCCCTGGTGTTATGCATAAGAGGATTTCCAGAGGGTGGGATAGATGCTGGCTATTAATGAGCCTCAATTTTCATTCCTTTTTCTCACCTGTGAAAGGCTGAATCTCCAAGTGGGGGAGGGGCTGTTGCTTTTCCCCACAGCTCTGGGAAGGAGCACACTGGCCACAATCCTTTGTGGCCGCAACTCAGCAAAAACTGAGTGCCCTCCAAATCCCAGGTGTCCCCTCAGTGTTCCAGCCCAGTCTGCCCTCCCTCTGCCATAGCCCCCAGGTGAGTGGCTGTGGCTATTTTATCGCTCTGTCCTGGCTCTCTGTGCTGTGGAGAGGGCTTGGTCTTTATTTCCCAAGGGTGCTGCTCACAACTAAGACTGCTGCTGTCCGTGGGCTCCCAGCCTGCCACCCTCTCCCGCCTCTGCAGATTCTACCAGTGTCCCTGTTTATATGGTCCTGTCCTGCTGCTTTACTGTTGCTTTTTTCGAGAATTTGTCTTTATTTTATTTGTAATTCCCGTTTGGTCCTGGGAGATCATCTGAGTAGCTTCTATTCACTCTGACTCCATCTTCACATCCTCTAAGCCTATCTTGTGTGCAGCTATGTAGCACAGGCCTTTCTGCAGGTCCCGTGGGTAACTGGATTGCACAATCCCTTTGGGGACCTGGCTCTATGCCTATGTTATGGGCTGCTGGGTCGCACAGGTCTCTCTGATGCTTCAGCACCCCGCAGGTCCCACGAGTAACTGGATGGCACAGTCCCTTGTGGGTCATGCAGGCTTCTCTGGTGCTTCAGCACCCCACAGGCCCCATGGGTAACTAGATTGCTCAGTCCATGCTGGGTAGTATAGTTCTCTCTGGTGCTTCAGCACCCCACAGGTCCTGCAGGTAATTGGATGGCACAGTCCCTGCTGGGTCGCACAGGCCTTTCTTGTGTTTCAGCACCCTGCAGTTCTCGCAGGTAACTAGATCGCACAGTCTCTTCTGGGTTGCACAGGCCTCTCTGGTGCTTCAGCACCCCACAGGTTCGTTGGGTAACTGGATTGCACAGTCCCTGTTGGGTAGCATAGGCCTCTCTGATGCCCCTGCACCCTGCGGTTCCCGTGGTCAGGCAGCTGAATTGCACTAGTCTCTCTTAGGCTCTGGCTTCCCACCGCTCTTGTGAGCTACTGGACTGCACAGGCCTCTGTGGGGCCCCAGGTTCTGCCACTGGCCGCTGGGTAGTGCTGCTGCCCCATGGGGCTCAACTCCTGCTCAGCTTTTGCTGTAGTTTTTGGGGATGGGACTCAGCTGCTGGTCTGTGCTTCTGTTGCCTGGGGATGGATATCTGCTCCCCAGCCTCTGTTGCTGGGGGTATATCTGGACTCTGATTGGACTGCTACTGTGGGGGATGGTGCTGGGCTCTGGGCTGTCTGGCTTCCAAAACAGGCACCTTGGGAGCTCCACTACTGTGCACCAGTCTGTGTTGACACAGAGTGTCTATTGGTCTGATGGTGCCACATTTGCTGGTGGGCTCAGGTTGCTGGGCCCTAGCCGCTCCCACTGCCTCCTCCCAGGGAAGACCTGGGATCTTCCAAAATGGTGGGACCTCCCCTCGATGCAGGGAGAAGCACCCTGAAGGGCCGCTTACCGCAGTAGCCAGCTGCTCTGGTCCACAGCACAGAAACTTTCTGCTCCGTGGCTCTGCACTGCTCAGGTTTGGTCATCCACCTTCACATCCACTCACACTCTCTCACACACTCACCCTGTGGTCCTGCCTGCCGCCATCTTCTGAATCTGGCCTTTCTATATTATTATTTTTAATGTTGTGTGTGTGTGTTTTTTTTTTTTTTTTAGAAGGAGGGAGAGAGAGAGAGAGAGAGAGAGAGAGAGAGAGAGAGAGAGACATCAAAGTGAAAACTAACATCAATCAGCTGCCTCCTGCACACCCCTAACTGGGAATCAAACCAGCAACTTTCTGGTGCACAGTATGATGCCCAACCAACTGAGTCACATCTGCTAGGGCAACAAATATATTTTTTAATACTTAAATCTCTTCTATGAAGTCTTTTTTGACTTTATCAGTGGAACTGGTTTTTAGTTCCACTGTACCATATACATATTAATATATATCTACATAGATATACCATATATATTTCTATATATTATCTGTAACATTTATTTCATTTTTTTCCTTCTCTGTCTTTTCACTCCTTTGTCCTTTCTCTTTCTTCTCTTTACCTACTGCAAACTCAATGATTTATAACCCGATGAGGACGGGCACTCTGTTAGATTTGCCTCTGCTTTCCAAGTGTCTAGCACAGTGTGGCAAATAGAACACATACAGTAGAATTTTTTTTGAGTGAATGAATGGAGTTTTTGATGTGTCTGGTCAGATTGCTTTCTAATGCCCCAGAGACATATGCTCTCCCAGTTTTACCATTCCTTCAGCCTAGCCTACCACATTAAGCATTTTGAGAAATATAAATGAAATGTTATCCTGTTTTATTTTAATATCATTTATGATTACTAGGATGTTGCCAATTTTGTCATGTTAGTTTCTTGTTTTATTTTTTGTGTGAATTGTAACTATTTAAAATTAAAAAAAAATTTTAACCCTGGAGTCTTGGAATTTGTTTTCACCTTTTATATGGTTTTGGATTAGGCATTTTTATTATTTTGGAGCAGTCTTTTTTTTCTAAGTTAAAATTTTTTTCAACTACCCTTGAAATACATTATATTAGTTTCAGGTGTGCAACATAGTGATTAAACACTTGTGTAACTTACAAGTGATCATACTGATAAATCTAGCTGACACTACACATAGTTATTATAACATTATTGGCTATGTAAGTATAATTTGAATCTAAATATCTGCACTCAATAATTCATTTGGTACAGAAAATCAGAATAATGATTTTATGAAGTTAGTTAAATGATATCACTTTTTCTTTCTTTTTTAAAGATATTTTTTCTTTATTGATTTTAGAGAGAGAGGAAGGGAGAGGGAGAGAAAGATAGAAACATCAATGAGAGAGAACATCAATTGGCCACTTCCTGCATGCTCCCTACTGGGGATTGAGCCCACAACCTGGGCATGTGCCCTGCCAGGGAATTGAAAAAGTGACCTCTTGATGCATGGGTTGACACTCAACCACTGAGCCACACCGGCCGGGCTGATACCACTTTTCAATTCAAAACTCTCCAGTGGTTTCCCATCCCATTCAGAAAAAATTCCGAAGTCCTTCCTAAGATGCTGGACCTATATCCTCTTGCCTCTGGTTCTGCTCTGACTTTATCTCCCACCTGTCTCTCCTCCCTCACTCAGTTCCAGCCACACAGTGCTCTTGTTCTTCCTTAAACACACAAAGGTGCTCCCAACTCGGAACCTTTACACTTCTGTTCCCTCCACCTGCTCTGTCTCCAGACCTCCTTCACTCTCAAGTCTCACCTTGTCAGAGTGGTCTTCCCTATGCTACTTAAAACAGCGAACTCACCTCTACCCCAGGCATGCTCTCATACTCTCCTGGCATTATATTTTTCTTCATGGAATGTAAGGCAACCTGACTTTGTTCTGTTTATTGCTGCTTTCCCAATAACCAGCTAAGTAACAAGTAGTTGAATAAATGAATGAATAAATTTAGGCATGCATCTGACGGCCTCAGAATATATGCATTCCTATGTTCATAGCAGCCTTATTTACAATAGTTAAAATTTGGAAACAGCCCAAGTGCCCATCAGTAGATGTGTGGATAAAAAGTTGTGGTACCTTTACATAACGGAATGCTACAAAGCTGTTAAAAAAAAAAAAAAAGGAAGTCTTACTCTTTGTGACAACATGGACGGACCTAATATATAAAATCTAATGAAGAAAGTAAACTGACCAACAAAATGGAACTAGAAGCGTGAATACAGGGAACAGATTGGCTGGTGCCCAAGGGAAAGGACTGGAGGTGGTTGGATAAAGAAGGTGGAGGAAATAGCTAGAGAGCATATATGCATAGGCCATGGACATGGACAAGAATTTGGTAAAGGCCAAGGATGGGGTAGGCAGGGCAGGGAGGATGTGGACAAAGTGTGGGGAGGGGAACTCCTGCAATAATGTCAACACTAAACGTTTTTTTAATAAAAATGTATTTGGTATTTTTTTCTTATGCTGTAAAAAAATCCCCCCCCCCTTTTTTTTTTACAACTTAAAAATACTACTATCAGCCTGGCTGGTATGGCTGAGTGGTTGAGCATTGACCCATGCACCAGGAGGTCGCCAGTTCAATTCCTGGTCAGGGCACATGCCCAGGTTGTGGACCAAACCCCCAGTGGGGCATGCAGGAAGAGGCCAATTGATGTTCTCTTTCATCGATGTTTCTATCACTCCCTCCCTCTCCCTTTCTCTCTCTCTAAAAATAAAGAAAAAATACTACTATCATAATGTCATTTATGACTATGGTTTGAATGTTTGTGCGCCCCCCCACCCCCATTCATATTTTGAAATCCTAATGCCCAATGTGAAGGCATTTGGAGGTGGGGCCTGTGGAGGTAATTGGGTTATGAGGTGGAGCCCTCATTAATGGGACTAATGACCCTATAAAAAGATTCCAGCGGGCTCCCTAGCACCTTCCACCATGGGAGCACATAGTGAGAAGGCAAATCAGGAAGCCCTCACTGAACACTGACTCTGCTGGCTGGTGCCATGATCCCAAAGTTCCCAGCCTTCAGAACTATGAGAAATGAATGTTTGTTTTTATAAGCCACCCAAGTCTCTGGTATTTTGTTATAGCAGCCTGAACAGACTAAGATAGGTATTTTGGGGGCACCTAATAACTTCTCCTGGAACCCTAGGGTTCTGCAGTTCACCAGGGTTTTGTGTTTGGGAAGAGCTGTTCTAGAAGACAGTGTAAAGGAAGGTGACCTCTATGTGTCTCTTGTCATTATTCAGCACACGACAGCTTTGCAGACAATTTAAAAAAGTGGTGGATAAAAAGAATATCATTGTTTTTCTATTTCTGAATGTAAGAAAAGCATTCAAAAGAGATTGTTTTAATAACAGAAAAGTTCTTTCACAAGAAGTTTGGGTTAAAAATAAGCATATAGATTGAAAGGGAATTGGGAATCTGAATGCAAGGAAAATATTTAACAATATTAGTGACCCAGAAGGAACATAAGGCTGTAATGCTTATGAGATGTTAAAAACAGTAGCAAAACCCAAAAAATTCAAAGCAGTTTGATATGTATAAAATTTATGAAAATAAAAAAAAAAATAACATGGCTTGTTACATGCAGATAATGATAGAGTTGGAGATGTAGTTTGTTTTTGGTAAACTCAGAAATGCAATAATACTGAAAAACAATCAGCATAGTGAAAAAAGAACTGATAGATAAAAGCTTTAAAAGCCTTACTCACGTGCCCACGGCAAGACCAAATACCTTTGCAGGATTGAGCAGCATGGGAGGGTTACCTGCTGAAACAGGTGCACTGAAATTACTGGACTTAAAAATCACTTAAAGTCACTGGACCAGATGAAATATAAGTAGCTCAGTGTCCAAAGAGCCTAAGGGGTGATTCTGTGACCTCTATTATGTATTACTTAAAAAATGTTTTTAAATGCTACTTACTTCAGCGACTTACAAAAATGAGGTATTTGTAAAAGGTTTTAAAACTTTGTTTGTAACATAATTTTGAAAAACTTTAACAAAAGTATGTGTTCCTAATGTTGGAATAGATGTTATAAGTAAACTAAAGGTATTGTCTTTCACATGCAGATTTTGGCGTATTTTCCCACAAGAACCATCAGAGAAATAAAACAATGTATCATTTTGTGTATACACACACACAATCAGCATGAAACACAATTTAATCTGTGGTTACAAAAAGATTATTTAAAAAAAAATTTTTTTTTTTATCCTTACCCGAGGACATTTTGTTTTTGCATTTATCTTCAGATAGAGTGGAAGGGAGAGAGGGAGGAAGAGAGAGAAACATCGATGTGAGAGAGACACATCGACTGACTGCCACCCACACGATCCCAACTCGGTCCAGGGACGAACCGCAACCAAGGTACATGTCCTTAGTGGAAACCAAACCTAGGACTCTCTGGTTCGTGGGCCAATGCTCTAACTGCTGAGCCAGACTGGCCAGGCCAAAAAGCTTATTTCTAAAAGTATTTGGTGGGACTACATTAAACTAAAAAGCTTCTGCACAGCAAAAGAAACAACCATCAAAATTGAAAGGCAACCCACTGTATGGGAGAGCATCATTGCCAATGATACGTCAGATAAGGGATTAATTTCCAAAATATATAGAGTACTCACTCATACAACTCAACAAAAGGAAGACAAAGAACCCAATTAAAAAATGGGCAGAGGACCTGAACAGACACCTCTCCAAACAGGACATACAAATGGCTAAGAGACATATGAAGAAATGCTCAACATCACTAATCATCAGAGAGATGCAAATTAAAAAAACAATGAGGTATCACCTCACACCTGTCAGAATGGCTGCCATCAACAAATCATCAAACAACACTTGTTGGCGAGGATGTGAAGAAAAAGGGACTCTAATACACTGCTGGTGGGAATGAAAACTGGTACAGCCACTATGGAAAACAATATGGTGTTACCTCAAATAATTAAAAATTGAACTTCCATTTGACCCAGTGATCCCACTTCTAGGGATATACCCTAAGAAGCCTGAAACACCAATCAGAAAGAATATATGTACCCCCATGTTCATAGCAGCACTATTTACAATAGCTTAGATCTGGAAACAGCCCAAGTGTCCATTAGTAGACGAATGGATAAAAAAGCAGTGGTACATATACACAATGGAGTACTATGCAGCTGTAAGAAAGAAAAATCTCTTATTGTTTGAGACGACATGGAGGGACCTGCAAAGTATTATCCTAAGCGAAACAAGCCAAGCAGAAAAAGACAAATACCACATGATTTCACTTATATGTGGAATATAATGAACATAACAGTCTGAGGAATAGGGTAGACCCAGAGACATGGAAGTAGGGTACAGACTGACAACCCTCAGAAGAGGGGGTGTTGGGAGGAGGGAAGAGATAAACCACAGAACTTATATGCATGTATGCATGAACAATGGACATGGACAACAAAGCCAGGGATGGCGTGGGGGGATGGGGAGGAAGGTGTCAATGGGGTAAAAAAGGAGAAACATCTTTAACAAAAATAAAATAAAATAAATAATAAAAAAAGATATCAGAGATGAAAAATAAAGTAACTGCATATAAAAAAAAGTGTTTGGGTGTGTCTTGCATAAGGAACATGAAATATAAAACAGGGGAGCTGAAGTGAGTTTTGCATATGACCAGTATTTGGATTAGGAAAAGTAGGATTAAAAAATTATTTTTTTCTTTATTGATTTTAGAGAGAGAGGAAGGGAAAGGGAGAGATGGAAACAACAATGAGAGAGAACATGGATTGGCCACCTCCTGCATGCACCACCCCCCTGGGGATTTGGCCCACAACCTGGGCATGTGCTCTGACTGGGAATCAAACCAGTGACTTCTTGGTGCATGGGTCGATACTCAACCACTGAGCCACATCAGCCAGGTGGAAAAGTAGGAGTTAAGAGTGACTTTATAAAAAGAAAATAATAAAGCTCTTTTTAGTGGTGTATTAGCTGGAAAAAATGTTTCTATAGCAAGAGAAGAAAAGAAAAGCTTTTTGTATTTTCTTTAAGCTTTAGAAACAAGGGTTTTCAACTCAGTATTAACACTTTTTATCCTCTAAAGAACAAAATTTACAAAACCATGTTGAAGGTGGATGAGTTAAAAGAGCACTAAAAGAAACTGACAATATATTCTTCAGCTGAGTAATACTGAGGAGATAGAGATAATAGCTACTAGTATTTCTAATAGGTGCATTATTTGAAAAGGCCAAATTAGTATGGATGGTAATTGAATATGAAAAGGTGGGCTAGATAGTAGCAGTAATGAAAACAAAGAAAGAAAAAAGAAATGGAGCAGAATGTCGGAAAGAGCTTATAAAATTGTAAACTTGGTCCAGAAATCAAACGTTTCTGAGAGGCTCTGTATTGGTCTGGGTTCATGAAAGGGCATAGAATCCACTGTGGCTAGTTTAAGCACAGAGGTTATTTTTTGTTTTTTAATTAAGGTGTTGAGGATCTTCAGAGCCATTGGGTAAGACACACTAGTCTGAGCCTTCAAGAGGACTGGCCCAGGCTACCAGAGCAGCACACTCAGAGACAAATGGATGTGAGAGGCTGTCTCAGATAAACCACACACCTCCACGATGGTGCTGGACAGCAGAGGCAATAGAAGCCACAGGAAAATGACCTATACCTTCCTTCCATGTTTGAAGTCTCAGGTGAGGCCACCCAAGTGGTAGAACTGAATCACACCCAGATCCCTAGCTCTAAGGGGTTCTAGGAAATGCAGTCTTTATCTTTTTTGGCCTCAGCGGTACAAGAAGTCACACTAGAAAGAGGTTAGAAAGGATGGAGAGTGCCAACCATGACACACACTACAGACTTCATTACAAGAGAAAGTTAAAGAGAAAACACCTAAAACAACAACAAAACTAGAAAAATCAATAACAACCAGTTCTTCTGAAGTTTCAACATTCATCATCAGCTCTTCCCAAATATCACAAGGGCTATATTATATGAGGATTTAAAAGACATTTGGGACAAGAGTAAGAAATACCTTAAAGCTGCATATTTTTATTTGGAAACTTTTTTTTAAAAATAATTTTTTATTAATTTATTTTTGTTACAGATGTTTCTCCTTTTTTTCCCCATTGACACCCTCCTCCCCACCCCCACCCCCACCCCATACCCGGCTTTGTTGTTCGTGTCCATGGATTATGCGTCCATGCATATAAGTTCTGTGGTTTATCTCTTCCCTCCCCCCACCACCCCCTCTTCTGAGGGTTGTCAGTCTGTACCCTACTTTATTTGGAAACGTTTAATTGGAAACTGATTGTATTGCTCTGGTTGTTAGTACTTGTAGGAGGCAGCAAATAAGATACAAAGCTGCCTGGCACTGGTTGGTTCAGTGTGATTAGGTCCAGGCAGGGTTGTTTTAGGCAATTATGGTGATGATAGAAGGTCTTAAAACCATAACCAAGAAGTCAGGTCAACACTAATTCTAATTGTGTTCATGTCTAAAATGACAGCTGGGTTTTCGGGCAATATGGTAGAACTGTGGCAGATACGGCGATAAAAGCGCCTGCTGGAAACCCCTCTAAATGTTAATAATACACAGCAGAGTTCTCAAGTGTCCCCGAAGGAACAGACAGGAAGAGGGAGCTGTAATGAGAACAACTGAAGCAAACGCTGCAGCTGTTCTCGGGGTGTTTGTTTCAGTGGCTAAAAGCGGTGGTGGCAGGGGACCAGGATGTGAAGTCTCGATATGTAGGAGGGGAGAACAAGATCCAGGCACATACCTGGGACCCTCAAAGAGTATTACTTTCAGTGAAAATGTGGGCTACAAAGTGGTCTGCCTCTGTGGGAAGGTACTAACCTCTGGCTGAGAGAAAAAGTCTCTCTGGAAAATTTCATAATCATGCACCTGACATCACATGCAAATTCAAACTACCTGCATGGTATGAGGTGGTCCAAGATCAGAAATAGCAACTGGGAAGCTTCCTCTCCTTTTCTCTCTCTCTCTATTCCCAATCTCCCTTTCTCTTGTCTGTGATTCATTATTTTGGTTAAATAGGCCCATTCTTATTCTTATTCTTTTCATACCAAACTGCTCCTTTGCAGACGTGTTGCTTAACTAAGTGGGAGTAGAGTGATCTCTCATGGTAAGTTGATCTCTAGGGGTCACACTAATGGCTAGAAACAGGGGCACTGGACTCAGACTTGCTTCCCATTCTGGCTCAATTTTTGTGTGATTTAGAAAATGTTTCCTAATTTCTATGAATCATAGTTTCCTCACAGTTAAATACCATCGACCAGTGAGAAATTCACCTTGACCACTTAGCACATGCTAGGCACATGGTGAATCCTAATCTATGTTAGCCACATAGCAGCACAAACAGGGAGCAAACCTCATGTGATCTAAATTTCTCTCTAGGATTCTTTATTTTTTAATATGTTTTTTCTTTATTGATTTTAGAAAGAGAGGAAGGGAGAGAGAGAAAAAAGGATAGAAACATCAATGAGAGAGAACATCGATTGGCCACCTCCTGCACGCCCCTCTCTGGGGATTGGGCTCACAACCTGGCATGTGACCTGACCTGGAATTGAACCGGTGACCTTCTTGGTGCATGGGTTGACACTTAACCACTGAGCCACACCAGCCGGGCCTAACTCTCTAGGATTCCATGTCCTTTACTCTCTTCATAAAAAGCACAACTGAGCATAATAATTTGACTCATTGATTCTCTAATTTTAAAATTTCTCCATCAACCTCTGCAGAAGATTTTAGGTGATTAATATATCTTTTTACACTAAATTGGTTGTAAAGCAAATCGGATAAGCCAGATTTTCCCTTTATATTTCTCTAGAATCCCAATAGTTCTGAGGGCATTTGATAAGGACTCATTAAATCTTCCAGAACTTCCAGAACTCATTAAATCTTCCAGATACAATTCATAGTGACTTGCATTATAGAATGTGCTTATACATTTTTTTCTGATTTAAAATTGGATTAATATATAATGTGTTAGAATCACTCTTAACAGGTGGCAGGGATTTTAAGGGTCTAGTTTGACCATCTAGTTGATATCTAATCCCATCTGTGTGCTATTCACAGCCCAAAGTTATCCCATTCCTGTCTGTGAATTCATCATCTTATAAGGCAGTACATTGTGAGGTCCATGCCTCTGAGAATTTGATGAGGATGAGTTCTCTTCCTGAGCTCAGCCGGAGGCCAGTCTCAGCACCTCCTCATATCCCCAAAGAACAGGTTCGATTACACAAACCTTAGTGAAGCAGATTGTACTGAATATTATCAGTGGTGGTGGTTATGCAGTCCTGAAGAGAATTTACATACTTCACAGCAAAATGTAATTAAAGTCCTCATTAGACATTGAGTTCCAAAGTTCCTTTCTAGATATTTTAGCAATGCTATCCCCCCTTTCTTACCCCCTCTCCTTGCCCCACTTTAGTCTCTGAAATTCCGACATTTTTGTAGCAATTCAGCTCAGGTTCATAGCTAGAATAGCTCTCTCAAAACCAAAGCCCTTCAGCGGGGGGCACTCATACTTTTAGAAAGATGGACCGTTACCATCTATTCTTTCACAGGCCTTGGCTCAAAACAACCAGTATTTCCTTTTTTTATCTCAGGTGATTTATCAAAATATTTGCCCAACTAAGCAGCCCCCCCCCCTTTTTTTTGGTAGAGTGAGGGGGTTTTGCCAGGAGAGGGGCATATGTGGAGAGGGACATAGTAATTGGGCTGCAAAAAAATATGGTTTTCTCCATATTACACCTAATTTACAATATTAGGTGATTGAGTGTTCCAAAAAGAATAGTTATATTTCATTAAGTGCCTAACTAGCTCCTAAATGGCAATTAAAAATTTTTACAACAGTTTTATTGAACCATAATTCACATACCATAAAATTTGCTCTTTTGAAGTGTACAAGCCAATGAATTTTAGCATAGTCTCAATCATCACTATCTAATTCCACAAGATAAGGGTGAGCAAGGTTTACAGTTGTGAGTACACAAAACACAGTTTATTCTTGCATTATTATTAATTAATTATATTTATTATTATATATATTTATTATTATTAACCTACTTTTGCCCACCCCTGTGTTATTATCATCCCCAAAGAAACCCCTTACCCATTGGCAGTCATTTCCCATCCCCCGCTCCCTAGCCCTTAGTAACTACTAATCTACTCTTTATGGATTTTCCTATTTTGGACATTTTACATAAATGGAATCATACACTATTTGTTACTTTGCGACTGGTTTATTTCACTTAGCACATCATATTTTCAAGGTTCATCCATGTATCAGTACTTGTTATTTTTTATGGCCAAATAATATTCTCTTGTATGAATATACCATATTTTGTTTATTGGTTCATCAGTTGATAGACATTTGGTTTGTTTCCACTTTTTGGCTGCTATAAATGATGCTTGAATAAACATTCAGATGTAAGTTATTGTATGGACAAATGTTTTTTATTTCTCTTGGATATATACCTAGGAGTGGAATTGCTAGGCTATATGGTAACTCCGTGTTTAACTTTTGGGGAACTTTTAAACAGTTTTGCTGAGTCAGTGGCTGCATCATTTTACATTCCCACCAGCAAGTGGGAGTGATTCAATTTCACACCCTCACCAACACTTGTTATTATCTTTCTTTTTTATTATAGCCATCTTAGTAAATATGAAGTTTATACTTGCATTATTATTAATTAATTATATTTATTATTATTATATTTATTATTATATATATTTATTATTATTAACCTACTTTTGCCCACCCCTGTATTATTATCATCCCCAAAGAAGAGCATTTCCCTGATGGCTAATGGTGTTGAGAACCTTTTTATGATTATTCTCATTTGTATATCTTATTTGGAGAAATGTCTGCCCAAATTATTTAAAATTGGGTTATATGTCTTTTTATTGTTGAATTATAAGTGTTCTTTTAATATGTTGAATACAAGTCTCTTATCAAATATACAATCTCAAACATGTTCTCCCATTCTAGAGATTGTCCTAATAGGAATTTATGTTTAGGCAACACTTGGTTTATTCAGAGATTAAAGCTTAAGTATGGGTATTATCCAAACCCTTTGCTTCTCTCCTGGATTTATTCCAATTTGGAAAAAGCAGTGTTCACAATTCTCTAAAAAGAGTGCATAGTAGAGAGTATATGCTCAATTAACTTTGGCAAATAAACACATAAAATTGTTTTTTTTTTATTAATCCTCACCCAAGGATATTTTTCCATTGGTTTTTAGACAGAGTGGGAGTGAAGGAGGGAAAGAGAGAGAAACATCAATGTAAGAGAGACACATCAATTGGTTGCCTCCTGCATGACCCTGACCAGGGCAGGGTAGCAAAACTGTAACCCAGGTACATGCCCTTGATCAGGAATCAAACCTGTGACTCTTCAGTCCGTAGGTGGATGAATACAAACCAAACCTCTGAATACAAATCTAACCACTGAACCAAACTGGCCAGGGCTAAAATTGATATATTTATTCTTGGGTACTACCACTGCTCTGACTTGCTGAGTCCCTCTGCTGGACTTCCAGTGCAATGACATTCATTTCAGGAGCGGAAGGCCCCCAGGGGGAGCTAGTAAGCATTGGAAGGATGCACTTGTTTCCAGGTGTATGCGGTAAGCTGTCTACATAAATGCACTGAAGCGTAATGCTTCTTTGGGACAAAGCTTTCATGGTGAAAAAGCAGTTTCGTGTTCTCCTTTTGAAGTTTGAGACTCACTGACTTTAGAGAAAAAAGTGAATGTTTTTGTCAGTTCAGCATTGATGTAATGGTGTTTCTAATGGACCTGAGCATTTCTGTATCATTTATACTATGGATGCTTACTTGGAGGTTCACATAGGGATTTCATTTATTTAAATCCCTTGACTTAAAAGTAGTTCCCTCAGTGAGGTCACTGTCCCCTTCACCAAGCAAATAGCTGTGGGGAGATGGGTCTGATGCCAGGAGGGCAGAAGGCCACATCTGCATGCCTGTCAAATCATCTGAACCTACTCAGCACATGTTTGGGAGGAGAGATGGTTCCAGCCAGGCTGTCTGCATTTCCACATCATTTACTATGGCCTATCAAGGTTATCTTGCAGCTGACATTTTCCATAATCTCTTGTCAACATCTTGAGTGTTGATTTACAGAAAGAATCAGAATGATTCAACAATGGGAAGAATCAGAAGAATTCTAGTTGGGATGGCAGTTGAAACTAAGAAATCAAAGAAGGCATATGCATGAAGGAAACAAGCTGGGTAAGGAAAGAACCAAGGGAAGCAAGGCAGGTATTTGTAACTGGATATAAACAATGGTCTAACCTTGCACAGGCAGCGCTGCCTGCCTGCTAATGTTACTCAGCTCAGTTTCCCATTCAGGGCACTCACTCAGATGGTTGTGGGCATCATGTGTACGACACATATATGGATGTGGGTAGCTGCCAACTAGTGAAATGGGATATATACCTATGAGCATGCACAGTGGTCCCATCAGACAAGGGAAAAGAGAATTTAAAGAAATTAGTGCTCTTAGGGAGTTGATTTGAACAAGTTTGTCTCAGGCTAGGTTGAAAAAAATATTTTAACTCTAAACAGCCATCAATAATACCACTTTATAGTATTTATGCAATTTTTTTTCTTTCCCCATGAGTGCAAACACTTAAAAAATTTTTATTTTCTTTATTGATTTTAGAGAGAGAGGAAGGGAGAGGTAGAGAGAGATAAAAACATCAGTATGAAAACATCGATCAGTCGCCTCCTGCATGCCCCCACTGGGGATCAGGCCTGCAACTTGGTGCATGGGGTCAACGCTTAACCACTGAGCCACAGTGGCTAGGTGTGCAAACACTTTTAAGCTTGCCTATGGCTCATCATCACAACACTCTCCTGCTGAAAAAGGTAGTTTTACAATTGACCCAAGGCTCAGAGGTGAATTGACTATTCTGGGGGGTTGACTCCTGTTTGAAGCTAGGACTGAATTAGGCATTAAACATATGTAAATTCCTTTAATTCCTATAAAAACCCTTTGAGGTGGGTATTATTATTATTTGATAGAGTAAGGAAAATTGCCCATATCATTTGAGCAATAATGGTGGGACGAAACCGTATCTGTCATATTCTAGAGCCATACTCTTTCTGTTCCAGCATATTCTTATTTGCCAGTTCTAACCAATGAACGGAGGTTCCCCAGAGGGAGATGTGGGAGGTGTCTCAGCCTATGCCCAGTTATTCTGTCTGAGGCTGGTGGGGACGGGAGGAGTAGCATCTAATACAGAACCCAAAGTCACAGAATTAGTTGTTTAGGACAAATCTCATTCCTAAGGGACTAATGAAGACTTTCTGTTACACAAGCGTTTATATTTTGCAGGAGCTAAGGTAGGACTCCACCAAAGAGCAGCTCTTTACAACTGCATTTTGATAATACTTCTTTCCCTCCCTCCTGTTGCCAAGTATGACACCAGGGAAGGAAACCAAAATATGTCACCCCCAAATATGCCTCTTTGACATAAAAATTATTTTGGGCTGAAGACAGTGAAGCAGTAGCAAGTGCAAGGAAAGCTCTCGTTACCTTCTTCCCCTTTTCTCCCTAAAGACAGGGTATACATTCTTTTCTTGGGGACAGACTCTTATCAGCCCAGAGAGACCAGAGGATTGGGAAACAAACCGTACTGCATGAGTTTCCTCCCATGTATTCACCTTCCCACAGTCTGCTGCCCTTGGAAGCTTAAAACTGCTATTTCTCCTCAGATTTAGTGCTCTTTGTTGGAGACGCTCTACAAGCCAGAGTTCTAAGTTGGCACTTTTCATGAGGTTTCTCCCACGTGACATGTACTGTGCATGTTGATAAACTATCTTCCTCTTGTTAAACTGTCTTTTTGTTTAAGAGTCTCAGCTAAAATCTCAAGATGGGTCGAGGTCGTTTTGCCTCCTCTACACTAGTTATGGCTAATCTTTCTCCCTCTCTTCTTACCTACTTTTTTATTTTGCAAGTTTCCTTCCTTAAAATGACATCCTCTCCTACTTGAAAGATCCACCTCAATGAAACATGGAATGTAGCAGAAATATATTTGCTGTGCGTGTGGCCAATCAGTGCCTAACTGGCGGATTCTCCACAAGGGTCTGCCAGTTTAGTGTCAGGACGAAAACAGTTAACCAGATTTATACCGCAAACCATACTTCCTGTTTTAGTTTTTGAATTACAAAGACTGTATTACTCATTTTTCTGCTTTTACATCTGTGTTTAATTTTTCAGTTTTCAGGATTGGGTTGACAGATTTAAAACCCTGATGTTTACATATTTAAAAACCCTTTCGTTTTGTTTTGCAAATTATAGCTACAGTGTACATATTCATGTTTTTCTCTATTACGTTTTCACAAATAGAAGAACATCAGTCTTACATTGGTGTCCTAACAGGCTCTTCACTTCTGAGTGTAGAAGCTGTGGAAACCTGTGGATCTGAATCTAAATTAGTCCCCAACTTACTGCACCATTTCACTTTCCAGTTCCGATTGGCATCAACGCCACGGCAGCGAAACCCTGAGTTCCTTGACCTTGTTTTTCTCCAAAATCGATCCTAGAATGTAATTAAGAACATAGTTGCAGGAAAAAAAATGCTTACAAGGTTATTCACAAACATTTTAGTAGCACAATCAGTGAATGAATCACATCATTGAGGGGAGAGTCCCCCTGGAACGGACGAAGTCAGGGAGTGGAAAGGGAACTGGACACCCAAGTTCATACTCCAATATCTGCCATAAACTTGCTGTTTCTTACCTTAGCTTGACCTCATTTCTTTACAGGAAAATTTAATAAGCTGGACTAAACTAGTGATTTTTCACAATATAAAAAAGGAGACATCTTTATTTGCATGAAATCTGATGCAAAGCTAAACATATAAACACAATCAAAATGTTGCTGCAATGATGGGGAGGAAGTAGAGGTCTCTTTTATAGCTCTGGATCACTAGGTTGGCTGCCCACGAGCTTCCTTCCTGTTCAGTAACAGTTTTCTCTGATTTATTCCGTCTCTCTTTGATTGGATAAGCAAAGTGACTTACATTGGTCCAGCTGAAATGGTATCCATCGACGTTAAACACAGGCATGATATAGAAATACAGATGATTCATCATTTTCCTCATGGTTGGGTCACTCCTATATGTTAGAAGAGCCTAAAGATAAAGGTGATAGTTTTCTTATAAATTGATTCCAAATACAGATTTAGAAAGAAAAGAAAATCCTTTCTCTCCATGAGAAATGCCAAATACATTGGTTTAAAAAGTAACAAGATAACAAGACCTATACTCTTTGACATTATATATTCTTTATTGAGAATTTTGTCTCAAACTCTATATTACTAATAACATTTTAGCAGAGGTGGCAACCTCTTGCAATATTTCAGATCTGGCTAAATTTTAGGTTGATGAAGAAAGCAACAATTTTGTATAATCAGTTCTTTTTAAGATTCCATTCTATTGTGGACAAAATAATTACCTAAATATATTTTGATATCTTTACATGATACATCATAACACAAGCTAGTTATATATGACACTTAATTGTCTATCTCTAACTGGTACCAGATTCAGGTCTTAGAACTTGAATGGACATTCGGTTCTCTCCTGACTTTCCTATAAAAAGTTTAATGAACAATATACCATCTTTGTCACATTGTTGCTGTGATTGGGTTGTATTTATATTGCGTCTGACCCCAAGTCTGAGGGTTCTGTGCTGTAGATTTGGCCTTAAGTAGAAAAGCACTGAACGTGCTAAGTCAGGTGAAGACAGTTTGAAATACTATTCCTTTTTAAAAAGTTCTCTCTGATGCATGTTTTTCTATGTGTAAAGTATCTTATGGAAACACTGGAAATTTGTAACAATGGCTGCCTGTGGGGAGCAGGACTGGGGGACAATGTACAGGAAGGAGAAATACTTTTCATTTTATCCCCATTTGGATTGCAATTCAAAATAAAATAATTCTCAAATTATGTATATACTTTCTTGGAAAATCTAATACTTAAAATTTCAATCTTCTTTTATAATTAATTAGGAGTTCTGAATCCATCATAAGCAGCATTCTCTCTTTACATGGTGAGAATTCTGTTCATAGAGAGCAATCCAATAATTAATATACTATTAGAAACTATCACTATATTAGAAATAATGATAAAAATATAGGACTATATTCAAGAACACAAGAAAGTTATTAAATACAATTTCATTAAATATAATTTAATCTAAGGGATCAACACAAGTTGATAAAAGTTAATATAATTTTCTCCTGTTCTCCTTTATTTAAGGCTCAATAATAATTTGTTGGCCAAATAGCTTTATATTTTTTCTTTTTTTTATTAATTAATTTATTTATTTTTGTTACAGATGTTTCTCCTTTTCCCCCCACTGATTCCTCCCTCCTCTTCCCTCCCCGCCCTGTCTCCAGCTTTGTTGTCCATGTCCATTGTTCAGCATACATGCATATAAGTTCTGTGGTTTATCTCTCCCCCACCACCCCCTCTTCTGGGGATTGTCAGTCTGTACCCCACTTCCATGTCTCTGGGACTGCCCCATTCCTCAAACTGTTATGTTCATTATATTCCACAGATAAGTGAGATCATATGATACTTGTCTTACTCTGTTTGGCCTGTTTTGCTTAGGATGATACTTTCCAGGTCCCTCCATGTCATCTCAAAGGATAAGAAATCTTTCTTTCTTACAGCTGCATAGTACGCCATTATGTATATGTACCACTGCTTTTTTATCCATTTGTCTACTGATGGACATTTGGGTTGTTTCCAGATCTTAGCTATTGTAAATAGTACTGCTACAAACATGGGGGTACATATATTCTTTCTGATTGGTGTTTCAGGCTTCTTAGGGTATATTCCTAGAAGTGGGATCACAGGGTCAAATGGAAGTTCAATTTTTAATTTTTTGAGGAAACACCATATTGTTTTCCATAGTGGCTGCACCAGTCTGCATTCCCACCAGCAGTGTATTAGAGTCCCCTTTTCTCCACACCCTCTCCAACACTTGTTGTTTGATGATTTGTTGATGGTGGCCATTCTGACAGGTGTGAGGTGATACCTCATTGTTGTTTTAATTTGCATCTCTCTGATGATTAGTGATGTTGAGCATTTCTTCGTATGTCTCTTGGCCATTAGTATGTCCTGTTTGGAGAGGTGTCTGTTTAGTTCCTCTACCCATTTTTTAATTGGGTTCTTTGTCTTCCTTTTGTTGAGTTGTATGAGCACTCTATATATTGGAAGTTAACCCCTTATCTGATATATCATTGGCAATGATGCTCTCCCATACAGTGGGTTGCCTTTCCATTTTGATTATTGTATCTTTTGCTGTGTAGAAGCTTTTGAGTTTGATGTAGTCCCATGTGTTCATTTTCTCCTTTGTTTCTGTTGTCTTAGGTGATGTATCAGTGAAAATTCTGCGTATGATGTCTAAAATTTTGTTGCCTACAGTTTCTTCTAGGATTTTTATAGATTCATGTGTCATATTTAAGTCTTTTATCCATTTTGAATTTATTCTTGTGTATGGTGTAAGTTGATGGTCATTTCATTTTTTTTGCATGTAGCTGTCCAATTAAAAGCATTTCCCTTAAGAACAGCAACAAGACAAGGATGCCCACTTTTGCCACTCTTATTTAACATAGTACTGGAAGTCTTAGCCACAGCAATCAGACAGGAAGAAAAAATAAAAGGGATCCAGATTAGAAAGGAGGAAGTAAAACTATCATTATTCGCAGATGACATAATACTATATGTAGAAAACCCCAAAGACTCCATCAAAAATGTACTAGACTTAATAAATGAATTTGGCAAAGTAACAGGATACAAAATTAATGTCAAGAAATCAATGGTATTCTTGTACACCAATGATGAACTCACAGAAAGAGAAACTAAAAAAACAATCCCATTTACCATCACAGCAAGAAAATTAAGATACCTAGGAATAAACTTAACCAAAGAAATAGAGGACCTATTCGCAGAAAACTACAGGTCATTGATAAAGAAAATAGAGAAAGATATAAAAAAGTGGAAGCACATACCTTGTTCATGGATTGGAAGATTAACATCATTAAAATGTCCATATTACCCAATGCAATCTATAGATTCAATCTATAGATTCAATGTCATCAAAATACCAATGACATACTTCACAAAACTAGAACAAATAGTTCAAAAGTTCATGTGGAACCAAAAAAGACCTCGAATAGCCACAACAATCTTGAAAAAGAAGGACAAAGTTGGAGCGATCACATTACCAGATTTCAGGTTATACTACAAAGCTACTGTAAATCATAACAGCCTGGTACGGACACAAGAACAGGCATTTAGACAGTGGAACAGAACAGAGAACCCAGAAATGGACCCAAGGCAATATGCTCAATTAATATTTGACAAAGGTGGCAAGAGCACACAGTGGAATAAATGGTGTTGGTAAAATTGGACAGCTATATGCAAATAGCTTTAGTAGAACTTTCATATATGCTTGAATTTCCATTAACTGTATCATTTCAAACTAGAGGAGTATCTCGGGTATATGATCAATTGTACATGCCCTGGAATTTTGTTTTTGTCTGATAAATGGAGATTCCCCAGTGCTTGGAGGAAGTCTCCTGTTGGGGATGGCAGTGACAGAGCTATATGCAGCTACATTCCTCCATTAAAGGGGCTTTCCATACTCCTCTAGCTAGAGGAAGACAGGAGAGATGGAAGGAAAAGGAGCTGGGACAGCAAGGCTGGAAAGAAGTGGGTAGGAACAATTGTGGTAATTTATCCTCCTAGAACTGGGAACCTTTGCTCATTTGTCCCAGTCCAAATTGGTAAAGTCTTACCTTTTCCCAGCGTGGATTATGAGTCATGTTAGCACCTAAACCACAAGACTATACTACAGACTGTCGTGACCGTGTTCTCTTCTCCTTCAATGCAAGTGACTGCCATACTTTTGTATTTAACAGAATATTGTGAACTTTCTTTTTAAAAATTACAATATATTTTAAGTAAATAGAAAAAGTACAGAGAGGAACATAATAACTGTGTGCCCACGAACCACATCAAATTTATCAAATATTTTGAGACATTATAGATAAAACTAAAGCTTCCTTTTTGTCACTCCCTGATTCCATTTTCCTCTTCTCCACCAAGGTATTACCTGTCCTAAATGTGACATTATCATTTCCAGGCATGATTTTGATAGCTATGTATATATAGATTCATGAACACTATATATGTGTATGCTTTGAAATTTCATGTCTCAAGCTGTTTCAGTCTTCAGTCTGCTGTTCTTGCCAGTATTATATTTTTACACCTACTAAGTTGATGATTTATTCATTTTAACTATGTGGTTAAGGTAAACACAATATATTGATCTCTTAATTTGTTGATGAACAGTTAGGTTGCTTCTGATATTTCACCATTACAGTATTGTCATGAACATTTTTACACATTTCTACTAGACATGTGAGAGTTAAATTTTTTTTTAAAATTTATTTACTGATTTGAGAGAGAGAGAGAAGAGTTGATTTGTTTGTTCCACTTTCTTATGCATTCTTTGGTTGATTTTTGTATGTGCTGTGACAGAAGATTCAATCCGAAACCTTGGCATATCTGGATGATGCTCTAACTGAGCTAACCAGGGCTTGATGCTATATATGTAGGAATGGATTTGATGAATCATGGATTTACATGCCTTCCACTTATTAAATGTTACCATTTTCTCTCTAAATCAGTAAAAACTCTCATCTGTGAGTTATAAATATATTATATTCTAATAATATATTATATTATTGGATTGCTCTCTATGAACAGAATTCTCACCATGTAAAGAGAGAATGCTGCTTATGATGGATTCAGAACTCCTACTTAATTAAGTGTAAAAGAAGATTGAAATTTTAAGTATTAGATTTTCCAAGAAAATGTAATCTGTGAATGAGAGTTTCCATTGCTCTACAACCTCAGCGATCCTTGGTATTGTTAAACTGTTAATTTTAAAAAAAAATTAAGGGTATAAAATTGTTTTGTTGTTTTACTTAATACTTCCTTGATTACAAATTATATTGAATAGTTCTTATATAATAAATTGCTCACTCATATTTTTACCCATTTTTTTTTTTTTAGTAAACTCTTCATTCTTCTTATATTCTGCTATTAATACTTTTTTTTGGTTATATACATCATGAACATCTTCCTTTCTTATTGTTTCCTATTTTCATTATGTCCTTGTTGTACACAAATTTTTAATTTTTTTTTTTTAATCCTCACCCGAGGACATTTTTCCATTTTTTGTTCAGGTAGAGTGGGAGGGAGAGAGAGGAACAGAGAGAGAGAGAGAAACATCGACGTGAAAGGGACACATCGAGTGGCTGCCACCCGCACAACTGACCAGGGCCGGGGACAAACTGCAACCGAGGTACATGCCCTTAGCGGGAACCGAACCCGGGTCTCTCCGGACCGCAGGCCGACGCTCTAACCGCTGAGCCAAACCGGCCAGGGCTGTATAGGTTTTCTTTAAGAACCCATCTCTGCCTTAAAATCATAGAGATGTCATCCTGTATTTTCTTCAAAAAGTTATTTTTAAGTTTGTGTTTCAAATGTAGGCCTTAAACCTCCTAGACATGATTTTTTTTTACATGATGTGAGGTTGGTATTTATAACATTTATTTTTCTATTATGGAAGACCAGTTATGCCACTGTATTCATTTGGACGGTTTGCCTTTTCCTCAGTCAAATGTCCATTTTATATTTGTGGGTGGAATTGCTCTAATGTGCTTTGGTTTATATCCATTCACCAAAGTCACACCATGGTTTATATAGAAACTGTTAAGTCTAATAGAATGTTTCTTCCCATGTTGATCCACTTCAGAATAGTCTTGGCTACTTCTCTCTCTCTCTCTCTCTTTTTTTTTTTTTGTCCTCACCCGAGGACATTTTTCCATTTTTTTTTTGTTCAGATAGAATGGGAGGGAGGGAGGGAGGGAGGGAGAGAGAGAGAGAGAGAGAGAGAGACAGAGAGAGAGAGAGAGAAACATCGACGTGAAAGGGACACATCGAATGGCTGCCACCTGCACCACGACCAACCAGGGCCAGGGACAAACTGCAACTGAGGTACATGCCCCTAGCGGGAACCGAACTCGGGTCTCTCTGGACCGCAGGCCGATGCTCTAACTGCTGAACCAAACTGGCCAGGGCTTGGCTACTTCTGACCCTTCTCTCTTCACATTAAAAATTTTTTTTGATCCTTACTCCAGGATACCCATTTATCTTCAGATACAGCTGGAGGGAGGGAGGGAGGGAAGGAGAGAGAGACAGAGAGGGAGAGAGAGAGAGAGAAACATCGTGTGAGAGAGTCACATTGATTGGCTGCCACCTGCATGACCCCAACCAGGGCTGGAGATGAACTGTAACCAAGGTACGTGCCCTTGGCCGGAATCAAACCCGGGACTCGTTGGTCTGTGGGCCAATGCTCTAACTGATGAGCCAAACTGGCCAGGGCTCTTCACATTAATTTTGAAATCAAGGTTGAGCACATTAATAATGTTCTGTCCTATTCTAGGTTGTTGTTTATTTTTTGGTCATTAACAGATGTTTAATTTTAGCAAATAATCTTTCTTCATGCATTAACATCATATATTTATTGCTATGATCAATTTCAATAAGTAATTTTCTATTGTTTAATCATCCTTGTATTCCTGGGATAAGCCCTTTTGGTTATTATATGTATTCTTATTACATTGGCTGGATTCAGGTTGCTAATATTTACATCTATATTCCTGAGTGAGATAAGCCTATAATTTTCTTTCTTATTTTGTCTTTGTCTGGTTTTGATTTAAGGGTATATCACTCTATTATTATTAGGGGATTAAACCATCTAGAACTAGAGCAAAAATTAATTAAATGTAAAACAAAGATATAATAGGGAAGATATATATCTTTGCTTTCTTTTTCATTGATTTCTGTTGTTTGTTTCTTTTGTTGACTCTCCTTTTTGTTTTCTAATTTCTTGACTTGAAAGTTTGGCTTGTTAATTTGGAGACCTAATTCTTTTTTTTTTTTTATACTCACCTGAGGACATTTTTTAAATTTTTTTGTTCAGATAGAGTGGGAGGGAGAGAGAGGAAGAGAGAGAGAGAAACATCAATGCGAAAGGGACACCTTGAGTGGCTGCCACCCAAACGATCCAACCAGGGGCAAACTGCAACCAAAGTACATGCCCCGAGCAGGAACTGAACCCTGGTCTCTCAGGACCCCAGGCTGATGCTCCAGCTGCTGAGCTAAACTGGCCAGGGCAAAACCTAATTCTTTTCTAGTACACTTATTTAAAACTACACATTACCTTTCAGTACTACATTAGCTACATTCTAGGAATTTTGACACATAATAGTTTTGTTTCCATTGTGCTGTAAATATTAATTTTTTTCTTGATTTATCTAAGCTATAAGTTATTTATAAATATTTTTATGTGTTAAAATATGTGTGTTTTCTTTTTTAAGTCATATTTTATAAATAATTTCTAATAACTGCATTATAGTCAGAGAATACGGTCTATGTGATACAGATTCTTTGGTATTTCTTTTTTTTTCAGATTTTATTATTTATTTATTTAAATCATTATTGTTAAATGTATTACAGATGTTCCTCATTTTTCCCCCATTGATTCCCTCCTCCCCACTCCCGCCCACCTCCCGCCTTTTCCCACACTATTGTCTATCTTCATTGGTTATGCATATAAGTTCTTTGGTTTATTTCTTCCCACCCCCCAACCCATTTCCCTTTGAGGTTTGTCAGTCCAGCAATGAATTTGTACTTCTTAATCCCTTCACCTTTTCACCCATCCTCCCAACCCCCCTCCCATCTGGCAACCAACAAAATGTTCTCTGTATCTATGAGAATGTTTCTGTTCTGCTTGTTCATTTTGTCTGTAGATTCCACTGTTGATAGATATGTATTCATTGCCATTTTGTTTGTTCATATATTTAATCTTTTTCTTCAAAAAGACCCTTCATCATTTCATATAATAACGGTTTGGTGGTGATGAATTCCTTTAACATTTTCTTGTCTGGGAAACTCTTTATTTGGCCATTGATTCTAAATGACAGCTTTGCAGGATAGAGTAATCTTGGTTGTAGGTTCTTGCTTTTCATTACTCTGAATATTTCTTGCCACTCCCTTCTGGCCTGCAAAGTTTCTTTTGAGAAATCAGCTGACAGCCTTATGCAAACTCCCTTGTAGGTAACTAATTGCTTTTCTCTTGCTGCTTTTAAGATTCTCTCTTTGTCTTGAACCTTTTGCATTTTGATGATGATGTGTCTTGGTGTGGGCCTCTTGGGGTTCATCTTGTTTGGGACTCTCTGTGCTTTCTGGACTTGTGTCTGTTTCCTTCACCAAGTTAGGAAAGTTTTCTGCCATTATTGTTTCAAACAGGTTTTCAATTTCTTGTTCTCTCTCTTCTCCTTCTGGCACCCCCAAGATGCGAATGTTGGCATGCTTGAAGCTGTCCCAGAGGCTCCTTACACTATCCTCAGTTTTTTTTAATTCTTTTTTCTTTTTGCTGTTCTGATTGGGTTTTTTTTTGCTTCCTTATATTCCAAATCAATGGTTTGCTTCTTGGATTTATGTACTCTACTATTGTATCTGTGTAAATTATTCTTTATTTCAGTTAATGCCTCCTTCATTTCTGACTGTGCATCCTTCATTTCTGACTGGTCTTTTTTTATGCTCTTGAGGCCCTCACTTAGTTCACTGAGGTTCTCACTGAGTTCATTGAGCATCCTTATAAGCAGTATTTTGAACTCAGCATCTGTTAGGTTGCTTATCTCCCTTTCACTTAGTTCTTTTCCTGGGGATTTTTCTGTTCTTTCATTTGGGACCTGTTTCTTTGTCTCTTCATTTTGACTGCCTCCCTGTGTTTGTTTCTGTGTATTACTTAACAAGAGGTATAGGGCTATCTGAGACCAGATGCTGCTTGTTTGAAAGAAATTAGGAAAACCTGAAGCAGGATCCAAGACAGGCCAATCCTATGGTTAAGCAAGTGGCAACAGCTTGGGTGGGCCAGAAAGTTGGGTGGGGCGGGGACTCAGAGAATCACCAGGGTGGGGCAACCAGTGTGAGCCAGGTTGCTGGAGTCCCAGATATGGTGGCTGTCTGCGGCCCCAGGGAAGGGCTCACAAAAGGAACAAAGGCCTCTGACTGCACGTCTGTCCAGGAGAAAGCCCCCTCTCCAGCCCTCGCTCCAGTGCCAAACAGCTCAGTTCTTCCCTGTATGTCTCTGGTGCCCCTCGAGCTGCCTCCCCTCCAAGCTTAGAGGGAGTGAGTCCGATAAGTGCGTGCGTGGGCCCTTTAGAGAGCTGCCTGGGGCTCCAGCTGCCTCAGCCTCCCTGAGCCTCAGTTCCCGCTGGTTTTTCCAGCCAGAAGTTATTCTCTTCCTGGCACTGGAACCCTGAGCGGGGCACCTGGTGTGGGATGGGGACCCCTCAGTCCTCAGGGAGGACCTTCCCAGCCGAGGTATCCTCCTGATTTTTATCCGCCACATGTGGGTGTGGGACCAGCCCATTGTGCCTTTGCCCCTCCTACCAGTCTTGATGTAGCTGCTTCTTTAATTCTGTTATTGTAGGACTTCCATTCGGCTTGATTTCAGGCGGTTTTGAATGATGGTTGTCCTGTAGTTTAGTTGTAACTTTGATGTGGTTGTGGGAGGACCAATACCGTGTTTACCTATGCTGCCATCTTGACCGGAAGTCTCTTTGTTATTTTTTAAACCTTGCTTTGTGGCCTAGAATGTAGTCAAGTTTTGCAAATGTTCCAATTCTGTTTGAATGGAATATATATTCTCTTATTATTTGGTATAGATTTTATATGTGTTTATTGGTTTAAGTTTATAATTACATTGCTTATATCATCTATATTCTTACTGAAATTTTTGCCTGTATGCTGTCTTAGTCACTGAGAGTTATGTTAAAAAAGACATTGGACTTTTTACTTTTTCTTATAATTCTGTCAAATTTGGTTTTATATAATTTGAGGCCACTGGTATGGCCTCATTTTAAAGTTCTTTGTTTCCAAATAATATATTACATAAGGAAGCTGTTCTCTAGTATTCTGTTCTGAAGTGGACTTAATTTCCAATACTTGCCAAAATGTGTTTTCCCTCTGACAAATAAACAAGGTGTCATTGTATTGCATATGCTATATCTGTGATATTTGTAACTCTTTAAGAATTATAACCGTTCTCCATCTGGTCAGGCAAAATGAGAATGATCACACTATGATGACTGTTCAGTACTGAAAAGGATGATTGAGAGACCTCCTTGCTTGGATGCTTTAAGTAATAGGACATAGATCATTTCTCTTTTATAGTTTAGGCAGAGTGTCTAGAAAAAAGATGACCATGTGACTTTCCATTTCCTATCATTCTAACATATGATGACCTTCTAATGTGTAGAACTCGTTTTAGCAATCAATTCACACCACCCATACACACAGAAAAGGAGATGATTACTAATTAACTGCCACCTGGGCTTTACAAGTTTTATTTCTTGACTACTATGATTACCTATAAAGAAGACTTAAGTAGTGATCTGAAAGCCAGTCACAGAGAATGCACCACGCGCCTCGGTGTGGCAGTCTTCAGTTACTACACTCACCTTACCTCAATTTATGTAAAGAATTCTTCACTGAAATGGATTTTGATTTTAAAATAAGAGATATCAAAGAAAATTTTGAGTATTACCTTCTTCTAGGAAAATGATGTGTTTGGTATTAGGTTAGAAAATTTCTGAAGAAAGACAAAGAATGAGTCTAATCAGTACTTACCACATACCAATACTATTCTGGCTTCCCCTAAATATATACATTTCTTACCAAACTTCACCAAATGGACTTTGGTTAAATTTGAAGAACATGTTTTCAATTACTAAAGTCTTTGTGTGGTGTGACTAAGTTAAGCCCAAGAAGCCTCCCCCCCCACCTTCATTGTTTCTGAATTTATTTGGTTGGATGCTGCTTTTGTAGAACCCCATGACAACCTGGAGTATTGGGGTGTTTTTTCTTTCATTCTTATTTTTTGAGAATCAGTGTTACTGGACTTTTATTTTACTTTATTTTTAAATTATTTCTTTATATTTTTGTTATAGATATTTCTCCTTTTTTACCCCATTGGCACCCCCCTCCCCATCCCACACCCGCCGCGTCCCTGGCTTAGTTGTGAATGTTCATTGGTCATGCATACATGCATATAAGTTCTGTGGTTTATCTCCTCCCACCCTCCACCCCCTCTTCTGAGGGTTGTCAGTCTGTACCCTACTTCCATGTCTCTGGGTCTACCCTATTCCTCAGACTGTTATGTTCATTATATTCCACAAATAAGTGAAATCATGTGGTATTTGTCTTTTTCTGCTTGGCTTATTTCACTTAGGATAATGCTTTCCAGGTCCCTCCATGTTGTCTCAAAGGATAAGAGATCTTTCTTTCTTACAGCTGAATAGTACTCCATTGTGTATATGTACCACTGCTTTTTTATCCATTCGTCTACTGATGGACACTTGGGCTGTTTCCAGATCTTAGCTATTGTAAATAGTGCTGCTACAAACATGGGGGTACATATATTCTTTCTGATTGGTGTTTCAGGCTTCTTAGGGTATATTCCTAGAAGTGGGATCACAGGGTCAAATGGAAGTTCAATTTTTAATTTTTTGAGGAAACACCATATTGTTTTCCATAGTGGCTGCATCAGTCTGCATTCCCACCAGCAGTGTATTAGAGTCCCCTTTTCTCCACACCTTCGCCAACACTTGTTGTTTGATGATTTGTTGATGGTGGCCAAACGGACAGGTGTGAGGTGATACCTCATTGTTGTTTTAATTTGCATCTCTCTAATGATTAGTGATGTTGAGCATTTCTTGATATGTCTTTTGGCCATTTGTATATCCTGTTTGGAGATGTGTCTATTCAGCTCCTCCACCCATTTTTTAATTGGGTTCTTTGTCTTCCTTTTGTTGAGTTGTATGAGCACTCTATATATATTGGAAATTAACCCCTTATCTGACATATCATTGGCAATGATGCTCTCCCATACAGTGGGTTGCCTTTCCATTTTGATTATTGTATCTTTTGCTGTGCAGAAGCTTTTTAGTTTGATGTAGTCCCATGTGTTCATTTTTTCCTTTGTTTCTGTTGCCTTAGGTGATGTATCAGTGAAAATTCGGCTCCGTATGATGTCCAAAATTTTGTTGCCTACATTTTTTTCTAGAATTTTTATGGATTCACGGGTCACATTTAAGTCTTTTATCCATTTTGAGTTGATTTTTGTGTATGGTGTAAGTTGATGGTCTAGTTTCATTTTTTTTGCTTGTAGCTGTCCAGTTTTACCAACACCATTTATTAAAGAGGCTGTCTTTACTCCACTGTATGCTCTTGCCACCTTTGTCAAATATTAATTGAGCATATTGCCTTGGGTCCATTTCTGGGTTTTCAGTTCTGTTCCACTGGTCTATATGTCTGTTCTTGTGCCTGTACCAGGCTGTTTTGATTGCAGTCACTTTGTAGTATAACCTGATATCTGGTATTGTGATCCCACCTACTTTGTCCTTCTTTTTCAAAATTGCTGTTGCTATTCGGGGACTTTTTTTTTTTTTTTTTTTTTTTTTTTTATCCTCACCCGAGGACATTTTTCCATTTTTTTGCACAGATAGAGTGGGAGGGAGAGAGAGGAAGAGAGAGAGAGAGAAACATCGATGTGAAAGGGACACATCGAGTGGCTGCCACTCCCACGACCAACCAGGGCCGGGGACAAACTGCAACCGAGATACATGCCCTTAGCGGGAACCGAACCCGG
The DNA here is from genome assembly GCF_014108415.1 of Molossus molossus. Taxonomy (NCBI): domain Eukaryota; kingdom Metazoa; phylum Chordata; class Mammalia; order Chiroptera; family Molossidae; genus Molossus; species Molossus molossus. Next base: position 24,688,961 of record NW_023425351.1, read on the forward strand.
GTCTCTCCGGACCGCAGGTCAATGCTCTAACCGCTGAGCCAAACCGGTCAGGGCTCGGGGACTTTTTTGTTTCCATATGAACTTTTGAAGTATTTGTTCTAGTTCTGTGAAGTATGTCGTTGGTATTTTGATGGGGATTGCATTGAATCTATAGATTGCTTTGGGTAGTATGGACATTTTAATGATGATAATTCTTCCAATCCATGGACAGGGTATGTGCTCCCACTTTTTTATATCTTCCTCTATTTCTTTTTTCAATGTCCTGTAGTTTTCTGCAAATAGGTCCTTTACTTCTTTGGTTAAGTTTATTCCTAGGTATCGTAATTTTTTTTGTGCAATGGTAAATGGGATTCTTTTCTTAGTTTCTCTTTCTGTGAGTTCATCATTGGTGTACAAGAATGCTGTCGATTTCTTGACATTAATTTTGTATCCTGCTACTTTGCCAAATTTATTTATTAAGTCTAGTAGATTTTTGATGGAGTCTTTAGGGTTTTCTATGTATAATATCATGTCATTTGCAAATAATGACAGTTTCAATTCCTCCTTTCCAATTTGGATCCCTTTCATTTTTTCCTCATGTCTGATTGCTGTGGCTAGGACTTCCATTACTATGTTAAATAAGAGTGGTGAAAGTGGACATCCCTGTCTTGTTCCTGTTCTTAATGGAAATGTTTTTAGTTTCTGCCCATTGAGTATGATGTTGGTTGTAGGTCTTTCTTATATGGCCTTTATTATGTCAAGATATGATCCCTCTATTCCCACATTGCTGAGCGTTTTTATCAGAAATAGATGCTGGATTTTATCGAATGCTTTTTCAGCATCTATTGATATGATTATGTGGTTTTTATTCTTCATTTTATTTATGTGGTGTATCACATTTATTGATTTGCGAATATTGTATCAACCTTGCATTTCTGGAATGAATCCCACTTGGTCATGGTGAATAACTTTTTTGATGTATTGCTGGATCCGATTTGCTAGTATTTTGTTCAAGATTTTGGCGTCTATGTTTATCAGGGATATTGGCCTGTAGTTTTCTTTCTTTGTAGTGTCTTTTTCTGGTTTTGGGATTAGAATTATGCTGGCTTCATAAAACGAGTTTGGAAGTCTTCCTTCTTCTTGAATTTTTTGAAATAGTTTGAGGAGAATTGGTATTAGTTCTTTTTTGAATGTTCGGTAAAACTCCCCCATGAAACCATCTGGGCCTGGGCTTTTGTTTGCTGGGAGAGTCTTGATTACCTCTGCAATTTCCTTAGTTGTTATTGGTCTGTTCAAGTTTTCTATCTCTTCCCGGTCCAATTTTGGGAGACTGTGTGTTTCTAGAAATTTGTCCATTTCATTTAGATTGTCGAATTTGTTGCCATATAGTTGTTCATAGTAGTTGTTAATGATCTTTTGTATTTCTGTGGTGTCGGTTGTTACTTCTCCTCTTTCATTTCTGATTTTGTGTATTTGGGGTCTCTCTCTTTGTTTCTTGGTGAGTCTAGCTAAGGGTCCATCAATCTTGTTTATCTTTTTGAAAAACCAACTCTTTGTTTCATTGATCCTTTGAATTGTTTTTTTTTTTGGTCTCTATGTCGTTTATTTCTGCTCTGATCTTTACTATTTCCTTTCTTCTACTTGCTTCTACTTCTTTTTATTTGCTTTCTAATTCTTTAATTTGTGAGGTTAGACAGTCAATTAGAAATTTTTCTTGAGGTAGGCCTGTAGTGCTATGAACCTCCCTCTCAGAACTGCTTTCGCTGCATCCCATTGATTTTGTGTTGTTGTGTGTTCATTTTCATTGGTTTCCAGGAAGTTTTTAAATTCTTCCTTGATCTTCTCGGTAACCCATTCATTGTTTAATAACATGCTATTTAGGCTCCATGTGTTGAAATGTCTTTGCATGTTCTTGTTGCAATTGACTTCTAGTTTCATGCCATTGTGATCTGAGAAGATGCTTGATATGATTTCAATCTTCTTGAATTTGTAGAGATTTAGTTTGTGTCCTATTATGTGGTCTATCTTTGAGAATGTCCCATGTGCACTTGAGAAGAATGTGTATTCTGTGGTTTTGGGGTGTAATTCTCTGTAGATGTCTATTAAATCCATTTGGTATAGTGCTTCATTTAGAGTCTCTGTTTCCTTGCTATTTTTTTTTTTTTTTTATCCTCACCCGAGGATATTTTTCCATTTTTCGTACAGATAGAGTGGGAGGGAGAGAGAGGAAGGGAGAGAAAGAGAGAGAAACATCGACATGAAGGGACACATCGAGTGGCTGCCACCCGCATGCCCAACCAGGGCCGGGGACAAACTGCAACCGAAGTATGTGCCCTTAGCGGGAACCGAACCTGGGTCTCTCCGGACCGCAGGCCGACGCTCTAACCGCTGAGCCAAACTGGCCAGGGCTCCTTGCTATTTTTTTATCTAGAGGATCTATCCTGTGCTGTCTACGGGGTGTTGAAGTCCCCTGCTATGATTGTATTGCTGTCGATTTCTCCTTGGAAGTCCTCCAGAAGATTTTTAATATATTTTGGTGCTCCTATATTGAGTGCATATATGTTTATCAAGATTATATCCTCCTGTTGGATAGATCCTTTCAATATTATGTAGTGGCCTTCTTTGTCTCTAGTTATGGTCTTCATTTTGAAATCTATTTTATCAGATATGAATATTGCTACCCCAGCTTTTTTTTGCTTTCCATTTACTTGGAAAAATTTTTTCCATCCCTTCACTTTCAACCTGTGTGAGTCTTTTGTTGTGAGGTGGGTCTCTTTGAAACAACATATAGATGAGTCATGCTTTCTTATTCAATCAGCTACTCTGTGTCTTTTTGTGGGAGTATTCAATCCATTTACATTTAAGGTGATTATTGATATGTACTTATTTATTGCCATTTTTGTTTAATGTGGTTCTATTTTTTTTCCCATTTCTCCTGCTAATTACAGCAGTCCTTTTAACATTTCTTGCAGTGCTGGTTTGGTGCTAATGTATTCCCTTAGCCTTTTTTTTTTCTGGAAAGCTCTTCATTTGACCTTCTATTTTGAATGATAGCCTTGCTGAGTAGAATAGTCTTGGATTCAGATTCTCGTTTTTCATGACCTTGTTTACTTCATGCCATTCCCTTCTGGCCTGTAGTGTTTCTTGTGAGAAGTCAGCTGAGAGCCTTATGGAGTTTCCCTTGTAGGTAACCTGTTGCTTATCTCTTGTTGCTTTTAGGATTCTCTCTTTGTCTTTAATTTGTGGCATTTTAATTACTATGTGTCTTGGTTTGGGCCTATTTGGGTTCTTCTTACTTGTGACTCTCTGTGCTTCTTGAACTTGAATGCCTTCTTCCTTCACCAAATTAGGGAAGTTTTCTGTCACTATTTTTTGAATATGTTCTCTATCCCTTGCTCATTTTCTTCTTCTTCGAGGACTCTTATGATGCGAATATTATTACGTTTCCAGTTGTCCCACAGTTCTCTTAAGCTGTCTTCCTGTTTTTTAATCATTTTTTCCTTTTGTTTTTCGGATTGGTTGATTTTTTTCTACCCTGTCTTCTAATTCACTGATCCAGTCCTCAGCTTCCTCTACTCTGCTTTTTAAACCTTCCAATGTGTTTTTCATTTCTGATATGTCCTTTTTATCTCTTCTTGATGTTTTTTAATTCCCAATTGGCTTATTTTTAGCGTCTCTATGTCCTTACTCATGCTCTTGAGCTTCCTCTAGATCATTGCTCTGAATTCTTCATCTCATCTTCGGTGGAGGTCTCTTGCTCTTTCATTTGGCTTCTGTTTCTGTGTTTCACCGTTTTGGCTATCACAGTGGGCTTTGAAGCCTGTCAAGTTTTCCCTGTGGGTGTTGGTGTTCTGCTGTGGCTCCCTCTCCTGTGTTTAGATGAGCGAGGGAGACCCCACGTTAAACACCACTGTCAAGTCTTACTTTCCTGGTTAGAGTTGCTAGCCCAGGAAAGGTACTCTTATCCTCTAGCTTTTTGCCTGGAGGCTAGCAGTTGAGGTTACTTGACGACTTTTGGGTTGTCAGTTGATTGAAAAACTCCCTCAGGTGGTCAGCATAAGGGGATTTCACGAGGGTGGGGCAGATGCTGGTTGTTAATGAGCCTCAATTAGCACTTCAATGGCCCACATGGTGGGGTTGGATCTCCGAGGGAGGGGCTGCTGCCTCTTCCCAGAGCCTTGCGAAGGAGCACTATGGCCACAGTCCTGTGTGGCTGCAGCTCAGCAAAAGCTCTGAGTGCCCTCCACATCCCGAATGTTCCCACACAGTTCCAGTCCAGTCTGCCCTCCCTCTGCCGGAGCCCAAGGTGAGTGGCTGTGGCTTTTTTAGCCTCTGTCCCAGCTCTGCGCTGTGGAGCCGCTTGAGACTTTAACCCAAGGGCGTTGCTCACAGCTGATGCTGCTGCCAAGCTGCCAACCGTGGGCTCCCAGCCCATGTCCCACGCCTTCACAAGCCTATGTGGATGGAGTCAGTGTCCCTGGTTATATGGTCCTCGCAAGCTGCTTTTCTTTTGTTTTGTTTTTTCCGTCGATTTGTCTGTGTTATAGTTGTAATTCCAGTTTGGTTCTGGGAGACGGTCTGTGTAGCTTCCGTTCAATCTGCCACCATTTTCGTATTTCTATACCTCTATTTTGTACCTAGTTGTTATTTCCCTAATAATAAAGTAACTTTTATGTAAAGAGATATGCTATATTTTGATAAGCTGTAATCATTCTCTATATATTTTTTTCCTTTTTTGATTTTAGAGAGAAAGGAAAGGAGAGGGAGAGAAAGATAGAAACATTGATGAGAGAGAACATCAATTGGCTGCCTCCTGCATGCCCCCTCTTACTGGACTTTTAAAAAGTAGTTTTCAAGTTTCCATTATTTTTATGTTTCCTCTAGAATCATTACAGAGGACCTAAAATAATAACCACTCATTCAGTGAAGGGCACATTGGGAGAAGCAGGTACGTTCCAGCTGAAGCAAAGGAAGAGCACAGTCACCTGTCAAGTTGAAGAATAGCCTCACCTGGACTGGAGTGGAGTAGAATTATTTAGGGTGGAAAAAAAGTTGTAGCACATAAGTGGGTGCCTCTTGACACAAAAGAAGTATTTAATAATTAATACCAGGAGAATTAATTAGAGCAGGAGAGAGTTTCCAGTGAAATTTTTAAGAGTGATTAATCTATAAAGGTATTCGATGTCACACTATGAGAAGCTTATTAAATACAAAATGGTAACTAAATAATAGTTTGAAATCAATGTGAGCAAAAGGCTCTGTGAATAAAGGATGAAGTAGAAAATCATATGCTAATCTTGTGAATTCTATTTTAAAATTTTTTTCAATTATAGTTGACATCAAATTAGTTTCATGTTTATAGCATAGTGGTTAGACATTTATATAATTTACAAAGTGATCCTCATGATAAGTACCCACCTGGCACTATTCAGAATTATTACAATATTATTGACTATATTTCCATCCCATGACTGTTTCACAACTGCCAATTTTTGCTTCTTAATCCCTTCACCCTTTTCACCCAGACCCCCCTTAACCACCTCCCAGCTGGCAACTATCAGTTTGTTCTCTGTATTTATGATTTTGTTTCTGTTCTGTTGATTTATTTTGTTCTTACATTTCACATATAAATGAAATCATATGGTAGTTGTCTTTAACTTATTTCACTTAGCACAATACCTTCTGGGCTCATCTATGTTGTCACAGATTTCATTCTTTATTATGGCTGATTAATAATTCATTGTATATTTGTATCATATTTTTTTGTTAATTCTCACCTGAGGGTACTTTTCTATTGATTTTTAGACAGAGTAGGAGGGAGGGAGGGAGAAAGAGAGAGAGAGAGAGAGAGAGAGAGAGAGAGAGAGAGAGAGGAGAAATATTGTTGTGAGAGCAACACACTGATTGACTGCCTCCCACACAACCCTGGCTGAGGCTGGGGATTGAACCTGCTACCCAGGTACTTGCCCTTTACCAGAAATCTAACCTGTGACCCTTCAGTCCATGGGCCGACACTCCAACTGCTGCACCAAACTGGCCAGGACTCTAGTTGTTTTCATACTTACTTAATTTATACTTAGAATCATCCAAAGATGACTAATCTAACAGGGTAGGTGATGATTGAAAACCGGTATCTATTTATCTATATTTGCTAATAAGAGATATATATAAATATTTGAAATAATTTGTGTCACCAAGAAGGATATAGTATTAGAAGTATGTCCGCTCTACTCTTTCCTAAGTTAACACTACTTGACATGTTTAGAACTTCGTAATATACTGAAATAGCCTAACAACAATGGCAGGTTGTATTTACTTAGGACCAACGGAGTGAAGGCCAGGACCAACTTTGTGGCATTATTAAAATCTATGTCAGAATCTTTTATCCACCAAAAAGAAAGTACAGGCATCCTCACTTTGCATGGCTTTGCTCTACACACATTTCAGTTACCATGGTTTAGTTAAATAACATCAGTCCTCCAACGAATCCTATTCTAATTTCAGTTACCACTAATTGATTTTTAGTCTACAGATCACTATGTAAATAACAGATGGGCATCAAGATCTGTGACCAATTATGTCACTTTTTTAAGAGTCTGTCTTTGAATGATTGGTCACTGAGCATCTGTTATTCAGTTCACACATAGGCAGCAAAGTGTGTAGCTGTGTTATTGCCCCCTTGTCTCCTAGACCTATGTAGCATTTTTCAAAAATGAATGATGATGGGAAGAAATTGGCCAACAAAATTGAAGTTCAGCAAAGAAATAAAAAGTGATAACATAGAGGTGAAATTTGAATCACATGTAAATGATGTTGTAGAAGAACTAGGCAACCACAGGAATGTTGACATGGCCACCATTCAATTCTAGACCCAGCAAGACCTAGTGAAGAACTTATCATAAAAACTGAGAAAAGTGGCTATGATGACAAGGAGGAAGGTGTTCCAGAAGAAATGATGCTGTCAATATTTCACATTAAAGAAACACATAAATATTGTATAACATTGAAAGGGCAAAGGAAAAAATATTGGAAGCTGATCCAAACTAAGAAAGGAGTATGGAAATTTGCCAACGCATAAAAGAGATGCTCACTTCATGCTGTAAGTTTTATAATGAGGAGGCAAGCACTACCTAAACTACCTGCCATAAGGTTTTTTTTTTTTTTTTTTTTTTACAACAAAATAGGTCATTTAAATTATTAATATTTCTAATGTTTTAAATCACAGCAAAATAAATATTAGGTTTATTATATTTTGGCCATTTTCCTACATATTTATACAGTAAGAGTTTTTAATGTTTTGACAAAAAGACGTAAAGGTCATAGAACAAACATAATTTTCCACATTGATTATTAACAGTGATTTTGATGGCTTCAGCTGGCAGGGTCATTTTACAGTCCTGCACTACTGTCAGGAAAAGCGAGGACGGCCTGTACAAACAGTGCCCAGAACACTCTCAAATATTAGCGTGGAGTACAAGGGATGAAACGAATTTCAATTCGATTAGATTGAACAAACATTAATATAGACCTTGCTATGTACATGACATTATAAATTGAATAAAAAGAGAGAAGAAACTAGGTTGGAGGATGCAGAGGATTAAAGAAAAGACTTGGGAGGAGAAAAAGGATGGGAGAATAGGGGGAGTTAAAGGTACTATAAGGCTGGTCTGCAAACAAATCAAAATATTGTTACTACTTGGAATGGTAGTGAAAAAGGTCAATTTAAAAACAGGTCATTTTTATATGATGCACTGTTTTTTTTCTTTAACTGTTTTATATGCAGTTAAGAACAAAGACTTAATTGATTACTTACTTGAATTCATTAAATATTTGATCTGGGCTTAATAACTCAATTATTTATCCCCCAGCTTTTGGCACGTTCTATCACACAATTTAAGTCCTCTTTTTTAAATGGTTTACTTTATTTTTAGTGATACATTTCTTAACCAAAACTTTGAGTTTCACACCTACATCTGAGGGTTTATATTATATTTTGACCTTTGATAACCAGCAAGATATAGAAGACTGAAAGAGATGATTATCCAAAAAGAGTATTCCTTAGAAAGCTCTTAGATCCTGGGAGAAAACGCCTCCTCTTCCTGGAAGCCTTCCCAATGGGAGGACTTCTTCCACAACCACTGCTCCAAGGTCTACTAAGAGCTCTGTCCTTGACACACAACCCACCACAGCCTCCAAATATTACCACTTACCCAGCCCACAGTCATCAGCTGGTTCTTAGGAAAGATGTCCCTTCCCTGAAAGTCTCTTATTCTTATTTTTGGCTAATTAAGTTATCTGCATAATACATCTGAATCACATGCCAGATTTTGGTACCAGGATTAGCCATCACTGGTGCCCAAGTAGATGGGTGGGGATGTGTAACAGGTGGTTTTCCCGTGTCATTGGGCTGGGCAAGGAAGGCTGAAGTTTCACATTATGTAGCAGCAGAGAATACTGTGGCTCACCTGGCAAACTAAACAAGATTTTCTTTTCATTTCCCCTCCCCTTTGTTTCTTCCCTCCCTCACTTCCTTTCTTTTCTTTTTCCTTTCTTCCTCTCCTGGTCTCTTTCTTTCCTTTTTTGACTTTCAAAGTCTGGAAGAACTTTCCATTACAGACCATTACTGCCCCAATTTGCCTGTGGATCATCTTCTCACAAACACTTGCTTTATTTGTGGTCTGCTACTGAGTTAAATAGCATACAGTCACTGATTCTAGCATAAAGGAATGTAGTTTGAGAAGAAAATATATTCAGTTTGGTTGGTTTAAATGCCTTTTTTTTTTTTTTTTTAAAGTAATGACAGTGTCCATGCTGGTCTTTATTTAAATTTGGATATAGCAGTATGCCATGGACAGTTTCCCATATTACTAATTACTCTTCTAAAATATTTTATGAAGTCAGGGCTATCAATCATTTCCTTTATGCCTTCTGCTTTGCTTTTATGCTTGGAAATATCTTTCCCATTTGGAAATCAAATAAATATTTCCCTGAGTTACTTTCTAAGTAATGTATGAATAGACTCTGGTCAGATTTGCCTCAGCAATGTAGAATTATTTGAGGCAAAAATGAAATGCTATACATAACTCTGGGCCACTTAGCACCAGTCATGGCTTGAGATACTCCATCCGTGAGACTAACAATTTCAAACTCTCAAAAGGGATCAAAGCCCCAAATTGCCTCAGTCAGTTGGAGCTCATCCTAAGAAATGAAGCAAATGCTGTTCCATACTCATTATCAACAAAGAATTAAGTGGCCTTTCCACAATGAAAAATAAAAAGATATAAAAATTAAGCTGCTGATGAAAATTACTTGGCTACCCTATATGTCAATATTGCTACCTCTGAACTTGTGCTAAAACCTCAATGGTGAACGGTTATAATCTTCCCTTCTTTTCTGTTTCTTTATATCAGATTTAATAATACAACAAGAAAAGTACTTAGAAATATATGGTTAAAAAGAAAAAAAATAAAAGAAGAAGAAACAGTTTTGTTATGGTGGATAAAATCACTGGTATTTATTCCTGGATGTCTTTAGCCCAAATTAAGCCTTCGAATCAGATAGTTAAACATTTTTGGCTGTGTAAGAAATCTCTTGAACCTTTCATCAGAGAGTATTTCATTTTTATGGCCCAAGAGATAAAATTGCAGGAGCGCAGAGTTTTTGATAGTCCTGCCTCTTCCTACCTGACATCCACAGTGTATGAACAATGCCTGGCCTGGTGCATGGGAAGCACTTAGTGATTTCTTGTTGAGTAAATTAATCATTTAACCTGCTTAATGTAGAGTTGTGTTGGGTTCTTCCCTTCAAAGTAATGATACTGCCAACACTTTAACGGATGCTCTCCCAATTTTAGTGACATCACAACTCTCTTGGGCATCTTGTGATTATCTCTGACCTATTCTACACTTTCACCCTCATGTCAAGCCAGTGATCAATTCCTAAATACTTCTTTTATAGGTGCCACCTTTTGTGTTTGTGTCTCATCTCCCCAGTAGAGTTGTGTGTGAATTTTGCAAAGGGTTATATCTTACACATTACAGTACAGTACTTATATCACTACAGGACTTAGCAAGCTACCTACACATAAAATGAAGTAGAATGAATGAAAGAATGATTATTCCTTTGAACTCTTATGATTTCTTTACTTTTCATTCCAATGCCCACTCTTCCTATCCATGCATAGATTCCTCTCCTTGAAACTTCTAGTTGGTTGCCTTCACTCTAGACTCTTTCTTTTGTCCATATATCATTGCCTTTCATCTTTAAACTCTCTGACAATGACATATGCTTTTTAGTATATATCAATTTTTTTTTTAAATTATATTGGACCAAACTCTGTGTGGCTTCTAAGGCTGAACTATAATTTTTCAGTCAGTCTCAAATTACATTACAATCTAGTCACACAGACTATAGGCTTTGTCTCAGAAATCTATAACCACACAAATACCATGTTCTCAACATTAGATTCCTCTCTCTCTCTCTCTCTCTCTCTCTCTCTCTCTCCTTGATCAAATTCTTATTCCTCAGTCAAGGCCCAACAAGACTAACTTCCCCCACAAATCTTTCCCAAACCCGGTCTTCTTCCAAAGCCTCATGGGTTTCTCTGATTCTTGAATTCCTTCAGCTACTATTGTCAATACAATCTAACCCCTAAAGATATACTGTTTTATGTTGCTTATTATTGTTTCCTGCACATAAATATTTCTCCTTAAATAGTATGTAGCCTCCTTGAGTGCAGGGACCATTAATTATACTTATGCTGACTTTCAAAATGCTAGCAGAGCCCTGAAAATGGAGTGCTCAATAAGAAGTTGTTGGACTGATCAATATAAATACCTTCTAGGGAAGCCTTATTTAACTCTAAAAACAACAGCTGTATTGGAAAACAATTCATCCTTATAAAGTGCACAATACTGTGTTTTAAAAATATACTTAGAGTTGCATAACCATGCCCTTTTATAATTTTAGAATATTTTTATTATCCAAAAATAAATCTCATATATTTTAAGTATCAATTCCCCAACCCCCTAAATCCCCCATTCACAGGAAACAGCTAAACTACTTTCTGTCTTTATAAATTTGTCTATTTTGGACAATGCCTGTAAATCGAATCATGTAATATGTGGTCTTTTGTGACTGGCTTCTTTCACTTAGCAATGCTTTTAAGGTTAATCAGTGCTATAGCATGTATCAGCACTTCATTCCTTTTTTATTGAGATGTCATTCATGTAACACAAAATTCACCACTTTAAAGTGATTTTTAATATATTCATAATACACAATTATCATTGCTACCTAATTCTAGAACTTTTCCATCACCCCCAAAGAAACATCATACCTGTTAGTAGTTACTCCCAACTCTCTTCTTCCCCTACATCCTGGCAGCCACTGATCTATTTCTTGTTTCTATGGATTTGCCTATTCTGGACATTTCATGTAAATAGAATCATATAATATGTGGTCTTTTGTGTCTGGCTTATTTCACTTAAGCATGTTTTCAAAGTTTATCCATGTTGCAACTTGTGTTGTACTCCATTCCTTTTATGTCTGAATAATATCCCAATAGCATGAATATACCACATTTTGTTTAGTCATCAGTTGATGGATATTTGCATTGCTTTCACTTTTTGGCTATTATGAATAATGCTGCAATGAACATTCATGTACAAATTTCTGTGTGGATATATTTTTATTTCTCTTGGTTATATACATAGGAGTAAAATTTTTGGGTCACATATAACTCTATGCTTAACTTTTTGAGGAACTGCTCAACTATTTTTAACCTGTTTTTTAACGTGGTAGTTTTGTTTGCTTTGTACTTTACCTTTTAAATCCATTACTTTTAAGCTTTGCGAGTATCCTTCTTCATAAGTCTGTACTTGTTGTCTATTTTCTTTCTTCCCTGCTCTGTTTGCCCTCAGATTTAAGTCTTTACTCTCTAGTAAATAATATCTGTTTGCTTTTGCAGAAAGATAACCTCCGAGTTCTGTGTATTTATGTTTCCTTCTCCTTACATATCTATTCTAGTTTTCTTTCTTTGATGAATTTCATGTCTGTATCATCCCTTTTGGCTCATGATAAATTTAAGAAAACGTTATCACCAAAAGATAGTGTTTCTTAAAGCTCCTTTTTGGTTTCATGGTGAAGGGGCATTTGTAGCACACATTTCGTTAGTAAGTCCACTATGTCTGCTCCCTTCCCCCAGAGCACACCCTCAGTACTATACATGTAATGTGAGTAATGGTTCTGCTACCCTGGTATAAACAAGCATGTAACAGGAGAAATATTTTACAATCTAAGCATACCTCCATTTGTTTCTTTTATTTTCCTTGTAAGATATAAAATTGTGTGATATGAATACTAGAAAAAAGAGATGTGGCAAATATTGAAATAAAAAATGATGGCTCTATATTTTTCAACATAATTAAATCATTTTCAATTTAAAAGATAAAACCCACAATCATATCATGCATTTTGCATTTTATTATCTATCTATCATCTATCTATCTATCTATCTATCTATCTATCTATCTATCTATCTATCTATCTATCTAATCCTTACCTGAGGACATTTTTGCATTTATATTCAGATAGAGTGGGAGGGAGAGAGGAAGGAAGAGAGAGAGAGAAACATCCATGTGAGAGAGACACATTGAGTGGTTGCCACCCACACGACCCAACCAGGGCCAGGGACAAACTACAACTGAGGTACATGTCCTTAGCGGGAACCAAACCGGGGTTTTTCTGGTCTGCGGGCCGATACTCTAACCATTGAACAAACCAGCCAGAGCGCATTTTGCATTTTAAAATGTATATCAACCAGCAGTTATATGTGGAAATAATGAATTCATTTGAGCAATTTTCAAAATAACAAAGTAACCAAGCCCATCGCACCAGTCATTTAAAGCCAGGTAGTTTGCTTCTGTGTCACTGCTTTTTGAGCGTTGTGTGTCCAAGACATTCATGGGCCTATACACTAAACCGGAGTGGGGGGCAGTAGAGGAAGTGGCTCCCAGGGCATGGCATAGGATGGTGAAGCTGGCAGAAGAAGAGAGGGACATATGGAGCTAGAGCCATGTCTTGATACTTATGGTTACTATGGCGTAGAGTCAAGGTCCATTGATAAGGTTGAGACAGCAGGGATGAAATTGTCTGATTCTCTAGGCAAGAGAGAGCACCTGGTTCCAAAGAGAGTGGAACCCACAAGTATGGAGACCTGGCTATTATTTTTATAATAAATTCCTTATTTTGAGATAAATGTACATTCACATGTAAATGTAAGAATCAATATAGAGAACTCCCATCTACTCTTTTTTTTTTTTTTTTATCCTCACCTGAGGACATTTTTCCATTTCTTGTTCAGATAGAGTGGGAGGAAGAGAGAGAGAGAAATGTCAACGTGAAAAGGACACATCGAGTGGCTGCCACCTGCATGACCCAACCAGGGCCAGGGACAAACTGCAACCGAGGTACATGCCCTTAGCGGGAACTGAACCTGGGTCTCTCTGGACCGCAGGCCAACACTCTAACCGCTGAGCCAAACCGGCCAGGGTCCATGTACTCTTTGTGCACTTTCTCCCAATGGTAACAGCTTGCAAAACTATAGTATAATATCACAAGCAGGGTACTGACATCGATACAGAGCCTTTCTGTCACCACCAGGACCCCTCATGATGCCCTTTTCTGACTACCTCCAGTTCCCTTCCGGTCTCCATCTCTCCTTCACCCCTAGTAACCACTAGTTTGTTCTCTGTTTCTATAATTGTATCTTCAAAAACATTGTATAAATGAAATCATATAGTATGCATCCATTTGGAACTGGTTTTCCTGAATAATTCCCTGAAGATTCAGTCAGGTTGCTGTGTGTGCCCATAATTTTCTTTTTATTGCTGTGTGGTTTTCCATGGCATGCATGTACTAGCTCGTTTAACCATTTGCCCATTGAAGGGTGTTTGGATTGTTTCAAGTTTTTGGCTATTGGAAATAAAGCTGCTATAAACATTCCTGTACAGGTTCTGAGTGAACATAACTTTTAATTTCTCTGGGATAAATGCCCAGAGTGCAATTACTGGGTCATATGGTAGTTGCAGGTCTAGTTTTAAATGAAACTGGTCACTGTTTTCAAGAGTAGCTCTATTATTTTACATTCCCACCAGCATGGATGTATGAGTGATCCAGTTTTTCTGCATTCTCTCCAGCATTCAGCAGTGTCCTTCCCCATTCACTTTCTCCCTCTCCATATATATATAGGCACACATACATATATGTATATATAATTAATTTTATTTTTAGCCATTCCGATAGGTGTGTACTGATAGATCATGGTGGTTTTAATTTGAATTGCTCTAATGTCACACCCCCCTCTTTTTTTGCCATTTGTATACTCTTTGGTGACATGTCTCTTTTTGTCTTTTGTCCGTGTTCTAATTGGATCACTTACTTTTTTATCGTCAAGTTTTAAGTTTATATAATTCAATTATGAGTGTTTTTATCAGATATGTGGTTTGCATGAATTTTCTTCCAATTTGTAGTTTGTCTTTTTCATCCTCTTAACAGGGTCTTTCACACACACAAGTGTTTAGTTTTAAGTTTGATAATGTTCAGTTTATCAACTTTTGTTTCATGGAACATGTTTTTGGGGGTCTAGTCTTAGGACTCTTCCTAGCTTTAGATCCTGAAGAGTCTTTCCTATGCTTTTTTTCTAAAAGTTTTATAATTTTACATTTAAGTCTGTGTTCCATTTGAGTTTATTTTTGTCTGAAGTGTGAGAATTAGGCCAAGGTTCATATTTCTGCCCATGTAAGTCCACTTGCTCCAATACCATTTGCTGAAAAGGCTGTCTTTCCTCCACTAAATTGCTTTTGTACCTTTGTCAGAAATCAGTTGGGCATATGAATGTAGATCTATTTCTGGGTTCTCTATTCTGTTCCATTTATTTCTGTCTATCCCTTTACAAATACCACACAATGTTGATTAGTATAGCTATTAATATGCTTTGAAATTGGGTAGAATGATTCTTTTTCAAAGAGTTTTAGCTCTTCTAGTTCCTTTGCCTTTTCATATACATTTTAGAATAATCTTACTTATATCTACAAAATGTCTTGCTGGAATTTTTTTTAACTGATCTTTTAAAAAATATATGTCTTATTGATTTTTTAGAGAGAGAGAAAGGGAGAGAGAGATAGAAACATCGATGTGAGAGAGAAGCATTGATAAGCTCCCTTCTGCATGCCCCCACTGGGGATCAAGCACAAAAGCCAGGCATGTGTCTTGACCAGGAATCGAACTGGGACCTCTCAGTTCATGGGACAATGCTCAATCCACTGAGCCATACCAAGGCTGGGCAACCTTGATGGAATTGTTATAGAAATTATATTATATTTGTGTATCAATTTAAGAAGAATTGTCATTTTTAAATATTGAGTCCCCTAATCTATGAAAATGGCATGTCTCTCTATTTATTTAGATTTATATTTCTTTCACCAGTGTTTTGTAGTTTTCAGCATATAACATCGGCACATATTTTGTTTGATTTATTCTAAGTATTTTAGTTTTTCAAGTAGTTATCAATGGTATATTTTTAAATTTTACTGACCATGTGTTTGTTGCTAGTGTATAAAAATATAATTGATTTTTGTATGTTAATCTTGTGTCCTGTGATCTTGTTGAACTCACTTATTCTATACATTTTTCTGTAGATTCCTTGTGATTTTTAATGTAGACAGTCATGTCATCTACAAATAGGATAATTCACTTAATATTTTACAATCTGTATGCTTTTTATTTCCTTTTCTCGCCTGTACTGACTAGAACTTCCAACACTATATTAATTAAGAGTGGTGAGAGTGGATCTCCTTACCTTGCTCCTGATTTTATGGGGAAGCAGATATTTTTTTTCTTCTTTAGCCTGTTACTATGGTAGATTACACTGATTAACTTTCAAATATTCAACCAGTCTTATGTCCCTGAAATAAACCCCACTT
Organism: Molossus molossus; assembly: GCF_014108415.1. NCBI lineage: Eukaryota > Metazoa > Chordata > Mammalia > Chiroptera > Molossidae > Molossus > Molossus molossus. The sequence goes on from NW_023425351.1 coordinate 24,704,923, forward strand.
GGCCACAGTGCCTAATTATTTTTATAGATTACTAAATTCTATTTGCTAATATTTTGTTCAGGATTTCTGAATCTATTTTCATGAAAGATATTAGTCTGTAGTTTTCTTTTTTTTCTATTGTCTTTGTCTGATTTTGGTATCAGGGCAATTACTAGTTTTGTAAAATGAATTGAAAGTGTTCTCTTCTATTTTCTAAAAGAAATTGTGGAGAATTGGTGTTAATTTCCTTTGAACGTTTGGTTGAATTCTTCAGTGAAACCATCTAGGTCAAGAGATTATTTCTTTAATTTTAAATCATGAATTCAATGTCCTTAATAGTAATATGGATATTCAAATTATCTGTTGCATATAAATGAGTTGTAGTTTTTCAATTTATTGATCCATTTTATCTAAGTTGTCAAATTTATATGTGTAGAGTTATTCATAGTATTGTCTTATTATCCTTTCTATATCAGCAGGGTCTGCAGTGATATCTCCTATTTTGTTTTTAATATTGGTAATTTGTATCTTCTACCTTTTTTCTTTGTCTCCTTTGCTGGAGTTTTGTTAATTTCATTGACATGTTCAAGAACCAGCTCTTTGTTTCACTGATATTTTTTTCTTTCTGATTTTGTTTTCAATTTCATTGATTTCTACTCTGATCAATATTACTTACTTCTGCTTGCTTTAGTTTTTATTTTCTATGTTTTTTTTTCTAGATTGAGGTGAGAGCTTAGATTAGTATGTTGAGATTTCCAATGTATGCATTCAATGCTGTAAAATTTTCTCTCAGCATTGCTTTAACTGTGTCCCCAAATTTTGATATGTTGTATTTTCATTTCATTCAGTTCAATACATTTAAATTTTTTCCCTTGAGATTGTATCTTTGATCCATGGATAATTTCAAAGCATGTTAATTTCCAAGTGTCTGGAGGTTTTCCCATTATCTTTCTGCTATCGATATCTAGATTGATTTCATTGTGGTCAGAGAACAGAGTCTGTATAATTTTAATTCTTTTACATTTGTGAAGGTCTGTTTTTTGGCTCAAGATATGTTATAGCTTGATATATGTTCCATAGGCACTTAAAAAAGAATGTGTAGTTTGCTGTTGTGTGGAGTGATCTATAAATGTCCTTCAGATTCTATTGGTCGACCGTGTTTTTGAGTTCTTTCATATTCTTGTTGGTTTCTTCCCTAATGAGTCTATGTTGATTATTTTAAAATACCAAATTGTAGTTAAAGCAAACATTGATTTTATTAAGTGCTTATTATATGTTAAGCACTTTCTTAAGTCTTTTACATGTAGTATATCATTTAATCTCCCCAATAACCCAATGTGTCACATATTATTATTACTGAGGTTCAGAGAGGTTGAATGACTTGCCCACCAAGTCACACACCAAGTAAATGGCAGAGCTAGCATTTCAACCCAGGGCTGTCTACTGTAAAACGTGTGCATGTAACCGACATGCAATCTGTTGTTCTATCAGAATCCCAGAGCACTGGATACATTTTCTTCCGGTTCACACTGGAGTAAGGATGTAAACATTACAGTGGTGGCTGTGGGGATAGTCCCACAAGATACAGTAGGCAGCCTTGAAGTCTCAGCTACTCTCCAAGTCCCAGCTCTTGGTACTCAAACTCTTCTTGTAATACCCTCCCTTGAATATGTTTTGGACCTAGTGATTTATTCTGATGAACAGAATATGGCAAAAGTGATGGGATGTCACTTCTGAGATTAGGTTACAAAGAGACTGTGGTTTCCAGCTTGAGCCTGCTCTCTCTCCCTCTTCTGCTCTGAGGGATGACAGGTGCTGTGTTGTGAGCTGCCCTGTGGAGGCCGGAGGCCACCAGCTGCTACTAGCCACCACCTGAGTGAGCTCAGAAGCAGACCCTCCCCCACACAAGCCCAGAAAGAAGCTCCTAGAGTTTGTGGGATATCCTGAGCAAGAGGCATTGGCTAACCTGTGCCTGGATTGCTATCTGTCATTTTAAGCTGTTGAGTATGGGTTAAAGCACTCAAGAAAGAGAGAAAGCAAAGGTGAAGTCAATTTTTTGGCTTCTGACACTACTCTCTTCTGTTGGCGTTGGTACTCCAGAGAAATCAAGAGATGGCAGAGACCACTGACAGACTGAAATAAAAAAGGTAAAGAAAGAGGACCTCTGTCCTGTTTACCCTGTGTCTGAGAGGACGTCCCCTCATGTGTTCCTGCATGCAGTAACGGACAAATACAGGAGGGGACAATCAGAAGTGTGTCATGTGTCAAATGAGAGGGATAGACAGAGCATCCTATAGTCTCCTGGGAGGCAGAGAGAGAGCCCAGAGGTTCCCTGGTGTCCCCAGAGGGGGCATGGATATTAGATGAGTTGAGAACCTGGGAGCTCTTCAGGGGACTTCTGTGGTGAAGGACTTGTAGAAGGCATGCTATTGGAACCCCTCTTGGACCAGCCTCCCCCTACCTTCTTTTGGAGACTGAGGATTTAACAAGGGACTGAGTTAGTGTGTAAGAGATGCTGTTCCAATTCTTGTCAGGTTGCTTCTTGCTTTTGCTTCAAAATCAAGTACACTCAATTGGCAGTCACCATATGTGCCTCTTTCTTTTTCTGTGGTTACACTGTGTCCTACTTTTCCTTGGACATTTACCTTGAGTTATAGAGCTGCCATATTTGACTGTACAGACTGTGCCTTGCAAAAATCCAGGTGGTACCATTCATATTGCATGAGATGATTTGACAAGTCATCTCTTGAAATCTTTCCACATCATTACCACTGGATTCTCATTATTCCCATTCATTAACAAATATTTGAAGATCTATTAAATGCCAGGTGTTGTTCTGAGTGTTGGGGATTTGGCAATGAACAAGATAAATAGAGCCTCTGCCCTTGGTATAAAAAGAGATGATAATGCCATGAACATATAAAGTGAGTTTAGGTGTTATAAAGAAGAGGCTGCACATACAGGGGTGAGGTAAAATGTCCGGGAGATACTTTCTTTTTTTTTTGTTGGTACATGCCCCTGGCGGGAACCGAACCTGGGACTCTCTGGTCTGCAGGCCAATGCTCCAGCTGCTGAGCCAAACTGGCCAGAGCGGGAGATAATTTCTTATGTCCTTCAATGATACACTGGACCCTAGTCTATAAACAATAGGTGTTCTGTACTTAACCAATTTTTCCTCTTTTTGAAACTTGAGACAGCACACAATATGTTGTATGTATACAATGGATATTTAATACAAGGTAATACAATTAATTTCTTATTAGCTTTTGCATTTGTCATACCAGGGTAAAGTGGTATTTTAAAGAATATGAATTGCTCAATATGCTGAGTGGGAATAGATTGAAAATTTTATTATTATCTAATCTTTATAGAATAAAGAGTACTTTTGTGAGTTTGGTATTGGCAGAGGCAGATTTTACAAATTTAATACATTCTTGACATTTGTGAGGGATACTTTCCAAGACTAGGACAGTCCTCAAAATCTCAAACCTCGCTAGGGCACATAATTTCCCCATAAAACACAATGAAATAGAACTAAACTTTAAAAATATCTTTGTATCCTTAGTGGTTCTACAGGGCTAAACATATTTGTAAGGTTATTTTCTGGCTTAGAACCTTCATTTCCTTAGCCTTCTTCACTTTCATTACCAGAACTAGTGGTTGGTTTTCTTTTAAGACTCTTAAAAAAAAAAAAAAGAAGTCAAGGTTAAAAAAAGACACCATGAAAGTCATTACATTCTTGACAATGGATAGAAAAATATCGGTACATGCTAAGATGGTTCATGAGGTTGGCCCACTCTTGACATAGGGACACACTGGATACACTAACCTACAGAAGCCTTTGGAAAATGAGAAATCACTATGAGTCATTAACCATTAGAGTCAATGAAAAAGACTGATACCAAGAATGTTAAATCCACAGATGTTAAAGGTCTTCGGTATCTAAATTACAGATCCATAGCAGGAAGGGAAAGTGCAATCAATCACTTGCTCATCTCTTTATTGTTATAGCATATGTGAAATCATTTTGACAGAGAAGATGAATGATGTAGAATTTTCCAAGCTGAATATTATATGAGAAACTGCTCCTGAATACCATACATTTGATTTTTAGCCTTTTGCCCTATATCAGCTACTATGGTTGGTTCCTAATTTGTCACAAATTCATAAATGCTCTGAATCTCAGGTTCCTTCTCTTTAATGAGGTTGAGGATGAACTGAGCCAGGGATATAAGAGGTCTTCATAAACATGACAGTGACTCACAAAATCAAGGTGTTATCATTCAAACAGGTATCCGGGCTTCATGTTCCCAGTTTTGTTCCTTGAACAGAATGAAAACCCATGGGAACCACTGGCAGGCTGAAATGGACATTGTATAAAGGGTTTAACTTACCTCTTTTACAAACCACTGACAAAAGGCAGGACCGATCCATTCTCTTGCATGAATACCACAGTCTATCCAGACAGCTCTTTTATAAGCTCGTGATCTCCTGCCCAGCTGAAAACAAGAGTATTCAAAATAACCAATGCAGGCTTTTATTTTTGGATTTACTAACCAGCATAATTTAATAAGGTTTCATTAGGTAACCCATAAAAAGGAGAAAAAGATTCCCTATCTATTTTAGAAGTCCATACCTGTTTATGCAGAAATAAAAAAATTATTGCCCTAATTACAAGTCAAAGAACTGGAAAATACACAAGGAAAATGGCAATCTCTTAAATAGGTTTGTTTCTCTCTTTTAATATAATACATGACTGTTAAGTGAAAAGTCAAATTTTCAACCCCTTCTCCATCCAAGGAATCAGAAATATTCCCAAGGAATCTTTTGTAATGAATTAGCTATGTTTTATAGGTGGACAAAATCAAATTTGATTTCAACACAAACCAACCTGAACTGTAGAATCGAATGACAGATTTTTTTTTATAATCCTAATATTGCTTTTAACCTGGTTTCTCACCCAGTAATCAATAGGTGGCTCTTGCCATTGTATTTATAGGGGATCTAGTTTTCATTTATTCATTAATTCACTTAACTGATACTTCAGAAAATCCTTCTCAATGTCAGACATTGTACTCAGCACCAGAGATTCAAAGATGAAAGATAGGATTTATATGCCAGTAGGGAGGGCAGACATATGAGCAATTAATCATTATGATGTGAATATGCATAAGTTACTTTAGAAACATGGGGATGTTCTAGAACATGGGAATATGTCTAATTTATATATTTATTATCTTTTATTTTGGTTAATCCTCACCCAAGGATATTTTTTTCCATTGATTTTTTAAGATAGTGTGCAAGGGAGGGAGGGAGGGAGGGAGGAAGAGAGGAAGGGAGGGAGGGAGGGATGGAGGGAGGAAGGGAGGGGGAGAGAGAGGAGAGAGAGAGAAGAGAGAGAGAGAGAGAGAGAGACAGAGAGAGAGAGAGAGAGAGAGAGAGAGACAGAGAGAGAGACATCAATGTGAAAAGATGCATTGATTGATTGTCTCTGGCATGACTCACTGGGGCGGGGAACGAACTTGCAACCCAGGTGCATGCCCTTCACTGGGAGTTGAACCTTTGATTCTTCGGTCCAAGGGCCCACGCTCTAACCACTGAGCCAAACCAGGCAGGGCAGTGTCTAATTTATTTTAAAGATTTTTTGTTGTTGATTTCTTAGAGAGAGAAGAAGGGAGAGGGAAAGAGAGAAAAACATCAATGTGAGAGCTCAACATCAATCTGCTGCCTCCTGCACACCCCCCACTGAGGATCGAGCCCACAAGCCAGGCATGTGCCTTGACCAGGAATCGAACCAGCAGCCTTTTGGTGCATGGGACAATGCCCAAGCAACTGAGCCACACTGGCCAGGGCAACATGTCTGATTTTTCCTGAACAAATTAAAGAAGCCTTCTCAAAGGAGTCGTTATCTTCTTGAGCACTCCGGTATTTGAGCAAGACTAGAAGATTTTCTGGTGGACAAGTTGGAAGAGGCAACAGAAACTTGGAAGAGAATCTGAGCACACCATATCTGAGGAACTGCTTCTTGGGTATGAGGAAGGAATGGCAGATGGAGCTGGACACAGAGGCAGGGAACACATGAAATTCCTGAATACTATGTAAAAGAGAGAAGGCTTCATTCTGAATTCCATGGGAGGAGTGTGTGTGGAGTGAGGGGGAGGGAGACAGGAGTGAGAGCGAGAGCAAGAGAGAGAGAGAGAGAGAGAGAGAGAGAGAACGGGAGGGAGGGAGGGAGGGAGGGGGACGAAGAGAGAGAGAGAGAGACTGAGAGACAGAGAGAGAGAGAGAGAGAACACTCACACTGACAGCAGTGTGGAGATGGGTTAGAGGATGAGAGGGCAGAGGCTGGGGTCTTGAAATTCAGTACTGAGGCCATTATTGCTATAATCCGCAAGGAATGGATCCAGAGATAAGTGAGGACAAGAGAAGAGGTTGGTGCAGATCCAAAAGATATTTACAAGGAAGAATGAACATTCCTGGTGGTAGATTTTAAACAGGTGGTTAAATTAAAGGCGAGGAATTTGGGATGATGTTCATGTTTTTAGACTGGGAGCAGACAGGTGCCATTCTGAGGGGAGGTGCTTTTGTGACTATGGAGGTAAAAATGTAAAGCTGGCAATGATAAATGAATTTTAAAGCTCCAAAGAGTGGACTCTACTGAACAGCAAAGTCTGGAATGATTGTTGAAACCATGGAGTGGATATGCTCACCTAGAGGTTGTTCGTAGAATGAGAGCACATTTGAGGATAGAGTCCGGGATTGCTAGAACCTAAGGAAAGGACAGGGATGAGGGGCCAGAGAATGAGACCTGAGGGAACGGCCAGCGAGATGGGAGGAAAACCTAGTGGTCATCATTGACTTTGGCAAGAGAAGGTTTAGAGGAGCGGTGGGGGAGCAAAGGCCAGTGAGTCAAGTCTGAATAGGAGGCAAGAAAGTAGAGAGTGATGTTTTATTATAAATCTTTTTGAGTGTTTGACTAAGAGATACAGAGCGGTAGTCAGTGACAGGAAGAGAATGCAGGACCAAGGGCTGGGAATGACGCACACGTAGTTTTGCATTGGTTCATCTTAAGTAGCACCGGCTCACAAATCATTTTGAAGGCCAGTATTTTTAGGTGCATTAATAATGGAATATGTTAGTATTCTTAGGAATATTTAATGGCAAAAATTCAATGTGGCTTAAAAACCTAAGCAAAATTTTTTTTCATAAATTATCAGATAATGTTAAGTATTAGACATTATCACCGACCATCTCATTTTGTTTCCCCATAGGTCAAAGTTAGAACAAATGTTTAGTAAATATTTTAGTAAATAATTTCCTGTTTTTACCTTTAAAATGAAGAGAGGTCTTCCCTCATATGATTTCCCAATAGAGAACATGTGGACGAGGCCTGAATGAGTATTATTCAGATGATGCATCCAATTTTGAATCTAAAAGCAAATAAATAAAGACTATGTCAGACTCCCATAATTACACAGCTTTTGAAGAATCAAAGATAACAAGACAACAATAGGTCTCAGAACTCAAAGAGCACACATGAAATACAAAATTGAACAAAACCAATTCTCTATGTTACATTTCTTCAGGATATTTCAAGTTACCTTTTATTTGCAGCCTTTACAAATAATAGTTTCGTGTCTGTGTACTGTTCCCTCTTTAAAGCATACCTTCTACTACCATTTTTCACTAATATCTTGATGCAGAATGTTACAGAAAATTAGTCAGTGTGTTCTGGGTTCCTTTTAAAAAATCAAAATTTATTTTCTTTTACCTCCAAGTATTGAAGAGGAAAAAAAAATTGACTTCAAGAAAATCATTCAAACTACTTGAAAGTGTTCATTAAAGTCCAATACATTGTATTGTAATTTGCTACTGATCTGAAGATGCTGAGAAAAAAAACATTATTGTTATTTTTTGCATTTAAAGGTCTTGTATTGAGCCACACATCAGAGGGCATAGTCTAGATAAATTCCCCTGCGATAGTGATGCATTTGTATCAGTCCTTTCACAAACACTCATCTGTCATCAGAGAAGGTGTATTTGAGATGGATGAATAAGGCACTTAGAAAGATGGGTGACATTTCTGACTTAAAAGCTTTATGAGGAGTAAGGAAGTCACACAAAAGTGTCCCAGTGTTTTATGATGTAAAAGTGAGTCTGTGCTGAAAAAAAAGACTTAGGAAAGTACCATATTTTTTCTTACCCTTCTTAGTCTAATGAGTCTATGTACATATATATGTATATATATGTATATATATCTATATAGATATATTTTAAAATTTTGACTTTTTTTCTAGTTCCTGTTAATAGCACTTCCATGTGTTAAGTTATCTAAAACCTTTCCTTACTGTAACATAAAATATGTAGAAATAATTTTGAAAGGAAAGTCATTATCAAGAGAACCAAAATTTTTCTTAAGACTATAACAGGATCTCATAAATTCTATGTCTGGCATTCCTTTGCTGAGTTCAGAGGAAGCATGGGAAAAATATGTACACATTCATTTATTCATTGTGTCCTCTATCTATTTGGAGGTCTCTATTTGCTTGCCACTAGGGATATAGTGGTGAACAAGAAATGTCCTGTCCTATTGGTACTTGCAGCTTTGTAGAGAAAAGGCATTGATGAAATAATCATGCACCCATGTGCTCTGGTGCATGCAGTGTGCTGGGGGTTGGAGTTCTGATCCAGTATGGGAGAGTAGAAACAGCTGTCTTCCTGCTTAAGCTGAGATTTGCAGAATTTTCTAGGTGAACAGTAAAGGATATGGTAGTGGGAACGAGGTTGCTGTGTTTTCCAGGTAGGATAAATAACAGCATGTTAATAAGCCCTGAGATGCCACAGATGAAGCTTGGCCTTTGGGAGTTCTCAGCTTTGCAGAGGGTGTGGGGTAAGAATCACTCTACCCCTCAACCAAATCATTGCCCTCAAACTCTGGCTAGCTCTGTCTTCCATCAATAAGTGCATCAGGCTTGTAAGTTAATTTTATAAGCACAATTAAAGCAACATTACTGTTCCAATGCACTTCCCATGTCCTTTGTAGGGGTTGGGTGGGGCAAAGCAGATGAATTCAAATTATTTTGCTAATTCTTATATAGCAGTTAGTTAAGGCTTAATGGAAGAGAGGACCAACCTGAGGTGCCTGGGCAATATAAAGAGATACAGATATTCTGCATATAGCCCCTGCCTCTGCCTCAGTGCTTCCTTCCCAATCCTTGCATCTGATAAAAACCGAATTTTTCAAAAAAGCAATAAAAGCTCCTTTGATTACATACTTCTTCTAAGGTGTGATAAACTTCATAATTATATTCAGAAAGGGATCTTCGATTTCTCTGGGCTTGCAAACTTCTTTCTCTTTCCAGTGCTTTCTGAAGATTGTCTATGAGGATCCTGGATTTGAAATGAAAGACACGATGAAAATTAAATGGAGAAAAATATAAAAATAAGGTAATAGCAAAAGAAAATGATGCATCTATGAAAAGAGGGTAGCAAAGACTGACATTTCTAAGAATATCAAATGTTGGAAAATATTCTTTTTCAGAAAATAATAGCTGTTAAGTAAGAGGTATAATAAATATAAAATGTTAAATTATAAGCAGATGTTCCCTAATAATAATGATAGTAATAATAACTACAATGGAATGATCAGCTACGAGAACTGAATATGTGTATAAATACAATTTCATTGTTATCTCCATTTTACAAGTTGGGAAAGTGAGCCTCAAAAGGGTGAAGAACTTGCCAACGTCACTCTGCTAGTGAGCGCAGAACCAGAATTTGAACTTGGAAAGGGAACCCAAATTCAAGTATTTGGACTCCAAGCCCAGTGTGACATTATGAAAACGGAAACTAGACGGACTCTTCCACTCCATCACACCTCCTTTCCTGCGTGTCTGTCTGCTCCTGTCCCTTTCACTATGAGAGACTTCCTCATGTCATCCCCTAGCACACCTTACCCAAGAGTCAGAGAGGAAAGGAAAAGAAGGAAAGAAGCTATCGTCCTCAAAAGGAAATTAAAGAAAATACAGAGTGGGGTAGAAATGAATTTCACTGCCTGACAATCTGAAGAACGCTAAGAGAAGACAAGCTCAGCTAATCGAAGTGGATGCATTTGGAAAGTGAAGGATGAGGCCAGGGAGCGGGATTCCAGGGTTCCTGCAGTGGGTGGAACCAGCTCAGCTGTAGTCATTAGTATTCTTGATGAGACACCTGGGCTGGGTATAGGCTTGTCTCCCTAATACCCACCATGTCCTCTAACTAGAGGTAACTCGCCATGAAGTAACACATTCATATAGAATACTTAAAGCTGTTGAAGGGCCTCTCAATGATTTTTGTGGGTCTGGAAGATAACTAAAAATCTTTGCTTTTATATTTATCTTCCAAAAGAACTGTTGCTTAGTGGCTTAAGTGTTATTCAGTGAACGTGTAATGGCATCTTAAATGGCTTTCAAGGTTGAGCTATATAAGCCACTTCATAAAAAATTATCTTAAATTACCTGAACAAACACTTTTTGGTCCATGAGGAAGTGAGTTAATTTAGAGTCATGATGGATGTAGGACAGTCCTTCTGATTCATTTGTTTACTGAGTATTTCACCCAATGTGGACAAATACTTAGGAATTTATTATTGGCTTACTGTTCTTTTTGCTTCAATTTTTGACTTTAAAAATAGAAACATTAACTATTCAGATAAAGTAGGGTGACACAAAGTTGGTAACTCTATTGGCAGCTACTTGCAGTAGAGCATTAGATGTCAGTCTGAACACGATCTGTGTTAGTGTTTTCTTTCTTTCTTTCCTCAAAGAAAGAAGTTCTAGATGAAAGTAGGTTCGTATAGCCTGGCTGGTGTGGCTCAGTGGATTGAGCATCGTCCCATGGACTGAGAGGTCCTGGTTCAATTCCCGATCAGGGCACATGCCCAAGTTTCGAGCTTAATCCCCAGCGTGGGTGTGGAGGAGGCAGCCAAATGATGTTTCTCCCCCCCCCCCCAAAAAAAAACACATTAAAAAAAAAAAGAAAGAAAGTAGGCTCATATGGACTAAAAATAACTTAAAGTATTGCTGGTGTAGGTCTTAAGAATCAAAGGAACTTTCATATAAATATTCCAATTTACTGTGTTGTGAGAGAATGTGGGATGGTGAGGAAAGACTCAAGTTTGATTAAGCAATCTACACAGGAATCTCCTTCTGAATTTTCAGTTTTTAAAAAGATGAAATATAGAAACACAAAAATAAAGTTTTCAAGTGTGTACATTTTTTCAGAATGTTTCCAAAATGGAGCTGTAGTGCATTGGTTTTGCATTATTTCCAAAGTGGACTGACTTTCTAAACATAAACAAGTGCAGATAACTTGTTTCCACTCTAGATAAGAGCAGTCCCTCACATGCATCACCAGAAGATTTTGAAGTTCTGATGCTGATAGCACTGTTTTTTTGGTAGCTCTTGGCAGAACAAACATTGTAAAAAGGGGGAGAGAATTAAGACACAAAGACAGGTATGTGTAGAGGGAAGACAGTGTGAAGAGACGAAGGAAGAAGATGGCTAAGTATAAACCAAGAGAAGAGGCCTGAGACAGGGCCTTTCCCACAGCTCTCAGAAGGAACCCCCCACCCCAACCTACACCTGGATTTCAGACTTCTAGCCTCCAGAATCATAAGGCGATGTACTTCTGTTTCTTAAGCCAGCCAGTCTGTGGCACTTGGTTATAGCAGCCCTAGTAAACTAATACATTTCAATAGCTTAACCTTAAATACAGGCCCTAAGAGATCAACCTGAACATTAAAATAATTGTGATGTGGCAGGTGTAGCCCATTTTCCTCATTAAATAGTTGATTGCAAGTTAGCAGATTGTTGAGAAGGCCATGAAATGGAACCCAAAAATGTTTTTGTAACTGTTATATTTTCTTAGTTCTTCATAGCTGATTATTATTTCTACCCCAACTGTATGTGCTCCTATGAAGAAGTTACCAAGTGATTTCATCACTAGTACAAGCTTCCAGGGTGGAAGGGTGGGGGGGTGGGGGTGGGGGGGACGGGGGCTCAGAATTTTCAATTCCATGACCAATTTTTACAGGTATTTAATTTACACAAAATGATTAATTTTTTTCTTATGGCAGAATGTCCTCTTATCTGTCATGTCATTAAGAGGAATTGATCACCTAGGAGCCAGACACACGGGGTGGGGGAGGGAGAGGGAGCACATTATCTCTGCTTTAAAGATGACTATAGCTATATATTAGGTATACTTGTATAGAGTAAATGATAATCTTTTGAAAATACCCCAGGCTACAATAATAAAAGTCAATTAAAATAATCTCTACCTACTGGTCCTGTGGAATTTAATGGACTCTTATGTGTTATTATCCTCAGACCAATAAAATGAATAATTCTAAATGACTGTTCTCCATGAGGTTAAAACACTCATTTTTTTAGACTCTATTCTCTGTGACATACAGTGTGATGTTTTATTCTGTGTTAGTTCCACATGACCTATATTTAATGGCAGGAAATAGAGACTTGTTAAAAGAACTGGTATATTCTTTTCTACTGAATAATAATTAGTGAAGCATGTGAGTTGTTACTGAGCACCTATAGATATAATTACCAAGCTCTTTCCTGCCAGGCATTCAGAGATTCAAAGCTATAACAATGACTAAAATGTTTTTAATATGAACAATAGTTTTATGCACATGTCTGATTCTATCCTGTTGTAGAAACACAGATAAAATAATCTTACTGAGCCCTGGCCAGTTTTGTTCAGTGGTTAGAGCATCAGCCTGAGGTCCAGAGAGACCTGGGTTTGGTTCCCGCTAAGGGCACGTACCTTGGTGTTGCAGTTTGTCTCTGGCTCTGGTTGAGGTTGTGTGCGTGGCAACCACTCGATGTGTCTCTCTCACGTCGATGTTTCTCTCTCTCTCTTTAATAAGAAAATAAAGAGAAAAAAATATCTTACTGAAAAAAGCAAATCAGCACTTTAATGAGGCTGCATTCATTTTTCTGGAAGGGTTCGTGTGGACCAGGGACAGATGTCACTGTCATGTTGCACCCCTTGGCCCAGCCTTCCACAGAGACTAGGGCCTTCACCATTAATCCCCAGAGCCATGAGCCCGTACCACGCCTTGCCATACATCATTACAGATCTTTGTACTTGTTTTGGCAATACTAGAACTTGCTAAAAAAGTTGGGGTAGTTAAGATTAGTCATTGACATCCATGCTTATCAGTCCCCAAATCCTAGGTTTCCACATAAAAGGTAAGTCACTCAGTCCAGTCTCATTAATTCACTATATTGCATTGTCCTGCATAACTTCATGTCCTGCATTGATTCTCCATCCTTCCACCGCTTCCTTTTCCCTCGTACCTGCTGGAATCCCCCTTTCATTGTACATAAGCTTCCCACACCCTCCACTCTCTCTTCAGAGAACTCTCTCTCCTTATATTCTTGCCCCAATAGAAATTGGACTCTCTTAAGATTCTTTTATTTATTTATTTTTTAATTAATCCTCACCCGAGGATATTTTTCCATTGACTTTTTTTGGAGAGAGTGGAAGGGAGGGGGAGAGAGAGAGAAACATCAATGCAAGAGAGATACATCAGTTGGTTGCCTCCTGCACAATCCTGACCAGGGCCAGGGATTGAACTTGCAACCCAGGCACATGTTCTTGACCGGGAATCAAACCTGAGATCCTTCAGTCTGCAGGCCAATGCTCTGACCACTGAGTAAAACCAGCCAAGGCAAGGATGCAGATTCTTTTGTGGCTTTCTCTTCTTCTACTTCACTTACCATAGGGCCCAAAGAGATAGAGAGAGGTCAGCATTTTCTGCACCCTCCTTTCTGCTTCCTTCTTACTCTTCTTACTTCCTGGAAAAGCTCATTCTTTCTTCAGCATCACACCATACCTAGTTGCTTTTCTCCATCCTGTAATAGTCTCTCTCTCCACCTCTAATCTTGCCATTAACCAAAGAGATTCAAAACTGCTATGATGATTCTCTGGTGATTTAGCCTACACACTCTTGACCACATCAGCCTTAATGATCTCCACTGCACTTCAGCCATCTCCCTCATGGCTACCTCCTGGATCTTGTCACCAGCCATAAATGTTCTACCCTAGAAGTCTTAATATCTAATAGCCAACACTCTGTCAGAACTTCCTTCCTTTCAGTTTATTTTCCTTAGTCACATTACACCTGTTTTAAATAAAAAGATCTTCATCCCTTCCTTGATTCTTCTGTTTTGTCCCATCATTCCTCTGAGACTCTCCTCCTTTCCTATCCAGATTAGACCACATGGATGAATACTTGAGCTAGTACTTCACTAGGAACTTCAACTTCCTTGGGACCTTGACCTTTCTGTTGTCCTGTCCAATGAAATCTCAACTTTTTAGCAGGAATACAATTTCTGTTCTCTGCAACAAGTACTTTTATTGGTTTCTACTCTAGTTTTCCTCTTGGAAAACCTTTGTTTCTTTACTTTCAGAAGATAATCTTGCTTCTTACTTCAGAACATTTAGCCATCAGTTATGATATTTTTCAACTAGTCCTATACTCACCTCTTCCATCTTAGTGAGTAAATTTCCTTTCTACTGTTCAAACTCATGCCTCCACCTGTTCTTTCTTGTCTCATCATCATGTCCTTCCATACTGGTCCTTCTCCTCAGGCTATAGACAAGTCCAAATTGCCCTATCCCCAAACAAATCCCAAATCTCAAGCAGTCATTGATGCTGCATCTTCCTGTAGTCCCTCCCCTTTCTCTGCTTCTCTCCTTATTCTACCTTCGAAGAGCAGTTATCTGCTCTGCTGCTCCATGTTCTCACCTCCTGGTCACTCTTTGTCTCCTGCTCCTGACAATCTAATCCCACCATCAGAGTTACCAACATAGTTGCTATTGCCAAATCCAATCCCTTTCTTGCTGGTATCACTGCAGCACTTGGTACCACTGATGTTTCCTCTCTTGAAAGTCTTTCATCTCTTCTTTGACTCCCATGAGTATCTTCTACTTACTTTATTTCTACTACTCTAATTAATTCTTTAAAAACCCTCAAAATATCCAAATATCTAAATCTGCTTGAATCTGTCTGCTCAGTCACTTAAGCTAGAAGACTTGGCATCATCCTTGACTTCTTCCTCTTCCAATCAAGTGTGGAGTCCAGTTGGTTTTGCCTCTGAACTACTCTCCTGATCCCACTACTCTGGTTGTGACTCAGAGTCTCACTATCTCTTACCTGGATCATGACTGCAGTCTCCATCCAGTTACATGTGGATGGAGAATGCAGTTGCTTACATCTTCTACCTGTGCAGCACCACCCTCAGGAAAAGGTCTGAGCTCCTAAACCTGTACATCAGTCTTCCCACAACCTGACCTCCAGTATTTCTTCTTTCTACTTTATGATTTGTACTTTGTACACTAATAACACTGAACTACACCAGTTTCCTGCAAACACACTATGCTGATTCTTCCCTCTCCTTGCAAGGTCCATCCTTTGCCTAACTGAACGGCTCCTGCAGAAAGCTTCCTCTGTCCCTGCCTTCCCAATCTCCTTCTAGGCATTGCTAGGCTCCTTTCCTTTCCTCCCACAGGAAAAACAAACAAACAAACAAACAAAAACAAACTTTTGTGTTTATACTGATCATTTAGTGGTGGTGATGAGATAATATGTCAATGTGGTTCCTCTCTCCTCCTGTTATATTAATAAGCTCAAAAGTAAATATAATTATTATATTCATGTTTGTTTTCCCAATTTGCTAAACAGTACCTAAAACATTGTCATTGGAAATTAGTAAATAACCTGAATACAGCTATCATTCAGTTCAACTTAGTACAGATGAACTAAGCAATGAAAAAAATGCTTACTTGTGTGGGATGTTGGCTTCCTGTAGGAAGGCTAACAAGATTCGGGAACCATTTTGAGGAATACGGACATCAGTAACTGATCCCTCTGAGACATAGGAGACACTGCTGGGCTGCCACAGGTCCACCTGTAGTGCAGGAACCAACCTATAATTCATATTCAATGTAGGTGGGAAAGATCCATGTCACAATGTCAAATATGTTATCTTGTTTGCATTCAGTAACATCAAACACATTTGGAAATTTTCCCTAGTACTTGAATCACTAGGGTAAAACTCCTATTTGATTTTGAACTTGTTCTTTAAATTATATCATATCCATATTAAATTTGCTCATAATTTATAAGTTTAAAGACCAATACATTAGCCCTGCTGGTGTGGCTCAGTGGATTGAGAGTCATCCCATGGACTGAGAGGTCCCAGTTAGATTCCTGGTCAGGGCATGTGCCTGAGTTGCAGGCTTGTTCCCCAGTAGGGGGTGTGCAGGAGGCAGTGGATTGATGTTTCTCTCTCACATTGATGTTTCAATCTCACCCTTCCTTCCTCTCTAAAAAAATCAACAAAAACATATTTAAGACCAATACATTAAAGCTCAAGGTAAAACTGAAATAACAGTTATTAGTATGACTTTGATATTGTTTAAAATTATTTATTGCAAAAATATTTTAATAATAATGAGAAAAAGAAATATAGAAATTACCATTTGTCCTACTATACAAGCAAATTGTTGTAGTTTGACAATGTTTGGGAACTTTAAATGGAACACTCTCCAGGTACCTCCTTTTTCCCCAACACATGCATTTCACCAGTTCCTACCAGGTCTTCACATGTCAATAGAAACATCCCTTTCTCAGGAAGGACTTGTCAGCTAGGGTATGTCTCCTTGTCATAGTTCTTAGAACACCTGTGCTTTCATTGTTGACTTCTTCAAGTTCCATGAGGGCAAATAATTTGTCCATTTGGTTACCATCCCATTCAAGTACCTAGAATGGTACTTTGTGCATATTAGCAACTAAGTTGTTATCTGTTGCATGCATGTGGACCTCATATAGTAATTCGCTATGTGTTTACCACGTGTTCAATGTTTTTCAGGAAAACAAGAGCCACATCTGTTTTGCTTGCTGTAGTGTCCCTAGTGTTTTGTCAAGTGCACTGCACTAGTAGGAATTCCACAGTCATTGAAAGAATGATTGTATATTTGCAAATGATACCTTCAATAAGGGGCTAATATCCAAAATATATAAAGAACTACAACCCAACAACAACAAAACAAACAATCCAATTTAAAAATGGGTAGAAGACCTGAGCAGACATGTTTCCCAAGAAGACAGATGGCCAACAGTTATATGAAAAGATATTCATTAGCTATAAAGGAAATGCAAATCAAACCTGCAATAAAATACCACCTCATACCTGTTAGAATGGCTATTATCGATAGGATAAGAAACAACAAGTGTTGGAGAGGATGTGGAGAAAAGAAAACCCTGCACATTGCTGGTGAAATGTAAATTGGTACAGCCACTATGAAGGTTCCACAAAAAGTTAAGAATAGAGCTACCACATGACTCAGCAATCCCTCTTCTGGATATCAACTTGCATAATTTGAAAACACTTATTTGTAAAGAAACATGTATCCCTATGTTCATTTACAATAGCTAAGTCATGGAAACAACCTAAGTGTCCTTTGAAGGATGATTGCATAAAGAAGACCTGGTACATATATACAATGGAATACTACTCAGCCATTAAAAAAAAGGATGTAATATTGCACTTTGTGACAACATGGATGGATCTTGAGAGCATCATGCTAAGTGAAATAAGTCAGATGGAAAAGGACAAGAACCATATAATTTCACTCATATGTGGGATATAAAACAAAAAGCAACAAACGAAGAAACAAAACAAATTCATAGACACAGACAGTAGTATGGTGGTTGTCAGAGGGCAAGGTGGGTGAAGGGAGGATGAAGAGGGTAAAAGGGTCAACTATATGGTGATGAAAGGAGACAAGACTTTGGGTGGTGAGCACACAATGCAATGTAAAGATGATGTATTATAAAATTGTATACCTGAAACTTATATTATTAATCAATTTTACCCCAGTAAATTTAATTGAAAAATGAATGACTGAACTCAGCTGGGAGAAAGAAGAATACTACCTTCTGCGTAAGCCTAAAACTACATTCAATTTGGTGCAGTTTAAACAGTCATGTCTGTCTGCTCTCTGCATTGGAACTCCCTCCTCCTGCATTTCCAGTCTCGGTTTGTTGCTAAGTTTTTGTCAGATAAGGTTGAGTTTATCTTCACTTAGGTATCAGTGTCTGCATTCAGTTAGGAACTCTGTAAGACTAAAAATACTTTGTGACTCAAGGAAAAATACACCTTTAGTGGTATAATTTAATCTGGAACAGGGTAGAGAGGCATTTATTTTTGGAACAAAGAGTCTACCTGTTTTCTTTTAAGCAGCTGACTCCTCCACTAACTCGCAAGGGCAAATCTGACTCAGCTAACATCTTAGTCCAACAATCAGGAAAACAGAAGTGTGGGGATGGAAGGGATGCTGAGAGATCATTTGCTCCATCTGTCAGCCCTTGGGCAAGGATACATCTAGGTCTCAATCAAACTATCCCAGTGATGTAACTACACCATATCATTTGAGTCTCCAAAAGAGGAGAGTTGATAACATACTAATTTAACTCACATCCACATTTAACAAGATAGCAGACATTTGTCTTAATCTCTTGCATTGCAGCAGTTTCATTTTTTCTTGTTTCATTCTTCAGTGAACATTGGCTGGTTTCTTGCCTTTATGAGATAAAGCATGTTAGTATCTTTTAATTTTCTTTATGTGTTAGATTTTCTAATCCTTTAATCATCTTCAGGACTTGCCAGATTTTTTTTTTTTTCTGATTGTGTTGGTTTTTATTCTTATATCACTAATTAAAAATTTTTTGATTACATTTGACATTCAATATATTAGTTTCAGGTGTACAATAGTGATTAGACATTAATATAACTTATGAAGTGATCATCCCGATAAACCTAGTACTCATGTGACACTATACAGTTATTCCAGTATTATTGGCTATATTCCCTATGCTTTATACCCCTGTGACTGTATTTTATAACTGGCAATTTGTACTTCTTAATCCCTTTCCCTTTTTAACCCTACCCCCCTACCCTCCTTCCATCTGGAAACCATCAGTTTATTCTAGACATCTTTTTGATATTAAGGTTTGCTGCCATCCCTTAGTACCGGTGGTGCCACATTCACAGGATAAAGAGCCACAGGGACCTAAAATAATATGAATAACCACTCTGGAGATGAGTCTGTAGGTGTTACTTTCTGGAGTACATGCTAAAATAAAAATCCTCATCCCACAGAAGAGAGCGGCTTCCCCATGGGAAAGTTCCATGGAAGTAACACACCCTACAGCAAGTCCTGGAGAAAAGCCTCCTAGGAGAGTACATGTCATCAGAAAGCAGTTGGTCTAAAGGAAACCAACCTAAAGAATTTGCAAAATCAGGAATTATTTTTTGTGATTTTAGGGAAGTGAATTGTGATATTAGAAAAGGAGATGAAAATGTATTATCACCTTTTCTCCAGTAATATTTTGGGGAAAGGCTGCTTGGATAAATAACATGGATATTTCAGTCTGGGTAGCAGGCACATGCCTATATCTTGGTATAGGGCACAGTAATACAGGTGAGGTTTGTAAAGTGCCACCTGCTTTAACAGGTATTGCTAATATTATCAATAACATCTTAAGATAGGAGTTAATTGTAGATTTATAAATGAGAAAACTGAGGTTTATAAAGGCCAAGTCTCTTTCCTAAGAATGATCAGCTGTGAAATGGCGACACAGGGTATGCCTAACTCAGGTGCCCATAATTTACTGACTGGGTGTCTCAGGATCTTCAGAGATTATCCCAGAAGAGTAAGCAACTTCCAACTTCCTTAGTGTTTGAGGGGGTCTAGTCACTGGGTCTCACATCCTGATCTTTCCTGTCAGGAGTTATTTGCTCTGTAAATTAATATGCAGATAAAGTTTCCATCAGCGCCCCAGCGGGCAGGTTACCATCAGCCATTTCCGTATGGCTCGATCACATCTGGATGACGTGACAGTCTCTGAATTGCAAAGCTGGGTGACCCTGCAATATGATGGCAACAAAGAATCACTGTCCTTGTCAGGACCATCAAAAGCTGTTTGTCACCATTGCAGGTCTCTGCTGTCAACAGTCATCCGAATCCAAGGAAAGGATGCTCCTTTGCGCAACCTTCTGGCCTTAGAACCAGGTGCTTCTGACGAACGCTTGCTCCCATGCGCTCCTTTCCTATGATTACCTGTCGCATATACTCAGATCTACTTTTAAGAGGTGGAGGCAGTTCATTGTAAAGGTCAAGAGTATGGATTTTGGAATCCAACGACCCTGAGCTGGAATGTTAGCTCTGACAGAATTGGCTGTGTGACTTTGGGGGAAGTTTTAACATTCCTGAGCCTCAGTTTCCCATCTGTGCTGTGGAGATAGTAATTAAAAAAACCCACACGCAGGCTGTTCTATAGGATTAACTGGAATAATAGAAACAAAACACATAACAGAGAGTCAGGCACACAGTGAAAGCTAACCAAATATTAGCTCTCTGTTGTTATTTTTGGAAAACATAAAAAAGGAAAAGCTGGAAGCAGTAAAGATAAAGTTACATTTTGCATGTTTCTGGTTAAAATGAAGAATACGGTGAGATTGTCCCCTTGTTCAGAGATTAAAACCTAGAGATGGCTTCAAGGAGGATGAGAAAGCAATAAATAAGCCATGGATAAGAACAAAGCAGAACTGTGTTCTAGCATAAAGGCAAATAGCTGGGTTTGAAGTCACTCAAATGTAGTGGTTAATTCCCAGAACTCTGAAATCTGCATTTCTAGGATTAAATTCAGGGTTCCCCAGTGAGCATCTGTGTGATAGAGGGCAAGTTCCTTAACTTCTCTGGGTCTCACTTTCTTCATCGGTAAAATGAATATGATAATTCAACTTCTTGGTTAATTAATACTTGATAATGTTAGTGGTTATTGTTGTGTTGTTATCATTATTATTGAATTATATAGATTATAGAAAACGCAGTGATTGAGAACATGAATTCTAGAGCCAGACACCCTGAGTTGGAATCCCAGCTCTGCCACTTATTAGCTCTGTGACTTTGGGCAATTTACTTTAGCTCTCTGCATTTCAGTTTCCTCATTTATAAAATGGGGTTATGAGTAGTACATTTTTCATAGATTTGTCAGACTTTTAATTAATACATATAAAGCACTGAAAATAGTACCTGGTGACTAGGAGATAGTCATTAAATAAATGAATCTAAAATAAAAAAATAATTTTTTTTGCCATTTAAAAATAATCATAATTCAGCCTGGCACTAATTTCATGGCTCCTCTGGTTCTTGTCCTGAGCTCACCTATTGGCCTGGTCCAGCTTCCATGAAGCATCCACCTGTCTTTTAGGCCCAAGGCTGAGTATACACTGTATGTAGGTGTCACTGGAAGGGGGATCATTGTCCTCCAGCAGCTTTAGGGTGAGTCCCATATGTGAATATGGAAAGACATCTGAGGTATTCCTTCAACGTGGTAACAGATGGCCTGCCCCCCCGCCCCCAGCTGCCCAAAGTAACAGAGAAGCACAGTCCTGCTCTATATTTACTCTTATTTTTCTGTTGGGTTGAAAAAGTCTTAGTAAGTTTTCTGAGTAAGAAAACTTGATATTAAGTTTGTTGTCAACTAGTGCTTGGTTAAATTCATATAATCATACTAATTCACATATTAGCACACGCAAAATTTTAATGCACTGAAAGGTGCCTGCTTTATTTTACCTTAAAATTGTCTTTTTGGTCTGGACCCATGTGACCTTCTTGACTTTTCTTTCAGAATCTTTGTCTATAAACTGTTGGGGGGCTTCTCTAGACACCAAGTTTAGGTCAGGTACCTTTGTTATCTCCTGCCATAGAACCTTAGTTATATCTTATAGTTCATTGTGTCACTACTGTCCTAGGGCTGCCATAACAAATTGCAACAAACTAGATGGTTTAAAATAAATAAGATTTTTTTTTTTTAAGGAAGGAATTCTTTTAAAAAAATGTGTTTTTATTGATTTTTTAGAGAAAGAGGATGGGAGAGGGAGAGAGAGATAGTAACATCGATGAGAAAGATACATGGATTGGCTGCTTCCTGCACACTTCCAACGGGGATCGAGCCTATAACCCAGACATGTGCCCTGACCAGGAGTTGAACTGATGACTTCTTAGTCCGTGGGTTGATGCGCAACCATTGAACCACACCAGCTGGGCAATTTTCTTTCTGTTTTAAGTTCTAGCATCCAGGAGTCCAAAATTCAGGAGTTAGCAGGGCTGTAACTCCCTCTGACGGCTCTAGAGGAGAAATCTTTCTGGTCTTTTCCAGCATCTGGTTGCTTCAGGTGTTCCTTGGCTTGTAGCCTTATCACTCCAATCTCTGCCTTCATCTTTACATAGTCTTCTGTTTATCTGTGTCTTCTTTTCTTCTGTCTCTTCTAAGGAACTTGTCATGGGGTTTAGGGCTCATCTGTGTAATCTAGAGTGATTCAACTTGAAATCTTTAAGTATATATGAAAAGATTTTTTCCAAATTAGGTCTCAGTAATAGGTTCCAAGGGTTAGGGCATAGACATGCCTTTTTGAAGGCCAAAACTCACTAATATTGTTATATTAATATCTGTTTTTCCATATTCTCTTCACAAGAATAGAAACTGGAGTTCTTTTCCCCCCTCATCATTATATCTCCAGTTCTTAGAACCAAGCACAGCACATAATAGGCACTAAAATGAGACCACGCGTTTCTTTCTTTCTTCTTTCTTCAAATATGTATTCTCTCCAAGATTGCTCCAGGGCACTTCTAGGTTCCCAATTCTAGTTCCTCTTACCAAGAAATTCATAAGGTGGTTCACTTAAATGTTGTCCACTCATCCCACTTCTTAACTCACAAGTCCTTAATTTTGAATTTTCATTACATTCAAGTGTAATCTTAGAATATGCTGCTTCTCAGGTCACAGTACTTCATCCTTTTCTGATGACTATAGTGGTCAGTTCAGCTACACAGTGAAAGAAGTGCTAATTTTTCACTGTATTATTTGTCCTTGCTCTACTTCTTATGACTTGTCAACATTTCAAATATCAGTGGGCTGCTGGAAAGGAAACTTGGCTGGAGAATATGGTCTCCTATAAACCAAAGGCATTTGGTAGGCTGCTAAATTCCTGGTGCTAATTTTACCTAGCCTTGTCTTCTTTTTCCAAGCCCAAGAGCATTTTATAAGTTATCAGTTACCTAAAGCAGAGCCCCCAATAAATCAATAAAAGGTCCCAGAAACGTAGGAAATTAAATTTCTTGTTGTTTTACCATTAAAGAAGGATGAAAATATATGAACTAATACTAATTAGGGATTAAATATATGAACTAACAACTAATTAGGAATTAAAATAAATGAACTAACAACTAATTAGGGATTAAAATAATAAAAAATTAGTGGAGGCCCCATATTGGAATAAAATTAAATCTGTCCAGATGAAAGCATTGCTTATAAATTTTAATATAACAGCAATTAATACTACCAGCCTGAGTATTAGTCATCAGAAAAACATTATTTCTGTGGTACATACACACAATGGAGTACTATGCAGCTGTAAAAAAGAAAGATCTTTTATCCTTTGAGACGACATGGAGGGACATGGAAAGTATCCTAAGTGAAACAAGCCAAGCAGAAAAAGACAAATACCATATGATCTCACTTATTTGTGGAATATAATGAACATAACAGTCTGAGGAATAGGGTAGACTCAGAGATGTGGAAATAGGGTACAGACTGACAACCCTCAGAAGAGGGGGTAGTGGGAGGAGGGAAGAGATAAACCACAGAACTTATATGCATGCCAATGGACACAGACAACAAAGTTGGGGGCGGAGCAGTGGGGATGGGGAGGAGGGTGTCAATGGGGAAAAAAAGGAGAAACATCTGTAACAAAAATAAAATAATTAAAAAAAAAAAAAAGAAAAACATTTCTATAACATGAGGTAAAGGTGGGAAGCCCTGGAAAAGCTTTGTCTCAGTGCCCAAGTTTTTCCTCAAATTCTTTGCAAGGCTGATTGCTGACTGTAATAACTGGATAGGCAGTCTCATTTATTAAAACAAATCTTACATATTGGAAAAGGGAAAGATTCTTAACATTTCCCTGAACCATTAATTGGTACATTCACCAATTTGGAAAGATTGCTGAAACCCATCAGTCAAAGACTCAGAACAGGGGTAGTCAAAAAAAGTTTGATTTATTGGATCAGTGCAACAAGGGACAATAGTGTGAGGGTGTTAGAAAGAGCCCATGGGATTTGGGATCAAGTTAGGTGATTTTGTGAAGGGGTTAAGGAAGTGGGATTTTTTTCTGGATTGAATGCTATTCAAAGAGGAGTAATTCTATCACTGGATAGCTTAATAATTACATCTAGAAAGTGCACAAAATAATGTGGGCCAAAGCTGTAATGATAAAGAAGCCATTGTAACTTAGATCAGCCAAAAAGGGGATGTTCGGTCATTTTCCTGGTTTGACAGTGTTCTTTTTTGGTCTGCGTTTAGTCATGATCATCATGGTCTTGTTTTTTGTTTTAGTCTTACTTCATGATGGACACAGAATGGTTTTGTCTGAAGTTGGTGTTCTGTGAAATGGTTTATATTCACCAGGAGAACACCAAGTCTAGCTGTCAGTGCTAGGCAGGTCTGGGTGGCCAGGAGCTGTGTTTCCCCTTTTCAGGATAATCCCTGTTCTAC
This sequence comes from Molossus molossus, assembly GCF_014108415.1. NCBI lineage: Eukaryota > Metazoa > Chordata > Mammalia > Chiroptera > Molossidae > Molossus > Molossus molossus. The sequence goes on from NW_023425351.1 coordinate 24,729,587, forward strand.
TTAGGTCATGTGATAACTCATGGTATGCTAAATGAAAGCTGGTAACTTTCAGCATTATTAGGCCAGGGTGACTCAGAGGTGAATTGGGGTCTAGGGAGTTTGGGGTATGGGGATGAGGGATGTAGAGCTGTGCTGGTCCACCTAGGAGAAATTAAGAAGTCCATGACATCTGCCTTTGACACCCTGCATCTTTCTGAAGCACCTACATAACACCACCTTTTCCACATAAAAGAGTCAATACTACATTAATTCCTGCCCTCTGGTGAACATTTGAAAACGTATGAATACTAAGCAAGGTTCCTGACTCCTATACTAGAGGTGCCCAAACCTAGCAGCCATGTAGGACACTTATTAGATTAGAGAAGTAATATTTCACTATATTTTGCTAGCTTAAAATAGTTCTATACCTGAGAATCGAGTTAGCCTTTAGATTGCAGAATGGATGGAAATAATCAGAAAGCACCTGGTGTATCACCTGGATATTCATTAGTAAGTATATTTGAAAGCAAGAGCCTTTCGGCTATATGCCATAGATTTCCCTCCACCCTCTTTTGATGATTAATGGTTTTTACATTGATGACTTCTTCATGATATTTGATTGCTACATTCAGAAGTATTCTGTTTGGTGTTTTAAAAACAGTATGATGGTGCATTTACATTTTAAAATTTTGGATCTTTTCTGAGGTTTAATATTCAGTGAAAAGCATTTCAGATTTTGTTATGCATTTCCTTTTTGGAAGCTGGCTCAAGAACTCTACTATGTATTATCATTGGTTTAGTGAAAAAAATTTCCAACTTAAAACCAAGAAGAAGCCATTTCTTTTATACCCTATCTAAATTCTTATATGTCATATTTCAGAGCCTTAATTTTCTTAATCACAAATAAAGTAGTTAAACTACATGATTTCCAAGTACCCCTTAAGCTATAATTCTGCCAATGTGCCTTTCTGGTTATAAAAGCTTACAAATCCCTAGTAATTTCTCAAATTTACTCATATTTTCTTCTTACCCTGAAAGTCAGAAAAAAAGACCCTCTCAACAATTTAGCACTAGAATCACCTTTCATGGACTTATGAGTATTGAAAATAATACCAAAGCAAGAAAATTACTCAATTTTTAAAAGTTATTTTCAGCCACTCTGCTGAAAGCCTCTTTCCAAAGCAGCTGAGAAGAAGAGATGGAAACCAGCACACAGTTTCTTCTACATTAATTGCCACCCAATGGTAGAGACCAGGGAGGGATCCTCACAGTGGAGGGCTGGGTGATCAAGCAACTGGATCATCAACTATGAACAATCTGGAGGATCAGGAGATTGTTCTGTCTCTCAGTTGTTTGTAAGAACAGGCTGATTTCCAAAAGACAAAGCTACGGTAACCACCCCACATCCATTCACTGTTTACTGAGCACCTACTGAGACTCAGCCATTGAGCAACAGGCTGAGGATACAATCATGAGTAAGACACAGCTCTGCTCTCAAGGACTAAGCAGACATTACATGCTTAGTGTACAGAGAGAAGACACATGAGGACTGTTCTATTACACTTTGAGAGGTAGCTTGAGGCACCTTCCCAGGAGAGATGTTGCCTGGGCACAGTACTGAATGATGAGTAGTAGTTACGCTGCAAGTGGAGTCAGAGGCATCATTCAGAGGCTCCACACAAGGTGGGCTGGATCAGGAATAGGAGAGAGGAGAGAGAATGACAATGTTGAAGTTTACCTGAGTCCTGTGATCCTAGAACATGATGAAGGTTATACTGCCTCTCTGTATTCTTGAAATGGCTTATTGCAAGAAACCACCCGCCCCATAGTGATTTAAGAAAGACTTATGAATTCCACCTTTGTTTATCTATGCCAAAGCCATATGTAGTTCCTCAGGTTCCCATTCTTTGCCTCATAAATAATTAGCTGAACTATTTGTCTCCACAGAACAACCTGGACAAAATACCTGTTACCTTGACTTAACCAGGGGTTAGTTAAGCTTCTCTGCTTTCTGCCAGGCCCCTGGACTTTTACCCATCCTCAGCCAGAGACAAAACACAGCCCCTCCATAATAGCCCTTCCTGAGCGTCAACTGGGCGAACATTCTCTGATCTACTTTCTGATCAAGTCACCTCCACCTGTCCATCCCATTTCCCCACACCTGCTTGTTTGTAGCCTTGTTTACCCTTCTCAATAAAATAAAGTCCTTTTGAGACTTTCAGCTCTTAAGTTTGGCCTGCTCTCCCTATTGCAATAATCCCACATTTGAATAAAGTCTCTGCTTACCTAACTCAGATTTGTTTTCTATTTGATAGTCTATACAAAAGCATGCTCAAGGTTTATTTGGAGAACAATAGTACAGAAGGAGTTCTTTTAACCAACTTCCATGTAATGGATACTGATTTAACTAACAATGATCTTCTATTTTGACAGGATAAGAAATTAAGGTATTGCTATCTGCCGCCCCATGCGCAATCACCTCCAAAAAAAACAAGAAAAACTTGAAAAAGAAACATTACTTTATCTTTTAAAAAAATTTAATTTAAGCCTGGCTAGTGTGACTCAGTGGTTGAATGTCGACCCATCCATCAGGAGGTTGCTGGTTCGATTCCTGGTCGGGACACATGCCCTCTCATTGATGTTTCTAGCTCTCTCTCCCTCTCCCTTCCTCTCTCTCTCTCTCTCATCAATAAAGGAAAAATTTTTTAAAAAATTAAATTTAATTTTTTCCATCACCATTTATGCCCTCTATGCCCTCTTCCACCTCCACCCATACCCCTCCTAATGAACATAGGGGTACATATATTCTTTTGAATTAGTGGAGAAACACTAACTTTATCTGTGAGGAAACTAGCTATATACCTACCCGAGCAATAAAATATAAAGATTGAAAGCAAATAGAGAAATAGTAAATGACTTAACCGATTAGAAAAATTTCAAATATAACCAGCTAGGGATGAGGTGTAGGAGCTCCACAGAAGCCTGGACAGGCTCAAGGATTGATATTACTGTGGAGCATAGAGTGTGGAGGGTGGGAATGAAGGATGGTGACAAGAAAACAGAGAGAACCTATGAAAATCTGAATAAGGACTCTGGACTCTCAGTGCACCAACACCATTCTCCGTCAGTGGAGCCTCCCATATCCCCAGAAAAATATGTTTTCTGGAGAAAGTGAAACTGGGGAACTTTGAAGTGGTGATACAGGGCATAGAAGAGGCTGGTGTTACTATGTTGGATGGAAAACAGGTAGAATAAATGAAAATTATACACCATCTGGCTGCTTTTTAAAATATATTAATAAAATGTTCAATTTACAAGGAACATATAAATACTATTAATCTAAATGCATCCAAAAATAGATGGGGAAAATTGACAATATGATAAGGATTGTGAATTATAAATTCTTAGTTATAGCTCAGTAACTGAACAATCAGATGTCCTTCCTAAGTATACACAGTTTTTCTTGAAAATTGACTCAATATCAGGCTATAAAACAAGTCTCAACAAATGCCAGAAAATAAATGTCAAATAAATGTTCTCTGATTACAGCATCACTTAATTTAGAAATCAGTGACAGAACCTACCTACATTTAGAAATTTTAAAAACACACTTCAAATAACTTGTGGGGTAAAAAAAGATACAGGTGAAATTAGAATCAGATCAAAACTAAATACAAAATTTCTAAGAGAGAAATTTATAACCTTAAATGCTCATGTTACAAAGACTGAAGAAGAGAAATTGATGAGTCATATGTCTAAATCAAGAAATTAGAAAAAGAACAACAGTATAAACTACACAAAGGTATAATATAGGGCATCATATAGTAAGAGGATACATTGAAATGAAAAATTGAGGTAATAGTGAGGATCAACAAAACACAAGAGTTGGTCTTCGAAACATTGAAAATAGAAAAATTGTTAGCAAATCTGCTTAAGGACAAAGATGTGAGGACCCAACCAATATTAACAATGAGAATGATATAAACTCAGATTTATCAAAGTAACAAAAAATGGTTACTATAAATGATCTTAAGCCAATACATTTGAAAACATGAAAAATGTCATAGGAAAACATAACTGACCAAAATATAACTTAAAATAAGCTTAAACATAAATAAAAACCTGAATAGACTTAATTAACCAAACTGAACTAGCAGTTAAAAATTTATATTCTTCCCAACCCCTGCATGCCTCAAAGCATATAAAACAAAACAGAAACCATCAGGCTCAGGAGAGCTCTAACACATATACAATGCATAATATGCCAATCTTATTTTAACTCTCCCAGAGTTTACAGAAAGAAGAAATGCTTCTAAAATCATTTCATGAGGCCAGTATAATTTTTGATAAGGAAAAGCAGGCAAGGATAGCATGAGGAAAATCATTATAAGCCCATTCTACTTATGAACACAGGTGCCAATCTTAAAAATGTATATTAGCAAACTAAATATAAAAAAATACCAAAATCATGACTGAATGCAGTTTAACATTAAAGAACCTCTTAATGTATTTTGTCATATTGATAGTAATGTATTAAAGAAAAGAAACCATATGATATCAATACACTCAGAAAAATACTTTAAACATTTTTATATCTACTTAATTAATTACAAAATTATCTATAGAAATTAGCAATAAAAAGCATATTTCTTTAACCAATTGAAAGGTATCTTCCCAAAATCTTCTGCAAACACTTACATACAGTGCTGGTGTTAGAAGCATTCGTTTTAAAGTCAGACACAAAGTAAATGAGCTGCAGTACTAATTCCATAGACTCATACTGAGGGTCATTGCTGAAGAAAAGGAATCAATTTTTAAAGGCTAAGAATCAGAAGGGAAGAAACAGAACTGTCATTCATAAACCACTATCTACAGAGAAGCCAAGAGAACCAATTCAGGTAAACCATGAAAATTCAAAGGTTTGCTTCATTTAGGAATATAATATCAGTGTAAATCTATATGCACACATCAATGTAAATTTGTATTTATTGGCCTTGAAATATCTTCACAAAAATAACATTAAGTGAAAAGGCAGGTTAACAAAGTAGCAGAAATAGGTGATGTTGTTAAGATGGCAACATAGGAGACCTCAGCCTTCTTCCTCCAACAAAGATCAACAATTAGATACTCATGAGCTAAAACAGCTGTGGGAGAATGCTGGAGTTCACTTAAGAAAGTTTAGCACACAGTAGAACAGAAACCATGAGAATACCGGCACGAGAAGAGAAGGAAGAGGGCTCCGTGCTGCCGGCATCATCCCATCCCCATGGCTCAGCGCCAGGAGGGACTTCTCAGCTAGAGTTCCCCTTGCCAGGAAAGGAAGATCAGGGTGAGCGACCGGCTTCTCCAGTCCTTTGGGTTCCTCAGGCTGGTCCTGCTTCACTTCCATCCTATCCAGACCAACAGAGCTGCGATGCATAGAGATGGTACAGGAAGAGAAGCAGGGGTTCCCAATAGCAGCCATGCAGTGGGAGCAGACCCGGCTCACAGTGACCTGTTCTACAGATAAACCCAACAGCTTTCACCACGGAGGAAGGAACCAACTGCCAGCACGGCAGCCACATGCCTTGTGCAGATTTCACCAGCTTTTGCCCCATAGGTTCACATTTCTCCATAACAGCTGCCTGAGTCTCTCCATGCCCCCCGCCCCCAACCCCGAGCTTGGGAACTACGCCCACAGCCAGCTCAGGCCCCTGTGGCTGTGAGTGCAAGATGCCAGCCTAGACCGCAATGACTGACCCATCCTGCCGTGTATGTGCCTATGGCTGCACTAGCTGCATGCCGCTGAACTGAAACCAGTCTCCAGCCTCTACTGCAATGGAGATTGTGTAGCCGTGGGAGAGCATTATAACAGCCAGGGTCCCTGCAGCTGCCAGAGAACCTGTAGTTGGCCCCAGCCCTTGCTGCCTGTCCTGGCCCTCAGCACTAGGAGTATATCTGCATCCAGCCCCTGCCACTACATAGGTACCTGCACCTGGCCACCACAGCTGAGTGGGTGCATCCTACCAGCTCTGGCCACCACTGCTGCCTGCCCTAATCTCCAGCCATTGAACCTGGAGGTACTGCTGAGAACTCCAACAGCCCTTGTAGCTACTGTGGACCACTCACAGTTCTCACAAAGGACCACACAGTTGTTGATGCTGTGGATCCCAGTGACCTGAGATAAAGAGCCATAATGCCCTCTTGGACCTGGTGCCAAAACATGCCCCTGAACTTGGCGCCCTGCACCACCAGACCCAGGGCCACAGCATGCCCTAGAATGCCCCTACCTGCAAGTAAGTCTTTCTTTTCTGAAGTCAGTCCATAAAGATAGGAAAAAGTGACTGCTTCTTCAAATGTGCAGACACCTATGCAAAGCTACAGGGATCATAAAGAATTAGGGAAACATGATTCAACCAAAGGAATACAGTAAACCTCCCTTCACTGGTACTAAGGAAATGCAGATCCAGGAATTGCTGAATAAAAAATTCAAAATAATTATTCTAAAGATTCTCAGAGAAGTACAAATAACACAAACAACTTAATGATATCAGGAAAACATTACATGAACAAAATAAGAAGTTAAAAAAATAGAAAACATAAAAAGAAACCGAAAAGAAAGTTTAGAGCTGAAGAATACAATTGACTGAACTAAAAAGAATTCAATAATTTCAGCAGCAGGCTTGACCAAACCAAATTAGTGAGCTAGAAGATAGGTCAACTGAAATTATCCAATTAGAAGAACAAAAAGAAAAAAGAATGAGAAGGAATGAAGAAAGCCTATGGGATTCATGGGATACCATAAAAAGAAATGATGAACACATCACTGGCATCGCAGAAGAAGGGAAGGGAAAAGTTTATTTAAAGAACAATTGTTGAAAGATTAAAACCTGGGGAGAGGTTTGAACATCCAAGTTTATGGAACTAATAGATTACTCCATAATTTCAGTCCAAAATGATCTTCTCCAAGGCATGTTAAAAAACTATCTACAATAGAAGAGAATTTTAAAAGCAGCAAGAGAAAAAAAAAATTGTCTCCTGAAAAGTAACCCCATTGGACGACTAGTGGATTTGGGGCAGAGAACTCGCAGTCAGAGAGAACGGGGTGATATAGTCAAAGTGCTAAAAGAAAAGAACTGTCCACAAAGAATACTCACTCCAGCAAAACTGCCCTTCAGATATGAAGGCCAGATAGAGACTGTCCCCAATAAACAAAAGCTGAGGAAATCATCACTAAACCTGCCTTACAAGAAATGCTGAACGGAGGTCTTCAAACTGAAACAAAAGGAGGCCACTCAGTAACATGAAAACATATGAAAATATACGATACACTGATAAAGGTAAACATACAGGCATATTCAGAATATTCTTATACTGTAACGGTGGTGCTGTGTTCACTACTTAGCTCTAATGTAAAAATTAAAGGACAAAAGTATTAAAAAAGTCACAATTTGTTAATTGGATACACAAAATAAAATGATGCCAACTGTGACATAAAATGGGGAAGTCAAAGGGCATAATTTTTGTATGTGACCAAAGTTGAAGAAAATAGGATGATATATATAGAGGCTGCATATATACACATATACACACATATATATTTAAGAAAAAATATATAATAGAAGTTTTCTGTAAGCCTCACAGTAACCACAAAAGAAAAATGTACAGTAGGTTCACAAAAGATAGGGAGAAGGAAATCAAAGCATCCACTACGGAAAAACCATCAATTCACAAAGGGAGGCGGCAAGAGAGAAATAAGGGAACCAGAAAACAGTGAACAGGATGCACTGGTCAGGCCTTACCTATCAGTTATTACGCTAGCCCTGGCCAGTTTGCTCCGCAGTTAGAGCGTTGGCCCATGGACCAAAGAGTTGTGGGTTCGATTCCAGTCAAGGGCACACACCTCAGTTGTGGTTTGTCCCCTGCCCTGGTCGGGGTCATGCAGGAGGCAGCCAGTCGATGTGTCTCTCTCACATGGATGTTTCTCTCTCATTCTCTCTCCCTCTTTGTCTCTCTCTCTCACTCTATCTGAAGATAAATAGAAAAATATCCTTAGACGAGGATTTAAAAAAAAATTACTCTAAATAGAAATGAACTGAATTCTCCAATCAAAAGACATAGAATAGCTGATGGATTAAAAAACCAGAACCAACTATATGCTGCCTACAAAAGACCTGCTTCAGCTTAAGGACACACATAACCCAAAGGGAAGATATTTCATGTAAGTAGAAACCAAAAGAGAGCAGGGGTAGCCATACTTATATCAGACAAAATGGACTTTAACTTAAAAATGGTAACAAGAGAGAAAGTGATTATATAAAGATAAAATTGGTATAGCCACCATGGGAAACAGAGTGGAGGTTCTTAAAAAAAATTAAAAATAGATCTACCATGTGATCCAGAAATCCCACTTTTGAGTATGTATCCAAAGGACATGAAAACAGGAACCCAAAGAGAGATCTGTAGCCCACGTTCACTGCAGCATTGGTCACAATAGCCAACACATGGAAACAAGCTAAGTGTCTGTCTGTGGATGAATGGATGAAGAAAATGTGGCATATACACATACAATGGATATTATTCAGCACGAGCAAGAAGGAAATCCTGCCGTTTGTGACAACATGGATGAATCTTGAGGACATTATGCTCAGTGAAATAAGTAGAGATGGACAAATACTACATGATATCACTTACGTGTGGAATTTAAAAAAGCCGAAATCATAGAAACAGAGAATAGAATGGTGGTTACCCGGGGCTGGGTGGGAAATGGGGACATGTTGGTCAAAGGGCACACACTTCTAGTTCTAAGATAAATAAGTTCTGGGTATCTAATACATAGACTTGTGATTATAGTTAACAATATCATATTACATACTTCAAATTGCTAAGATCTTAAATGTTCTCAACACAAAAAAGTAATGATAATTATGTGATGTGATGGAGGTGTTAGTTAATGCTATGGTAGTAATCTTTTTGCAATATATAAGTATATTAAAAGAACACATCGTATATCTTAAACTTACACAAAATTGTTTGTCAATTATATCTCAATAAAGCTGGGGAAAAAAAGAAGGTGATGCCATTTGTACAAACACACACACACACACACACATGTATATTTGATAAAATTATATTATACACACAAATTGAGATGAATGCAAAACTAGCAGGGAGGAAAAAGATCCATAATTCAAGCCACTTGAATTCTAGAAGAGGATGTTTGATTCCTGGCCCAGAATACTCCCAACTTTGCCATCTACAGAGTTTTTTTTTCCTTCTTTTTCTTTTTTAATTTGCACCTGTTCCTTTCAAGTCTTTTATACATTCTGGTTAGAAACCTGCTTGCTCAGCAGGGACAGGTAATGGGTAACATGAGAAGATGGAATCTGTCTCACTAGTAATCAGGGAAATGTAAATAAGACAATGAATTAATACCAAATATACATGCAAAAATTTTAATGGAAATTCTTTGAGTATACCACTATTAAGTTTTTTAAACCTGACTCCTTAATAAGCAGAACTGTTAGGTATTTCTTTCTCTTTTTTTCACTTGGCAATGTGTCATGGACATTTTCCAGTTAATACATACAGATCTATTCCAAAGTGTGTACATCAATAATTTATTGATGAATTTGGGTCCTTAAAAAACAAATTTCAAAAATGCAACTATTGCATTCCCTCTGAAATATCTGAGGACAGGTTTCTTTGTGACATACTTTTTCTTATATTCCTGAAACTCTTCTAAATTTGAAAGACATAGGCTTGAGGAGATGGTCAATTTCTGGTATCTGGTTTTCCCACAGTAGGTAGCTGGGCACCTGTTAGAGGTCTCTTCTATAGTGTTTTTTTTTTTTTTTGGTTAATTGACCAAGCTGATGCTTTCACTCTGTTGGTAGAACTTGAAATCCAGGCATCTCTGCTTCTGAATAAACCATATACATTCCAAAGTGGTGTGCCCTGGTCCTGTTTTTACCTTGCTGTTGCTGACACGCCACTCCTCTCTTCTGTATTCTGGATTGTCTCTAGGGTTCAGGAAGGACTAGTGATGACAGCGACACATCATCGTAGCCCACCAACCTTCCAATGCTGAAGCAAATGCAATACTCCGGAGCTTAGCCCACGAAGAATAGGTTCTGTTGATATCATGGAAGCATGAATCCCTGTTTTCTGTACCACCTCGAGGTTTAGATGTATATTTGTAAATGTCAGTGCTAGCCCTCCTGGGTGCTGCTTCTAGCTAAATAATAATAATAATAATAATAATAATAATAATAAAGATGTATTCTAGGCTCAATAAAAATTGGGCTTCATTTGAATTTGGAAGCATGAATCCCTGTTTTCTGTACCACCTCAAGGGGGTTGGTTTATGAATCACACAACTTCTTACAGTGGCAGATTGCTGCTCAATTTCTATCTGACAAATATGCAACTAAAGACCTGAGATCCAAATCAGGAACTCTATACAAAAACAAGCATGGAAAGAGGGAGAAAGATTTCTTTGGGGGATCCTGAAGTTTTGAGGTACCCAATAAAGACCTCAGGGGTTTTATGTTGAAGCATGTATCAATATTTCATTCCTTTATAGTAAAACATAATATAATAAGAATGAAAATTTTTACTCCACTACTATTTTTTAAACTCTCTTAGCCATTTAAAAAACAAGATTTTTTTCTTTGTTGATTTTTAGAGAGGAACGGAGAGGGAGAGAGAGATAGAAACATCGATGAAAGAGAACATCTATTGGTCACCTCCAGCATGCCCCTGGCTGGGGATTTGGCCCACAATCTGGGCATGTGACCTGAATGGGAATTGAACCAATGACCTCTTGGTGCATGGGTCATTGCTCAACCACTGAGCCACACTGGCCAGGCCTCTTAGCCATTTTTAAGTGTACATTTTAGTAGTGTTGAATAGATTTACTTTGTTGTGAAACAGACCTACAGATCTTCTTCATCTATATCCACTAAACAACTCCCCTTTTCCCCTCTACTATTATTTTTTAAAATTCCTCACTGTTTGCCAACTGGGCAGGTGGTGACTCTCTGCATATCTGAAATGACCTTTACTTGAGGATTCAGAGGTTCAGGGCAATTAACTTTAACCAGGTTTGAAATAAATCCAGGAAAAGAGGAAACTATTTCTAATCCTAAGAGTAGAAATGTGATCAGATACTTTGTCAGAATTCCAGGTGTATCAAATCATAATTCACAGAAAGGAACTCTGATGTCTGTGAAGCCAGCCAGAGGCCTTTCATGGCAAGTCTAGAGCACCTACTGCTTCTTTCTGTTGTGTTCAGCAACACCAGGGCCCAGCACACAGACCATTACATTGGGACTGGGTGCCCTGGCAATGGCTTTCCTGTTAAATGGCACTTAGTGAGTCATGATGTCTAACAGGCACTGCAAAGCTCATGCACCAAACACCGATCTCTCTCATCCTTGAGAAGTTCACTCTTCCTGAAATCTCAGTGAACAATCATGTAGGGATACTTAGAGGACCTTTTTCTTGAGACATCATGCTGCTTTATGCTTTGCTATATGTCTAATCTGTGTAATTATATTAGGGCACAAAATCTGTCTAGTGTTCTTTGATGTGAATTGCACATATAACTCACTATTTTTGACATGTATTTCTCTGACAGGCAACTTCCAGCTTTCTTCCTTTAATTCCCAGCCTCCACCTGGATCTGAGTAGAGCTTCCTCCTCCTTCCCCACTCTGCGATCTTTCATTTAATGATACTATAAAAGGGGAGTCGCCTGACCTTTTCATCTTACAAGCTATTTGCAGAGACTTTAGAACCATTTTTCTGGCCATCAGAGATGGTGCTAAATTATTTTAAAGCCTGATTGATTCGTATTGTATCAGTAAGGCAGACTTTGTCTGTGCACTTACATCTCATTTCATGTTTTTTAGAAATAATGATTTAATTAGTGACTAGAATGTAACAAGTTTTAGGATAATGATATTGTATAATTATAAAGCACTGCGATACATATAAGTAATTTTTCTTTCAAATGTGTAGCTCTTCTCAAAAAGAAGTTCATTAGAATGATATATATATGTGTGTGTGTATATATATGTAAACACATATAAACATATATATCAGAATGATGGAAGCATAATGTAGAAAAATGCAACTTATTGAATATGGAGCTCATACTTCCCTCATGTAACTCACAGCTTCTCTCACATTTTCCTTTGAGTTGTGAGGTTTATTATCTACATTACCGTGTACCTAAAACACCCAAACTATAAATCTAAAAGTCATTTTACTGTCTTTACTTGGCTTATCTCCCAGTTGATCCAGAGGTAGATTCTCTCTCTCAATTGTCCCTCAAAATCACTCCCACTGCCTGAATCTACATCTTCAACATTTCCCTGCTGGTCCATTTCATTATGTGGCTGACCCACGTGCCTGGCTCCAGTCTCTTCCTTCATCAGCCTGTTTCCCTGTACTGTTGCTACAGTTACCTTTGTTAAATGCAGGCACCTACTGAGAACCTCTGATGTTATCTACTGGGTAAAGTCCAAACCCTCTGCAGCACATCTAAGGCCTCTGGTAATGAACCTTGTTAGTCACTCACACTCTGGTCACGCTGGCAGGCTCGTCGCCCTCTGCCTCTGTCCCTGGCACATATGTTTTCTTTACTGGCAGGTCTGCTTGCTTCCTTACTAGCTCCCTGGTACCCTTAAACATAGCGAGTGTGAGGTAGATGCAGCTTTTGTGGGGGACCTGAGGCTTTTATAACTTTGGGGTCTAATGTAAGAGAAAGAGCACACACATATGTACTCTTATAATTTTGTATAATTACAAAAACAGAGACAGGGCATTGGAAGGATCCCAGGCACCCGAGGGAGCCTGAAACTTCCTCTTGGGACATCTATCTGCCTCTGAGTTAGTGCTCAGTGACTTCTAGTGGACGACTGTTTATTAAGCTTTTTCAGTCTGGCCGAGTGACTGATTGTACAGGCTCAATAAGGATTTGTTGAATTTCAGAATAAAATACCATTTGCCCTTACATTTGGCTCAAATGTCATCTTTTCTGTGCACTCTCCTAATTTTCTGTTATTTGCTGTTTTCTCCTTTTCCCAGACTGCTTTGTAGACACATTTAATATGGCACTTTCAACACTACCTGCTAATTGTTTATTTGTGGACCAGTGGTTCTCAGACTTTAGCGTACATCAGAATCAGCTTGCCGAGCTGGTTAATCTCACTTCCAGAGTTCCTGACCCAATGGAGCTGGGGAGCGAGCGGTCTGAGGGTTTACATTTTAACAAGTTTCAAGGTGATACTGACGGTCAGCTTCTACAAGAACTACATCCCATTCATTCTAAGCAACTCCTGGTTCATGGTAGGTGCTTAAAGACATAGATTAAACTGAAAAAGAATTAAGCATTCATCTATTGAAGGGCATTTTTCTTTTGCCCATTTTGAGGCTTCTATGAACATCTGTGTACAGGCTTTTGTGTAAACATAAGTTTTCATTTCTCTGGGGTACATGCCCAAGAGTGCAGTGTCAATTAGTCGTAAAAGGCCACTTGCCCCTTATTTGAAAATAACCTACATTCCCATATTTGGTATGCAACTAAACATGTAACAAACTTGTCTTCTATTCAAGAAACTGTAACAGTGTGTCCATCTGAATAATCTTTTCATGTATAATATAAAGGGTTGCCTTTATATACACCTGCAGACGCCGGGGATAATGAGAAAGCCTGTTATGCCTGCAGCGGATGTAAAATGGTCCAGTGCAGAATTTCAATCGGCATTTCTGATCATCTGCTATAACAAACAGACTGTTCCTTAAAAAATACGACTCTTTTTCTTTCTTTCATCTGAACACTTCATTTACAACATACATACACACAGTTTTTAAAGAATGCCTCTTAGTTTCCTTTCTTCTGAATCCTTCTAAATTAAACAAATATGGTCATATAATGAAATGCTTTCCCCTAGCTATTAAAATCACCCAGCTTACAAGTGGAGTGTTAGAGAACAAGGCAGCACACGCATAAGTAAGTTGAAATTTATAAATAGAGCAGCAGCAGCAGCAAGTTACCTACTAAAGCTCAGGAGGCTGCTGGTCACAGTGCAGTGACGGCTGCTTCCCGTAGACAGATGGTAATTGCTTAGCGGAATCCTTGCCAGTGGCGTCAGGACTCCAGGGGCGTGGGGACGGCATATAAGCCCCCACACTGTGGCTCTCGCAGAACATGTTACTCACGATGTGGACTCAGTAGATAATAATTAGGTTAATACGAAACACTAATTAAAGTGAAATATGTCTTAATACTTCTGAGTAAATTACAAAAGAATAAATAAAAGGACAACAAAATCTCTGAAGAGAAGGGCCCATGTCTCAATTACATAGCAGGATAAAGGTAATCAATTTGGTTAAAATGATAAACTCCATTGGGAGAGCTATATATATTAAAAATATTTTTTTCCTTTATTGATTTTAGAGAGAGATAGAAACATCAATGAGAGAGAACATCGATTGGCTGCCTCCTGCATGCCCCCCACTGGGGATTGGGCCCACAACCTGGGCATGTGTCCTGACCGGAAATTGAACCAGTGACTTCTTGGTGCATGGGTTGACACTCATCCACTGAACCACACTGGCCAGACTATATTTTTACTTGACTGATAAGTAACAAGATAAATGATGATAAATTTTGAGTTAAATATACAATTTATGAAGCTACAAAACTGTGAAAAAGTTTTTATTGTCATACTCATGATGTCACTTGATAAAATATGCTTGAATCAATATTATAAGAACTCTAGACAAGTAACATTTGAATAATTTTATTAATTACCCATACTTGATCAAATCTAATATGCTGTGAAATTGACGCACTCTTCCTTTTGCCAGGAGGTACTGAAGATTTTCAAACCTCGCAGATAGTAATGTAAGCTATTATCAATTGCAAGATGCATCCTCACTTCAGAGATGTCAAAATGTGAAAAACATGTGCATCTTAAAATAGACAAAATACGGTAATATAATAAGCATTTGTTGAGCATCTACTCTATGCCAGGCATTGTGCTAACCACTGGATATACAAAAATGAATAACATACACTCTATACACTCAGTAAGTATATAGCCCAGAGGTGGAAAGTAGAGAAATCAAACAACTTCAGATATGGAGAGTAATGATCTTATGAGTTCTCAAGTTAATTTTGTTAGTATGAAGCACAAGGATAAACTTTCTGATAACATCATTATATGGGGGAGGGGGAGGGTACTAATTATACCATGGCTAAAAAGTAGAATTAGTTTTATAAACATCCAGGAAATAAATGGTAGCACTCTGATTTATTTCTCAAGCACTTGCAATGTTAATCCCCCCCAGCTACTGTTAGTTTGTCTATTTTTGATACATTAGAGTGAAAACAAAAAAAACAAAAAAAAAAAATCATTTTCCTCTTGGGTCTCAAGATTAAGGAATGACCCACTATTTGACTCATTAATTTCTCAAATAAATATTTTATCATCTTGCAACTGAAATAAAATGTAGCATTTTAGTCCCAAAGGAAAACTACTAAAAATAATAGAAATAAACAGAATAATGGCTTAGTCTTGAAATAACGCCCAATATGCTGCTTGTATTTAATTAATTTAGGTGCCCGAAATGTTGCTGAGTGAACAATATAGTCATTTGTGATGGAAAGAGAGAGACAATGTTGATCTCCAAACCGGAATCCTTGACTTTGTGCAAACTGTTAGATTCCTGGAGGGGTGTGTGTGTATGTGTATGTGTGGTGTGTGTGTGCACTTATCTATTATTGTGACATATTGTGGTATAGTAAAAAATACATATGTGGTCTTTTTTTTTATCCTCACCTGAGGACATTTTCCCATTTTTTGTTCAGATAGAGTGGGAGGGAGAGAGAGCAAGAGAGAGAGAGAGAGAGAAACATCGACGTGAAAGGGACACATCGAGTGGTTGCCACCCGCACAACCAACCAGGGCCATGGACAAACCGCAACTGAGGTACGCGCCCTTAGCGGGAACCGAACCAGGTCCCTCTGGACCGCAGGCCAATGCTCTAACCGCTGAGCCAAACCGGCCAGGGCTACATATGTGGTCTTTGTCTTCAGGTCCTGGCCTAGAGCTCCTAGAACCCTTGGAATATACTATCTTTTGTATGCTGATGAGTTGACTTATGGGTGTAAGGGGAGAGTAAATAGATTCGGAATTGAGGCTAGTAGCTCGAAACACCAATCAGATGATTAGAGGTTTGAACTTTCAGCCTTACCCCCTGATCTTCAGGAGGGGAGAAAGGCTGGAGATTGAGTTCAGTCCCCAATAGCCAATGATTTCATCAATCATACCTACTACAGAAACCTTCATAAACCCCCCTAAATGATGGGGTTTGGGGAGCTTCCAAGTTGGTGAACACATTGAAGTACCCAGAAAGGGTGTGGAAGTACCACCTCCCTATACTTTGTCCTGTATGTTTAGCTGTTCCTGGATTATACCTTTATAGTGAACTAGTAAATAAAGTACTTTCCTGAGTTCTGACTCATTCTAGCAAATTGTTAAACCTAAGAAGGGGGTCATGGGAGGCCCTGAACTAACAGTTTGCTGGGCAGAAGTGTGGGCAGCCTGGGCACCTTATTTGCAGCTGATGTCTGAAGTGGGGGCCATCTTGTGGGACTGAACCCTTGACCTGTGGGATTTGCTACCTCTGGGAGTTAGAGTCAGAACTGAATTGAATTGTTGGACACACAGTTGATATTAGAGAATTGCAGGACTGGTATGAAAAAATGACACATATTTACTGTCAGAAAAAAAAATACATATTATATTATGTTCACCCATTTTCCTGTTGAATTGAGACATTTCTGTGGGAACTGTTTTGGCCGAGGAAGTGTGAGGGACTCGGTGGGAGTCCCTGCAGGCAGAGCCTCAAGAGCAGGGTGTGGTTCCCTGTCTCTCTCCGTGTGTCACTGTGACCAGCAATGTTCTGAACAGAGGCAGCTCCTTCAGCCTGGGTCCCAGAGTGGAGATGATACAGAACAGAGCTGCGGATGGATGGCGAGCAAGAAATATACCTTATTGTTAAAGTTTAGGCCTAACTTTTCTCCACAGCGTAATCTAGCTTATTGTATTAAAGTTCAAGTGATACGGAATAAGGGGTTAATTATGGGAAATAGACTATGCAGTTGTGGGAACTGGGAACAGGTCTATCAGAAGGTGTTGCCTCTGGTCTCCTCGTGGGCTGGGAGTCACCACTGGCCAGCAGGACTAGGGGAAAGGGAGGACAAAGTGGAACCTGCCTGTCCTGGCTGCCCCTGACCTCCACCACATGGGTCCCTGCAGAAGGAGCTGGCATCCCATGCTACAGACCTGCATGAGAAGCTGCACAGAACTTGAAGAAGGTGAAGAAGGATACAAAATTAACATCAAGAAATTGACAGCATGCTTATACACCAATGATGAAATTACAGAAAGAGAAACTAAAAAGACAATCCCATTTACCATCACAGAAAAAAAAAATTAAGATACCTAGGAATAAACTTAACCAAAGAAGTAAAGGACCTCTTCACAGAAAACTACAGGTCATTGCAAAAAGAAATAGAAGAAGATATAAAAAAGTAGAAGCATATACCTTGTTTATGGATTGGAAGAATTAACATCATTAAAATGTCCATACTACACAAAGCAATCTATAGTTTCAATGCAATCCCCATCAAAATACCAATGACATACTTCACAGAACTAGAACAAACAATCCAAAAGTTTATATGGAACCAAAAAAGACCCTGAATAGCCACAGCAATCTTGAAAATGAAAAACAAAGTTGGAGGGAACACATTACCAGATTTCAGGTTATACTACAAAGCCACTGTAATCAAAACAGCCTAGTACTGGCACAAGAACAAGTAGATAGATCAATGGAACAGAACAGAGAACCCAGAAATGGACCCAAGACATTATGCTCAATTAATATTTGACAAAGGTGGCAAGAGTATACAGTGGAGTCAAGATAGTCTCTTTAATAACTGGTGTTGGGAAAATTGGACAGCTATATGCAAAAAAAATGAAGCTAGAACATCAACTTACACCATACATGAGAATAAACTCAAAATGGATAAAAGACTTAAATGTGACTCATGAATCCATAAAAATTCTGGAAGAAAATGTAGGCAACAAAATCCCAGACATCATACGCAGCAGAATTTTCACTGATACAACACCTAAGGCAACATAAACAAAGGAGAAAATGAGCACATGGGACTACATCAAACTAAAATGCTTCTACACAGCTAAAGAAACAACCATCAAAACGGAAAGGGATCCCACTATATAGGACACCATAATCGCCAATGATGCATTGGATAAGGGGTTAATTTCCAAAACATATAGAGTGCTCATACAACTCAACAAAAGGAAGACAAAGAACCCAATTAAAAAATGGGCAGAGGAACTGAATAGACACCTCTTCAAACAGGACATGCAAATGGCCAAGAGACATATGAAGAAATGCTCAACATCACTAATCATCAGAGAGATGCAAATTAAAACAGCTATGAGGTATCACCTGTCAGAATGGCTGCCATCAATAAATAATCAAACAACAAGTGTTGGTGAGGGTGTGGAGAAAGGGGACTCTAGTACACTGCTGGTGGGAATGCAGACTGGTGCAGCCACTGTGGAAAACGCTATGGTCTTACCTCAAAAAGTTGAAAATTGAACTTCCATTTGGCCCAGTGTTCCCACTTCTAGGAATATACCCTAAGAAACCTTAAACACCAATCAGAAAGAATATATGTACCCCTATGTTCATAGCAACACTATTTACAATAGCTAAGACCTGGAAACAATCTAAGTGTCCATCAGTAGATGAGTGGATTAAAAAGCAGTGGTACATGTACACAATGGAATACTATGCAGCTGTAAGAAAGAAAGATCTCTTATCCTTTGAGATGGCATGAAAGGACCTGGAGAGTATCATGTTAAGTGAAACAAGCCAAACAGAGAAAGACAAATATCACATAATCTCACTTATTTGTGGAATATAATAAACTAAACAAACTGCTGAACAAAATTAACCTAGAGACATGGAGGTGGGGTACAGGCTGACAAGCCTCAGAGGAGGGGGGATTTGTGGGGGAAGAGATAAACCACAGAACTTACATGTATGTAGGCATGACCAATGAACATAGACAACAAAGCTGGGGATGGGGTGGGGGGGAGGAAGGGGAGGAGGGTGTCAATGGGAAAAAATGAGAAACATCTGTAACAAAAACAAATTAATAAATAAAAAAGTAAAAGAAAAAAAAAAAAGTATATTCCATGGGACCTGAGAAGCTGCGGGCCAGACTGCTGCTCCGCAGATGCGGTGAGGGTGAGCTGAAAGGTCATCAACCACATGCGTGAGCTGTGGATGCCTGGCCCGACTCAGACCTCGGAGCAGGCTGGCTTCTGCTTACCTCTGCCTTGCTTATCTCCAGCAATTTCTCCTGTGGCCAGTCCTAACTCAGAACTGGATGGGACTTCTGGGAAGCTCAGCTAAACTGACACACACACACACACACACACACACACACACACACACACACACCATTCCTTATGAGCACACGCCAGGAAAAAATGAAGCCTCAGCTCTCTTCCCAAATCCCTATCTGGACTCAGACTTTGGTGAATCGAGGAGGACCATGTTTGAACGTCAACCTCTTTTTGCTTCCTTTAGCTCAGGACCCAAACAAGAGCCAGGCTAATGGTCTGGTCCTTAGGCTCTTTGTCATAGGACTGTATCTGATCTTGGCCCTTGAGATGAGCACTTGGACTGAGAAAGGAGAATAAGATACTTTCCTCCGAAGACCTGAAGCTGAGCTTTGCCTATGTCCAGTTCTCTTTACTCTGGTCTTGCCAGACCCTGCAAGGGTGGTGGGTGCGGAGAGAGAGGATAGTGAAAAAGAACTTTTACTCCTGTTAAGTCCCATTTATGGTTGTCCCATTAAATTGGTACTTTTTTGAGGGTTACATGTGATCTTTGGCCTGCAAGAGGATTTTTTGCTTTTGGAGACAGGGACAAGTGGAGGGGCTTGGGCACTGCCAGAAGTTAGAGGGTGTCCTCGTGTAATTGGACTGCCATTAACCAGTTGCCAGACCCAGCTTCTCTGGAAAGGAAACTGACCCATGCCCAAGGCTTGTTGGATGGTTACTCTCCGTAGAACATCTGGGCACCCCTGCTCCCACCAGCTGAATCGCCTGCTTACCAAGAATTAGTTTTATTTATTTCAAAACCTGTTTCTGCCCCTTAAGTTATGAGGAAGTCATGCCTGAGGTTTCCATTTCACTCCTGAATAATGAAGGTGCTGCCGTGTCTGTTAACTGTAGCAATTGTTTCTAGCAGTAGCAGCTGGATTCAGTTTGCAGTTTTTCCTACCCTATCAGAATCAACCTCCCTGTGCAACTTCAGACAGATCAGCACCGTCTGCCGGCAAACCCCTCCACCCGAGGGGGTCTGATCTCGGCTCTGCTGGGTGTCTGCTCAAGGATTCCGGGGACCAGTATGAGGAGCAGTGTCCTTCCTCCGAGGCTGACATCTGACTCTGTGGGAGCCTTCCTGCAAACTCCAAAGTCTAGTAATCCTAACCTATTCCCTTTTCTCACAAGTCCAGCATAAAGTATGGAATAGACACTAACTAGGCTTCTAATCACAGCTCTTGAGCCTTGGGGAAGACCACTTTCAATTCTCAATATTGGTTTTATGTTATAGCTAAGTCTGTACATTCCTGGAAGAAAGTGTTTGTCTTTCTTTCTTTTTTTTTAAACATTGTTTTTTTTTATTGATTTCAGAGAGAGGAAGGGAGAGGGAGAGAAATATCCATGAGAGGACACTGATCCCCTACATCCTTCACGCCCCCTATTGGGGACTGATTGAGCATGCAACCCAAGCACCTGCCCTGACCCGGAATCAAATCTGCGACCTTCTGGTGCGTGGAACTATGCTCAACCAAGTGAGCCACACCTGCCGGATGAAAGTGTTTTTCCCTAGATTGCATTACACCTCTGCTTAAAAACTCTTAATGGCTTTCCACTGTCCTCCAGACAAAACCCCAAGGTTTTATCCTTTCCACCAAGGCCTGTGTAAACTTGCCCTGGGCTGTATCTCTCAGACCTCATATCATATCTCTACTGCTCTCTACACTCCAGCTGCACTGGCTGTATCTCTGGCCATCAAACAACAAAGCTCAGCTGGGCAGATATGCCTGGCACTCACAGTGGTCTTTGTCTGGAACTTCTCACCTGAGACCTTTGCATGACCTTTGCATGACAACCTTACTATCACCTTTTTAAAGAGACCTTTTCTGAACTTTTAAAGAATCTTATTTTCACATTTTAATCCTGTTTATTTCTTTCATAGCATTTGCCACAATCTGTAACTACCTTCCTCATTTGCCTATTTTCTTCTCCAGGACTACAAACTATCTTGTGGATTACCCTCTTTAAATATCTAGTGAATAAAAAATGAATTTAGCTTTTGGTACTGTCTAAAATATGTAAATCAATGCAAATTGATGACTTTTAAACTTCAAAGGAACCCAGAAACTCAAAGTACCTAAATATAACTTTTTTCTTCATCTAAGCCAACTCAGAACAAGTACACAACTATTTTCATAGGCTGGACCATTCATGCACTGCAGTGAGTCATCTGGAGAAAAGATCAGCAGCCAAGGGGGCAGGTTGCATAGTTTTGATGCAAGACCCTGTCAATGCAAGCCACTGTCAGAGTAAAGAAGAGCCGTTGTAAACTGTTCACCAATGTGTTTCATCCTAGCAAATGCACAGCACAAATCTTGTAGGCTCATGTCTGTTCCTCCCACCTGGCCACACTTCATCATGAGGCTGATGTGTACATAAACATGCCCCCTGAACACTGGCTCAAGAGGAAAAAGGTACAATATTATCAAGTAAGCAGAAATTTAAGGCAAAGTATGAGTCAGTGAAATTGGTGAGATTTTCTTTTTTTTTTAAATCCTCACCCAAAGACATTTTTACACTTATCTTTAGACAGAGCAGGAGGGAGAGAGGGAGGAAGAGAGAGTGAGAAACATCGATGTGAGAGAGACACATTGACTGGTTGCCACCTACACAACCCCGACCAGGGCTGGGGACAAACTGCAACTGAGGTGTGTGCCCTTAGTGGGAACCAAACCCAGGTCTCTCTGATTTGCGGGCTGATGCTCTAACCACTGAGCAAAACTGGCCAGGGCTACTCTTTTTAAGGCCTTAATAAACCTTAGCATAAATCTCTACTGTATCACAGCTCACACCATGGACATCATGCTCTGAGTCTCTGTACCCTCATACACACACGGGCTTTCCATTGCTGTGATCTGGACAAAACAATATCCCATTTCCCAGATGTATTTGTGGCAGGGCTCTGTTTTTAAACCATCACACAATGAGATGGAGAGAACACTGTCGTTATAGAAGAAATGCTCTCTCAAGGCGCTAGCTGGACTCCATCATTTATGACATTTAGTATTGTTAACCTGATTTACAGTCTCCCTCAGTGGGACAAAGCTATACTTTCTCAAACTATTTTTCTCAGGTGTCTTATCCTTTAGTACAGGTCTGTGCTAGGAAGAAATACAAAGCTTTCAAAAGCAATGGACTAGTTAACAGTGTTCTGTGAGGCCTCTGATCTTCTTAGGGGGCAGAGCAATGGCCCCTGTGGAGGAAAACTCTTTGTGTCATGTAATAAGCTGTTGTTAATTGGTGGGGAGAAAGGCTGAGGGTGAGAGGGCCCTAGAATGACCGCTCATTCTCTCTTTCCCTCCTCACTCTCACTTTGCTCTTCTCTCAGAAGAGGCTCACCTGCGGGAAAGGGGTTGACATGGAGGAAGCTTGAGGTTTGCTGACTTTTCAACTGTTCTTGACTTTTTAATCTGGGTATTGATTGACATCCTTACCAGGGCCTGAGGCCAAATGGAAATGGAAATAGACTGCTAGGCAGGCTCCTGGTTCCTTCCAGATCCCTTTCCCACTTGCCTGTGACTCAGCACCTTCATGCCAGCCTCTGCTCAGCCCCATCCCTGTTCCCCATTCACCCAGACATTACACACAAAAGCATTTCAATAGCTGTGCTTAAAACAAATAATATTTTTTGGGGAATACATGCAGCAGCACAAAACCCTGATTATTTGAAACCACATTATAAACATGCAAATGTGGAGGATTCTAGCAGACAACCAAATACTTTCTAAATTTCCACTTTCAATTCCTATTCTAATTTATCTTACATAGAACTATCCAGTTAATCATTCTTTAACAACACTTTCAATGTGTCTCCCATACCCCCAAATTTATAATGACCATGAATTGACAATAGAAGAAAACTCCCAAATTTTAATCTTGGTGATTTAAAGCTCTCCATTAATTTTGTGAAAAATACACCTCAGGAACTCCACCAGGCATTGCCGGGGATACAAAATGAGCATGAGGTTCCTGCTTTCAAGGAATTTACAATCGAATTGGGAGAATATATGTACAAAATAACCTACAAGGCAGGATATATGAGCCACAAAAGAGACACAAATAATAACAGCGATTATATACTAAGCATTTACCATGTGCTAGGTAGTTCACATCTCTTACCAGGAATACTCAGAACAACCCTGTAACATAGAGGTAGGTATCTCCACTTACAGATAACAATAGCAATTGCCAAATTCTTACCAGTGTCAGGTGTTGTGTATACATGATCACATTTAATCCCCATAAAAACTCATTTTATAAATGAATGTTGGTAATTTGACTGAGGTCACAGAACTAGTCAGTGGATGCTATGGTCTGAATGGATGGTCCAAATACACATATAGGAATCCTAATGCCCAATGGTATTTGGAGATGAAACCTTTGGGAGATACTAGGTCACGAGGGTGGAACTCTTTATAAGAGAGGCCTGAGAAAGCTCCTCAGCCCCTTTCTACAATATGAGGACACAGTGAGAAGTCAGTAGTCTGCATCCAGAAGAGGGCTTTCACTAGAACCTATCCATGCTGGTACCCTGATCTTGGACTCTGAGTTTCCAGAACTGTGAGAAATAAATTTCTGTTGTTTATAAGTCACCCAGACTGTGGTAGCTTTTTATAGCAGCCTGAATAGACTAAGACAATAGCAGAACTAAGTTGCAAACCCAGGTCTCTCTGACTCCAAAGTCTTTCTTCTTTGGACGATGTCATGTGTCTTTTTAGGGAAAAAGAATTAGAGACGGTCAGCAGCTTACCAGAGTTCATCAAACCCTTAAGTGGCAATGAGGACTAAAAGACAACTTTATTTTACTTCAAGGCATATACTTGCTTCCTTTTCTTCTTTTTGCTCCTTCTCCCTTTTCTTTCCGAACAATTTAGCCCTAAAGCCATGGTGTAGGGAAGAGCAAGGTAGGTTTTCCTGTTTGGGTTGGGGTGTGGAAACCCAGGACATGGGCAGTGTGACGAGGATGTCTCCTAGGCGGGAGCTTGAGGGGTGTGAGGAGGGTGTTACACTGGAGGAGGGAGGGGAGTGCGTGGTGTCAGAGCCGGGCAGGGTCATGAGTGTCTCCATGGAGGGCTTAGAGCCCCAGCGAGGTGAGGAGAGTTCTCATGTGGATGGGGACTCAGTCTGGGTGTCAGAGTTTGAGCAGATTAAGAAGGGTTTCCGCATGGGGTAGCAGTGGCCTGGCATAGAGTCTTGTGTGGTGTTGTTGTTGTTGTTGGTGGTGGTGGTGTGTGTGTATCAAGACAGGGGAGTGGTAGGAATGAATTACATACAGGAGGACTGGTCAAATGACTAAATGTAGTTCAAATAATGGGAGGCTGGTTTCTCAGTGCCAAAGAAGGGACTTACAAACATGGAAAAGGAAAAATAAAAATAAAACGAGTAAACATAAAATTAAAATTAAAATAGGTATTAATGTAAACTAATCGTTTTCAATAGAAAAGTAGATAGAAAAGTAAATATACATGTAAACACTGGAATGCATATGTTTCCTAGCTCTATCCAACCCAACCGCACCTGGTACCCAAACCTTAGCTTCCCAATGACATTCTCCACTAAAAGGGACCGGGACTCCTTGGAGAAATGGCTAATTACAGGGATGGGCATGGAAAGTACCAGTTGAATTGGGAACTTTCTCTGTACCAGAAAGAAATAGTTTAAAAATGATATGGGAATATGTTAAAAACACACATAAGCCAACTTACTGAGGCTCCCAAGGGCTGAATATAGGACAAGTTTGGCATCAACATAAATTATGATAATAATTAAATCTACTAAATAAAAGTAGAAAGCATTGAGTTCATAGTAATGAACTGGCAAGCACCTCCTCAATCAAGGAATCACAGTGAACACCATCAGCCACGGGACACACCTATACGATGATGGGACATGATGAGAACACGGCGACATTCTGGTGTTCCCGCCGAAGAATCATAACCAGATTCTAGCCACGAGGAGGCATCAAAGCCAAATCGAGATACAAAATAGCTGGCCTGAAATCTTAAAGGTATCAAGATCATGAAAGTTAAGGAAGGACTTGTTTCAGACTGAGAGAAACTAAAAAAAGATGACAATCCAATTGGGTGATTCTGTCCGAGGTGCTTTTACTATAAAGGACGTTGTTGGAGAAGTGGTGAAAGTTGAGTGGGGTCTGAAGACTAAATGGGAGTAAGGTATCACTGTTCATCTCTGGTTTTGAAGGTCCTATGATAGCTATTAGAAGAAAGCCTTTGTTTGGAGGAAACACACTCTGAAGTATCCAGAGTAATAGGGCAACTTACTTTCAAATGGTTCAGAAAAGTGTCATGGTATTTTAGTTCTAAGTTTTCTGTAAGTTTACGGTTGTTTCAAAATTAAAAAATATTATTAGAAAGATATGCACCACCTTGTACTATATTGTGCATCAGTCTTCATGGAGGAGATGAAATTTGGGGAGAGTTTAGATAGACAGAGAGGTCTAAGAGGAAACGTTTTTCATGTAAATGTAGTGGTGTGGTCAAACACATTTACTGCTTCCTCCTTGCCTGATGTCTAAACTAAGTTTTGAACAGGGAAATGGAATGCAGAATAGAAAATTGGCTAAGATGGGCACTGGAGTAAGACCAGGCTTCAAATGCTGAATTTGTTTTTAACAAGCCATGTGACCTTTGACTATTTGAATACCGGTTTCATCATCTGTAAAATGGGAATAAAGCTGATGTTTGTGTGTATGAAAATTAATGAGATTACATATGCAAAGGGCTCAGCATAGTTCCTGCCACAGTAGTGCCAGCAATGAGGATGAGGGTATGACAAGTGTGATGATGTGGACTATACTTCAGGGAAGGTAACCTGTGCTGTGTAGAGGATTTGGGAGGGCTTCAGAGAGCAATTGGGAAGCTATTAGCAATTGTCCAGATAAGAGCAGAGTAATGGCTGTCAAAATGGAAGGTCTGGGGAGATGAGTTTGTTAGGGTAAATCCCCCAGGTTTAAAACAATGAGTTAGATTTCAGAATGATCCCTAGAAGGCTAAAGGTGGCTCTGAGATGCTGGTGCTGGCAGAGAGAGGGGAGTCATTACTGAGTAGGGGGAAGCAGAAATCATTAGAGTCCCTTCCTAGAGAGCTCCAAATCCAGGACTCCCCATTTAGGACCTTCTAACCTCATAAGTGGAA
The DNA here is from genome assembly GCF_014108415.1 of Molossus molossus. NCBI lineage: Eukaryota > Metazoa > Chordata > Mammalia > Chiroptera > Molossidae > Molossus > Molossus molossus. The sequence continues at coordinate 24,756,206 of NW_023425351.1, forward strand.
ACAAAGAAGCACAGCCACTTTTAGGCTTATTGCGTCTTCTTTTGTCCTGCTACACCTTTATTCTTTCTTCCCCAAGCTCCGTCCCTTCCTCCCTGCACATTTCTCTCGGGTACTCAAAGCCCTGTACTTGTTCAGGGTTCTGCCTTACTGTGGAAAAGAATGACACGACTATCCACAAGAGTCTACCATGTTGCTAGTGAGACAAAGTAGATGTGTAGAAAACAGAGAGAAATATGCCCTGGTCTGGAGTAAAGTTAGCCGAAGTCTATGGTGGTCAAACCCAGTTTTCTCTTCTTTGCCTATTACTCTCTTGTTTTGCCCCAAAACTTATTATAATTTTCTGGAAGCCAGTGCTTTCATTAGGATGCAAGCTACATAGTGCCTATTAAAGTTATTCTTGGGTTTCGTGCGTGTGTGTGTGTGTGTGTGCGTGTGTGTGTGATGGAGATAAAGAACAGCATTTAAAGTGCTAGTTTATTGAATTCAGTCTTCCTACTTGTGCAATAACAATACATCCTTTAACAAAACCGCATCCTTTTATATGAGTGTGCTTTCAAGTTCATAGGAAGAGCAGCAGAGACCTGAATCAAAAACGAAGAATGTCCTCGAAACCATCATATCAGTAAAATGTTTATACCCACATTATCCATTAGATAGGACATATGTCCGTTTCCAACTAAAATTTGTGCACAAAGCAAAATTTCTAATTTAAAAAGGCTTAATTCAATTAATTTTATACATAAATATGTCAATATATTTGAATTAGCGATTGAGCTTGCCAGAATAATTCCGTGGGTTTTTTAAAATTGTACAATAGTCCATAATGTGGCAATGCACATTCTAACACAGCAATGACCGAAACAATCACTGCAAACGACAAAGTGAAACTCTGTCCCTTAAAGCAATTCGTGAGCATTATTTGACTCAATGTCAAAAAATATTTACCAGGAAATGAATCGAGAATCACAGTGTGGTCATCTAAATCTTTTAGTTCATAACATTTGGCCAGATGTGTCACACCATTCAAATGAAAGCTGGAAATTCATGTCTAAAGCAGCTCAACGCCTAAACAAATATATTGGATAATGAAGAACAGGTGTCAGACAATGAGATCTGGGACCACACCATAGTCTTTTCCTTTTTTTCGAGGGTCTCGCTCTGTTGTTAGGTACCCTGTAAACCACTGCTGAATCCCCCTCGAAACCCAGATGTTGAGATTGTATATAAATACTTCAAATACTTCAAAGGGGAAAGACTGGAAGGATAATGGGACATAGCAAAACAAAAATGATGAGGAACATTCTATATGCAGTGTGCGATTGAAAAATACCCACACAGATCGCATGGAGCGTGTTATTTCTGAAAAGGACACTCACTTTGAAGTGTGTCCTTTTAGTCAGAACTCTGTTAGGCAAAGGGTCTCCCTTACTGTTGACATGATACATCAAAGAAGCACCTTGCACTACATGGGAGGGTGCATGGCCAGTGCAGAGCCTGCAAATAGAGCAACAGAGCAGCTAATGGGTATGGAGCCAAAGTCCTACACAAAATACCACTTGTTTTGGTTTTCAAAGGATGAACTGCTTTGAGGAAGGCCTTTAGGTTTAGGACTGAAAATTCAATGGTGCTTATGTGCCAAATTGCTATTTGTTTTCTTTTTTCCCCAGGGGAACATAGAATGAACAAGTCATTAGTTGGTATTGATCAACTGCCTGGGGTCTATTCTGAAAATGTGCACAATTTGTAATGCAGGTTTGTCTTTGGCACCCTGACTCCCAGGGAGATCAGATCTGTCTCCGAAATGTCATCTTCGCTTTGACAAGAGTTTTAGAGACTTCCAGGCTCCCCATGCAGCACTTTGGAGAATGCCTTCTGCAAATGCTGGGAGAACAGTGGCCACCATAACAAGTGAACCCTTCCTTTCTGTTGCCAGGACTAAATTCAGTTTTCAGAGAGAATTTTACTCACAAATGTTCGTAGCTGATTCATGATTTTCATTTGTTTGTCAGATGCCCAAATAGCCTTTGAAGAGCCTTCCAGGGCAGAAGCAAATCTTCACCTCTGGACAAAGAGCTCAGATCTCTAAGGAGATAGCATCCAATTCTCCACCATTCTCCTGCTTGGCATCCTCTTTGCTTCAAAACTACTCTTCAGTTTTCCTGTAGAAGAGCGCCTTCCTCCAAAGATGATGCTATTTGGATAAACCACCATCTGCTCAGACTCAATGCACTGATGTTGCAGTCACTTTCCTCATACGCTGGGTGGGCATCTTCTCATAGTCTGCAGCAAGCACCCCACCTGCAGACAACACCCCGGAGGCTATCAATGTCCATGTCTTAAACCTGAACCTCCACCTTCTCAACTCAAATGACCTGAATCTACACCCCACTTCAGACACCCACTTGAAGGACAATGCCTTATAACATCTCCAAAATCTTATCCTTCAATTTCCCACTCTTGGACTACAAATTTCTAGCCATGCTTTCACCTTTCTGAATTTTAATCTCATTTAGACATCCAGTCCCTATATCCCTCTGCTTTCTCCAGACTTCTAGTTCTCTCTTAGTTTTTATTCTTTCTTTACCCAAACGGGACATTGTGGTTGGTAGCATTCACAATAACCTCACCATATACCTGCATGCTGCCACCCCATCCTCAACAAACCCCAGCCCTAGACCAATGCTCCAGTTGACCTTTACCATCCTTACACCCAGAGAACCAGAGCTGGAGAGATGGAGGGCATGTGTATATTGGTTTCAGGCATAATCTCTAACCTCAGCAGTATACTTAATGCTGCCCATTAATCCTCTTTCATATTCACTGGAGATATTAGATGAGATGCCCAGGAATGCTGGGGGGGGGGGGGGGTGGCGCACAAGGTTGTTCTGTACAGAAGAATGGCCATCGCTTGGAGTAGAAGGGCAGCCATTCTATAGGCTACTCAACAGCCTATACTGTGGCATGAGGCCTGGTGTGAAAAGGTGAAATGGACACCCTGCACTGGAATCTGAACTGTAAGAATGGAAGTCATTCATCAGCTGGCATCTGAACAGAGGGGCAGCCACATAGAGAGCAAGAATCATAGTAACAGTAGACTCTCTCCCCTCTCCACCTCTTTCTTCATAAATGTGTTCATTATTTATTATTTAGACAATGGGGCAAGAGAGGGGACAACCCAGTGCAACTCCTCTCTCATACTGGGTATCAGGCAGGTGGGTTTGGCCAGGGGTGATCCAGGTCTCATGGAACCTGAAGCACATAAAATTTTGATGTGTCATCTCAAACAAACAAACAAACAAACAAATGAACACACACACACACACACACACACAAAAACCCCACCAAAACAATACCCACAAAATTAACGTAGTCACAAAAGCAATTCAAATGGATTTAAAAACTTTTGCAACTTCATATTGAACTACATAGTTAAGCAATCAAGTTACTTTTATATGGCAGTCACTGCCTTATCCATGAATATATGTATAGTTTTGCCACTGAAACACTAGTTTTTTCAGGCCACTTAACTGAGTCAGTGGCAGTTTTGCAAAGCATTTTGTCTGGAACCACTAGATTTAATCAGGCAGAGATGCTCTAGGTTCTCACTGGGATTTGATATGATGCATTGATATACTTAAAAACATATGGCCTTTTCACACAAATATGCTCACTGCTGGGTGCTACAAGTTTATGTTCTGGAAACACAAATTCTAAAAACAAGAAATTTTACTTCCCATGATTTCTATTAAAAACATATAGTACATTCATACATGCATGTGTCTCACTCACTATCAGTTATATTTCTGACAGCAGAGAATGTCTGTTTTGACTAGACATTTGAGAAATAAACCTTTCATTTACAATTAGACATATCTGAGGATATGAAGAATGTTCTACACAGTAGCTTCTGGCTTCATGCATTTCTTTTCTTTTTAAAAAATTTTTAATTTATTTTTTTGTTACAGATGTTTCTCCTTTTGTACCCCATTAGCCCCCCCACCATCCCCCCTGCCCCGTCCCTAGCTTTGTTGTCCATATCCATTGGTTATGCATACATGCATATAAGTTCTGTGGTTTATCTCCCCGCCCCAACCCCTCTTCTGAGGGATATCAGTATGTGCCCTACTTCCATGTTTCTGGGTCTACCGTATTCCTCAGACTGTTATGTTCATTATATTCCGTATATAAGTGAGATCATGTGGTATTTGTCTTTTTCTGCTTGGCTTATTTCACTTAGGATAATACTTTCCAGGTCCCTCCATGTCGTCTCAAAGGATAAGAGATCTTTCTTTCTTAAGGCTGCATAGTACTCCATTGTGTATATGTACCACTGCTTTTTTATCCATTCGTCTACTGATGGACATTTGGGCTGTTTCCAGATCTTAGCCATTGTAAATAGTGCTGCTATGAACATGGGGGTACATATATTCTTCCTGATTGGTGTTTCAGGCTTCTTAGGGTATATTCCTAGAAGTGGGATCACTGGGTCAAATGAAAGTTCAATTTTTAATTTTTTGAGGTAACACCATATTGTTTTCCATAGTGGCTGCACCAGTCTGCATTCCCACCAGCAGTGTACTAGAGTCCCCTTTTCTCCACACCCTCACCAACACTTGTTGTTTGATGATTTGTTGATGGCGGCCATTCTGATAGGTATGAGGTGATACCTCATTGTTATTTTAATTTGCATCTCTCTGATGATTAGTGATGTTGAGCATTTCTTCATACGTCTCTTGGCCATTTGTATGTCCTGTTGGAGAGGTGTCTATTTAGCTCCCCTGCCCATTTTTTAATTGGGTTCTTTGTCTTCCTTTTGTTGAGTTGTATGAGCACTCTATATATTTTGGAAATTAACCCCTTATCTGATATATCATTGGCAATGATGTTCTCCCATACAGTGAGTTGCCTTTCCATTTTGATGATTGTTTCTTTTGCTGTGAAGAAGCTTTATAGTTTGATGTAGTCCCATGTGTTCATTTTCTCCTTTGTTTCTGTTGCCTTAGGTGATGTATCAGTGAAAATTCTGCTGCGTATGATGTTCGAAATTTTGTTGCCTACATTTTCTTCTAGAATTTTTATGGATTCATGGGTCACATTTAAGTCTTTTATCCATTTTGAGTTTATTTTTGTGTATGGTATAAGTTGATGGTCTAGTTTCATTTTTTTTGCATATAGCTGTCTAATTTTCCCAACACCATTTATTAAAGAGGCTGTCTTTACTCCACTGTATGCTCTTACCACCTTTGTCAAATATTAATTGAGCATATTGCCTTGGGTCCATTTCTGGGTTTTCAGTTCTGTTCCACTGGTCTATATGCTTATTCTTGTGCCAGTACTAGGCTGTTTTGATCACAGTCACTTTGTAGTATAACCTGACATCTGGTATTGTGATCCCACCTACTTTGTCCTTCTTTTTCAAAATTACTGTGACTATTCGGGGATTTTTTTGGTTCCATATGAACTTTTGAAGTATTTGTTCTACTTCTGTGAAATATGTTGTTATTTTGATGGACATTGCATTGAATCTATAGATTTCTTTGGGTAGTATGGACATTTTAATGATGTTAATTCTTTCAATCTATGAACAAGGTATGTGCTTCCACTTTTTTATATCATCCTCTATTTCCTTTTTCAATGACCTGTAGTTTTCTGCAAATAGGTCCTTTACTTGTTTGGTTAAGTTTATTCCTAGGTATCGTAATTTTTTTGCTGCGATGGTAAATGGGGTTGTTTTTTCAGTTTCTCTTTCTGTGAGTTCATCATTGGTGTACAAGAATGCTGTCGATTTCTTGACATTAATTTTGTATCCTGCTACTTTGCCAAATTCATTTATTAAGTCTAGTAGATTTTTGATGGAGTCTTTAGGGTTTTCTATGTATAATATCATGTCATCTGCAAATAATGACAGTTTCACTTCCTTCTTTCTAATTTGGATCCCTTTTATTTTTCTTAATGTCTTATTGCTGTGGGTAGGACTTCCAGTACTATGTTAAAGAAGAGTAGCGAAAGTGGACATCCCTATCTTGTTCTTGTTCTTAATGGGAATGCTTTTAGTCTTTGCCCATTGAGTATGATGTTGGCTGTAGGTCTTTCATATATGGCCTTTATTAGGTCGAGATATGATCCCTCTATTCCCACATTTCTGAATGTTTTTATCAGAAATTGGTGCTGCATTTTGTCGAATGCTTTTTCAGCGTCTATTGATATGATCATGTGGTTTTTATTCTTCATTTTCTTTATGTGTTGTATCACATTTATTGACTTGCAAATATTGTACCAGCCTTGCATTCCTGGAATGAATCCCACTTGGTCATGGTGAACAATTTTATTGATGTATTGCTGGATCTGATTTGCTAGTATTTTGTTCAAGATTTTGGCGTCTATGTTCATCAGGGATATTGGCCTGTAGTTTTCTTTCTTTGTAGTGTCTTTTTCTGGTTTTGGAATTCGAATTATGCTGGCCTCATAGAACAAGTTTGGAAGTCTTCCTTCTTCTTGAATTTTTTGAAATAGTTTGAAGAGAATGGGTGTTAGTTCTTCTTTGAATGTTCGGTAAAACTCCCCCGTGAAGCCATCTGGGCCTGGGCTTTTGTTTGCTGGGAGAGTCTTGATTACCTCTTCAATTACCTTAGTTGTTACGGTCTGTTCAAGTTTTCTATCTCTTCTCGGTCCAATTTTGGGAGACTGTGTGTTTCTAGAAATTTGTCCATTTCGCTCAGATTGTTGAATTTGTTGCCATATAATTGTTCATAGTTGCTGTTAATGATCTTTTGTATTTCTGTGGTGTCGTTGTTACTTCTCCTCGTTCATTTCTGATTTTTGGGTATTTGGGTTCTCTTTCTTTGTTTCTTGGTGAGTCTAGCTAAGGGTCTATCAATCTTGTTTATCTTTTCAAAAAACCAGCTCTTTGTTTCATTGATCCTTTGAATTGTTTTTTTTTTTTTTTTTGTCTCTATGTCATTTATTTCTGCTCTGATCTTTACTATTTCATTCCTTCTACTTGCTCTGGTTTTGTTTGTTTGTTTGTTTGTTTGCTTTCTAATTCTTTAAGTTGTGAGGTTAGATAGTCAATTAGAAATTTTTCTTGTTTCTTGAGGTAGGCCTGTAATGCTATGAACTTCCCTCTCAAAACTGCTTTTGCTGCATCCCATGTATCTTGTGTTGTTGTGTGTTCATTTTTATTGGTTTCCAGGAAGTATTTAATTTCCTCTTTGATTTTTTTGGTAACCCATTCATTGTTCAAAAACATGCTATTTAGCCTCCATGTTTTCAAATGTCTTTGCATGTTCTTATTGCAATTGATTTCTAGTTTCATGCCATTGTGATCTGAGAAGATGCTTGATATGATTTCAGTCTTCTTGAATTTGTAGAGATTTAGTTTGTGTCCTATCATGTGGTCTATCTTTGAGAATGTCCCATGTGCACTTGAGAAGAATGTGAATTCTGTATTTTTGGGGTGTAATTCTCTGTAGATATCTATTAAATCCATTTGGTCTAGTGCTTCATTTAGAGTCTCTGTTTCCTTGCTAATTTTTTGTTCAGAGGATCTATCCAGTGGTGTCAACGGGGTGTTGAAGTCCCCTGCTATGATTGTATTGTTGTCGATTTCTCCTTGGAAGTCCTCCAGAAGATTTTTAATATATTTTGGTGCTCCTATGTTGGGTGCATATATTTTTATCAAGGTTATATCTTCCTGTTGGATAGATCCTTTCAATATTATGTAGTGGCTTTCTTTGTCTCTAGTTATGGTCTTCATTTTGAAATCTATTTTATCAGATATGAGTATTGCTACCCCAGCTTTTCTTTGCTTTCTATTTGCTTGGAAGATTTTTTTCCATGTTTATCAAGGCTATAGCTTCTTGTTGGATAGATCTTTTCAATATTATGTAGTGGCTTTCTTTGTCTCTAGTTATGGTCTTCATTTTGAAATCTATTTTATCAGATATGAGTATTGCTACCCCAGCTATTCTTTGCTTTCTATTTGCTTGGAAGATTTTTTTCCATCCCTTCAGTTTCAACCTGTGAGTCTTTTGTTGTGAGGTGGGTCTCTTGTAAACAACATATAGATGAGTCATGCTTTCTTATTCAATCAGCTACTCTGTGTCTTTTTATCAGAGCATTCAGTCCATTTACATTTAAGGTGATTATTGATATGTACTTGTTTACTGCCATTTTTGTTTAGTGTGTTTCTATTTTTCTTTCTATTTCTTCTACTAATTACAGTAGTCCTTTTAACATTTCTTGCAGTGCTGGTTTGGTGCTAATGTATTCCCTTAGCCTTTTTTTTTTTTTTTTGGTCTGGGAAGCTCTTTATTTGACCTTCTATTTTGAATGATAGCCTTGCTGGGTAGAGTAGTCTTGGATTCAGATCCTTGTTTTTCATGACCTTGATTACTTCATGCCATTCCCTTCTGCCCTGTAGTGTTTCTTGTGAGAAGTCAGCTGAGAGCCTTATGGAGTTTCCTTTGTAGGTAACCTGTTGCTTATCTCTTGTTGCTTTTAGGATTCTCTCTTTGTCTTTAATTTGTGGCATTTTAATTACTATGTGTCTTGGTGTGGGCCTTTTTGGGTACTTCTTACTTGGGGCTCTCTGTGCTTCTTGAACTTGAATGCCTTCTTCCTTCACCAAATTAGGGAAGTTTTCTGCCAATATTTTTTTGAATATATTCTCTAACCCTTGCTCATTTTCTTCTTCTTCACGAACTCCTATGATGTGAATATTATTATGTTTCTAGTTGTCCCACAGTTCTCTTAAGCTGTCTTCCTGTTTTTTAATTGTTTTTTCCTTTTGGTTTTGTGATTGGTTGATTTTTTCTACCCTGTCTTCTAATTCACTGATCCGGTCCTCAGCTTCCTCTACTCTCCTTTTTAAACCTTCCAATGTGTTTTTAATTTCTGATATGTCATTTTTAAAAATTCTTCTTTGTGGTTTTTAATTTCCAATTGGTTTATTTTCAGCATCTCTATGTCCTTACTCATGCTGTTGAGCTTCCTCAAGATCATGGCTTTAAATTCTCCCTCTAATAACTTGCTTAACTGTGTTTCATTTATCTCATCTTTGGTAGAGGTCTCTTGTTCCTTCATTTGGCTTTTGTTTCTGTGTTTCACCATTTTGGCTATTACAGTGGGCTTTGGAGCCTGTCATGTTTTCCCTGTGGGTGTTGGTGTTCTGCTGTTTGTGGCTCCCTCTCCTCGTTTTAGATGAGTGAGGGAGGACCTATGTTAAACACCATTGTTAAGTCTTACTTTCCTGGTTATAGTTGCTAGCCCACGAAAGGTGCTGTTATCCTCTAGCTTTTTGCCTGGAGGCTCGCAGTCAAGGTTACTTGAAGAGTTTTGGGTTGTCAGTTGATTGAAAAACTCCCTCAGGTGCTCAGCATAAGGGGATTTCTGGAGGGTAGGGCAGATGCTGGTTGTTAATGAGCCTCAATTAGCACTTCAATGGCCCACAGGGTGGCGTTGGATCTCCGAGGGAGGGGCTGCTGCCTCTCCCCAGAGCCCTGGGAAGGAGCAAGATCGCCACTGTCCTGCAAAAGCTCTGAGTGCCCTCCAAATCCCGAATGTCCCCACACAGTTCCAGTCCAGTCTGCCTTCTCTCTGCCAGAGCCCAAGGTGAGTGGCTGTGGCTTTTTTAGTCTCTGTCCTGGCTCTGCGCTGTGGAGCTGTTTGGGAGTTTAACCCGAGGGTGCTACTCCCAGCTAAGGCCGCTGCTGTCTGTGGGCTCCCAGCCCCTGTCTCGCGCCTTTGCAATCCTACCAGGATCATGTCAGTGTCCCTGGTTATATGGTCTTTGCAAGCTGCTTTTCGGTTGCTTTCTCCCGTAGATTTGTGTGTGTTATAATTGTAATTCCAGTTTGGTTCTGGGAGACGGTCTGTGTAGCTTCCGTTCACTCTGCTGCCATTTTGGAATCCTCTGTTATATGATATATTATAATTTTGATGTGGTTCTGGGAGATTCCTGCCTACTGTTGGCCTGCCTGGGGTAATTATGTCCACTTCACACATTTCTTAAAAAAATTTGTTTTTAATCTTTATTGTTGAAAGTATTACAGATGTCCTTCCTTTAACCCCATTGACACCCTCCTCCTCACTTTACCACACTGTTGTCTGTGTCCATTGGTTATGCCTATGTGCATATAAGTTCTTTGGTTTATCTCTTCCCCTCCCCACCCCCCTTCCCCTTTGAGGTCTGTGTGTCTGGCTTCACATATTTCAAACCTTGTTTCTGTAACACTACTGGTACTTGGTGCTACAGGATGAGCTTGTATCACTTTATGTTTCCCCTGCTCTTGCCATAAAGTTACTGTGTTGGCAGAGTGGTGCAAGGAGACAGCTAATAGTGACTATAGACCAAATGACTTCAAGCCATATAAATATAGTCCCACTTAAACCAAACTATATGTATCCAAAATTCTACCTCCCTTCCGCTGGATCTCCCAAATGCCGAGGCCTTTCCTAGGACAAGAGAACATGGGTGACAGAAGGGAAGTCTAAGTTAAAGTAAGTTAAAAATCTTACTTTTTTCAATACACATGGGCCTGTGAACACATTGGACAGGGCTGTCCAGGTGATGGGTTGTAAAGATTTCATTTTATTAGCTTTGTAGTAAATTCAGTTTTGCACTTGGACTCTTAAATCTTGCCTAGCATATAATCTGGAGGTTTCTGGAAGGGAAGACTGGCTACTTTTTTATACTGATAGAAGAACAGACATATTCCCTATTCTTGTTGAAGACTACCAAAGTATAAAAGCTACTCAAGATCCAAAGTATTAGAATCAAAGTATTTTTTGAGTCAGATGATATATTAAAATTCCTTGAGACCAAAGGAAAGCAGGAGATTAGTTGTAACCTGCTGCTAGGTTTTACAAGAGAGTAACTTAATCCCAGGATAAACCAATCCTATTTAAATAATCCAGATGAACTCAAGTGTGCATCAGGCCACCCAGGTGCTCTAGCCCCACCCCAAACCCTTGGCTAATCAGTCATTTCAACTGCCCCCCCCCCTTTTTTGTCCTCACCCGAGGATAGTTTTGCATTTAGCTTCAGCTAGAGCAGGAGGGAGAGAGGGAGGAAGAGAGAGAGAGAGAAACATCGATGTGAGAGAGACACATTGATTGGTTGCCACCCGCACAACCCCAACCAGGGCCAGGGATGAACTGCAACTGAGGAATGTGCACTTAGTGGGAATCAAACTTGAATTGTTCACCCAGTACATCAAGTCACTAGAAATTATAAAGTTGTTCCTCTTAGAGTAGGGTTTGGCAAACTTTCTCTGTAAAAGACCAAATAGTAAACAATTTTGGTTTTGTGGCCCATATGGTTGCTGCTGCTACTACTCAATTCTGCAGTGTGAATGCAGCAATAGACATAATGCCAGTGAGTAGGTGTGGCTGTGTTCTAATAAAACTCTATTATGAATGCTAAAATTCGACTTGCATGTAATTTTCATGTATTACAAAATATTAGTGTTTGATTTTTTAACTATTAAAAAATATAAAATATAAAAACCATTTTAAAAAAAATATAAAAAAATATAAAAACCATTTTTGGTTTGAAGGCTATACTAAAACAGGTAGCAGGTCAGATTTTGCCCCAGACTGTAGTTTGCTGATCTCTGTTCTAAAATATGCTCAGGAAAGATTTGGGATTAAGTTGATGGCAGTTTCAGATGGACACCACTTTTCTGTTCTACATTTATGTGCAGAGGTAATACTGCACTGTCCCTTAGGCATTATGCTGAAGATCTAAAACACCTTTGTGGGTCTCCTCCCTTAAATGACTCAAATGCAACATTATCACCTTTCCTACCCACAGCTTTTGATTGGCTATTGGTGGTTTGGGTTGGCTTGGCCATAGCTGTGGATGAAGAGCATATGTTATCGAGACATTGTACCAATGCAACATCATGCACACAGCCCAATTGGTACAACAGCACTGCAGCCAAGTGGGTTGCATCTATGTTACATCTAATGCATCAATGGATTGGCCACTCTGGCTATCTGTCCCTGGGTCCTCTTCTCATCACTGTGCTCCTTATGGGTCTCATCATTATGAGTACTGAAGTCAAAGAGGCTTTTGCACAGAGAGGATTAGTCCCAGTTACTTGCATTTTTTTATATAAATCAATTTAGTAATGTTATGTAATTTAAAACATCCTGTTCATTAACTTTCAAGTGTAACATACTACTCTTACTATTCCATTTATAAATCTATATCTAACATAAGAATTTTACCCTCCTCTGTTCTTTGTTTAATTTAAGTTGCACAGGATAAACATCCTTAAATAATAATTATTAGCCTTTGGCTTATCACATTTGTTTAAACATTTTACATTGCATTTATAAATATATTCAATCGATTTCATTTCAAATGTCTGATCAGCAAGTTTAATACCTAATAAATCCTTCCTACATACTTAAATAATGAGTTCAACTTATAAATTTTAATGTTAATAAACTCATGATTATAGAGACTCAAATTCTTCTAAGCTTTCCATTATTGTTTGTAAGTATAGTTAAAGTCCCTCCTAACTTTCAACTTAAAATCACATGTCTATAATCAATTATACATTTAAATTTGAATTCCCTTAACTAATCCATCAGGTTCTCTATTATTTCAACTTTTCTTAAACATTACAAGCACAATAAATATCAAACACATACAGATTACCCCAGTGGTCATAAAACCTATGTCTAACTTAATCCCCAAAGTACAAATAATATGGGTTGATTTACTTTCATTAACTCTAAAAAAATGATTTTTTATTTATTGATTTTTTTTTTTTATCCTCACCTGAGGACATTTTTCTATTCTTTGTTCAGGTAGAGTGGGAGGAAGAGAGAGGAACAGAGAGAGAGAGAGAGAGAGAGAAACATCTATGCGAAAGGAACACATTGAGTGGCTGCCACCCACATGACCAACCAGGGCTGGGGACAAACTGCAACAGAGGTATGTGCCCTTAGAGGGAACTGAACCTGGGTCTCTCAGGACCGCAGGCCGATGCTCTAACTGCTGAGCCAAACTGGCCAGGGCTGATTCTTTTTTGAGAGAGAGAGAAAGAGAGGTGGTGGGGGGGAAGAGAGAGAGAGAGAGAGAGAGAGAGAGAGAGAGAGAGAGATTGAGTGAGATTAAGTTGTTCCCCTTATTTATGCATTGCTTGGTTGATTCTTGTATGTGGGCTGCCTGAGGATCGAACCTGCAACCTTGGTGTATCCAGATGATGCTCTAACCAACTGAATTAACTGGCCAGGACTACTTTCATTAATTCTTAATTTTAAATCATCCTGGGGTAAAAGACCTTACCCTTTAAGTAGAGGGTCAGCAAACTACACACATAGCCCAGTGCCTGCTGCCTGTTTGGGTGTGACACCAAGTTAAGAATGGTTTTTAAGTTTTAAATGTCAATGAAAATACAAAATAAAAACAAACACACAGTAAAAGAAGAAGATTTCAGCATCCATACATAAAGTTTCATAGGAACACAGCTATGCTTGTTTGTTTAAATACTGCCTATGGCTGCTTTCAGGCTGGGACAACAGTTTGGAGTGGTTGAGGGAGACCAACTGATGCTCAAACCTAAAATATTTACTCTTACAGAAAGTTAGTCTCCCCTCTCCCACTTTTTTTTTTTTTTAGAAGACACAGCCCTGCTGTACTTGAATTTCAAAAACCTAAATAAAGGGTCACTGCAGTAGACAGTTCTGCCTGAAGGGTGTCTGGGGACTATGGGCAAAGAGCTTCTTTTAAAGACTGTTTATCCTCTTTCCTCCTCCATTTACCCAGAGAACCACAAACAATAAAGATTGAGGATGGGAAAGCGCAGAGCCAGACGGGGGTGGGGCGAAAGTAGGTATACAGCTGTGAGTACACAAAACAATTTATATTTGTATTATTTATTTATCAATTATTATATTATTATTTGTTATTATTAACCTACTTTGGCCCACCCCTGTATTTTTGGTATAAGGACAGAGACACCCACCCCATATACCTCTTTACTCATCCATCCAGCTAAATACAAGAGATACAAGTGTGTGCAGCTCTTCAGGGCTTCCTGGCAGCCACCAAGCAGTGGGGGCCACTTCTCACAGTGCCCAGAAGGAGGTGCTCTGGGAGCTGCTCTGCTCCAGGTCTGACAGAGGGAACCACAGCCTCACTTTTCAATCAAGCTCTAGAGCTGCTATGTTGGGTATTTGCTTTCTTTCCCAGCTGTCTATGGGACCATTCACTGGTCTTCTCTGTATGTTGCTCCTCTTGCCTTGACAGATGGTTTAACTAAAATATTTTAGCTAAGCCTCTGGCAAGCATCTCAACACCCAGGTTAAGCTTAACTTAATGTATACCTTTTCTGTCACCACATCAGGAAGTCTTACATGTAATACTTGAATATATATTTTAATATGCAATATGCATATATATTTGATCCACAGTTTATAATTTGAACGCGTAACTGATACCATTATAATTGGCTAGTTATTAATAGGAAAGGAGCAATGGGAAGCCAGATATTATAGGAATGTCATTTGGGCAGCTTCATCAGGCAGCTGCAATTTCACACTCCCCAGGGAACCACTGGCCCGTCCCCTGCAATCACTGGGGAAAGGGGTTCAACAAAGGGGAGAGAGGTGCATTTGCAATGAAGTTGGGGTGACTAGGGAACATACCTGTCAGTCACACCTTGAAACAGAGATCATTGGCTAGAATGGGTGTGACCACTGCAAGCCCATGAAAATTTGGGAATATATAATCCCCTAAACCAGCAGTTCTCAACCTGTGGGTCATGACCCCTTTGAGGGTTGAACGACCCTTTCCCAGGGGTCACCTAAGACATAACAGTAGCAAAATTACAGTTATGAAGTAGCAACAAAAATAATTTTATGGTTGGGGGTCACCACAACATGAGGAACTGTATTAAAGGGTCGTGGCATTAGGTTGAGAACCATTGTGGGCCTAATCAAGGGAATTCTCTCTCGTAACTCTAGTTATCCTTGGCTCTTGGCTCATGGAGCTCTCTTGTTCCTGCTTCCTTGCTTTTGCCCTGTTTCCACAATAGCCATGTGGCCCAGCAGACCCCACGTGCAATGCACTGATGGACTGTAGCAGGGAACACAAGCTAAGCTGGCCTGATGTTGTATTGGACTGCTTTAATATGGAATGGAAACTCTAGACACTGGCTCTGATTCTAGCCCTCTTGAAGCCACAGCTACACTTCTTCCTTGGTGGGACAGGGGAAGTGGGACCTTGGAAACTCAGGGATTTAATTTCCACAGAAATAAAAATCACCTGTTCTCCCATGCAAGTCTCAGAAAATTCTTTTTCTTGGGATATCGCAAGAATTCCACTCCCACAAGCAACATGCGGGGACAAGGACCTCTCCCCACCAGTAACATAATCTTTCCTCTTAAGCAATATTTTCACAGCACTTCTGAACCACAAGTAAAGTCGCAATGATGTAAAATGTCAACTAGATGAGAAAGTCTGGACTCTTTAGCTGTCTTGAAAGAATTGCTGAAATGCTTTCAGAGTATTTTTGGAGTTCAGTTTTCATTTCCAGAAAATCTAATGTCTTAAAAGAAAGTAAGGAAAGATACTTGAAATAGAGAGGGAAGGAGGAAAACACAAGATAGGAAGAGGAAATTTTGTATGGAGAGGAAAAATAATCCAAAGGTTAAAACAAATTTAATTCCTAATTACTATACTGTAACCATGACAGGAAGTTTATAGCCCCTCCTTTGCTTAAATAATACTTTAAAAATAGCTGTATTAAAAATAAAGCTCAATGAATAGGCAACTCGAAATGCCCTGTAAAATAGAAAATTATTCTCCAACAAAATCAGATCAGTTTGCTGAATCTAAATGTCAAGTGTATCTTACTTTTTGAGATTTGACTTTAGCTCAGCTCCAAAGTATGATTTATGAAGATCATGAGTGATGGAGACTAGAGGCCAGAGCTACATTAAAGATTGATGTTGGGAAGCCATAATTATTGAGACTTCTTTGGGGAAACTTCAGGTTAGAGAGCTAGGAATATGGTAGTTTTATAATGTTGCAAATATTTTTTTAACGTATTTCAAAATTTATTTAAGTTTATTTTGATTTTTGTAATTTTAATTAATTTATCTTTTGTAGTGAAACATTTAAGATCTATCCTGTTAGTAAATTACTGATGTTTTTTTTTAATTAATTAATTTATTTTTGTTACAGATGTTTCTCCTTTTTTCCCCCACCGATTCCCCCCTTCCGCTCCCTCCCCACTGTCCCCAGCTTTGTTGTCCATGTCCATTGTTCTTGCATATATGCACATAAGTTCTATGGTTCATCTCTCCCCCACCATTCCCTCCCCTGGGGATTGTCAGGCCATACCCCACTTCCACGTCTCTGGGACTACCCCATTCCTCAGACTGCTATGTTTATTATATTCCACAAATAACTGAGATCATATGATACTTGTCTTTCTCTGATTGGCTTGTTTCGCTTAGGATAATACTTTCTAGGTCCCTTCATGTCGTCTCAAAGGATAAGAGACTTTTCGTTCTTACAGCTGCATAGTACTCCATTGTGTATATGTACCACTGCTTTTTTATCCATTCGCCAACTGATGGACATTTGAGCTGTTTCCAGATTTTAGCTATTGTAAGTAGTGCTGTTACGAACAGGGGGTACATATATTCTTTCTGATTGACGTGGTTTTGATCAAATCCTTTAAAAAATTAATAAAAATGTCAATTTAATTTTTAAAAAGGGTTTGATCAAAACTACCTCAATAAATGTTTCTAGGCAGCACAGCACTCTCACTTGAGAAGGACTGTGCTAATGAGATTGCACACTTGCTAATGGATAATATACCTCATTGAAAAAGAACTATTACATAGGCTTATAGGCTGCGGCACAGAGGAGAAGAAATATAGATAGAAATTTAATATCAAAGCTAGGGCTGTGGGGCTACAATTTACTAAAAACCCAATATTATAAAACTTTAAAAACAGCTGCCTGAAGGGGCAGATAGCACCTCTATTGGGGGATGGATGAGAGCTTTTCTAAACCTTTCTGAACCTCAAACCTGAAGTGTTTCAGAAGTTGGAGGGGCCTCTTTATCATTTTTATGTAGTATTGATAAGGAGAGACTGATATAATGTTGTCAAGTTTTGAAAACATTTTTGCTATAAAACACCAAAACAAGTGTGGAGCTTAAAGCAATAATACAAAGTGAAAATCCATGTAACATACTTACGTAAGAAACAAAGCCTTGATTGCACCCCTAAAGGAGACCATTCTGAATTTCATAGCAATCACTTTAAATTTTGTTTGTTTATATATTTTTTATTATCCAACAAGGTCTTCCTAATAATTTCACCTATTCTTTGATTCTTTTACTTAATATTCTTGTCATTTCTGGGATTTTATTTTTTATTTTTTCTTCTCATTAGTTTGGAAGTTATACCTTCACATAAAGAACACCCAACTTTTTTTTTTTTTAATTGTTATTCTTCACCTGAGGACATATTTTTCCCATTGCTTTTTTTTTTTTTTTTTAGAGGGAGTGAAAGGGAGGGAAGGAGGGAGGGAGGGGGACAAACAGACAGAGAGAGAAAACGATTGATGTGAGAGAGACACATCGATTGCTTCCCTCTGCATGTA
The DNA here is from genome assembly GCF_014108415.1 of Molossus molossus. Classification (NCBI taxonomy): domain Eukaryota; kingdom Metazoa; phylum Chordata; class Mammalia; order Chiroptera; family Molossidae; genus Molossus; species Molossus molossus. Next base: position 24,773,844 of record NW_023425351.1, read on the forward strand.
CCCTGACCAGGGCAGGGATCAAACTTGCAACCCAGGTATGTGCCCTTGACTGGGAATTGAACCCATGACCCTTCTGTGCATGGGCTGATGCTCTAACCACTGAGAAACACTGGCCAGGGCTCATCCTCACTCTTGAAAGATATTTTTGGTGGGTATATTCTTAAAGGTTGGCATTGATAAAGTTAATTGTGTATTGGGACCCACAAAATGAGGCCACCCCAGTGGTCTGGCCCATGTCACAAATCAACACTAAATTAGCCTATACTTACAGGAAACACTTGTCAAGGAAACCTAATATACACCAAGCACAATCCTCCAACTCAGCTTTAGCCAGCTTACCGTATCCTACTTAACAGGAGCTGCTGGCCTTATAAAGAAACCCCCAACCTCCTAGTCAGTCATGCCCATGTCCGTGTTGCTTCTTCAAAAGCTCTATAAAACTTTCTTTTGCCCCAAATCCCTGGAGAATAGATCTCCATTACTTATGAGCAATGTGCTTCCCCAATCCATTGACTGTTTTTCCTTGAATGAAGACATCAAACTTGTTATTAAATTGTTTCATTCTGTCAATTGACAGCATTTATTGTAGTTATCCTTACTATTTTCCAATTCAAGTTACATGCCACTGACTTCTGGCTTCCATTGCTTCTATTGAGAAATTAGCTATTAATGTGTTTGCTGTATTGAATGAAAATAGATTACATCCCTCACTCCATTCCCATTGCCCCCTGGCTGTTTTAGAAGTTTTCTTTTTGTCTGTTTTTTTCTGCAGTTTTACTATATTTGGGTATGAATTTCTTTTCTTTTTTTTTTTTTTTTACAACTCTGCTTTGGAACAATAAATTGCAAACACAATAACCAATAACCTTAAAATATTTTCGGTTGTATTTCCCAAAGTCAAGGACATTCTCTTATATAATCATAGTACAATTATAAAAATCAGAATAAAAATCTAGAAAATAGTATTCTCTAATCAATAAAACTTATTTAGATTTACAAATGATCCCACCAATATCCTTTTCTCTCTCTTTTTTTTTCCTCACCCAAGGACATTTTTTAATTTTTTGTTCATATAGAGTGAGAGGGAGAGAGAAGAAGAGAGAAACATCGACGTGAATGGGACACATCGAGTGGCTGCCACCCGTACGACCAACCAGGGCCAGGGACAAACTGCAACTGAGGTACATGCCCTTAGCGGGAACTGAACTCAGGTCTCTCAGGACTGCAGGCCGACGTTCTAACCACTGAGCCAAACCAGCCAGGAAACCAATATCTTTTTTTGATCCAGAATCCAATCCAGAATCACAGTTTCATTTAGTTGACATCTGTGCTTGGTCTCCTTTAATTATGAAGAATTCCTCAGTCTTTCCTTATCTCATGATCTTGAGATTTTGAGAGTATTTGTCAATTATTTTGAAGATTTTTTTTTTTTATATGCTCTTATGATTAGATTCAGATAAAGCATTTTTGGCAGGAATATAACAGAAGTGATACTGTATTTTATTTAATTTTTAATTTTTTTCCTTTATTGATTTTAGAGAGAGGGAGAAAAAGAGAGGGAGAGAAAGATAGAAACATTGATGAGAGAGAACATCGATTGGCCACCTCCCGCATGCCCCCCACTGGGGATCGGGCCCACAACCCGGGCATGTGTCCTGACTGGGAATTGAACTGGTGACCTCTTGGTGCATGGGTCAATGCTCAACCACTGAGACACACCAGCCAGACAGTGATATTATATTTTAGTACATCATTTCAGGAAGCACATGATGTTGACTTATCCCATTACTGGTGATGTTAATCATAATGATTTGGTTAATATGGTGTTTGGCTGATTTCTTCTCTGAAAATGTACTATTTTTGTCTTTGAAATTAGTAAATATATTTTGGGAGCATAAACTGAAACTATGTATTACCTCTTCAAATATTGCTTTTTCCTCTTTCATTCTTTTTTTGGGATTCCAATTAATTGTGCTAGGTGTTTTCATTGTATCCTTTATGTTTCTTGTGTTTTATATTTTCATCTTTCAGTTTATTCATGCTTCTCTCTGGGCATTTTCTTCTGTTCTTCATTTTATTAGTTTTCTTTTTAACTGTGTCTAATTTGCTTTTAAACCTATCTTCTGAGTTCTCAATTTTGGCTATTGTTTGTTCTGTGTTTTTATTATTATTATTTTTAAATTGTCACCTGAAGACATTTTTCCATTGATTTTTAGAGTAGAGGGGAGAGAGGGAGAGGGAGATGGAGAGGGTGTGTGCGCGCGCGAGAGAGAGATGTGAGAGAGACATTATCAATTGGTTGCTTGCTTCCGGAATGATCCTGATCAGGGCGGAGGATTAAACTGGCAACCCAGGTAATGTGCCCTTGACCAGGAATTGAACCCGAGATCCCTTGGTCCACAGGCCAATGTTCTAATCACTTAGTCAAACTGGCCAGGGCTATTCTATTATTTTTTTAATCTTCACCTGTAGATATTTTTCCATTTTTCTTCAGATAGAGTGGGAGGGAGGAAGAGAGAGAGAGAGAAACATCAGTGTGAGAGAAACACATCAACTGGTTGCCTCCCATATGACCCTGACCAGGGCTGGTGACGAAATGCAACCAAGGTATGTGCCCTTGACCAGAATCAAACCTACAACTCATTGGTCCACGGGCTGACACTCTAACTGCTGAGCCCAACCATGCAGGGCTGTTCTATGTTTTTAATTCTCAATATCACTTTATATAATTTCTTGCTGACATTTTTAAAGTCAAGTTTTTATCTCTGTGAACACAGTATGCTTAAATGCTGCACCACTGTCAGGAACTGTGTAGATCTGTTTTTGTTCCTTTGCCCTGGATAGTATTAATGCTACCCTAATATCTTACATATTTGTCTCTTTTTTATTCCGTGTGGACATTATATTTTAAAAATGATTTATAAAAATAATTTGAGGCCTAGAATGGTATTATTTTTCAGAGAAGATTTTTGTTTTCTGGGGCAAATAATTATCTGGAATCAGCTTAATTTAAATTCAGAATGTGAGATTTTCTGGATCATTCAGATGTTTCAAGGCAGGTCTACTTATTTCTGGTTCATCCTTACTCCTAGAATGAAGTCTTCTAGCATCCCAAGCCAAAGCACAGGCTGCCTTGCTAGTGCCTCTACCCTTGGTAAGCCCTGTGAGGCTATCAAATGGCCACTTAGATCTAGCTGTTAATTTTGACTCAGCGAATGCCCCCAGAGCACAAGTTGCTACAAACTCTGGGCTTACCTTTCTGGATGTTCATCTTCTCCCTGATTTTCACACATTAATTCTTCACTTTCTGATGTTTTAAAGAAAATGTTTATTTTTAATGAAGATTTAGTTGTCCTGAATGGGAGTGTTGGTTCAAATTACCTTGTCTGCATTACTCAAATTATATTTTCTAGGTTAAATATTTTATTCTAGATCAGAAATTTCAAGTTTATGTATTATAGAATTAATTGTAAATTCAGTCTTTGGTAATATGGGTAAACAAAATTTTGATCTTTCTATATAACAAGTAACAAATTCTGTTTAATATAAGGGTAAAATAATTTGTTGGCATATCTATTAAAATATATCATTTTGGGCTTGATTTGGGAATCAAATGCATATTAATACATAAGTGGAAATTTATCTCTGTGTTATGGCATCAACAAAAGACAAAAACTTCTTTCATGTCTTGATACTTGAATTTTGCACTTAAAAAGCAACAGATTTTCTTTAAAAAACAGATATTATTTATATATACTACTAGTGCACAATGTAATGATTCAGATGTACAACCTAATGATTCAATGTACATATATATTACAAAATGATCACCATAAGGAGTTTATTAACATCCATAACTGCACATAGTTACAGATTTATTTTTTTGTGATGAGAACTTTAAGATCTCTCTTAGCCTAGAGGGAAGTTCATAGCAGTGAACACCTACATTAAGATTTCAAATAAACAACCTAAATTTATACCTCATGGAACTACAAAACTAAGCCCAAAGTTAGTAGAAAGAAGGAAATGCCAAAGATCAGAGCAGAAATAAATGAAAAGGAGACTAAAAAGACAATAGAAAAGGTCACTGAAACTACTCATTGCTTTTTTGAAAAGATAAATAAAATTGGCAAACCTTTACCTAGACTTACTAAAGAAAAAAGAGAGAGCTCAAATAAATAAAGTCAGAGATAGAAGTAGAGATGTTACAACTGATACCACAGAAACAGAGAATTATGAGACTACTGTGAACAATCATATACCAAGAAATTGGATGACCTAAAAGAAATGAATACATTTCTAGAAACATTTAATCCATCAAGACTGAATCAAAAGAACAGACTGAAGAAACAGAAAATCTGAATAGACCAATTACCAGTCAGAAGATTAAATCAGTAATGAAAAAGCTCCCAACAAATAAAACTCCAGGACCAGATGGCTGGCATCATTGGTGAATTCTACCAAACATTTAAAGAACTAGTATCAATACTTTTCAAACTCTCCCAAATAATAGAAGAGGAGGGAACACTTCCAAACTCATTTTACAAGGCTGTTATTACCCTGACACCAAACCAGACAAAGACACTACAAGAAAAGAAAATTACAGGCCAATATCCCTGATGCAAAAATCTTCAACAAAATATTAGCAAAGTAAATTCAATAACACATTAAAAGGACCATACACTGAACTTACATTCTTAAGAATATTTTTGGTTTTATATACATACATTTTTCTCAAGATGATGAGCTAAGAGAGGTTTTAGGCTATTTTTTTTTTTTAAAGTCCTTTCCTATGTTTAAAAAATTGCACGTATGAATAATCTGTATTGCCATTAAAGGAAAAGCAAAAGTAGAAAACATTATCACAATACTTCCTCTTTTTAATGTTATTTTTATTTTTATTTTATTTATTTATTTATTTTATCCTCACCCGAGGACATTTTTCCATTTTTTGTTCAGGTAGAGTGGGAGGGAGAGAGAGGAACAGAGAGAGAGGAGAGAAACATCGATGTGAAGGGACACATCGAGTGGCTGCCACCCACACGACCAACCAGGGCCGGGGACAAACTGCAACCGAGGTACGTGCCCTTAGCGGGAACCGAACCCGGGTCTCTCCAGACCGCAGGCCGACGCTCTAACCACTGAGCCAAACCGGCCAGGGCTTTAATGTTATTTTTAAAGCACTAGGGCCATTGCAAAGTATACTATAACATTTAAAAATCATGTTTGTGCAGTTTATGGGTCTGGTGTAAATCATCTTGAAGAGAATTTTTATCTGAATTATCATCAATATAATACTCCACTTACCTTGTGGTATTTTAACATCATTGTACATTATGCTAGTTGGCTTTGACTAAGGATTTATTATATATAAAAGTGTAATTTCTTGTATTATGTATACACATATAATTATAGATACATGTACATATATAATTATAGGTAAAAATATCAATAGTTATTGGTAAGTTTCACAATGATCAAACAGCCAAGGCGAAGAGCTGGAAGTCACTGCATTAACTATGTTCTATAAACTTGGTGCTTTGATCAAGTTTCTCCAAATTTGATGCTTTAACACCTGTCCTGTATTCATAGGCTGCATACACCTTGTTCTGGATAACCTGATGCCTGAGTCACCTTGTGTTGGCTCCTGTCTCCTTTGTCGCTCCCTGCTCATTGGGAGGAGTCATCTCCTGTGGGGTGGGGTGTACTTTTCAAATACAAACCAACCAGTCCAGAGTCTGTACTCCAGTCCCCAACCCCTTATTGTGTTCTCACACTCTAAACCACTTTATACCTGCCCTGATTACTCCAGAGCAGGCACTGGCCAACCACAGACCACCCCCTATGCTCCAGAGGCTACTGAAATCATTCAAACCAGACCATCCTACATCAGTTTACCCTACCTCACCTGTTTCTTCCTTCAGAGACACAATGAATGGTATCAAATAGTGTTCAGTATTATAAGGGTAGAAAGTGAAAGGCAGTTTTTATACCATATAAAAATCTAGGAATACTCATTTAGACACACTTTAATTTTTCCATTTTAATATAACCAAAAAGAAAGTTTCTTCAAAGAACCTTATTTTGTAAGAACAAAGATTTTTAAGAGAAGGCCATGAATAAATACTAATCTTTGCTGATATTACAGTATTAATCAAGGATTTTATATAATTGAACATGGTCTAATACTTTAGAATTCTCTTTGAGGCATACAAGTACATACAAATACACACAAGTACATATTCAATCTCAAGAATTCCCTGTAATTGCTGTAAACAGAGAGAACTATTACAGGACGTCTGTGACATAATTTCTTTTTATTTTTTAATATTTATTATTTATTTATTTTAATCCTCACCCAAGGATATTTTTCCATTTATCTTCAGGCAGAGTGGAAGGGAGGGAAGGACGGTGAGGGGGGGAGAGAGAGAGAGAGAGAGAGAGAGAGAGAGAGAGAGAGATGTGAGAGAGACATATCAATCAGTTGCCTCCTGCATGACCCCGACCAGGGCCAGAGGCTGAACCACAACCAAATCTCATGCCCTTGACCGGAATTGAACCTGTGACTCATTGGTCTATGGACCGTCGCTCCAACCACTGAGCCAGAACGTCCAAGGCTCTGTGACATAATTTATAGTTGAGTACAAGTCCTTGTTTGGAATATCAGATGTCTTGATTACACCTTTGCAAATGCCACATAATGCATAGTACACCAGTTGTGTGGGTACATGCATCACACATTTAAACAGTTCACAAAAATGAATTTCTCACTTGGTAGAACCTCGCTGCTGTTCAACTTGTAATATCACAAATGCCAACCAACACACAGTGTGCCTCTCTTGCTACCAATATATTCTTTAAATACTATATATAAAATAATGTTTTCTACTTTTTGCTAGATATATATTCTCGAATTTCCTTGAAAGTGACCGATTCACAGTACAAAAACCTCCAATATATTGTTTAAGTTCTTTGACAGAACTGGAAATATTTTCTATCAAGTATTTCTTGAAACAACTTGTTAGTTGGCTGAGGTTTAGAAATATGGCACACACAATTGTTTTGGCAAACCTATGGGCATAGTAAATGGGGTATGAACTATATTTTTAAGCAATTTTATGTCAAGGTTAAATTTTTTTAAATTATTCTTTTAAATTGGTGGGCCTGTGAAAAGATAAGATATACTCTGAGACATCAAATACTTTCTTCAAAAATTGGAAAACATTATTTAGTCTATAATGCCCCTTTGACTTAAGTAGTGTGTGTGTTATGTTGGCAAGGATGTAGAGAAAGAGAGATTTGCAGACATTTCTGGTAGGAGTGTGAATTGATAAAATCTCTATGGAGAACAATTTGAAAAATATCTATAAATCAAAGGACATTCCTCTTTGATCCAGGAATTCCATTTCTGAGAACTTACCCTACTTTCACATACATGAAATTAATTTTCTGTCAGGTTATTTACAGTAACAATGTTCGCAGAAGCACAAGACTGGAGGCAATCTTAACATCATAAGTGGAAGAATGAAAAAAGAGAAACTGGCGTATCCATGCAATGGAAGACTATGCAGCAATAAAAAAGAATAACAAAGTTTTCTTTTTGTTTTGTTTTATATGGAATGATTGCCAGAATATCTTAAATGAAGAAAGCAAGTCATAGAACAGTATGTATAGCTTTGTTATAATTTATGCAAAAAAGGCAGAAGAGAAATGTATACCTATACACAGGCACGCCTCAAAGATATTGTGGGTTCAGTTCCAGACCACAGCAATAAAGTGATTATTGCAACAAAGCAGGTCACAGGGCTTTTTGGTTTTCCAGTTTCACCATATTGCAGTCTATTAAGTGTGCAACAGCATTATGTCTCAAAAACAATATATACACCTTAATTTTAAAAAGTACTTTATTGCTGAAAAATGCTAAGCATCAGCTGAGCCTTTAGCAACTCATAACCCTTTTGCTGGTGGAGGGTCTTACCTTCAATTTGTAAACTATACTATATCTGTGAAGCACAATAAAGTGAAGCACGATAAAACGAGGTGTGCCTATATAGATATATATTTATCTTTATCTATTCCCTCTCCCTCACCCCTCCTGGATTTGTGTCAAATATCTCTGTAAGAAATTGGTAACACTACTTGCCTCTGTGGGAAGAATTAGGTGACTAGAGAAGAGTGGAAGGAAAACATTTATTACTGTGTATTTCCTAAATATTTTGATTTAAAATATTACCAATATTTACCAATATTATATATTAAAATTTTTAAAATCTAACTTTTTATGAGTCCATTTGAACTCTACATATGTCAAGACAAAAAGGAATTACTCATTAGCAGAATAACTTTTGTGTACTGAGATCCAACATCCTAAAGGTTTACTCCCCTTAAAATAGAAACAAAAGCTGCCATCTACTAAAAGGCTCCCCTCTCCCTCATCTCAAGTTCAACATGAAGGCATGGACTACGACAGCTCACTGCCAGACCAGAGAGAAATAAAAAGAAGAGCAAAATTGGAACGTAATTGTTCAAGTGGAGAGAGGTGAAATGAAGTCAGGTCAACACCTCAACAGAATGTTAGGAAATTATATCTCATTTCCACTTCAGGGCGAGTTATGGGTCATGTTCCTAGCAGAGAATGAGACAGAATGAGACAGAGCCATCACACCACTTATCATTTCTTTACCTGCTTGGGAACTGTGCGAATTAAGTTTTTTTTTTTGTCCTCACCTGAGGACATTTTTCCATTTTTTGTACAGATAGAGGGGGAGGGAGAGAGAGGAAGAGACAGAGAAACATCGATGCGAAAGGGACACATCGAGTGGCTGCCACCCGCACGACCAACCAGGGCCGGGGACAAACTGCAACCGAGAAGTTAACTAACATTTTATAAAGAATTTGGGCCCTGGCTGGTTTGGCTCCGTGGTTAGAGTGTCAGCCCATGGACCAATGAGTCTCGAGTTTGATTCTGGCCAAGGGCATGTACCTTGGTTGCAGTTCATTCCCGGCCCTGATTGATGTGTCCCTCTCACATAAATGTTTCTCTCTCCCTCCCTCCTTCCCACTCTATCTGAAGATAAATAGAAAAAAAAAGTCCTCGGGTGAGGATTAAAAAAAAAAAAAGAATTTGGAACTCCTCGATAGCAAGTGTCATATAGAATTTTATAATCTTGTACTTTTTATATTTTACTTAAATAAAACACCAGTGTTCTCATTATCAGCAAGAAATTAAGTGTGGTACAAAACTTTGGGTGGCCATACTGGAAAGAGGTATGCTTTTGTTTTTGTGTTTTGATCTGGGTTTTGTCTATTATGTCCTGAAACAAAATTCTGTTAGTTCCAAGGACCATTCCATTTCTAGGAATTATCCTCTTATACTATACAAGAATTGCATTCTTGAAATGTTTCCAAACTAAGTCCATAGGGTCACTTTAAATTTGCAGTTACACTTCTCTTTACCTTCCAAGTTGAGATGAGTGCAGAACTTGTCCTGAACTGTTTTAATGTTAGCAATTCTTTTCACAAAATTCTTTGAGGAGAAAAATTTAGAAATTCATTTAACTCTTCATTAAATTACAAACACATTTATTCTTGAAAGAGTTCCTTCTTCACTTTATTATACTTCTATGGTTTTCCAAGAAGAATGAAGGGTGTTGCTAAATGGAAGCAAGGGGCTATAAATTTAAAATGGATACTAAATGAAACCGACAGCCTCGAAAGCATCTCCATAAATTTTTGTTAAACAGCATTAAAGATAAACATTTGTAGATTCTCTGGAGAGTGGTGGGAACATTCAGATCTCTAGTCAGTATTTACTAAATTTTTCTTTAAGAAAATTTGGGGTTGTAGTTGTGCATATTCAGTGAGAGAGTCTGAAAAAATTCCCAGGCAAATCAGATTTGTCCCTCTACTTCCTTTTGAGAATAACCCAGGTACTTAAATCACTGAGCAGTAAGTTCTCTCTAAAGCCTCTCTGCTAACCCAGATCAAACTGAACCTAAATTTGGTAATCGTTTGGTTTTGCTTTTTGCCTTACCATCCTGTCCCTTTGACTGACGTTAAGCCTTAATGGGTGTCATTGACATTTTTCATCCTTCGGATTAACAAATTTATTACACATCTTTAAAAAAACCACATTCTTTGTGTACAAGGCATGAAAGGTAGTGTTTTTATGTGGAAGGAATGTGTGCAAAGCAATTTGGTTGGAAAGGGTGAAAGGATGTTGAGAAAATGTCAATTGTTGACATCAAAATATGTCAGCTGGTGATGGAGGTTGTGTGGGGTTAAGGCAAACAGAGCTTCAATTTATTAACCTTAGGTCATCCCAATCAAATAGGTTTGTTGTTTCCCAAACCTCATGAGTGAATGAGAACATGTGTTTGAGTAAGAAAACAAGAATCTAAGAACAGACTGTGTAAGAGACAAAGTTCTTCAAGGGCTCAAGGTAGAGAATGAATACATCTACCTATGGCAGTCAGAGAAAGCTTTGAATGAGTTAGCATCTGAGACTGGCTCTTTTGACAGGTAAAGAAGGAGGGGTGGGCATTTCCAAAGGTGTGGGAAAAACAGCTTACTCTCATCTCCTTCAAATCTTTGCTCAAATGCTATCTTTTCAGTGATGTCTTCCCTGACCATTCTATTTACAGTTATACCCCATGCCTCTCAATCCTTTCCCCTACAACTCTGATCATCTTATATACTATAGTTTTACCTTTTATTGGTCAATCTCCCTTTATATAATATAAATTTCATGAGGAGAGGGATTATTATTGGTTTTGTTTATTGCGCTAGTCCTCAGTATTTAGAATGGCATCTGGCACGTGGTAGTGACTTAATATTGGAATATGTTTATATACTGTACAAACAAGGCTTAAGATTCAAACATGTAGGACATATCTGGGGGAACAGTGAATAGCAAGTTTGGCTAGATTTCTGAATATGTGTAATGAATAAACTTGGACTAAATCTGTAAAGGTTCTACAAAGTCGTCCTTTTTGTGCTCTGGATGACCTCATGAATATCTGTTTCTAAGCTCCTTGTCCTAAGGTCCAGTTTTTGTTCACAGCACGGTGTGTAAGTCATGCAATGTCCAGCCTGTGGTCGTCAATTAAGATCTGTTGAGGCAATGAGTATGTTTGTAAGTTCTCAGGCTATGCTACTTTCGTAGAATTTAAACTCCTGTGATATTCAGTGGCTCCACAGAGCTTATGCCCAGGAGTCCCAGAGATGGGATGAGTTTTAGAACTACTAGTTGTCAGAGTAACACAGGTATGGCAAAAAATAGACCCAGAATGTTGATAGGCATAAACTCAAAAGTTTTCCTTCATTTCTGAAACAGCTGTTCCTTGCTGGTGAGTAGCTTTCCATTATGTGGTGGGTTAGGGACCAGGCTCCCTTTAGTCTGTGGCTCCACTTGACACTAAGACCTAATCATAGTCATTGTACGGCCAGTGGATAGGGACAGAGAGGGAGTAGGTTGCAAAGCCATGATCTGTAGATAGCATTCTCCATTTCTGTTTGCACTGCACTGGCTGGAACTCACCCACATGTTTACTCCTACTATCAGGGAGGCTAAGAAACATGGGCCTCAAATAGTTAGATTTTTGGTGACTAGTCAGTATGTTCTTTTACTCACTAGATATTATCTACTTGAAGGGACCACCCAAAGCTCCTTTCAGTTAGCACAGTCTTCTTCAATAGATTCAGATGTGGCTCCTTATACTTCAAAATGTACAAATTAAAAGGCAAGTGATCTGCCCTTCTGCATCTTCCCTTGCCTCAGGTGCAATGGTGAGCAGAGACAGGACATCCACAGTAACATCCCCTTTGAATTGGGGAGGATGAGAGTGTGTTCAATCAGTGGCCTATGTAATAATGACATTTATATAAGGAACAGGGTAAATTGGCAAGTCACAATGGAAAACAGTATGGAGGTTCTTCAAAAAATTAAAAATACAACTACCATATGACCCAGCAATTCTACTTCTGGGTATTTATTCAAAGAAACCCAAATCACTAATTCAAAATTACAATACACATCCCTGTATTCATTGCAGCATTATTTACAATAGCCAAGATATGGAAGCAACCTAAGGGTCCATCGATAGACAAAAAAGTGGTACATATATACAATAAATATTACTCAGTCATAAAAAGGAATGAAATCTTATCATTGTGACAACATGATAGATATAGAGGGTATTATGCTAAGTGAAATAAACCAGACTGAGAAAGTCAAATACCACATGATTTCTAAATATGTGGAATCTGAAAATTAAAAACAAAACAAAACATACTTATAGATACAGAGAACAAATTGGTGGTTATCATATGAGATGAGGCTTGCAGGGGATGGGTGAAAAGGGGAAAGGAATTAAAATGTACAAATTGCCAGTTAAAAAATTAGTCACAGGGCCCTGGCCAGTTTGGCTCAGCGGTTAGAGCGTCTGCCTGCGGTCTGGAGAGACCCGGGTTCGGTTCCCGCTAAGGGCATGTACCTCGGTTGCAGTTTGTCCCCGGCCCTGGTTGGTCGTGCGGGTGGCAGCCACTCGATGTGTCCCTTTCACATCGATGTTTCCCTCTCTCTCTCTTCCTCTCTCCCTCCAACTTTATCTGTACAAAAATGGAAAAATGTCCTCGGGTGAGGATAAAAAAAAATTAGTCACAGGGATGTAACGCACAGCACTGGGAATACAGTCAATAATATTGCAATATCTATGTATGGTATCAGATGGGTACTAGATTTATTGGGTGATCACTTCCTAAGTTATATAAATATCTAAGCATTATGCTGTATACCTGAAACTAATATAATATTGTATGTCAACTGTAAGTGAAAAATTAAAAAATATATATAATTTACTCCCTGCTCTGGAGCAGTGGAGGGAGATCTTTGGTTGGACTGAGGCTCCGTTCTCTGGAAGGAGCTACCTGTCCTCTCATGGTCCTCCCTAGTCTTCTCGAGGAGGTTTTCCTTTGCCCACTATTCTTCATGACCACATTTGAAGTGGATACTGGTGAGTATGTGCTCCTTGGAGACAGAAGCTTTTGCAGCCTGCTTCTAGTTTGTTCAAATTTGTGGTCCTGATAGTTGTATAAGGTTTTATCTAGCAAAGTGGGGGGAGGGTTGGAGGGGGGTTCAAGTCTGTGATATTTTGGGCCACCTGTCAGAAACGAGACAGGCTTTTGGTCTATTTTCTTTCATTAAGTTTCATTTGACAGAAACCACATCCAAAGTTCTGTCTTAGGAGTAATTTTCAAAACTGTTTTATCATCATCATTTTACTTTTTTTCCTGGCCCTCATGTACTGACACTGCTCTCCAATTCAATGGAAGCCATGTTGAGGGCATTTGAAACAGTAGGTTTGTAGAAAGCTTAAAAGTAACTCCCTTTGCAAACCTGAGAAATCGTAATGGACCTTTTTTGCTTAGAACCTTTTGGAGTCTTATTTTCTTATATTTAGAATCTAGAAACAGTCTGGTTTCCCCGCTCTTTTATTCTCCTGTTTCCTTTTCATTTCTTCTTGTAAACTCATCAATTTCTGCCTAAACTCAGCTCTTTCTTATTATACCTTTCTGTAAGCAGTGAGAAGAACCAACACATGCTAACATCCTGGGCATTTGCAATTACTTTCCCTAGAGCTATAGGATCAGGAGACACTTTCTTTGGCTTCCATGTTCAGCTGATACTTTTACCAAATGTTTTGTTGCTACATAACACTGGTCTCTTTCTTTCCAGACTGTGATATCTATGTCCCTCCCATCGACTGCCCAACTGCTAAGCTAATGCCATATATTTTTGATTTGTTAAGGTAGCACTCTAGTGTAGCATGTGATTATGCTGAAGGGTAGTAGAATATGTCACCCCAAAATATGACTGTAGGACATACCACCTCAAAGAAGGCTGCTTTGGCACATTGATGATTTTGAGCTGTACCACTTGAAAAATAGCAAATGCAGGGAGAAGCTTTCTCTGAGATGCCCTTATCTGCCCAAAGACAGATCCACTAAAAGGAATTCAGTTGTTATAAATCCCCTCCCTGGGAATTTCATCAATCAGAGAAGATGGACTCTTATCAGAGGGGGAAGACTAGAAATGATTCCATTTCCAGACATACTTTGTCATAAACTATCATGTTTCTATTCTTCTAAGGACCTGTTCTTTCTTCCCTAAAAAATATTTATTCTCCCATTAAAGGTCTATATCCTCTTTTTTTCATCCATTAAGATGGTATTTAAATCTGAATTCTAAACCATCTTGGGGAATTACCATCACAATCATCGCTGGGTATCTCCCATGTGTACATGAGGAATGCATATTAATAAACTTCTATTTGTTTTTCTCTTGTTAATCTGTCTTTTACCACAGGGATCTCAGCTAAGAACTAAGAAGGGTAGAAGAAAAATTGTTTTTACTCCCATACAATGCTGAAATACATTATTATGACTCAAATACAAGAGAAGTTTATTCCTTGGTCACATAACAGACAAAGGTGGTGTTTCTTGAGGGTGGGCAGCTTTCCTTTCCATGGTGATACAGGAATCCAGAAATTTCCCATGTCATGGCTTCTCCTCCTCTTGGGCCCTGTTGTTACTGTCATCCAGGCAACAGAAGAGGAAAGAAAACATGGAGGGCGAACATTCTTTCTTCAAAGGCTTGGCCCAGAAACAGCCCATATCGTTTTTGTATGTTTCATTGGCTATGCTCAGTTGCATGGCCACAACTAACTAACTATAAGAGAGGTTGGAAATAGAGTGCCCAGAAAGAAGAGAAGACAGGATTTTGTTGCATAACTAATAGTTGGCCACACAGAGGTCACTCCAGGAATCTCTGCAAGCCCTGAGTCCTTACATCCTAACAGACATACCACTTATAGTTGTGTGACTCTACACTGTTTATTCATCACAAGCTCACATTTACTGTGATCTTTGATTTTCCCTTCTGTATGACTTATAGTCTAAAAATTTGTAGGCATTACTCTGTATTTATCCTTAAGATAACTTTAATTTCTGCATTTTATAACCTCCTACTGTTTAATTAATTACCAGGAATTTTGATGATAACACCCTCAAATAATTGCTCCCACCTTATCCATTCTGGTTTCATGGATTATTCAAAAGTTTGATGAAGGAAAAGGTAAATATCACTGGTCAGAGAATGAACTTTTGTGACTTATTTCTCTTATATTCCTCATCAGAGATTAAACCAACTTGTAATTGTGTGATATAGACCTTATTTGTACAGATTGTTCAGAAATAAATTTCTTCATGTAATATCCTAAGTCCTGTGACAGTCAACATTTTGTATACTGTGTATCACTCATCTTGATCAACCTTGATCAGTTGCTCTCTTGACCAATAAGGGCTCTTAAGCTCTTGAAAGAAATTGGATGACCCTAAGAGATGTTATTATTCTAAAATCAATGTGTGTGTGTGTGTGGGCAGATCTCCTGCTAATTGGGTACCCTTATAGCCTGGTCTGTTTACCTGGAGTCGGAGACAGGTTAGAAAAAAATCATCCAATCAGAATTGGAAAGAAAAAAACAAAACAACTGAAAAACAGGAAGACAGTCTAAGAGAACTGTGGGGCAACATGAAATGTAACAACATCTAAATCACAGGAATTCCAGAAGAAGAAGAAAATGAGCAAGGGTTACATATATTTGAGGAAATAGTGACAGAAAACTTCCCTAACTTTGGTGAATCAAAAAGGCATATAAGTTCAAGAAGCACAGAGAGCCCTGAGTAAGAAGAACCCAAACAGGCACACACTGAGATGTATAATGATTAAAATGCCAGAAATAAAAGACAAAGAGAGAATCCTAAAGGCAGCAAGAGATAAGCAACAGGTTACCTACAAAGGAAACCCCATAAGGCTCTCAGCTGACTTCTCAACAGAAACACTACAGGCCAGAAGGGAGTGGCATGAAGTCATCAAGGTCATGAAAAACAAGGATCTGAATCCAAGACTACTCTATCCAGCAACACTATTATTCAAAAGAAGGTGAAATAGCTTTCCAGACCAAAAAAAAAAAAAAAAAAAAAAAGGCTAAGGAAATATATTAGCACTAAAGCAGCACTGCAAGAAATGTTTAAAGGACTGCTAAATTAGTAGAAGAAATAGGAAGAAAATTTTGACACCAATAAACAAAAATGACAATAAATAAGTACATATAAATGATAACCTTTAATGTAAATGGATTAAATGCTTTAATCAAAAGACACAGAGTAGCTGAATGGATA
This sequence comes from Molossus molossus, assembly GCF_014108415.1. Classification (NCBI taxonomy): domain Eukaryota; kingdom Metazoa; phylum Chordata; class Mammalia; order Chiroptera; family Molossidae; genus Molossus; species Molossus molossus. The sequence goes on from NW_023425351.1 coordinate 24,790,083, forward strand.
AGAAAGCATGACTTATATATATATGCTGTTTACAAGAGACCTACCTCACAGCAAAAGACTCACATAGGTTGAAAGTGAAGGGATAGAAAAAATCTTCCAAGCAAACAAAAAGGAAAAAAGAGTTGGGGTAGCAATACTCATATCTGATCAAATAGACTTCAAAATGAAGTCCATAACTAGAGAAAAAGAAGGCCACTACATAATATTGAAAGGATCTACCCAATAGGAAGATATATCCTTGGTAAACATATATGCATCCAACATACAAACACTGAAAAACATTTAAAAATTTCTGGAGGACTTCAAACAGGAAATTAACAGCAATACAATCATAGCAGCAGGGACACCAACAACCTGCTGACATCACTGGATAGATTCTTGAGACAAAAAATTAGCAGGGAAACAGAGTCTCTAAATGATGCACTATATCAAATGAATTGAATAGATGTCTACAGAGAATTACACTGCAAAACTGCAGAATTCACATTCTTCTCAAGTGCACATGGGACGTCCTCAAAGATAGACCACATGTTAGGACACAAACTAAGTGTCTATAAGTTCAAGAAGATTGACATCAGATCAAGCATCTTGTCAGATCACAGTGGCATGAAACTGGAAATCAATTATAATAAAAGCACTCAAAAACATTCAAACACATGGAGGCTAAATAGCATGTTATTAAACAATGAATGGGTTACCACAAAGATCAAGAAAGAAATTAAAAACTTACTGGAAACCAATGAAAACAAACAACAATATAAAATCTATGGGATACATCAAAAGCAGTCCTGAGAAGGAAGTTCATAGCACTATAGGCCTACATCAAGAAACAAGAAAAATTTCTAATTGACTTTCTAACCCTGCAACTTAAAGAACTAGAAAGTAAACAAAAAGAAAAACCCAGAGCAAGTGGAAGGAAAGAAATAGAAAAGGTCAGAGCAGAAATAAATGACATAGAGACCAAAAAAAAAAAAAAAATCAAAAGATCAATGAAACCAAGAACTGATGAACCCTTAGGCAGACTCACCAAGAAACAAAACGAGTGGATACAAATGATCAAAATCAGAAATGAAAGAGAAATAACAACTGATACCACAGAAATATAAAGATTGTTAACAAATACTATGAACAATTATACGACAACAAATTGGACAATATAAGTGAAATGGACAAATTTCTAGGAACACATAGTCTCCCAAAACTGAACTGGGAAGAGATAAAAAACTTGAAAAGACCAATAACAACTAAAGAAATTAAAGACGTAATCAAGACTCTCCGAGCAAACAAAAGCCCAGGCCCAGACAGCTTCACAGGGGATTTTTCCCGAACATTCAAAGAACTAATACCCATTCTCCTCAAACTATTCTAAAAAATTAAAGAAGAAGAAAGACTTCCAAACTCGTTTCATGAGGCCAGCATAGTTCTAATTCCAAAACCAAATAAAAATACTACAAAGAAAGAAAACTAAAGGCCAGTATTCCTGAGGAATATAGATGCCAAAATCCTGAACAAAATATTAGCAAATCAGATCTAACAATATATTACATAAATTAATCCCAGGTAGGATTCATCCCAGGGATACAAGACTGGTACAATATTCACAAATCAATAAATGTGATACACCACATAAACAAAATGAAGAATAAAAACCACATGATCATATCAATAGATGCTGAAAAAGCATTCTACAAAATCCAGCATCCATTTCTGATAAAAACGCTCAGCAATGTGGAAATAGAGAGATCATATCTTGACACGATAAAGGCCATATATGAAAGACCTACAGCCAACATCATACTCAATGGGCAAAGACTAAAAGCATTTCCCTTAAGAACAGGAACAAGATAAGGATGCCCACTTTTGCCACTCTTATTTAACATAGTACTGAAAGTCTTAGTCACAGAAATTACACATAAAATAAATAAATAAATAAAAGGGATCCAAATGAAAAAGAAGAAAGTGAAACTGTAATTATTTACAGATGACATGATATTGTACATAGAAAACCCTAAGACTCCATCAAAAATCTACTAGATTTAATAAACAAATTTGGCAAGGTAGCAGGATACAAAATTAACATCAAGAAATAAATAGCATTCTTATACACAAATGATGAACTCACAGAAAGAGAAACTAAAAACACAATCCAATTTACCATTGTGGCAAAAAAAAATTAAGATACCTAGGAATAAATTTAACCAATGAAGTAAAGGACCTATGTGCAGAAAACTACAGGATATTGAAAAAAGAAATAGAGGAAGATATAAAAAAGTGGAAGCACATACTTTGTTCATGGATTGGAAGAATTAACATCATTAAAATGTCCATACTACCCAAAGCAATCTATAGATTCAATGCAATCCCCATCAAAATACCAACGGCATACTTCACAGAACTAGAACAAATACTTCAACAGTTCATATGGAACCAAAAAAGACCCCAAATAGCCACAGCAATCTTGAAAAGTAGGAGGGATCACAATACCAGATTTCAGGATATACCACAAAGCCACTATAATCAAAACAGCCTGGTACTGGCACAAGAACAGGCAGATAGACAAGTGGAACAGAACAGAGAACCCAGAAATGGACCAAAGGCAATATGCTCAATTAATATTTGACAAAGGTGGCAAGAGCATACAGTGGAGTAAAGACAGCCTCTTCAATAAATGGTGTTGGGGAAATTGGACAGCTATATGCAAAAAAATGAAACTAGACCACCAACTTACATCATACACAAGAATAAACTCAAAATGAATAAAAGACTTAAATGTGACTCATGAATCCATTAAAATCCTAGAAGAAAATGTAGGCAACAAAATTTCAGACATTACACACTGCAGAATTTTTAGTGATACAATGCCTAACGCAAGAGAAACAAAGGAAAAAATGAACACATGGGACTACATCAAACTAAAAAGCTTCTGCACAGCAAAAGAAACAGCCATCAAAATGGAAATGGAAACCATTGTATGGGAGAGCATAATTGCTAAAAGTACATCAGATAAGGGATTAATTTCCAAAATATATAGAGTGCTCATACTACTCAACAAAAGGAGGACAAAGAATCCAATTAAAAAATGGGCAGAGAACCTAAATAGTCATCTTTCAAAAAGGACATACAAATGGCCCAGAGACATATGAAAAAATGCTCAATGTCACTAATTATCAGAGACGCAAATTAAAACCACTGTGAAGTATCACCTCAAACCTGTCAGATTGGCTGCCATCAGCATATCATTAAACAGGTGTTGGCGAGGGTGTAGAGAAAAGGGGACTCTAGTACACTGCTGGTGGGAATGCAGACTGGTGCAGCCACTGTGGAAACCAATATGGTGTTCCTCAAAAAATTAAAAATCGAACTGCCATTTGACCCAGTGATCCCACTTCTAGGAATATATCCTAAGAAGATTGAAACACCAATCAGAAAGAATATATGTACCCCTATGTTCATAGTAGCACTATTTACAATTGCTGGGATCTGGAAACAGCCCAAGTATCCATCAATAGCTGGATGGATAAAAAAAGCTGTTGTGCATATACACAATAGAATACTGTGCAGCTGTAAGAAAGAGAGATCTCTTATCATTTGAGATGACATGGAGGGACCTGGAGAGTATTATGCTAAGAGAAATAAGCCAATCAGAGAAAGACAAATATCACATGAGCTGACTTATTGGTGGAATATAATGAACAAAATAAGCCGATGAACAAAATATACCCAGAGACATAGAAGATGGGTACAGATTGACAAACCTCAGAAGAGGGGGACAGCGGTAGGTGGGGAGGGGAGAGATAAACCAAAGAACTTATATGCATGAATGCATAACCAATGGACATAGACAACAATGCCAGGTTGCAGGGGATTGGGAGGAGGGTGTCAATGGGAGAAAAAGGAGAAACATCTAACAAAAATAAATTAATAAAAAAACAACAACAACAACGACAAACAAGAAAACAAAAGCAGATACAACTACATCAAATACCAGGTATATAAATAAAATGATCAATGAATGATGAAAAAAATAAAGTACATAATTGATTAAAAAATAAAATCAATATTGTGTGTTTTTAAAAAATAATCTGTCAACTACTTACCCTAATATTTTTTCAAATACATATGATAAGCTATAAGATCTGTGATATGGAGAGTCAAGCTTAGATTTGTGAAAATAGAAATACCATGCTCATTATCACTATTTCCTCCCCAATATCTCAGTACCTCCTCCACTATTCACATAGTCATATTAAAAAATTGATTTTCTAAAACAGGCTTAGATAATTTAAACACATTATTAAAGAATAAAAAAGCAAGGTGGGTTGCTGGAGGTGGCGGGAGAAATAACTGATTGCCCATGGCCATACCACCTTTGGATAAAATTTTGAAATGAGCCCTGTTTGCCTCTGGCATGCTCCTAGCTCCCTCCATTTGGATTTTCTATTTTAACCCATCTACTCTCCCAGTCTCCTTTCTTATTCTCAGCTGACCACCAAATATAGGCATACCTCATTTTATTGGGCTTTGCCTTATTGTTATTCACAGACGTTTCATTTTTTACAAATTGAAGGCAAGATTCTACACCAACCAGAATATTATAACTTGCTTTATTGTGGCAGTCTGGAACCCAACCCACAATATCTCTGAGGTACATCTGTAATTTCAGCAAAAGTCTTTTCAAACACGGTAAAGATTTTAGGTAAAACTTCACCCTTAGGTTCCTCAAAAAATTAAGAATAGAGTTACCATATGACCCAGTAACCCCTCTATGGGTGTCTACCTCCAAAATTTGAAACCATTTATTCATAAAGATATGTGCACCCTTACACTCATTGTAGCATTATTCACAGTGGCTAAGACATGGAAACAATGAAAGTGTTCTTCAATAGATGATTGAACCAGCTCTAACCTGCTGGCACTCCAGCGAATTTCTGTACCATTTAGTGGGCCACTGACTCTGGAGGCCTGGATCTCAGCCATGGAGTTGAGGGAGGGGGGAGGGGGGAGGGAAGATGCTCTATCAAGTTTTTGGTCTTCTCCTCCTGTTCCTTTCCTCATCTCCAGAGGTAGCAGCTGCTCTCTTCATTTGTATTTCTGCTCTCATGCCTTTCATAGTCACCATTTACTGGTTAATATTACTTTATATTAAAATTTTTCTGTTCAAACTATTGGTGTGGTTTTCGCCTCCTGACTAGACTTGACAGATCTTAGTGCTCACTACAATGTTTTGACTAAATGAATGGGCTTACTACTTACTCTAAGCTGGGCTCTGGATAGGGTGGCTGAAATTTTGGTCCAGGGAGAAATGGGATTATTAAATGAGAGAAGAAGAATATATCCTGCTCTTCCATTGTTTATCCTCCATCTATTTACCCTTTGCCGAAGGGCCCAAAGTTTTCTCCCTCAGTGTATCATCTACCACACTATCACCAAAGGCTCATCCTGGTCTCTTAACACAGAGGCATCTCCTGACTCTGCTCCCAACATCATCTCTCTAAGGGAGTGAACAATCAAGACTTTGTGATGCCACCTTTCAAAAATCACCAAGCCCTACCTTGGGTCGATGTCTTTACACTGCTAGATAATGTTCTATAATCTGTACCTTCTTCTTTCCTCTCTATCAAGAATATGATGCTGATTCTTAGCCCAGATCAGTCCCCTTTCAAAATGTGACTGAAATGTGAAAGAATAGAACACTCATAATCAGATAGCCTCAAAGAAAATGCAATTACCAGAAAGAGAGCTAAGAAATATATTTTTGGGACCATGGGAATTTAATCACTCCACATTTATACAGCTAGAAAAACAAAAATGGTAGAAAACAGGAAACTTCTTTAATCAAATAAAGTCTTTGTGGTTTTGGCTGATGAATATGCAAAAGCTACTCTGAATATTTTTTAGGGCACGGAGAATTTCCACAATGGCATTCGTAATAGCTGTTTTTAGGTTATAAGAAAGAAATGGATTTGTTAATCAAGTAGTATGTTTAAGGCTTAAAGAAATACAGACATTTTTGATTATACAGAACAACAAATTGACTCCAAGGCAAAACACCTGAGCTCTGATTTTCAAATTTAAATATTCCTGTAATTAGCATTATTGTATTCATTGAGTTAGTCAACACTGAAGGCACGATCTTACAGTTATGTGAAGCTCTCACAGAAAACTGCAGATCTTAGAGACAGTTTTCTCAAGAAATGTATCTATTACCAACCTCTTACAGAAATCCTATTTCCTCCATAAACTTCCTTCGTAATTGAACAGAGACAACATTCCCCACCTCACACCTTTGATACTCCCGTAACCCATCATTCTACAATAATTCATATTCCTACCTTGATTTTGCTTTTATGATCTTGTTGAAAGTTTATTCAGTCACACATATTTTTTTTTATTAGAACCCAAGTTACAGTTGTTTGTATTATAACCAAAGGCAAGTAGGTAGAAAAATGAATTACATTTGCTCGTCCATTCAGGACTTGTTGAGTGCCTACTACAGCTAGGCACCAGGGAAACAAGGATGAGTGAGGCATAGATCCTACATAAAGAATGGTAAGCAACCTTTGCTCTCAGGGAGTTCTCAATTTAGTAAGACGGACACAGCATGTGAACAAATAGCTACAGTATGGATATATGTGTTCCAAGCTACAGGTTCAAATGTGGGAAGACCAACTCTTCCATATTTCCCTACTTTACAGATTAGGAAATGGAGACATAGGGAAATTAGGTCATTCACAGACACCTGCATGACTCAAACACGGAAGAGACTAGATATAAACACAGGAAATACATCGCTGTGGGTTGTGCTGTTCTTAATTACCATGCTAACTGCTTTCCACATTTGACTTTATAAGAACTTACACAGTTAAATATTTTTTTAATCCTCCTCTAAGGATATTTTTCCATTGCTTTTTAAACAGGGTGAGAGGGAAGGAGAGAAGGAGAGGGAGAGGGAGAGGGAGAGGGAGGGAGGGGGAGAAAGAGAGAGAGAGAGAGAGAGAGAGAGAGAGAGAGAGAGAGAGAGACATTGATTGGCTGCCCCCTGCATGACCCCAACAGGGGCTGGAGATTGAACCTGCAACTGAGGTACATGCCCTTGACAGGGAACCAAATCTGCAACACTTTGGTCCTCAGGCTGATGCTCTAACCATTGAGCCAAACCGGCCAGGGCATTAAATATTTAATAAGTATCTTTGGATGGTGATAGTTAATCCCTTTAGTTCATTAACACTCACTTATATTCTTGTGCCTTGATGTCAGCCATTAAGGTAGAACCCACTTTCATTTCAGAAAGATCAACTCAGTTATAGTATGGAGAACAAATAGGAATCATAGGTGAGGCAAAGAAAAGGCAATTCGGGAGACTGGTTCAATTCAGGCTAAAGGCAGTCGGGGGCCAGAAGTAAGGCAGTGGCGTTGAGAATGCAGAGGAGAAGTTAGGGAGCTGCCGTCTTCCACATTGGATTTGGTAACAAATTGGAAACGGATGTGTGGGTGGGGTTGGAGTGGAGTGGGGAATAGGAGGTGTGGTGAATTATAAAAATGACCACAAATTCTTCTCATCAAGAACTGGAGTCTGCTTTTTCACTCCATTAATCTGGGCTGGCCTTGTGACTGTCTTTGGCTGGTAGAATGTAACAGAAGTGATGTTATCTGAGTTCCAAACTTGGGTTCAAGGAGCTTTGTGAATTTGCTCTCTCTTACTCCTGGATCCCTGTGAGCCCTGAGTAAATAAGCCAGGCAGGCCAGCTAGATGATGAGAGGCATGTCCTCTAGTTGTCCTGTCACCCCAGCCCTCAGCCTGCCAAACCCTGGACAGGGGAACAAGGCAATGGCAGCTGCGAGAATGAGCCTACTTGAGGTCACCTTCTGTGAGAGACTCTGTTGGACCTGGTCTTTCACACTATCCAATTACAGATATTACTTTAGGAACGGCAGTTACCACCAGCCAGTGGGAGCAACTACTACTTCTAGTAAAGTTTAAAAACTAGTTCCAAAGCAGGCTGTTTTAACCTCAAAACTGAGAAGTCCTACAAACAGAAAGGAAACTTAAAATACTATGGGATTAGCCCAAGGTCATGTTGTCAATCTACTTCAGTAAATTAAATAAAGGATCACTGGGGTAATTATTATAATAAGACTGTAGAGGATTTTTTACTTTTGAAAGAATGTTTCTAATGTACCACTCACCTCCACACATATATGGTATTGTTTCTCTTAATTTGGTTTTGTTATTGAGTTTACTAATTACCAATAGCCATACAGAGGGAGAAGACTGCATGCCATGTCTGAAATTTATATTCCTGAAATTTAATCCATAATTGCATTTGGACGTCTGCCTCAGTTATAAGCAGCTTTTCCTCTCTTTCAAAATGCCAGAGAAATAAAAAGTAATGTTGCTTCATTTCTTTACAAAGCCTTTAACAAAAAGATGAAAATGCTTTTTTCTGCCCCAAGTGTACTGACAGATCAAAGTTTTGTTTACTTCCTCACTTTTATCTCTTAATCTCATTCATAATATTTCTGTGTATCTTTAGGTAGCTCACTTAGTCACTGGTTTTTTACCGCCATTGTATTAGATTTTTGTTGCTAAATTACCATAAATTTAGCAGCTCAATTTTATTATTTCATCATTGTGTTTTCTTAGGTCAGATGTGGCTTGATTTTCTGCTCAGCATGTCATGGGGCTAAAATCAAGGTGTTTGCTCAGGCTATGGTCTTATCTGATATTCAGGATCCTCTTACATTCCCTCTGGTTGCTGGTAAAATTCATTCCCTGTGGTTGTAGGACTGAGGTCCCTGTTTTCTTTCCAGTCCACTGGGAACAGCGAGAGGCCTCCTACGCTTTCTTGCTGTGTGGCAGTTCCCTGCATGGATGTCTAGGCCTGCAGAAGTGCATTTGTCTTATTTCCTCTCTTGCAATCAGCTGGCGAAAACACTGTTGTTTTAAAGGCCTCACATGATTGGGCCAGGCCCACTTGAATAATCTTTCTTTTTCAAGGTCAATTGATTTGAGACCCTATTTACTTGCACAAAATCTTTTTATAGCAGGAACTAGATTAGTGTTTGATGGAGTACCCGAGAGAAGGTGTGTATATACCAGGGCCAAGAATCTTGAAGGCCATCTTATAATTCTGACTACCACAGTCATGATTAAGATATCCTTTAATAGCTCTGGTCTGTGTGGCTCAGTTGGTTGACCATTGTCCCATGCACTGAAAGGTTGTCAGTTCGATTCCTGGTCAGGGCAGATGCCCAAGTTACAAGCTTAATCTTTGGTAGGGTGTGTGCAGGAGGCAGCTGATAGATGTTTCACTCTCATATCAACGTTTCTCTCTCTCTCCCTCCCTCTTCCTTTCTCTCTAAAACTCAATAAAAAAATTAAAGAAAAAATAACAGGCAGTATTTAAAAAAGAATATCCTATAACAGCATAACCAGGGTCTAATGAAAATGGGGGCAAGTAACTCCCACAGCATGAATTCTATCACCCATTATTTTCCTCATAAATTTCCCCAATCAATTAAATAATCCAGTTGGATGTTTGAGCTTGTCTGCTCTTCGGGACCACAGATGTTTGAAGCTCCTGTAGGTCCAGGTGTATGACTTGGGAGAAGAGAGCAGTTAACGACAGCACAGGGTTGAGGAGGGAGATAACACCTGGGAAAGGCAGCAGCAAATTTCACATTCAAGACAAAGAGAAGAGGTGAAGCCTTCTTCATAGGACTCGACCTTTCACTCAGTGATACCTCACAAGCTAGCTAATATTTTGGGGCTACGTTTTAGTTTGTAAAAATGGCAAACTTCTGGATATGGGACAGTTTTTTTTTTTTTTTAAATCATATAGCTCTCTGATGAGAAAACTGGAAACAGAAGCATCATTAATTTTTCTTTCAACAAGGATGTGTCAATTCTATAATAGGAACTTGTTCTGTGGTCTTACATAAAACCATTTCTATTCTTTCAGAGCACGGGTAATTTGTGAAGAAATGTGGGCAGAACATGGTGTTCAGACTCTAATTTTACTCACCTGCAAACTATTCCCCTTCCATGACAAGTCGATTTAAACCATGGCTATGCTTTTACTCAACAATTTAATTGATTGGTGTGTTCTCAATCAAGTTGTCTGGAGGGCGTGGTTTTCTGTTTAACTTTCTTGTTTTAATTCTTCAGCAAAACCATAAAATTTAATTAGGAAAGTAACCAGCTTTGTAGCAGTTTCACATCTAATTAGCTATTCTCTGACTGTACCTTCTCAGATTCTGCTCAATGTTGCACATACATTTTGCATTTGTTCATGTTTCAGATAAGACACTGTGAATTTACAGCCTAAACATGTAGTCTAATCACTTTTCACTTTTCCAGAGCCCCTTGGTGATAGCTAGTGAAATCAGAAAACTTAAAGCATTCATATATGCACCTAAGGGCCATCAAAGGCCAAGATGTAAGGTTGTTACCATACTGTGTACATTAGTGTTCTATTGCTGCAGAGCAAATTAACCACAGCAGCTTAAAACAACACCCGTTTATCATCTCGAGGTTCTGTAGGTGAAGTTCAGGTGCAGCTGGCTGGATTTTCTCTTCAGGGTCTCACTGGGCTAAAATCAAGGTCCTAGCTGAGCTACGATGTGGTCTGGACCTCAGGGTCATCTTCCCAGCTCATATAGTGATGGTAGAATGTAGGACTGACATCTCCATTTTCTTTCTGCCTATTAGTTGGGGATGACTCTTACCTTCTAGAGGCCAAGGGCATTCCTGATTACGTGGCTCTCAAGGACAGTTTACAGCACACCGGTTGATTCTTCTTTGAGACCAGTAGGATAATTTCTCTGATTTCTTTCTCTATGAACAGCTGGAGAAAACTCTCTGCTTTTAAAGGGCTCACCTGGTCAGGTCAGGCTTATCCCAGGTACTCTCCCTTCTACCACATAATATAATATGTCAAGGGAATGACTATCCCATCCTACTCACAGGTCCTACCCACACTCAGAACAGGGATTATGCAGGCGTGTACTCCAGGGGGAAGAAATCTTGGGGCCACTTGAGAATTCTGTCTACCACACTCTGTGTTAGGGAAAAAAGGCAACTAAAGGCTTTCTGGCAAACCCTTCTCCCTCCCCTCAAGAGGCAGTACACAGGTGTGCAAAGGAGCTGTTAACAATGGCTCCAATTCAGTCCATCAGCTCTACAGGGCATAAGATGACAGGCAGTCCTATTCTTCTTCTCTGCAGGTTGCTTTCTCTGCCTGGCCAAAATTCCTGCTTTTAGTAGTGTGAGTGAATCACTCGCTGGAAGCATTTACATAAAACGACAGCAAGTTAACATGATGTTTTTAGAGCAAAATTTATTCAAGCTCAGTGCCTCAAACTTCAGCTCAATAAAACCATCTCTTTTCTTTTTTTTTTGTTAATCCTCACGCAAGGATATTTTCCATTAATTTTTAGATAGACTGGGAAGGAGGGAGGGGGAGAGAGAGAAACATTGTTGTGAAAGAGACACCAATTGGATGCCTCCCGAATGACCCTGACTGGGGCAGTACATGCCCTTGACTGGGAATCAAACCCATGACCCTTCTGCCTGCCGGCCGATGCTCTAACTGCTGAGCCAAACCAGCCAGGGCATAAAACTATTTCTTTAGTGAAAGGAAATGAAGAAATGTGCAGAGTTAACATAGGAGGCCCAAAACTGCTACCCTTAGAAAGGCCTGCTTGCAGGATGGGCCCTTAGCTGGCCTCTGGGAACCTAGATCTTGGGAGGGTGTCCCCTCTCCTCACTGAGAAGAGTGGCTAACTGCCTAGAGCACCTTGGACATTCTAGTATCAACTTCCTTTCTCCCTCACTACCTTGCTCCCCTCTTCCTCACCAGCCCCTTCCTCCCCTCTCTCAATGTCATCTAAGCTCCTCCACATCCAAACCATTTCCTCTGCCTTTCCTTCCCCCTCCCCTGTTTATTATTTTTCCTTCAGGACTAAATGAATACAATATGCAGGAATGTTTTTCTTTAAGTGTGTACAAAAATGCGTCCAATATAAATGTGTTGTCATTCATCAGTGTGCACAGTCCTAGCCATATTCAACATCTTTCAGTTCCATTTACTGTGATTTACAAGAGTTTATAAGTAACCCTCCTAGTCCTCACTGATGTCATTTTATTGCTTTTGATAATAGTAAGTAATCACATATATAACAATGCAATTGTTTTCATAACTTTGTAAGGCCTACCATGTAATATATTCACCAATTGAGGGGAAAATCCTAATTATTCTTTTCGATATTTGGTTAAGAATATTTTTTTCCCTAAAATATTGGACCCCAAGGTGTAAAGTGGCTATTTTATTTTTCCAGTGGTGTATCCAAAACACAACTGCAATGGAGGTGGAAACTTCTACTTGAAACTGGCTTTGCTTCTTTGCAACTTTTGAGGCCCTGATGGATTGTGTTGATAGTGTTCGGATACTGCTGCTGAAAAGGCTATAATGGGGTTGATGATCAGATAAGATAAGACCAGAGAAGGTTAATGTCAGTGGACAGAGCAGAGATTCCTTTGAGGGAGAGAGGTGGGTTGGGAGATGCCCAGCAAGCACAGTCTCTCTGGAATTGGACAAACATCATAACAATTTGGGGATAAGCTCCTGCATCCTCACTCCAGGCTCTTATAATGAGACACCAGCCTTAAACTGAACAGTGCATGGGTAGGGGCTGGGGGTGAGGGAGAATAAAGAAAATTAATACATTAGAAATTAAAAACGTCAACTGAAAATAAATTCAATATTTGAAGGAAAGATGTCAAAGAGATAAATCAAACCAAAAATAGAAGACCAAAAGTTTGATAATTACAAATGTTTCCAGAAGCTACTGAGTCCATCCCTCCTCCCTTAGTCCTCATCCCAACACCTTCTCCAGGTACACTCAGGTAGGACTGCACTCCAGTCATCCAGGACACATGTTTTTCTAGTCCATATGGAAGACTAGTAAGACCTCTTTGGTAGTCTGCTTTGCTCTTCATGAAAATGCAGCTAAACCACCACATTTTATGGGCTCACTTCTCTTCTTGGAAGGCAAGCAGGGAAAAGAGACCATCACCACACTTTCCATCACAAGCCTTTAGCTAAAGTTAACACTCAATTATATGCAGTAATGGGAATGAGAAAATCTCTAACTCTAAAATCCATAAAATCCATCAAAGATCCCTTCAACCTTTGCCAACAAAATTCTCTTATCAAATCCACTGAATCATAGCAAAATTAATTAACTTCAATTTCTAGCTGTTATTTTCTTCAACTCACTTCTTGTTGAAATTTTAATTAGAAGTAAAGTGTCTAGGTGATTAGCAGAAAGATTTCAGGAGGGAAATGTGAAACTCTGGAAATTATAAACCAAATCCATGCATTCATTAAACAACAAAACATTTGCTGAGCTTCTAGAATATTTCAGAGACTCACTGAAAATACAGCAATGAACAGAAATATACGAGCTCTTTCATGAAGATTACATCCTACTAAGGGAGCGGGAAAGTAAATAAATGAACCAGTAAATAGATGATGGGTCAGATATATAATAATATTTGAATAACATTAACTACCCTTTAGGAGCTCTTTCATATTCTCTCAGAATTTTCTTCCCTTGGCTAATTAATTCCAATTATTCAACTCTAGTCAGTAAAGTCCTGTAAACACATTATAAACACAATGATAAGTGAGTGGGCATTCTCTTACCTTAAGCTGGTGGCATATTTTCTTCAGTGCATATGCTTCCTCTTCTGTATTGGGGATAAGTCTTATCACCTTATCACTGCAAGAAAGGAGGAAATGGTGATATTTACCTTTCAAAATGAAGATTTAGCCATCTCTATCTTTGTAGTTTTTTAAAAAACTGCCCCTGCATTTAAGAAGAAAAACAGCAAAACTTTGGACTGGCTGATGGACTATTTTACCCAGTTCTTGTTGCTCACTGATTGCATTAGTTTTTTTTTTTATCTCTGTCTTAAAATCACTTGTTTCTTCTTCAGCTTTTGAAGACTACAAACTCACACTTAAGCAGGGAAAGGCAGGAAGAGTGGCAACAAGACTAGAACTCTTCTGAATACCCCAGAGTGGATACCAAGAAAGAAATTCTTGATGACAGAAGAAAAAACATACTTTAAACACACACACACACACACACACACACACACACACACACTGCTGAAAAAGAATGAGAGGACATATAGAATCCATACACTATGGACCATTCCTGGTTTGGATTCTTCCCACGTTAAGAACAATAAAGATAAGCCCATCTCTATGGGGCCTCTAATTTCTCTAGTACAGTGCTTCCTGACTGGTATGTAGAATCCTACTGGAAGGCCATCAAATTGTTTATAGGTATTCCATGTGACACTGATGACTCTAAAATTTTTAAAGTGATAACAATTTTACATCATTTTCTGCAGCCATTAAAATGATACCACAGTTGAAGTTATATTTGAACACTCTCTAACTGTCTTTCCATAAAGATTCTGGATTGCTTAAGAAGACTGCAGGTGTCGTGCCATCTGTCAGAGAGTTGTCTGTGGTGGTGACCTGTCCCTCTGGTGTGCCACACAGGTACTATCATTCTGTATATGTCATGATGAAGACAGGTTGGGAAGCACACTCTAGTGTATAATAAACAACTGTCAGTATGTTTTGAACAGAGTAGACACATTAAATATTTAATGGATTGGTGCAAAGGCAATCATTAAGAATTCTTGGCTTCCAGAGGAAATGTAGAAAAAACTAAATAAAGTACAACAGAAAAAAAAAATTTCATAACCCTCTATGGCATTTTATAATGACAGAAGATAAAGTAGAACATCATTAAGACCATATATATATATAAAGCACAACACAAAAACTCTAGCAGTTCACCCATAACTTCTGTCTTCAGCCTGACAGGTGTGCTGGAATCACGATGGGATTTGCATGCTTTTCCACGGTTTTACTTAGATGAATAGCAGTTTCCAAGGCGAGGCAAGATTAATAGGGAGGGCATTAGGGAGGTTTCCAGATTTACTGGACAATGATTCTTTTATTTTTATTTATTGTTCTTATTGATTTTGGAAAGAGAGGAAGGGAGAGAGAGAAACATCAATATGAGAGAGAAACATCGATCGGTTGCCGACTGGGGATTGAACCCACAACCTACGTATGAGCATTGACAAGTGACATTTTGGTGCACAAGATGACACTCCAACTAGCTGAGCCACACGGCCAGGGCTGAACAATGATTCTTTAGGGCTGTGTATTCATTTCTAATCACTTTAGCTGTGTCATTTCAAATGATCTTATTGTACCTTTGTTAGGCCTATGAATTAAAAGGTCCTTGGCTTGCTCATGATAACTTAGTATGTTTTACTACTACCCTAATCTGGCTTTACAGCTTTGGTTTCCTCAAAGTCACAGAAAATAACCTTTCAGCATCTTTTTCTGGAAAGAATAAAAAGGAAGTAGAAGGAAAGAAATAATCATCAAGTCACTGTAATACAACTCCAAATATGACCTTTAGAATTGAAATGTAATTACACCTTTTCTCTTTTTCATTTTTGATACACAATGCACTGACCTTTGCTTTCCTGGCTTCATCAGATCCTGGCCTCTTCTACCAGACCCATTATAATTCCTGGCCGAGAAAGACACCTCTGCGGGGCGATATGGTTGTTTCTGAGGGATGGATCACTTGGCATTTTGCTGGAAACTCCTCCATCGGGCCCTGTCAGCTTCCCAAGAGTACAAAGAAAGCAATCTGCAGCCGTTTCACAACCGTGGGAAGATGAAGAGAAAATGTAACCCTGGTGATTGCTGAAATCTAGCTTTGTCATTCATTAAAAAAAAAAAAATCATTTCAGCTCAGCTTGTAGAAATTCTCAGGTGCAACTTGAGAAATGTGTTTATTACTGTTTGATTACTTATCAAAGAACAGAGAATAAGGAAAGCTATTCAGGAAAATCCATAAAATGTCTTACTTTTTTACAAGCCAATAAATTATAGGGGTAGACTAACCAGTAACCCAAAACCAACAAGAGTTCTTTATTCAGCATGTGAAGCCCAATGACCCCCAAATGCCCCATTTGTCTCACCAAACAGAAAGCTTGCTCTCCCTAGATCTGATAGCTGGCCGTTTTTGAAGTGAACAATAATTCAGTACTACAAATAGGTTTCAGGTAGTGAAATAGCGACTGGAACTTAGAAAAACCAGCTGTGAGCAAGTATCAAAGAAGATGAACTGAGAGGCTTTCTAATGTATCAGTATTTGATCCGCTAGGTGGCAACATCAATTTCAGACCCCTTGACTATCCTTTGGGAATAAGATGATGGAATCAAAGATCTGAACATGGTTGAGGTTAGAGAGGGGACTGGGTAACTGTACATGTATTTGTACAGTTATTTCTAACTCAGACAGCCTATATAAAGTTGTCAGCAAAAAGCAGAACAGTGTTTTTAATTACAGTTTAAGTATATAATATAGAGGTAGTATATCTCAGATAAGTAACCTCATGATATACTTAAATTTTGTCCCCTTGCCTTACAGGACAAATGAGGTTGTGTGGCTATCATGCTAGCATCAAGTTTCATTTTGAGTTAGATTACTAATCGTTACGTATAGTAGCAACCACATGGACGAGATCATCTTAAGTAAATGCAATCCATTTTAAAAGTGTATAACAAGAATGTGTGCATCCAGAGAAAAGAATCTGGCAAGAGAACACCATCGCTAACTTTTTACAGTCTTCTGGGCCTCTGAGTCCTCCTTGAAGTGATGAACTCCCACTCACCTTTTCACTTTATGTCATTTGAGTTTGATGACTACCACATTTACTAGGACACCCATGGAAGGACGTCTCTGTTTTACGGGCAACTCGAGAGTCCTCCTCATCCTCCTTTTGAAAGACATGGATGAGATACTCCAGAGTTTTGCTCTGGCTCCTAGCATGGCCTTTCACAGTTGACCCCATTATTAGACTCTAAATTTCTCTACTTTATGAATCCATGCTTGTAAAAATCAAAACATGACAGAGGATATGAAACAAAGTTCCCCTCCCAGCTCTCTTTCAACCTTGACTTTTTATCCTCCCCTAGGAGCCTTGCTAATAGTCCCTCATGACTCCCTCAGACTCCTCTCTGCATTGACACACACACACTCACACCCAACAGTCTGTTTGTTTGTTTTTTAATCCTCACCGAGGATATACTTTCATTAATTTCTAGAAAGAGTGGAAGGGAGAGAGAGAGAGAGGGAGAGAGAAATTGATGTGAAAGAGAAATACCAATTAATTGCTTCCCATATGAGCCCCGAGCAGGGATTGAATCTGAAACCTAGGTATGTGTCCTGATTGGGAATTGAACCCACAATCTTTTGGTGTATGGGATGACGCTTCAACCCACTGAGAAACCTGGCCAGGACACAACAGTCTATTTTATGGCATTTAAAAATACAAATTTGCTTTAATTTTTCACTGAATATATTGGTTTTAAAATACTATTTTAAAAATAGACAGTTGGATTCTATATACCAATATTTTATTTTGGAGTTTTATCTTATATTCATACAGAGATTTTTTTTAAAGTAAACGTTTTATAAACTTAAAAAATCATGTTTGTTTTGAATCACCCTTATATGTTTTGGAATCAGAATTATGCTAGTCATAGAATTAATTGGGAAATTTTCCACTTGTAATATGTTTTGACATTTGAATGACACAGACATTGTGTTTTTGATTGTTTTGTAGAATACACACAAATTTTTTCAAGGTGGCAGCTCCTCTTCCATTTTGTGTGGGGAAGGGGGAACTTGAAGGTTAGATATCTATCTTCTTAATTCTTCTGTGGATATTGGTCTAGTCAGTTCCCCCCACCCCCCAGCTTTTGGAGTTAATTTGGGTAATTTACATTTCCTGGAAACCATCCACTCACTTATATAAAATATATTAATATACATTACTAATTAACATTATAATTGGCATCTTATCTTTGTCCCTTTTTAGTGTCCTAATGTTGTGTTCTTTTTTAAAAAAAAATTTTTTTTTTCTTTACTGATTTTAGAGAGAGAGGAAGGGAGAGGGAGAGAGAAAGAAACATCAATGAGAGAGAACATCGATTGGGCATCTCCTATATGCTCCTCCCTGGGGATTTGGCCCACAACCTGGGCATGTTCTCTGAGCAGGATCTGAAGTGGTGACCTCTTGGTGCATGGGTCAATGCTCAACCACTGAGCCACATTGGCCAGGCCTTTTTTAAGGTCCTTAATCAGACTTTCCAAAAATTTTATTTAATTGTTTTTTTAAAAATAATCTTTTTAAATTGACTGTTTCTTTTTGTGAATATATCATTAATTTCTGTCTCTATCTTTATTCTGTACTTCTTTCTTTAGGTCTACTTTGTTACTCATGTTTTAATATGTGATATTCTTATTGATATTAAGGTCTAATAGTTGATTAATGTCAGTTTTTAGTTCCTATTTACCAAAGGGATATTTTGAAGAACATAAAAAATTCTACATATACCCATTAAACACGTTTAGTTATGTTATCTAGATCTCTTTTCTTATTTCTTGTCCACTAAATGTGACAATTTTTGATAGAATTTTATTTAATATAACTACTGTGATATTGGATTTGTCAACTTATTTTTGGATTTAAAAACTTTGATTTATGTATTTGGATGAGAGGTAGCTATATAAGTGCTCATCACCACTATATCTTCTTTGATCCATATATTTTGATGATATGTAACTATGTAAGTGCTCATAACTACTATATCTTCTGGATGGAATAAAATTTTTATTCAAAACATAATGTCCTTAAAAACATCCTTTGCTGGCTCATTTCATGCTCTGGACGTTGCATTCCATTTTTCACAACATGATGGCCACTCCTGTTTTCTTGTTGTTTGGCTGGCCCGTGTTTCCAAGTTCCTATGCTTATTTCCAGACGTGTCTGTTTCTCGCAAACATCACAATGCTAGATTCAATTTTTAAAAAATCTAGTATGAGACCTTCTGATGTTTCACTGCAGAATTTTACTTATTCATATTAGTTATAATATGTGTGGTTTTATTTCCTTTTTATTTGTTATGGGTTCTTGTTTCTTGTGTCTAAGTGTGGATATCTGCATTATCTCTTCAAAATTCATTTGTTGAAGTTTTAAACCCCAGTGTCTCAGGATGTGACTGTATTTGGAAACAGGGTCGTTGAAGAAGTAATTAAGTTAAAATGAGGTCATTAGGGTGGGCCCTAATCCTATATAACTGGTTACCCTTATAAGAGGAGGACATTTGGGTCCAGACATGCACAGAAGGTTGACATATAAAGACATAGGGAGAAGACAGTCATCTACTAGCCAAGGAGAGAGGCCTTGGAAGAAACCAAGCTTGCTGACACCATGATCTCAGACCTCTAGCCCCAGAACTGTGAGAAATCAATTCCTGTTTAAGTCACCCAATCTCTGGTGCTTTGTAACCAGAGCCCTAGTGAACTAATACACACCCTGATGGCCATGGCTTGACAGGTATGCCCCAGGGAGCTAGTCCTTGATATCTGGAAGATTTTATTTATCTTGTTCCTATATTCCATCAATACTCTATGCATTTTTTATCATAAAACTCATTGCACTCACTGTCATTATTTGTTCAATGCCTATATCTTTTATTAAGCTCTACACATTTTTGTTAACTCTGTGGCAGTCCTGGACTGTGAGAGTGTCTCTATAGCATGGTTCGAAGCTTTTCTTGAGGAGCCCAGAGCCAATTTTTTTTGTTTTAATTGCAAATGCTATATTATGCAGTGTGTAAATTAGGAGCCCATGCCATGCATGGTAGAGGCCTGGGGTATTCACTTCCAAAGTTACTTCCCACCCCTCAAATCTTTAGTGGACTAAAACTTCTCTCAGTTTTTTCTCCAGCTGCAGGGTGGAATTTTCTTGACACTTTGAGGCTCCTTGTTTTAGGTAGAGACTTGCTTCTGTATTTCTTTCTCCCATAACAGGCATGGGATCCCAGCCTTGGCCTGGAGGGCCCCTTTCAAAGTCCTGACTCCCAGAACAACAAGGCATCAGCCTTCTCTTTCCACTTCAGCTTTATTTTTCCTCCTTATATGCTTGGCATCTGGAATTTTCCTCTTTCTTTCTACAAAGCTCAGTTGTCTATTAAAACAAATGACAGGTGATAAAAGCATGTGCTGTACTCTGGAGGCAAGCTGCTGTGTGACCTTATGCATGGCTTTAACTTCTGTGCTTCAGTCCCTCTGGCTATGGAATGGGGAAACCAGTGCTTAACTCATGGGATACTGTGGGAATTAAATGCATGTACATGTCAAGTGCTTAGAATAATGCCTAACACATAGTAAGTGTTATAGAGATGCTTGATATTATCATTACATTTGTACATCTTCCACTTTATCCCATTTTTATGCTTTGAGAGTTCCGGACTGCATCAACTCAGTCCTCTGTGTTCTCTCATGTTCTAACCTGTTGAATGGAAGAATAAATACGATTTCCTCAAGAGGAAACTATTGTAGCAGACATCCTGGGAGGCCTCTGAATGTATGACGTGGCCATAGTCCTCCTTCAGGTGTCCTTTGTGGTCCTGTCCCTGGGACCACAGCTACTGTGACACCTGACTTAAAGGCAGTCAGTGGACCATAAGCTGGAATGAAAAGTGAATCCTTCCCAGTCAGGCTCATTCCACTGGACAGTGCTGACAGCGGATCCAGATCCTGTCATTGGGAGTTTGCACTTGAGACGTAAGAAAATAATCAGTGAGTTTGCAGTATCAGGAGCAGTGGCTGTAGATTCAGGTAATAGCCAAGTTCCCATAATGGCGAAATTCTCAAGCAGGGAGCAGGTACTTTGCCCCAGTTTGGAAACAGTCCCCATTCTTCCTGTGTTTATTTATAGTCAATGTCTAACATCTCACACATACCTTTTCAAACTTAACAAATGCACCATTTCTAAGAACATTCAAACTTCAGATACTTCAGTTTTTCATTCCTATCTCCAAATGACCAGATTTATCTTCTTTGATTTATTTCTGTCTTCATTTAGGGGAGAGAGCGAGCAAAACTGGACTCTAATCTGGGCTCCACTACTTGCTGTGTGCCCTGAGCCAAATTGCTGAAACATTTAGAACCAATGATTCCTAATCCTTAAATTGGGGGAAAAAACCAATACATTGTTTCTTCAAGTTTTTGTGAAAACAATCTCAGCCACATTTGTTAAGGCCACATTAAGTACCAGACGTGTTGGCAGGTGCCAGGGAAATAGCTCCTGCCTGTGGTGGACTTACAGTTATATTCCCAATGGTCTGGGAAATGCCTACTGTATTATACTCTCTCAATGCACAGTAGCTACTGTTATTACCTCTCCAGGAAAATATTTGTTTCATCCTTTAGAACTTAGAGAGCTAAAAGCAGATGCTTCTCCAAGTGTGTTTCACTGTGAACATCAGAAACAACAAAACATGATTTTATTATGGATATATTTCACCTTTTTTGTTGTTGCTGGTGTTTTTGTTTCTTGACCTTCTCATAGGTATTTAAATCTCATTAGTGATCAGTCTCCTGATTTGGGATGTAACTATTTCCTTTCTTCTAGGGAAGCACTTTGGCATCTGAGAAACATACATATTAGACAGACAATCTCATTGTTTCCTACAAGAGCAATTGAGGATATAGGACATTTTATATAAAGTAAAAATAGAAAATTAGTAATTTTAAAGAAAGTCCCGAGTAGATATTCTCACTATTGGTACAAGAGGCATGTGTTCAATTTTTCAATAATTTTAAAGACCCAGTTTATCTGGATAGAGAGAAGGATTTCTATACTCTTTGCCTGACACAAGGAATCAAATTTGATGACTATAGTGGCTGCTTTGGCTGCATCTTCAAATCGACTCCCCCCCACCCCCTTTTTAAATTTTTATTAATTCACTTATTTTTGTTACAGATGTTTCTCCTCTCCTCCCCAGAAATCCTCCTCTTGATCCCCCCACAGCATTGTTGTCTATACCCATTGGTAATGCATATAAGTTCTATGGTTTACCTTTTCCTTACTCCCCGCCCCTCTCCTCTGAGGTTTGTCAGTGTGATTCCTACTCCTTTCTATGTCTCTGGGTCTATTTTGTTCATCAGCTTATTTTGTTTATTATATCCACAAATAAGTGAGATTATGTGATATCTCTGGCTTATTACACTTAGCATAATACTCTCCAGGTCCCTCCATGTCATCTCAAAAAATAAGAGATCTTTCTTTCTTACAGTTGCATAGTATTACATGGTGTATATGTACCACAGTTTTTTTTTTTTCAATCTACTCATCTATCGAAGGACACTTGGACTGCTACCAGATCTTATCAATTGTAAATAGTGCTGCTATGAATATAGGGGTACATATATTCTTTTTGATTGGTGTTTCAGACTTCTTAGGATATATTCCTAGAAGTGGGATCACTGGGTCAAATGGAAGTTTGATTTTTAATTTTTTGAGGAAACACCATATTGGTTTCCATAGTGGCTGCACCAGTTTGCATTCCCACCAGCAGTGTACTAGAGTCCCCTTTTCTCCACAACCTCACCAGCACTTGTTTGATGATTTGTTGATGGCAGCCATTCTGGCAGGTATGAGGTGATACCTCAGAGTTGTTTAATTTGCATCTCTCTGATAATCAGCGACATTGAACATTTTTTCATATGTTTCTTGACTATTTGTATGCCCTGACTGGAGAGGTGTCTATTTAGGTCTCTGCCCATTTTTTAATTGGGTTCTTTGTCTTCCATTGATTGAGTTGTATGAGTACTTTATATATTTTGGAGATTATCTGATGTATCATTGGCAATTATGCTCTCCCATATACTGGGTTCCCTTTCCATTTTGATACTTGTTCCTTTTGCTGTGCAGAAGCTTTTTAGTTTGATATAGTCCCATGCATTAATTTTCTCCTTTGTTTCTCTTGCCTTAGATGATGGATCAGTGAAAATTCTGCTGCGTGTGATGTCTGAAAATATGTTGCTTACATTTTCTTCTAGAATTTTTATGGATTCACAAGTCACATTTAAGTCTTTTATCCATTTTGAGTTTATTGTTGTGTATGGTGTAAGGTGGTGGTCTAGTTTCATTTTTTTGCATGTAGCTGTCCAATTTTCCCAACACTGTTTATTTATTTATTTTCTCCAATTTTTATTAATTTGTTTTTGTTACAGATGTTTCTCCTTTTCCCTCCTAGACACCCTCCTCCCAATCCTACCCCCCTCCTCCCATCCCCCCTAGCATTGTTGTCTATATCAATTGGTTATGCATACATGCAAATGAGTTTTTTGGTTCATCTCATCTATCTCCTCTGACCCCTACTCTGAGGTTTGTTAGTCTGAACCATACTCCTTTCTATGTCTCTGGGTCTATTTGGTTTATCAGCCCACTTTGTTTATTATAGTCCACAAATAAGTGAGATCATGTGGTATTTGTCTTTCTCTGATTGGCTTATTTCACTTAGCATAATACTCTTAAGATCCCTCCATGTTGTCTCAAATGATAAGAGATCTTTATTTCTTACAGCTGCATAGTATTCCATTGTATATGTATGTACCACAGCTTTTTATCCACTCATTTATTGATGGACACTTGGGCTGTTTCCAGATCCTAGCAATTGTAAATAGTGTTGCTATAAATATAGGGATACATATATTCTTTCTGATTGCCAACATCATTTATTGAAGAGGCTGTCTTTATTTCATTGTATGCTCTTGCCACCTTTGTCAAATATTAATTGAGCATAATGTCTTGGGTCAATTTCTGGGTTCTCTGTTCTGTTCCATTGACCTATATGCCCGTTCTTGTGCCAGTAGCAGGCTGTTTTGATTACAATGGCTTTGTAGTATAACCTGATATCCAGTATTGTGATTCCCTCCTACTTTTTCTTCTTTTTCAAGATTGCTGTAGCTATTTGGGGTCTTTTTTTGGTGCCATATAAACTTTTGGAGTATTTGTTCTAGTTCTGTGAAATATGTAGTTGGTATTTTGATGGGGATTGCATTGAAACTATAGATGGATTTGGATAGTAAAGACATTTTAATGATGTTAATTCTTCCAATCCATGAGCAAGGCATGTGCTTCCACTTTTTTTATATCTTCCTCTATTTCTTTCTTCTTCTTCTTTTTTTTTTAATGTCTATAGTTTTCTGAAAACAGGTCCTTTACTTTTTTGGTTAAGTTTATTCCTAGATATCTTAATTTTTTTTTGCCACAGTGGTAAATGGGATTTTTAAAGTTTCTCTTTCTGTGAGTTCATTATTGATGTAAAAATGCTGTTGATTTTTTTTTTATGTTAATTTTGTATCCTGCTACTTTGTCAAATTCGTTTATTAGCTCCAGCAGATTTTTGATGGAGTCTTTAAGGTTTTCTATATACAAAATCATGTCATCTGCAAATAATGACAGTTTCACTTCCTCCTTTCTAATTTGGATCCCGTTTATTTTTTCTTCATGTGTAATTGCTGTAGCTATGACTTCCAGTACTATGTTAAATAAGAGTGGCTAAAGTGGGCATCCCTGTCTTGTTCCTGTTCTTAAGGGAAATGCTTTTAGTCTTTGCCCATTGAGTATGATGTTGACTGTAGGTTTTTCATATATGGCCATTATTATGTCAAGATATGGTCCCTCTAGAAAAAGCATTCAACAAAATCCAGCACCCATTTTTGATAAAAACGCTCAGCAATGTGGGAATAGAGGGATCTTATCTCAACATAATAAAGGCTATATATGAAAAACCTACAGCCAACATCATACTCAATGAGCAAAAACTAAAAGCATTCCCCAAAAGAATGGGAACAAGACAGGGATGCCCACTTTCGCCACTGTTATTAACATAGTACTGGGAGTCTTAGCCACAGCAACCAGACAGGAAGAAAAAAAATAAAGGGAATCCAAATTGGAAAGGAAGAAGTGAAACTGTCATTATTGCAGATGACATGATATTGTACATAGAACACCCTAAAGATTCCATCAAAAATTTACTAGACTTAAAAAATAAATTTTGGAAAGTAGCAGGATACAAAATTGACGTCAAGAAATTAATGGCGTTCTTATACACCAATGATGAAATCACAGAAGGAAAAACTAAAAAGAAAATCCCATTTACCATCACAGTAAAAATAAATTAAGATACCTAGGAATAAACTTAACCAAAGAAGTAAAGGACCTATTTGCAGAAAACTACAGGACATTGGAAAAAGAAATAGAGGAAGATATAAAAAGTGAAAGCACATAATTGTTCATGGATTGGAAGAATTAACATCATTAAAATGTCCTTACTACCCAAAGCAATCTATAGATTCAATGCAATCCCCATCAAAATACCAACCACATATTTCACAGACCTAGAATACCCCAAAAGTTTATATGACACCAAAAAAAACCCAAAATAGCTACAGCAATCTTGAAAAAGAAGAATAAAGTAGGAGGGAATCGCAATACTGGATATAAAGTTATATTACAAAGCCATTGTAATCAAAACAGCTTGGTACTGGCACAAGAACAGGCATATAGCCCTGGCCAGTTTGGCTCAGCAGATTAGCGTCGGCCTGTGGACCAGAAAGTCCTGGGTTTGGTTCCACTAGGGGCACGTATCACCAAGAAAAAAAAAAAAAGGAACAGGCATATAGATCAATGGAACAAAACAGAGAACCCAGAAACTGACCCAAGACAATATGCTCAATTAATATTTGACAAAGGTGGCAAGAGCATACAATGAAATAAAGACAGCCTCTTCAATAAATGATGTTGGCAATCAGAAAGAACATATGTATTCCTATGTTTATAGCAACACTATTTACAATTGCTAAGATCTGGAAACAGCTCAAGTGTCCATCAATAAATGAGTGGATTAAAAACCTGTGGTACATGTACGCAATGGAATACTATGCAGCTGTAAGAAAGATCTCTTATCCTTTGAGGTGGTATGGAAGGACCTGGAGAGTATTATGCTAAGCGAAACAAACCAAGTGGAGAAAGACAAATATCACATGATCTCACTTATTTGTGGAATATAATGAACTAAACAAACTGGGAACAAAATTGACCAAGAGACATAGAGGTGGGGTACAGACTGACAAGCCTCAGAGGAGGGGGGCTGGGGGAAGAAGAGATAAACCACAGAACATACATGCATGTATGCATGACCAATGAACATAGATAACAAAGCTGGGGATGGGGCTGTGGGGGAGGGTAGGAAGGTGTCAATGGGGGAAAAATGAGAAATATCTGTAACAAAAACAATAAATAAAAAATTTAAAAAAATTAATGTTCTATCTTCAAAAAAAAAAAAAAGATCTCTCTATTCCCACATTGCTGAGCATTTTCATCAGAATTGGGTGCTGGATTTTGTCGAATGCTTTTTCAGCACCTATTGATATGATCAAATGGTTTTAATCTTTTATTTTGTTTATGTGGTGTATCACAATTATTGATTTTTGAATACTATACCAGCCTTGCATTCCTGGGATGAATCCCACTTGGTCATGATGAATAATTTTTTAATATATTATTGTATGTGATTTGCTAGTATTTTGTTCAGGATTTTGGCATCTATGCTTATTAAACATATTGGCCTATAATTTTCTTTGTAGTGTCTTTATCTGGTTTTGAAATTAGAATTATGTTGGCCTCATAAAATGAGTTTGGAAGACTTCCATTTTTCTGTATTTGTTGCAATAGTTTGAGGAGAATGGGTGTTCTTGTTTGAATGTTCGGTAAAACTCTCCTATGAAGCCTTCAGGGCCTGGGCTTTCATTTGCTGAGAGTTTCTTAGTCACGGCTTCAATTTCCCTAGTTGTTATTGGTGTGTTCAAGTTTTCTATTTCTTCCCAGTTCAGTTTTGGGAGACTGTGTAATTCTAGAAATGTGTCCATTTTGCCTAGGTTGTCCAATCTGTTGGCGTATAACTGTTCATAGTATTATTTATTTATTTATTTCTTTTGCAAGTAGAAAATTTGCATTTTATTTATTTATTTATTTTTTATTAATTAATTTTTGTTACAGATGTTTCTCCTTTTTCCCCAACTGATTCCCCCCTCCCCCTCCCTCCCTGCCCTGTCCCTAGTTTGTTGTCCATGTCCAATGTTCATGCATACATGCATATAAGTTCTGTGGTTTATCTCTCCCCCATCACCCCCTCTTCTGGGGATTGTCAGTCTGTACCCCACTTCCACGTGTCTGGAACTACCCTATTCCTCAGACTGTTATGGTCATTATATTCCACAAATAAGTGAGATCATATGATACTTGTCTTTCTCTGTTTGGCTTGTTTCACTTAGGATGATACTTTCCAGGTCCCTCCATGTCGACTCAAAGGATAAGAGATCTTTCTTTCTTACAGCTGCATAGTACTCCATTGTGTAGATGTACCACTGCTTTTTTATCCATTCGTCTACTGATGGACACTTGGGCTGTTTCCAGATCTTAGCTATTGTAAATAGTGCTGCTATGAACATGGGGGTACATATATTCTTTCTAATTGGTATTTCAGGCTTCTTAGGGTATTTTCCTAGAAGTGGGATCACTGGGTCAAATGGAAGTTTAATTTTTAATTTTTTGAGGTAACACCATATTGTTTTCCACAGCAGCTGCACCAGTCTGCATTCCCACCAGCAGTGTATTAGAGTCCCCTTTTCTCCACACCCTCACCAACACTTGTTGTTTGATGATTTGTTGATGGTGGCCATTCTGACAGGTGTGAGGTGATACCTCATTGTTGTTTTAATTTGCATCTCTCTGATGATTAGTGATGATGAGCATTTCTTCATATGTCTCTTGGCCATTTGTATGTCCTTTTTGGAGAGGTGTCTACTCAGCTCCTCTACCCATTTTTTAATTGGGTTCTTTGTCTTCCTTTTGTTGAGTTGTATGAGCACTCTCTATATATTGGAAATTAACCCCTTATCTGCTACATCATTGGCAATGATGGTCTCCCATACAGTGGGTTACCTTTCCATTTTGATGATTGTTTTTTTTTTTTTTTTTTTTGCTGTGCAGAAGCTTTTTAGTTTGATGTAGTCCCATGTGTTCATTTTTTCCTTTGTTTCTGTTGCCTTAGGTGATGTATCAGTGAAAATTCTGCTCCGTATGATGTCTAAAATTTTGTTGTCTACATTTTCTTCTAGAATTTTTATGGATCCACGGGTCACATTTAAGTCTTTTATTCATTTTGAGTTGATTTTTGTGTATGGTGTAAGTTGATGGTCTAGTTTTATTTTTTTTGCATGTAGCTGTCCAATTTTCCCAACACCATTTATTAAAGAGGCGGTCTTTACTCCACTGTATGCTCTTGCCACCTTTGTCAAATATTAATTGAGTGTATTGCCTTGGGTCCATTTCTGGGTTTTCAGTTCTGTTCCACTGGTCTATATGCCTGTTCTTGTGCCAGTACCAGGCTATTTTGGTTACAGTCGCTTTGTAGTATAACCTGATATCTGGTATTGTGATCCCACCTACTTTGTCCTTCTTTTTCAAGATTGCTGTGGCTATTCGGGGTCTTTTTTGGTTCCATATGAACTTTTGAAGTATTTTTTCTAGTTCTATGAAATATGTCATTGATATTTTGATGGGAATTGCATTGAATCTATAGATTGCTTTGGGTAATATGGACATTTTAATGATGTTAATTCTTTCAATCCATGAACAGGGTATGTGCTTCCACTTTTTTATATCTTCCTCTATTTCTTTTTTCAATGACCTGTAGTTTTCTGCAAATAGGTCCTTTACTTCTTTGGTTAAGTTTATTCCTAGGTATCTTAATTTTTTTGGCATGATGGTAAATGAGATTGTTTTTTCAGTTTCTCTTTCTGTGAGTTCATCATTGGTGTACAAGAATGCCGTCGATTTCTTGACGTTAATTTTGTATCCTGCTACTTTGCCAAATTCATTTATTAAATCTAGTAGATTTTTGATGGAGTTTCCTATGTATTAAGTCTAGTAGATTTTTAGGGTTTTCTATGTATAATATCATGTCATCTGCAAATAATGACAGTTTCACTTCCTCCTTTCCAATTTGGAGCCCTTTTATTTTTTCTTCATGTCTGATTGCTGTGGCTAAGCCTTCCAGTACAATGTTAAATAAGAGTGGCGAAAGTGGACATCCCTGTCTTGTTCCTGTTCTTAATGGAAATGTTTTTAGTTTCTGTCCATTGGGTATGATGTTGGCTGTAGGTCTTTCATATATGGCATTTATTATGTCGAGATATGATCCCTCTATTCCCACATTGCTGAGCGTTTTTATCAGAAATTGGTGCTGGATTTTGTCAAATGCTTTTTCAGCATCTATTGATATGATCATGTGGTTTTTATTCTTCATTTTGTTTATGTGGTGTATCACATTTATTGATTTGCGAATATTGTACCAGCCTTGCATCCCTGGAATGAATCCCACTTGGTCATGGTGAATAATTTTTTTGATGTATTTCTGGATCCGATTTGCTAATATTTTGTTCAGGATTTTGGCGTCTATGTTCATCAGGGATATTGGCCTGTAGTTTTCTTTCTTTGTAGTGTCTTTTTCTGGTTTTGGAATTAGAGTTATGCTGGCCTCATAGAAAGTGTTTGGAAGTCTTCCTTCTTCTTGAATTTTTTGAAATAGTTTGAGGAGAATGGGTGTTAGTTCTTTTTTGAATGTTCGGTAAAACTCCCCCGTGAAGCCATCTGGGTCTGGGCTTTTGTTTGCTGGGAGAGTCCTGATTACCTCTTCAATTTCCTTAGTTGTTATTGGTCTGTTCAAGTTTTCTATCTCTTCCCGGTCCAGTTTTGGGAGACTGTGTGTTTCTAGAAATTTGTCCATTTCGCTCAGATTGTCGAATTTGTTGCCATATAGTTGTTCATAGTAGTTGTTAACAATTTTTTGAATTTCTGTGGTGTTGGTTGTTACTTCTCCTCTTTCATTTCTGATTTTGTGTATTTGGGTTCTCTTTCTTTGTTTCTTGGTGAGTCAAGCTAAGGGTCCATCAATCTTGTTTATCTTTTCAAAAAACCAGCTCTTTGTTTCATTGATCCTTTGAATTGTTGTTGTTGTTGTTTTTTTTTTTTGGTCTCTATGTCGTTTATTTCTGCTCTGATCTTTACTATTTCCTTCCTTCTACTTGCTCTGGGGTTTTCTTTTTTTTTGCTTTCTAATTCTTTAAGTTGTGAGGTTAGACAGTCAATTAGAAATTTTTGTTGTTTTTTGAGGTGGGCCTGTAGTGCTATGAACTTCCCTCTCAGAACTGCTTTCGCTGCATCCCATAGATTTTGTGTTGTTGTGTGTTCATTTTCATTGGTTTCCAGGAAGTTTTTAATTTCTTCCTTCATCTCCTCAGTGACCCATTCATTGTTCAATAACATGTTATTTAGCCTCCATGTGTTGAAATGTCTTTGCATGTTCTTGTTGCAATTGATTTCTAGTTTCATGCCATTGTGATCTGAGAAGATACTTGATATGATTTCAATCTTCTTGAACTTGTAGAGATTTAGTTTGTGTCCTATCATGTGGTCTATCTTTGAGAATGTCCCATGTGCACTTGAGAAGAATGTGTATTCTGTAGTTTTGGGGTGTAATTCTCTGTAGATATCTATTAAATCCATTTGGTCTAGTGCTTCATTTAGAGTCTCTGTTTCCTTGCTAATTTTTTGCCTAGAGGATCTATCCAGTGCTGTCAACGGGGTGTTGAAGTCCCCTGCTATGATTGTATTGTTGTCGATTTCTCCTTGGAAGTCCTCCAGAAGATTTTTAATATATTTTGGTGCTCCTATATTGAGTGCATATATGTTTATCAAGATTATATCCTCCTGTTGGATAGATCCTTTCAATATTTTGTAGTGGCCTTCTTTGTCTCTAGTTATGGTCTTCATTTTGAAATCTACTTTATCAGATATGAGAATTGCTACCCCAGCTTTTTTTTTGCTTTCCATTTGCTTAGAACATTTTTTCCCATCCCTTCACTTTCAACCTATGTGAGTCTTTTGTTGTGAGGTGGGTCTCTTGTAAACAACATATAGATGAGTCATGCTTTCTTATCCAATCAGCTACTCTGTGTCTTTTTATGGGAGCATTCAATCCATTTACATTTAAGGTGATTATTGATATGTGCTTTTTTATTGCCATTTTTGTTTAGTGTGGTTCTATTTTTCTTCCCATTTCTACTGCTAATTATAGCAGTCCTTTTAACATTTCTTGCAGTGCTGGTTTGGTGCTAATGTATTCCCTTAGCCTTTTTTTGTCTGGGAAGCTCTTTATTTGACCTTCTATTTTGAATGACAGTCTTGCTGGGTAGAGTAGTCTTGGATTCAGATTCTTGATTTTCATGACTTTGATTACTTCATGCCATTCCCTTCTGGCCTGTAGTGTTTCTTGTGAGAAGTCAGCTGAGAGCCTTATGGGGTTCCCTTTGTAGGTAACCTGTTGGTTATCTCTTGCTGCTTTTTGGATTCTTTCTTTGTCTTTAATTTGTGGCATTTTAATTACTATGTGTCTCGGTGTGGGCCTGTTTGGGTTCTTCTTACTTGGGACTCTCTGTGCTTCTTGAACTTGAATGCCTTCTTCCTTTACCAAATTAGGAAAGTTTTTTGTCACAATTTATTTTTAATATATTCTCTATCCCATGTTCATTTTCTTCTTCTTCGGGGACTCCTATGATGTGAATATTATTACGTTTCCAGTTGTCCCACAGTTCTCTTAAGCTGTCATCCTGTTTGTTAATAGTTTTTTCCTTTTGTTTTTCTGATTGGTTGATTTTTTCTACCCTGTCTTCTAATTCACTGATCCGGTCCTCAGCTTTCTCTACTCTGCTTTTTAAACCTTCCAATGTGTTTTTCATTTTTGATATGTCATTTTTTATCTCTTCTTGATGGTTTTTAATTTCCAATGGGCTTATTTTCAGTTTCTCTATGTCCTTACTCATGCTGTTCAGCTTCCTCAAGATCATGGCTCTGAATTCTAGTTCTGTTAACATGCCTAATTGCTCTACATTGATATTATCTTCAGTGGAGGTCTCTTGCTCTTTCATTTGCCTTCTGTTTCTGTGTTTCACCATTTTGGCTATCACTGTGGGCTTTGGAGCCTGTCAAGTTCTCCCTGTGGATGTTGGTGTTCTGCTGTTTGTGGCTCCCACTCCTGTGTTTAGATGAGCGAGGGAGGACCCATGTTAAACACCACTGTCAAGTCTTACTTTCCTGGTTAAAGTTGCTAGCCCAGGAAAGGTACTCTTTCCCTCTAGCTTTTTGCCTGGAGGCTAGCAGTCGAGGTTACTTGATGAGTTTTGGGTTTGTCAGTTGATTGAAAAACTCCCTCAGGTGCTCAGCACAAGGGGATTTCCCCAGGGTGAGGCAGATGGTTGTTAATGAGCTTCAATTAGCACTTCAGTGGCCCACAGGGTGGGGTTGGATCTTCGAGGGAGGGGCTGCTGTCTCTCCTCAGAGCCCTGGGAAGGAGCAATATGGCCACCGTCCTGAGTGGCTGCCACTCAGCAAAAGCTCTGATCGCCCTCCAAATCCCAAGTGTCCCCACACAGTTCTAGTCCAGTCTGCCCTCCCTCTGCTGGAGCCCAAGGTGAGTGGCTGTGGCTGTTTCATCCTCTGTCCCACCTCTGTGCTGTCTAGCCGCCTGGGAGTGTAACCCGAGGGCGCTTCTCCCAGCTAAGGCCGCTGCCGAGCTGCCGACCGTGGGCTCCCGGCCCCCGTCTCGCGCCTTCGCAAGCCTACCAGGATGGAGTCAGTGTCCCTGGTTATATGGTCCTCGCAAGCTACTTTTCTGTTGCTTTTCCCCATCAATTTGTCTGTGTTATAGTTGTAATTCCAGTTTGGTTCTGGGAGACCGTCTTTGTAGCTTCCATTCACTCTGCCGCCATTTTTTTCTCCCTCCAGAAGTTTTTAAATGTATTTTGGTGCCTGTATGTTTATACGTTTGGATGCATATACGTTTACCAAGGTTATAGCTTGCTTTTGGATAGATTCTTTTAATATTATATAATAATATTGTCTCTAGTTATGGCCTTCATTTTGAAGTGTATTTTATAGGATATGAGTGTTGCTACCCCAGCTCTTTTTTCCTTTGTTTACTTGGAAGATTTTTTCCATCCCTTTACTTTTGGCCTATGTGAGTCTTTTGTTGTGAGGTGGATCTCTTGTAAATAGCATATATGTGAGTTATGCTTTTTTTTTTATCCAGTCATCTACTCTTTTGATTGAAGCATTTAATCCATTTCCATTACAGGTTATTATTTATATATACTTATTTATTGCCATTTTTGTTTATTGTGGTTATAATTTTTTCCTATTTCTTTTACCAATTACAGCAATCCTTTTAACATGTCTTGCAGTGCTGGTTTGATGCTAATATATTGCCTTAGCCTTTATCTTGTCTGGGAAGCTCTTTATTTCATCTTCCAGTCTGAATGATAGCCTTGCTGGATAGAGCAGTCTTGGATTCAGATCCTTGTTTTTCTTGACCTTGATTACTTCATGCCATTCCTTTCTGGACTGTAGTGTTTCTGTTGAGAAGTCCACTGATAGCTTTATAGGGGTTCCTTTGTAGGTAACCTGTTGCTTATCTCTTGCTGCCTTTAGGATTCTTTAATTTAATTCTTTGTCTTTAATTTTTGTCCTTTTAATTATTATGCATTTTGGTGTGTGCCTGTTAGGTTCCTCTTAATCAGGACTCTCTGTTCTTCTTAAACTTGTATGCCTTTCCCCACCCCCCACCATGTTAGAGATATTTTCTGTCACAATTTCTTAAAATATATTTTTAAACCCTTGCTTATTTTCTTCTTTTTCTGGAATTCCTACGATGCAGATGTTGTTATGTTTCATATTGTCCCACAGTTTTCTTAAGCTGTCTTCCTGTTTTTTAATTGTATTTTCTTTTGGTTCTCTGATTGAGTAATTTTTTTTCTACCCTGTCTTCTAATTCACTAATCCAATGCTCAGCTACCTCTACTCTGCTGGTTCTTCTTTCCACAGCAGTGTTCTTTATTTCTGCTATGTCATTCTTCATTTTTGCTTGTTGGATTTTATTTCCATTTGATTAATTTTGAATGTTTCGATAGCTTTACTCATGCTGTTGAGCTCTTTACCCATGCTGTTGAGCTTCCTCGTTATCATTACTCTGAAGTGTACCTCTGATAACTTGCTCAATTGTATTTCATTTATATCTTCTTCTGTAGAATTCTTTTGTTCTTTCATTTGGGATTTGTTTCTTTGTTTCGCCATTTTGGCTGTCTCAGTGGGTTTTGGAGCCTGTCAAATTTTCCCTGTGGGTCTTGGTGTTCTGATTGTGGATCCCTCTACTGCGTTTGGATGAGTGTGGCAGGACCCATGTTAAACACCACTGTCAACTCTTACTCTCCTGGGTAGATTTGCAGGCCAATCAAAAGTTCACTTTTCCTCTAGGTTTTGCCTGCTGGCTATTAGTCTTAGTTATTTGATGAGATTGGGTTGTAGGCCTCCAGTGAATAAAAAAAATCTCTCAGGTGTTCAGGGGCAGATGCTTGCCGGCTGTCTCTAGCTGTTAATGAGCCTCAATTTGCATTTCTCTTGCCAGGCCAGGTGGTGTTAAATTTCTGAGGGAGGGGCTATTGCTTCTCCCAGGGGTTCTTTGAGTAATATGGCTACTGTCCTGTGAGGGAATGATTCAGCATAAAACTTTAGGTGCCCTTCCAGCTCTCCAAACTCCCGAGTCTCTCCACACAGTTCCAATTCAGTCTGCGCTCCCTCTGCCGGAGCCCAAGATGAGCGGTTCTAGCTAATTCATTGCTCTGTCCTGGCATTCTGTGCTATGAAGCCAGCTTGGGACTTTAACCCCAAGGGAACTTCTCACAGCAAAAATAGCCCTTAGCTGCTGTCCACGGGCTCCCAGCCCATACTCTTCCACCACAGCAGTTCCTACCAGGCTTGATTTGTTGTCGTCTTTCTGTCCCTGGTAATAAGGGTTCTCTCCAGCTGCTCTTCCGTTGTTTTTTCCCAATGATTTGTCTTTATTTTAGTTGTAATTCCAGTTTGGTCCTGGGAGATGGTCTGTGTAGCTTCCATTCACTCCACCATCATTTTTTGATCTTCTATTTTCCCTTCTTAAATCCTAAACCCTGACAGGACTGATTTGCTCAGATATTCACTCTATCCCTGCATTAGGAATGAGTCTTGATCAGCCTGTCAGAGCTCAGATATCTCCGGCAGATGAACATATGGCGTAAATTGGCCTAATCAGATTTAAGGGAAGAATTGTTATTCCATGGTCAGGGGGAAAAAGATTCACTCTTTTGTTGAACATGAAAAAGGCAGTGTGTTTCCCTGTAGGTATAACCCTCACCACTGGCAGCTGTTATCATGGAGAGAGTGAGCTTTGGGATAGGGCAGAGGCTATGGACTGTTGAGCAGCCAGACAGAAAAAAAACCTGGGTCTTTCGTGTTGAATCAACCAATTTTTAAGCCTCTCCTTCCTGTCTCTGGATGTTCTGTTATTTAATATAAAAAATTCTTTATTGTGTAGGCCAGTTTGAGTCAAGTTGTCTCCTCCATGTAACCAAAATTGCCCTGCACAATAACAATCATTGTACTTAGTTTGGCTATTTTTAAGGAATGAGATAAGGAAAACCAATAGAATAAATACATTTACTGTTAAATCAAAGTCTTCACAGGTGGGAAACATACTGGCATTCTTTCTTTCCTGTAGTACCTTTCTCTAAAACACCCCTTCAATTTTGATAGCCATTTACAAAACTATGTGTGCTTCAGAAGAGAGGATTTAGGCTGCTCAGTAGCTAAACTCATCTCATATTCTCGAGAAAAATGAACCATTTTAAATTTTCTGAAAGTATGTATCCCATGGAAGAGTTAATAATAGGATGTTCACTTACTTAAAAAAAACAACACAAATCTCCCGCCTGAGCACAAAGAAACTCATTAGGTAATCCCATCTAGAAAAATTAATGTTCGCATGTAGATTCTATATTATAAAGTGCTTGGGTCTCAGAAGTGCATTTCCTTTGTTGGAAGATTGTGTTTTGATGTACATGAAAAATTTCATTAAAAAATAATAAATAAGAGACTACTTGGCAGAGTATCCTGAAGAGATAAATGGAGTCTCCCCTCTTTGGTCATGGTTTATAGTTGCAATATAAAGTACTCAGAACATGAAGAAGCTCCCTGTGGCAGTTTGCTTAGGACATGAAGATTTAGACTTCACCCTTAGATTAAAGTTAGGCAGAAGTGATGACTTTCTTCCCGCCCCCCTCTTTAGTTGCTGCAGCTATTTTAACAGCAGAGAAAAGAAAAACACACAGTTCTTCTAAGCTTTACTGATGTACTTCACTTCTTAAGAGAAGTTTTCTCCAGAGGTTGAATGCCTACCATAGAATCTCACATGTAATGGGTGATCAATAGATAGTTGCTGAGTTGAATTGCAATTTTTTTTTGGGTAAATTGCATCATCTTTTACAATTCTGAAATTGACTTCCACTGTAAGGTTAGAGAATTTCTTCTTCTCCCATTAGCACAGGTCAGGAAGGAAAAAGCAATAAAATGTAGTCCTGCCTTTAAATTAATTTCTTACAGTAAGATAATATCTTTAACTATGTCTCAAGGATTTGACATATATTGTCTGAAATCATTATATGATGCTTCAATTTAGTCCTTTTTTGTAGTATTTAAGAATGGGACTCAATCTGAGAAATGAAGAACAAACCATTCATTTGATAGGTATCTATATAGCAAGTCCCTGGTGGGGAGGAAAGAGGAAAGCAGTTACAATGAATAAGGGAACATCTTTTGAAGATGTATAAACTAGTTGGGTACATAAAACATAAATAAAACCTTATGTTATTATTGTAATAAATGGTAGCATGTAATAAATGTTGTATAAATTACATAGAATATATGTATAAAAAAGGTTTAGCTCTGAAGATCAGAGATCACATGGAAGGACTTTGATTATTGAAACTAAGAAGATTTGGGCCCCAGTGGGCTGATAGCCATCTGTACATATTAGTTTAGTGGTTTTGAAATCTGAGTGTGCATACAATCACCTGGGAATGCATCTACCAGCATAATTTGTTGTGCTGAATATACTGAGATCACCTTCCAGTGCAAAATACCTACAATACTGGAATATGTAGTGTGTGGTGTATTTTTTAATATGCAGGGGTAAGGTGGCAACAGAGTAAGTCAGGTTAAAGCTAAGATTGAGGCCAGTTGACTACCCTGACTGAAGGCTGTTAACATCCTGATAACTCCAAATGCCCCAGAGTTAGAGCAAGGTGGGGATTCAGATCAGAGACCCTCACAGAAAGCCTTAATGATAACAATCTCAGTGAAAACATAACTAGAAAAAAAGTTATGTGAAAGGAGAGAGTAGGGAAACTTGTGTCTTGGACTTGCCTCTGGATAGAAAGGAAAATACAGTTATCACTGAGAGATTAAAACCACAAACTAGTCATCTAGCTGGGTTTGGAATGAAATTTAAACTGCCCATGTGGTCCAAAAATCTACCAAGTTCATTCTCCCAGCTGCGGAGTGTACCCTGCTGATGGTTCAGAGCTAAGTCCATCTTAAGGAATGTTCTTCAGCTGAAGAGAGGTGCTTCGCCCCAGATTAAGACCCCTCCCCCCAACAAGGGCAACCCTCATGCAAACACATGTTTATGCTGTGGCGCTAAGGGTCTGCCTCCTTGTCTGAATTTGAGTTGTTCCTGAAGTACCAACCCAGCTTCACCCTTCCCTATAAAATCTGTCGTAATTGTGTTGCTGTCCAAATCTCCCTCTATCCTCAGCTTCCTTCATTTCCTTATAGATGATTTTTTTTCTTTTTGTGTGTGAGAGCACTCTCCAATAAAGTGCTTCCATGGAAACCCTTTATTCGGAGATCATTTCCTGGGGGCTCTTGACCAGTGACATGACTTGCTCTGACGTTCCTAGCAGAACAAATACAAATCCTTTCTGGAGGATTATCTTAAAAATCAGTCCTCAAAGAATTTCCACAAATAAAGTCCCCCAAAAGTGAGCTCACTATAAAAATATATATAAAGCACATAGGAAATGAGCCACCGTGAGCAAGTCAGTAGAATTGACCAAGAGCAGAATAAGACCTATAAAGCCTATTGATGTTGAAATGATCAAATAGAGCAAAAGCTGGAAAAATTTTCCTGTAAAGGACCAGGTGGTAAATATTTTAGGCTTGAAGGCCATATAGTCTCTATTGCAACTACAGGCATGCCTCGTTTTATGGAGCTTTGTTTTTTTCTCTTAAAATTTTTCTTTTTTAAAATTAATTAATTTTTGTTACAGATGTTTTTCCTTCCCCCCCCCCACTGATTCCCCATTCCCCCTCTCTCCCTGCCCTGTCCCCAGCTTTGTTGTCCATGTCCATTGTTCATGCATACATGCATATAAGTTCTGTGGTTCATCGCTTCCCCACCACCCCCTCTTCTGGGGATTGTCAGTCTGTACCCCACTTCCACATCTCTGGGACTACCCCATTCCTCAGACTGTTATGTTCATTATATTACACAGATAAGTGAGATCATATGATACTTGTCTTTCTCTGTTTGGCTTGTTTTGCTTAGGATAATACTTTCCAGGTCCCTCCATGTCATCTCAAAGGATAAGAGATTTTTCTTTCTTACAGCTGCATAGTACTCTATTGTGTATATGTACCACAGCATTTTTATCCATTTGTCTACTGATGGACATCTTTAAATTTTTCTTTTATTTTTCAGTTACAGTTAACATACAATATTATGTTAATTTCACATAGTGGTAGACATTTATATAAATTATAAGCTTTGTTTTAGTGTACTTCACAGCCATTTTTTTAAATTGAGGCAAGACCCTCCAACAGCAAAAAGAGTACAACTTGCTTTATTGCAGTCTAGCTTTATAGCGGTGGTCTGTAACTGAACCTGCTGTATCTCTGAAGTATGCCTGTGCTCAACTCTGCCATTGTAAGGTGAAAGCAACCAAGACAATATAAATGAAACAAATGAGTATGACTGTGTCTCAATAAAATATTATTTACAAAGACAGGTGGAGGGCTGGGTTTGGCCTGTGGTCCTTAGTTAGCCAACCCCTGAGATAGAGTAAATATATATACATATATATTTAATATTCAAAAGAAATGAAAGAGGGGATCCAAAATATGACTAATAAATAACAGTCTATAAAGATGACTAAACTTCTAGAACTGAATAATCTAGTAAATAAAATTAAAAACTTAATGGGCAGGTTAAATAGCAGCTGAAGGAGAACTAGCAAATCAGAAAGTATATCTAAGGAAATTACTGAAGATATACAGAAAGAAACAGTTATAAAATATGAGAATTAAGAGACATCGCAGACAAAATGAGATGGTCTATTATGGTTCTAATCTGCACACATCACACTCAGCAGTGAAGTGCTTGAAGCTTTTTCCTTCCAAATCAGAATAAGAGAAGAAGGCTTATGGTGATCATTTCTATTCAACAGAATTAGTTCAATAAGGACAAAACTTAATGGTGGGGAAATTGCACAGAAGAAAAAATTACCAATTTTCAGAGATGATATAAACAACTACATAGAAAACTGAAAAATTTACAGTTATACAACTAGAAAGAGAATTTAGCATGATAAATTTAATATAGTATTAAAATTTGAAAATTCATTTGAATTTTTATAAACTATAATACATAAAATGTTATTTCAAAATATACCATCTATAAAAATATAAAGTACTTAGCAACACATACAAAAGATATACAAGTTATTTATGAAGAAAATTATAAAATTTTGTTAAAATAGATTAAAGGGAACCTAAATAACTAGAAATACAAACATTCACTTATAAGAAGACAATATTGTAAAATTGTCTCCCTCAAATTTAGATTCAATGCATATAAATCAAGATTTCAATCTTTTTCTGGTCTGAAATTGGATAAGCTAAACTACACTGGAAGAGCAAAGGGTCAAGAATAGACAAGTCACTTCTGAAGAAGAGTAAAGTGAATGACTTGTCCTATGAAATATAAAGGCTTATTATAAAGCTATGGTAATTAAGACAGTATGGAATTGGCATGAGAATGGACAAACAGATTAGAAATAGAACCTTATTTACAGAGAAACTTGGTCAGTGATGGAGGTAGTGTTGCAGATCAGTGGGGAAAAGATGGGCTCGAATAAATAGAAGTATACAACCAATTATCCATGTGGGGGAGACAATTAACCTGGGCCTTTATCTCTCACACACACAGCAAGTCAAGTCAGGTCAAGCTAAGTCATGTTGGAGTAAGAACTTCACTTTGAAAAGCAAAACCTTAAAAAATTTAGAAGACATAAAATATCTTCATGACCGCAGGGTAGGGAAGGATTTATTAAACAAGATGCAAAAATTATTAAGGTTGATTGATTAAATTATATTACAATTACAAACTTATTTTCATGAAAATATATCATAAGGAAAAGTAAAAGTTAAGCCACAAGTGAAGAGATTTAAGTATCAATCACAAGGTTGGTATCAATATGAAAAATGGGCAAAAGATATGAACATGCAATTAACAAGAAACAAATAACCAAACATATGATAAGATGCTCAGTATCATTTGTAAACAGAAAAAATGCAAATTAAAATTACTATTATTAAAACTATTTCACAACGACTAGTTTTTCAATTAAATTTTGATAAGTATCAAGAAATGGCTATTAAATCTCACATCTTTGTTCACTAGAGTATAACTTAGTGGAGCACTTTGGAAGAAAACAATTGTGTATTAACTGGTAAAAAATAAACCTTTCCATATCACATGTCTCCACAATCAAACTCCTGAAAACATGCATGCACATATGCACCAGGAGAATCACACATGAATGTTCACTATAGCTTTGTTCCATAATCACAAAACAAAACTAGAAAAAAAGCCAAAATCCCATCAACAGTAGAAATGATAAATTGTAGCTTTCCAAAAAATGGAGTTCTATAAAGCAGCTAAAATAAATGAATTATGACTATGTACATCAATGAGGATGAATTTTGCAAACATATTGAGTGAGAAAAGCAACTCACAGAAGAATTCCTAATATATAATACATTTTTAATAAATTTCAGAAATATGACTAGTAATTATATGTTATGGAGATATGTATATATGTTTTTTTTTGTTTTTTTTTTAAACAAGGGAACAATGAAAACTAAGGATAGAGGTAACCTCAGAAGAAAGGGAGGATGGAAAAAGCTGTGATCAGAGTTGGGGTACACATGGTAGGATTCAAATGCTTTGGTAATTTTTCATATTTTAAGCCGGATGGTTGACATACAGGTGTTTGTTTGATAATCATTGTTTAACCATGCATATATTTATATATTCTCTTTTACATATGATATTTCATCAAACAGAAAGACTAACCTGTGGTACTGGTGGAATGGATGCTCAGGCCCCATTCCCATCAATTTTAATTTAACAGGTCTAAAAAGCATCTCTGATAATTCCAAAACAGGTAAGTCCATGGACCACAGACACACAGTATCACGAGGTGAACGTGCTACACTGAAAGAGCTAACACCAATCCTGACAAAGCAGATGACAGCTGGTTCAGCATTCTGAGCAAAAGTGACATTATTCACTCATTATATCAAGATGCAGATGGAGTAGGGGTGGTACCCTGAAGCTAGCATGGTTGTTAGTGTAAACCCATTTTAATATAGGCACCTCAGCACTGCAAGTGTGCCTGAAATAAAATACATGGCTGGTTATATGCTTGAGCTTGCACAGCAACCAAGAGCAAGATAACTCTGATATGTGAAGTCCGGGGTTCTGTGTGAACTGAAGGCAAATTCTGTGCATTTTGCACAGGCTGAGCTCTTGCAATCTTATTATTTCTAGATGTACCAGGTTCAGGTCTCTGTACCAGAAGTTGAAGAGAGATTGCAGATTGTGGGAATTTTTATGTTTCAGTGATGGGATTTGCCCAGAGAAACTTGCAGTGAACAAGGGGACAACATCTGGTTGGTTTGCACATGTCAGGAGCAATACTGTGTGACAGTGACAGCAACAATAGCCAAAAGGAACAGGGCTTCTTGACTTAGCTGTCTTCGAGCTGGAGTTCACACCCCTAGGAGTGCCTGGAGATTTCCCAAGGGAAGAAAGTGATTGATATTTTCAATGAAATGAATTTCTAACTCTTTAGTGTTCATATGTACTTTCCTAAAACAAGTCTACGTATAATTGAGAGTGAGTTGCTATAGTTTTCCTTCTATACCCCCTCATCATTCATTGTCAAAAACCTCCTACTTTTTCAGAATAAAGGCAAAGTCTTAATCCACCCTTTATATCAGCACTGCTCTGAGGGTAAAAATTTCTCAGGGTTATCAAATAAAGCACAATTAAAGAGGACACCATAAGCCCATGGTAAGACTTCATGCTTTTTCTTGTTATCATATCAGATATTATGGGGGTAAGTAGGGTGTTGGAGATAGGATGGGACAGTCTATATTCAGATATATTATAGAGTGAGGAGCAATTACATCTAACAACCTCATTTCCTCTGTCACCTGTTAACAACCAAACACACTGCTCCTAAAGGGAGACCCGCAGATTAAACAAAGAGAGCAGTAGTCAGACTTATTAAAGATGAAGGTACATATTTTATTCAGGCAACAACTTATGGCCAAACTTTGTATCTTATCTACTCATATATTCTAGAATCCTGCTGCAGAAGAAAGAGGGTTGTGGAGGGGCTGTGTGTTCACACACAAGTACAAATTGAAAGATGAAGGCAGGTTTTCCTGATTTGGTTGGTTGGGTTGACAATGAAGCTTGCCTTTGTTAGTTAAAGGATACAGCACATAGCTTCCTAAATGAGCTATATCTGCAGTTTCAACATTTAGAGAAAATACTATTTTAAAGCACATGGCAATACCTTTTTGTCACTATTGTTGTATTGGCATAAATGTAATGAAGTTAATATTTCAATTTTTCCAAGTCTTTCTGGTGATACCAGGTTAAACAAAAATCAGTCAAGAACACACTATGTTTCAGAATTCTCTTTGGGGGGCATGGTAGAGAAGTTGGGGGATGCCTTTCTTGCTGTCTGGGCTGGTTTCCAGTTCTCTCTTCGAGAAGATGGGACTCCCCCTTAGACTGAGCAAGTCTCCCTGGAGTTGTCAGGAGAAAACCAGTGGAGGGAAGAAAGACATTCTTGTTGAAGGTAAGACAGGAGCTCAGAGTTTTCATTTAAAATAATTAATATTTGATCTATTGGCTGAAGCAACATATTTGATCATTGACCAAATATTTATTACTGCCCTTTTTCTAGGTGCTGGAGATACAACAACAAATAAGGCAGGTTATTTTCTGTTGTCCTAAAGCGTACATCACAGTGAGGGAGACAATGAATAAACAAATCAGTAACATCATTTTAGGAAGTGATGAGAGGTATAATTAAAATAGAGGTGATTTGATAGTAATTCAATTGATAGTGGTGGGGGGTGCTACTTCAGATTGGGTGGTAGGGTCAAGGAAGGGTCGGTCCACTGATTCAACTTTTGAATTAAAACCTGGGTAATAATAAACCACAGGGCTCTAAGCAAAGAAAATACAAGGGCAAAGGCCCTGTGTGGGAACATGGTTGGTGTATTTGAGGACGGGAAGACAGTGTGTCTGCAGCAGAGAGAGAAGAAGGCACTGTGTGTGTGTGTGTGTGTGTGTGTGTGTAAGGGCAGATCATGTGGTACAGCCTTGTAGGTGCCATTGGGAGTTTGGCTTTTACACTCAGTGCATAGACTCTTAGAATGTTTTAATCAGAAGAAATCAGGTATCTGATTTATATGTTCAAATGACCACTCTGGCTGCTGTGTGGAGAATGAACTGTGGGGGAAGGGAAGAGAGTAGAGG
This sequence comes from Molossus molossus, assembly GCF_014108415.1. Taxonomy (NCBI): domain Eukaryota; kingdom Metazoa; phylum Chordata; class Mammalia; order Chiroptera; family Molossidae; genus Molossus; species Molossus molossus. The sequence goes on from NW_023425351.1 coordinate 24,833,948, forward strand.
AGAGCAAGGTGACCAGCAGGATGATTTTCAAAGTGTAGGGTAGAGGTGGCTTGTCTAAAGACTCAGGAGAGAGAGGCTGGAGCCAGTGTATATCACAGGTAGAACCCACAGGATCCACTGCTGAATTTACACAATGAAAGAAGAGTTAGGGAGAGAGGAATTGCAGGTGACTCCTTTGTTTCGGCCACTTACTGGGGTATAAGACAATAGAGGTAGCTTTGGCAGGACACATCGAGCTCCTTTTTTTCTGGACCTGTCAAGTTTGAGGTGCTATTAGACATTGCTATGATGTTAAGGGGTCATTTGGATGTACAAATTTGGGTCTAGCATGAAGCGAGGGCCAGAAACATACCTGTAGGATTCATCAACATATGGTTAGTATGCTACTCATTTCACATGTAGAGGCTGTCTAGGTACTGCCTGGACTGTTTAGAGACCAAACGAAATCTCATAAATGCTATTCAGATCTCCTAGAATTGTTTGCCAGACTCTCTCTGTTCTTAGTTATTCCTTCATTCTGTGTGTAAAATGAGGATGTGAGTTGTCAGCAGAAATCAGAGGAAGCACTGAAGGGTCTGGTAGAGAACAACAATGCTGCCAGGTCACAAGACTACTCACACCTAGAATGCGGTTTGTTGTCAAGGGGTCCCTCCCTACCTACTCAACTCAAATCTGAGTCTTCAGCAAGTGGACACTCAATCACATCTGGGAGTACACTGCAGGGCTTCTGGGGTTGTGTAACTTCTGCTGGCCAGAAAGTCACACTAGAAGGAGATTGGAATCAAGAGGCTGAGTGAGCCAACCCAGTGTCTGCCCCACTGGGGACAAAAATGTAGCCACTGGCTTTTTTTTTAAATTCTCACCCAAGGACATTTTTCCATTTTTTTTTGTTCAGATAGAGTGGGAGGGAGAGAGAGAAAGAGAGAGAAACATCGACATGAAAGGAACACATTGAGTGGCTGCCACCCGCACGACCCAACCAGGGCCGGGGACAAACTACAACCGAGGTACGTGCCCTTAGTGGGAACCGAACCCGGGTCTCTCTGGACCGCAGGCCAACACTCTAACTGCTGAGCCAAACCGGCCAGGTGACACTGGCTTTTAATGAGACTATAATGCTATGAGAGATTTTAAGTAATTTATTGAAAATTTTTCATGCAGAATTTTTCTTCTTCTAGTGTGTTGAAGGGATGAACCTGCTACTGAAAGCTGTGGAAAGCTCCCTGGGGGCCATGAGCCAGCTTCTAAATCAGCCTTTATTCATGAACCGGAAACCAGAGTTGATTGCAGTGACTGTGAGAGCAGAACTGGAGGGTAAAACCAGTGAAACTGGGAAGGCAAACCAGCATCTGCTTCCATTCACACCAAATGTGTTCCTTGCTTTGGAGGGTTTCTTTTTTTGACAATTTTAATTTGGTTTGAGGAGGAATTTTTTTTTTAATCGGTAATTGTGGTACATGAATGGTTTTTACATCTTTGGCAGTGACTGCGTTTTGCTGCTTGGTGGCTGTCCAGTTAACCAGAATACAAAGCCGCGAGCGCAAGCTCCTATGTTTATTGCAGCACAAGGCACAGAGCCAAGACACAGAAACAACTGAAGTGTCCATGGGCAGATGAACAGGTAAAGAAAATGTGTTGTGTTTATGTGTATGTGTATAAATATGCATTCAATATATTTATATACACATACATATGTACACACATGGAAATATTATTCAGCCATAAAAAGGAAATCCTGTTATTTCTGACAACATAGATGGACCTTGAGGACATTATGCTAAGTGAAATAAGTCAGATAAAGAAGAACAAATACCGTATTATCTCACTTGTAGGCAGAACCTAAAAAAACCAAACTCTTAGAAACAGAGAGTAAAATGGTGGTTACCAGGGGCTGAGGGGCGGGAGACAGGGGAAGATGTTGGTCCAAGGGTACACACTTTCAGTCTTAAGACAAGCCTGGGGATCTAACTCACAGCAAGGTGGCCATAGTTAACAATACTGCACTGCGTACTTGTAAGTTGCTATGAGAGCAGAACTCTAATGTTCTCACCAGAACAACAAAATGGTAATGATCTGAGGTAAAGGATACCCTAACTAACCTTACTGTGGTAAACACTGCACACTATACACGTGTATAAAATCATCACATTATACATCTTAAACAATATGTCGATTACAGCTCAATAAAGCTAGGAAAAATAGTACAAGCATTGCATTTTTTTCATGCAGAGACTTTCAGGCAGGGACTAAGCTACATAAACCTTTAACAGCTTTACAATCCTATATTTGCTGTGCTTAAACTTTTTGGGGGATGGTGGTAAAGATGTCTAGAGCTTATTTCAAATTATATGGAAAATATCTGAATACAATGTGAATATGAAATTATTTTTTAAAATAACTAGGCATATAATAATTGTCTAAACTGAACATTCTGCAGGGAACTTTTCAATGATAATATTTGATGTATTTATTTTAATCTCAGCAATAATAAATTATAATGATGCCCAATAGTTTTTTAGTTATTATTATCTAGCTTTTCTAAGTGCTGTATCTGCATTATCTCATTTATTCCTCCTATTATTTCTTAGTGATTGGCTACATTTTAAGGTAGTATATTTAATTATTTCTACCTGTTAAGGATTGAATAAATGGTAAACCGAGGCAGTGGTTTTCTGTATACACACACGAGCATTGATAATTAGGGTTGAATTTTGTCAAAGATTAGTCAGGGTCTTAGACACTCAGAAGGACACTTGGTGAGTAGTTTGTCCAAAATCGTTTATGATGTGTAGAAGCAATGGCCGACATGAGGACTGTATAGCTATTATCACCTTGTTCTTTTGAATCTGAAAATTTCTAGGAAACAAGAGCCACCTTGAAGTTTAAGCTCAGTCGAATAAAAAGCCCCTTGAATGCAATGGTGGTAGCTCTGTAAAAACGCGGGGGCCAGTGGTGGGTCTGCAAACAGCCCCTGGAGAAGGAAGAGCACCTGCTGCAGGGAGATGAGGATTAGTGAAGCATGAGGAGGAAGCCAGGTTTTGCTACTTCCTTAGGTCACCCAAACCCGGGCTCTGCCCTTTTCTTTTTCCTTTATTTCCTCTATTAAATGTTTGTATGAGGCTGGGTGGTTTAGGTCTTTGAGTTCCTTTCCTGCCGGAAAGACTGAACTTGCGTTTCTTTTTTGGCAGTGGGGCTGTCTGGCTCCGTAAATGTAACGCGTCCTGGCACACTTCTGTCAGGGGTTGAAAAATATGGTTGTGTAGTTACCACATCAGTTAGGATGCTTTTGTTTCCAAAAGAACAGAAAACCACCTCAAGTTGGACAGAACCATAATGGGCAGTTATTTGCTTAGAAATGAAAAGTCTAGCAATAGGTCGGTAGAATGTGGCAGCACTCAGCCTGATTTCTCTACAAGTCTCTTAGCTGTGTTCCCTCAAACCAGCATCCCTTTGCTGTCACAAAACGGCTGCAGCAGTTCCAGGCCGCACATGTCCATCCAACACGTTGTCAAAAAGAAGGGTGTACTTTCTTTTCCAACTACTTAAAGAAAAAAGTTTTAAACTTCTCCAGATTTGGATCAAGTAAGATATCAAGCCCGCCCTTGAACTAATCCCAGTGCCAGACGAATGCCGTGCGCTGGCTGGTTCGTGACATCGACGCCCATTCCTGCAGCTGGCAGCTGTGCCGATGGCGGGGGAGATACCAAAACATCTCTGGCTGCCTCACAAGGAGGAAACACACAATGTTCACACATTTAAACCAGGAAATGATTCCGCACGCATTTCCTTTCAATGCTCTTGTCCAATTATCTTTCCCAAATCACACACGGGATGCTGGGATGCCAGCTGTGAGCAGTTTGGTAGGTTTTAATGTACAGTGGTGGCAACCTGCAGGGGTGGGAGCGAATGATCTTGTCAGGCTCCTACAAGCCAAAGCCTTCCAGAAGAATATACTGAGGTTCCACATTTTTGACATTTAACAGTGGCTCAGGAGTAAGTTTAATTAAGAACAATCAGTGAGGGGGTGCTAATATTAGCAGTCTAAAATTACCATGCAGAAGCTGAAGAGTCAAAGAATTGTCGGCTGCATTCAACGGCAAAACCTAAAATGTACTTCTTTTGTCTCCCCCAAAGAAATTAGCCTGGAGCTTAATGGCTTTGTGATTATATAAAGGTCTTTGCTTTTTAATATTTCTTCTTCAGGCTGTATTTTTTAGTGCCTTCTGACCAGACACTTAATTTCCCCTGTGGGTGAAGAAAATCTATGTGATGTAGGACTTTTTGATGTATGGGTATGAGATCCTGGGCAGAAACTCCAGTGTAAGTTGTTAGGAGAGCATGGAAATCTGGACTAGTGGAGGTGTCTGGAATGTGGACAGCCTTATTTGTCCTGGACAGCACGCAGTACGAAAGGAGGCCAGGGCTGCTGAGGGCCGGCATCAGACCTCAGCCCTCGCCCTGGCTTCCCTGCTCCCCACACCACATACCTCTTCCTCTTGTAATATATGAGTTGCAGCAGGATTGAGGGCAATGGATGAAGAGTGTTTTGTACAGCATGGGTGCCAGTCTATAAAATCTGTGACAATGTCCTTTTCTGAGTGGGCTGGGAACAGTCCTGTGGGCATCATGAAATTATTTTGAACATAAAAACTGGCCTCTTCCTTTTCCATATTACCCCCAGGCCTCAGAGCTTACAATGATGGGCAGCCAGATCCATCTAATTTTCTGTTTTTGCACTTTGGTTTCTAGGACTGGCTTTTCTATGACTGTGAAACTCGAGGCCAATGATTTCACTTCTGTGATCCTTCTATAAGACATGGATAATGCCCTCCTTTTATTATAGCACTGTCAGTAGGATCAAATTAGGTAATATATAGGCTTTCTTTGAATATCATCAAGTCACACAATGTGAAGAGTTATTATTTAATCCCTCAAACACCTAAAGTCATCTGGAGTATTTCAACTGTGCAGTCCTTCGATGTGCCTGAGGGTTCTTTGTTGAAACAGAAATTCTCACTGCAGCATGATCTAATTGGATCATTCTGAAAAGCAGAGCCTGGTGGTGCTTCTATATAAAATGAGATGCTGGGAAAAAAGCATAAGCAAGACTTTGGCTGTTATCATCCAAGTGGAATAGCAGTTAAATTTCTGATAACAGGGATCTGACTTCACCAATATCATGGTTTCTGTGATTTCACTTTCTCTAATTAACTAGAGACAGAATACATACTGTGATATACAGAACTGTTAGGAATCAGGAGAAACAGATTTTGATGAAAAGATGAGGGGATATATGTCCCTGTTGAGATTAACTCTAAAGCCCCATTATGTTTGGCCATGAAAAACATTTAAATTCCTTACTCTGAACTGCTTAAAAATAACATTTTATTCTGCTGGAAATCTTTTGTTCTGCATCAGTCAGGATTTCCAAAGAAAAGAAGGTGAACCCTCCTCTCCATCTAATCTTGCAGGAGATCGAACAGTCTGGCTCCAATGCTGTTCAGAAGTTCCTGAAAGAGCAGAGGTTGAGCTCAGCTGGAAATGACAGGGAGGTCCCTGTGTGACTCTCTGTAATGGCATCGCCAAAAAGGAATGTTTAATCTCCATAATCCTGACTTTAAATGGACACCGTTTTGTGAACTGAAATCTGGAGACAACACTGAGGAGCTCAGGGTGGCAAAAATAGAAGAAAGTAGCTGAAATGGATATATTTTAATTTTAAAAAGCCTCCTTGTAATTAAATCTTTCTCTTAGTTCATCCTGGACATAAAGTACTTGACATTGATAATACCATGAGGCTGATGGGTTTTGGTGTGTGTTGGAATCTCTCCCTTCTAGTCTCTGTAGACACAGAGAAGCGAATAAGGGCAGTTGAAGGAATTATTATGATTGCTGTTATTTATTTTTAAGAACTGATTTTTAAAGAGTGAGGAAGAGAAAGGGGGGGAAGAGAGAGAAAAATATCTATATGAAAGCAGAATATCGATCGGCTACCTCCTGCACACCCCCTGCTGGGGATTGAACCGGCAACCAGGGCATGTATCCTGATGGGGAATCAAACCGGCAACCTTTCGGTGCACAGGAGGATGCTCGAGCAACTGAGCCACACTGACCAGGACATGCTGTTGTTTATTTATGCCTCCTTTGCTCAGACTATAGACAGGATTGGGTGAGAAAAATGAAGACTACTGGAGAAGTGCTGGCTGAGATGTTCCTTCCCAGACCAGATCAACCAGAGAAAGAGCTGACTTTTCCTCACACCTGACTTCAGAAACCATTTGATTTCCCCATGAATCCCTACCCCAAAACATTGTTGGCTTCAAGTCGTTTCTGTTTAAGACATTTTTATGGCCAGTATCTCATTCTTCTTTCTAAAAATATTCCCACAAATGTCATGTTAAGGGAAACATGGATCAGTACAGCAATTACTGGTTATCCTCGAATCTAGGTCGTTTATAATTTGACACTTATGGAGCACCCATCATGACAAAGAACTCAGAGGACTCCTGGTAATGTGATATTACTGTGTGAGGCCAGTTGTGAACCTGACCTTATGCCATCAGGTCATCGAAATGAGTTTCAAGGCTTGGCTCTGTCACTTAACCTCCCTGATGTCTTCAACTATGTGACGGTGAAACCTCACTTATGTGACAGAGCCTGGGGACGACTAAATGGGAACAGAAAGGAAGGCTCTTTGAAAAGCAGTCAAATGCCACATACAAGTGAGGTTCTGTCTGGGCCTACAGGCCTTCGCTTTTTAAGGATGATCTTTATGAGCTTCGTGGTGTTCCTTAATGGTCCAGAGCAGAGTGGCATAGCCAAATGGAAGGTCCCTGCATCTAGACCCCTGGATTTATGTGACTATTCCCAAGTAGTTTGGCCTCAAAGACAGAGTTGGAGAAATTAAGGTAATATGCATTTCCTCCTTTCCTCTCAAATATAAAACCAAAAAATGAAGATGACTACTCCACCTCTGTACCCACTCCTTTCTCCCCACTTCTTATCATTCGATTGATTTTGTCAAACAAACGGTGTCTTTAGACTCAGACTAGGAAGAGCAGAGATTATGACTCAGATCATGACTACAAATTTGGACGAGGCTGAGGAAGATACCAAGAGGGGAAGGATTAGGGATATAGAGAGGCCAACCAAGAGCTGGTTCTTTGATAAACCTTTAACCAGACTCATCAAGAGAGGCTGAGTATAGACCTCTTCTTTTATTTCCCTACATACAGGATAAGTGAACTAGTACATAGCCCATGGACACAGACAACAGAGTGGTGAAGGCCAGGGGAGGGGTGGATGGAGGTGGGCAAAGGGGAAAGTGGGGGACATCTGTAGTAGTGCCAACAATAAAAAAAACAACAAAAGGATAAGTGAGTAAAATAAAAAGGTAAATTTAAAGATAATGACAGGAAGTCAGAGTGGTAAAAAAAAAAAAAAAAAAAAAAAAATCATGTGCATATAATTCCATGTTGCTGGAGAATCAATGTAACCAGACAATTGTTAAATAGGACAAAGAACAAAACCAACCAACCAATCAAATAAACACACAACACCTGCCTAATATATCTAGCAATTTGAAAAGTATCTTTCCTTACTTTCTCTAAAAGGTGAGACGTACCAGAAGAGCTGGCTTTATAAGTGCACAGCAAAGATAGACTGTTCCACCGTCTTCCTTGCTACGGGCAGGCTGGTCCACAGCCCCTGTGCTAAGTGTGTCCTCTGGTGCCTCCTACAGCCCGCCCTGCTCTCAGCTCGTGGTGGGCCTGCAGCAAGTATTTGTTGGATTCAAGTTTCTTTCAACCTTGGAGGGTCTAAAGTGTTTAAAAAAAAATTTTTTAAGTATATTAGTAATGCTCAAAATAGCTAATCAGCTCTTCCATATACGGTACCATGTCTCCGTCCCGTCCTCTGTTCCTCTTCTATGCAAGCTCTCATGGCTCAGCTGGTTCTGCAGTAGCCCTCCAAGTGGGCCCCTTCTCCAATTCCTCCTCAAGGCCTCTCTGCTGTCACTAGAAGGCTCTTTGTGAAATGCAAATCTGGTCATGTATTCACTCATGAAGTCAATATTCACTGAGTTCTTGCATCCTGCCAGCCACACCTCTAGGTTCTGAAGATCCCTCCTGATGGATCATGTATGGAATTACGTGGTAACTGGCCTCTTCTCCTGCCTTCCTCGCCATCCCATGCGCTGGCTCTTCAGCTTCACCAGCGTCCTTTTCACTTAGAAAGTGACGTGCAGACTCACCCCTTCTCGTCCTTGTTCCCTCTGCTATGAAAACCCTTTCTTGCCTTGTTGGTCTGAAGAATTCCTTATTCATCCTGTAATACCTAACTAAGGGGCATTTCTGTAAAGGTAATGATCTCTTTTCCTGCCTAACCCAGAGTGAGGGCACCACTGTACAGTGTGCATCATATATGCTACAGCACTTACTTATTACACAAGTATAATACAGATGTAATTCCATACACTGGGTTGTAATGCTTTCTTTCCATGGCTGTCTCCCTGGCTGCAGTGCATATTCTTGAGGTGAGCAATTAATTAGTTGCACTGCATCTTGGTGTGGCCAGCACCTAATAAGGTATGTAATACATTTTTGTTAAAAGAATAACAACATAGGTGTAGCTTATGAAATTAGCTTTCCCCTTGGATCCTCCACCAGCCTGTATCTGCTTCTGAATGCTGTCTCTCAGGGCTTCATTCTCTCTTCACTCCACAACCCTGTCCCTAGGCGATCTCACATCATCTCATTACTTTGATACATCTCTATATTGATAACTCTATCTCTACATCAAATCTCTCTTTCTGGTTCCTGCTCACCTATCTGACTGTATATGTAATTATTTCCTCCTGGATGTCTGTCTCCCAGACAGCTCAAAAACATACCCAACAGTGAAGATGATCTTTCCCTGAGGTCCATGTCTCCATTTTGTTAAATAATGCCGAATATCCACAACCCCTCCCCCACCTGCAAGCCAGGAACCAGGGTCTTGTTTTTAGAGGTTCCTTTTCCCTTAACCCAACATCTAGCCCATGATCAATCTAGTACATCCTATTCTAACACAGAGCCTCAGTCTTCCTCCCTTTATCGTCATTGCTCCTCCTTTGCTCTCTCTCCTTCGCTCTCAGCCTCATAACTGGTTTCTCTGTCACCTTCATGTTCCCCTTCGATCTGTTCTCAAAGCAGGAAAACAATTTTTTTTATCATCCGAGCACATTTTTCCATTTTTTGTTCAGACAGAGTGGGAGGGAGGGAGGGAGAGAGAGAGAGAGAGAGAGAGAGAAACATCGACGTGAAAGGGACACATTGAGTGGTTGCCACCCACACGACCCAACCAGGGCCGGGGACAAACTGCAACTGAGGTATGTGACCTTAGCAGGAACGAACCCGGGTCTCTCCGGACTGCAGGCCGACGCTCTAACCGCCGAGCCAAACTGGCCAGGGCCACTTTTTTTTTTTTAAAGGCCAATGGCATCCTGTGCCCCTTACTTAGAACCCTTCACCATCTTTCTTTAAAGCTCAAATTCACAGCATGGCCTGCAAAACCTTATCCCAGTTGGCTTCTGCCGTCCTCTCCAGGCTTTTCTTGTACCCTCATCCCTTCACTCTCTCACTTTCTAAGGTCCAGACATACAGGCTTGTTTTGCTTTGTAATGAACCAGGATTCTCCCTACTGAGTGGAAGCAGATACATAACAGAGTTCAAATTCAGATTATAAAAGTTATCAGGGGGTGCTGAGATTCCCAATTAAATTATAGATGCCAGTTGTCACTCAAAGTATAGAAATTGCTAATTAAGAGAGAAAACAATGCAATATATGGGTAATTGAACACTACCTAAGGTGATACAGGAATATACCTACTGATTTCAGTTAAAATCAGCTGTAGTCATTTAGAATATAGTTTATCTTGGAAAAATGGAATAGATTAAGCTAGTATGACTGTTCTGATAGATAAGTCTTTCTCTTCAAATGCATACTAATAAAATATTATCACTTTTCATCCAATCTGTTTCAGAGAGTCTCTTGGCACTTAGATCATTATTGAAAATACATTATACATTGGAGAACAACAAATCCACACTTTAATAATCTATAAACCGAATTATGTTTGCAAAACTGCCGTGAGGTCCTCCTCTACATTTCAACAGGGTATTCAACCCTCTGAATGCTAGAAGCAAGACTCCACATTACGCAGACAGTCCTATTCATGAATTCCACCCAAACAATTTATTTTCATATTTATCATAAGTAATAAATAGATCACATGCTATCAAGATACAAAGCACACTTTATAGTACATTGCCTTTTCTTTTCACTGCGTTTCTTCTATTGCTTGAAGACTTTCCCCAGTGGTAAACCAAGATGACTTTCAAAAAATGAATTGAGCCCTGGCCAGTTTGGTTCAGCGGTTGGAGCGATGGCCTGTGGACCAGAGAGTCCCAGGTTCAGTTCCCTCTAGGGGCATATACCAAAAAAAAAAAAAAAAAAAAAAAATTGGAAAAGATAGCAACCTTTAAAATATCATGTCCCTCTACTGTGGAAAAGTTTCATCACTGTGTCAGTGTTTTAATAATTCAGGTAGGGAGCAGCTCTAGAGGCTTGATCATTTCAAACCTTGTTCAAGTCTGCAACCGACCCCAAGTGGTCTGATTTTATTAGTTATGGAGGAAGCATGGCGTAATGGAAGGACTTGGGATTGAGAAAACCTACGTTTGAATCACATGGCAGCATAAATTTAGGAAGATCACTTCTGAGCTTCAGATTCTCTGAAGAGTATCATATCTACTAACGGAGCAGTGAAGCTTAAATGACCTTACCCACCAATGCAGTATTTGGCAAGTAGTAAGGGTAAAACATTGCAGTTTTAATGAACTGTAATAATGTAAAGCTTTCCACCTTCCCCTGATCTTACTTATTTGCGAAGGAAAATGCCAAGCTGCCTTTGGTATTCATATCACCGAGTAGATGCAGTTGATAGGGTGACTGAGACTATTAATTTCCCAAAGGATATGGGTTTGCTGGAAAGCAATTTGTCATGGTTCACTTGAGAGCTTAGTGACCTTGGTATCAGTATTATTGCAGTAACCTGGATTAATATCCCTGGTTATCACAGAATTTTGGGATTACTGGGGACCTATATAGTTTCTAGCTATAATTCTGTTTTAGAGTAAAGTTATATTATTTCCAAGTGGCCAACAGAAACAAACCCCAGTTCCACATTCCAAGGTGAGAAAACATGATTCGGTGGTTTTGGGTCAGGTGGCAATGCAGACCTATCCTTAACTTTGTATAGGACCCCAGTAAAGAGTGTAAAAGAAGACCCTCATGCTAAATTTGTAAATACCAAGAGTTACAAATCAAGGTAATAAGTTGATAAAATGTTTTATCATTTTACTTTGACAGGCATACCTTCCTAGTAGCCTGGAAGTCCAGGCTCAAACGTGGAATTGGGGGGTCCACGAGGTACTGTGCCCAGATGTAGCAGCCCAGACAGAGGTGGCCCCTAGCCTGGTGCCAATGTGCTGCCTTCTCCTCCTCCTGGATTATGGATACCCCAGTGCGCATATCCAAGCTCCAAAGACAGCTCACATAAATACCTGCCCCTTCTTACCACTTGAGCCTAGGGCTGCAAAGCTCATGTGGGCCCTAAAAGTGGGCTCGAGGCTGTTTGGGCTTGTGTTGCAGGGCCCTGGATTCCCTGAGAGTCAACAGAATGCACACTTTGATGTGAATGCATTTGGAGAAGGGCCAGCGCATGGCAATAGGGGCTCAAGTTTCTCTAGCCTAGGAATTAAGATGTAATACTGGCTGTAATCTCAGGAAAAATGATTGCTCGGGCTGCATTTGGGTAATCATGGCACATCCTATTACAAGGCTGATTAAATGTGTTAAAAAAAAGGTAAAGGAGCCTTACACTCAAACCTTTAGTTTACCACACACTAAACAAAAAGAAATAAAAATCCCCTAGGTACTACTTAGAAAAGGGAAAAACAGGAGGAAAGTGGTCACAATCATGCAATAAATCATAAGTAACTTATCTTCTTATTTCTGAAGTTAAAACTGCTTCTTCTCCCACCAACTGCCACCCCCAAATCAGCAAATGTTCACTTTTAAAGGTCAAGTGGAGATGATGCCAATTTTGTGGCTTTGTTCTTCAACATTTTATTTATTCTCAGGCAAACGGAACAACACAAATGCTAATTACAACACCTGAAAACAATTCAAGCTAAAAGTGCACTAAGCTTTCATTCCATTACTTTCCTCTTCCAATTCCTTAACAGGTCTGACTGTGAACAACTGAGACCTTACATGACCGATTCTCGACATGAAGCTGTAATCTCCCATACTCTGACCTCAATTTCCACTGCTGAAATCGAAGAGTATAACACCAACAGAATGCAAAAGTGACATAGGAACAGATCTCTCAAGAAACAGTCCGGCCCTGGCTGGTGTTGCTCAGTGGTTAGAGCGTTGGCCCAAGCACTGAAGGGTTGCAGGTTCAATTCCCAGTCAAGAGCACATACCCGGGTTGCAGGTTCCATTCCTGCTGTGGGAGGCAACCAATTGATGCGTCTCTCTCATATTGATGTTTTTCTTTCTCTCTATCTGAAAAAAATCAATGGAAAATATATCCTTGTGAGGATTAAAAAAAAAAAAAGAGACAGGATAAATATCTCCATATATAAAGACAAAGATGAAAATATTAAAATTATAGTTTGTATAAACCTTTTTTGACAATGTTTTAAAAATTATGATTAGATCTTTTCAAATTAATCATATGCTCCCGAGTGTCACATCATCTAAAGAATAAAGTCCAAATTCATTGCCATTTCCCTCTTTTTGGTCTTCTTGCTTCTTTCTAATCTCCCATGGATATGTTTTACTTGCTATGGCTCTGTGTTTATTGCACTATTCCTCTCATTTTAGAACTTCCAGTGGGCCTCGGTTTGTTACAGCAATAATTTTCAAGGGTACAGGCAATAACATTTGAGTATAAGCTTTAGAGCTAAAAAAAAATCTGGGTCTGAGGTCCGGTTCTGTTATTGACAAGCTGTGGGATTCCAGACAAGTAACTTAACCTTTCTAGTTTCCAGATTCCTGATATATAAAATTGGAATAATAATGGTGCCTATCTCATTGGGTTGTGCATTAATACAGGTAGACTCTCCTGGCAGTGCCTCGCAATTGACAAAATCTGTGTGACCTCTTGGGGTTTGTGCCTGCCCCCATCCCTATAGGCTTATTTTTTGATCTAACATCTTTACAATCTTATAATTTCCAGTTCAGCACTATTGAACTACTTAGAGTTTAGTGAACATGTTATACTGTTTCTTTAAAGATGGCAGACTTATACCTTTAAAGAACCGAGCTGGACATGACTTCTTCAGTTCTCCCTGTTGCTCAGACACAGGAGATAGCACCCTTCTCGGTGCTCGTTCCATACATCCCTGCTACACTCCCCAAGCCCTTCCTTGGTCAGGAGAGCCACAGGAGTGGGCAGAGGTTTGCAGCAAGCTCTCCAAAGTAAGGTGTTACTCATTCTCTCAGGAAAGTGGTCCAAGGAGACCTTAGGTACTGGTGAGTGAGGGCTAAAGAGGGTTCCTTTTGCCAGTGGAAGGCCTTGGTCATGGCCAGTGAAGCTGGGCAGAGGGAGACGAGACCTGGGAACTCACAGCCCTGCAACCTGGACAGAAAGTCCCTGCTGGCTCCTCCCTGTCGCTAGGGATGGGGAGAAGGAAATGTCTGGGTTGGTGGTCAATAAGAGGCAGATCTTCGAGGGACTGTTAGGGAAAGCTTTTTACTCCAGAACCCAGAGCAGCAGAGCAGTGAGGCACCTGATGCTGCGGGTGACAGGTGCTGCTGGTGGTGTGACTGTGACCTAGTCTAGGGACACAGAGGCCCTGGGAAAAGCCTGCAACCCTGACATCCGGGGCATTGGCAGAAAGGGAAGGGCCCAGTCCAGGGGACAGGATGTGGGATCTATGGGTCAATACGAGTGGTTAAAACTTGATTATTTTCAAATCCCCCAAATGTGTTATTGGCTGGGCCTTAGGCCTGAGAAACATTAGTGATTGCTGTCTCTGGAACAGCAGAGCCTGAGGTAGTACCTGCTCCACACAGTATTGTAAATTATAGGGCTTACATGTCTGCACTTCCTTTTTGTACCATGGATGCCTTGAACATAAGAATGTGCTTATTACTGTCACCAGTGCCAAGCAGAGCAGGACCTACAGAAGATGTTTGATAAATGTTTAATTATTTGGAATTTAAAAAAACCATCATCTGGCGCCTAAACAGGCTCTGGTTTTAATTTAATTTCCCCATACGAGGGCTATTCCATCATGACCCAGTGTAGAGGCCATCGCCTTTCCACTACCGAAGACCCTATGTACTGTTTCCTTAAAAAAAAATACACACACACACACACACGCACACACACACACACATTGGAAAATTCAGTTTTCTGGTTTTTTTATTGATTTTTATTGATTTTAGAGAGAGAGGGAGAAGAAGAGAGAGATGAAAACATTGATGAGAGAGAACAGTGATTGGCCGCCTCCTGCATACCCTCCACTGGGGATTTGGCCCACAGCCTGGGCAAGTGACCTGACCAGGAATCAAACTGGTGACCTCTTGGTGAATGGGTAGATGCTCAACCATTGAGCCACACTGGCCAGGCTCCTGTTTTTATTAGACACATTTAACTGCCAACAAAATCTTCTTAACAGCCTGAACTAACTATTTACCATGAGCTTATTTTGATATACGATAAGTTAATCAATCACCACACTTAATAGCCAAAAGAAGACTTTGAAACTTTAGTTTGTCAAGTTTTTGATTGGACATTTAAAAACACTGAAACTTTATGGTGGACTCCCATTTCTGCTGTGGTGACCTCTGAGTGAAGCCATTGGTTCAGTGTGCCAAGGAAAGATCCATGGTGCCCAACATCATTTCAGATCAGGAGGGAAGGCTTCCTGTTCAACAATGTCACTGGTGGCTGGGCAAGTGGGTTCTTGATGCTCAGATCTGGAAAACACCTCAGAGATCACCTAGTGAAGTTCCTCAGCCCCAGATCCTTTTAAAACAGACTAAGCAGGCCAGCATCACACAATTAATTATTATCAGAACTGGAACCAGGACCCAGGTGTTCTAATTCCCAGCCTGCCAGAAAGAGCCTGGGGCCAACCTCACCCAAATCTCTTTTCTAATTTTCCTACAAAATGTTATAGACAAAAGAAATTTAAAGCTGTATAATATCTTAGAGGACTATGGGTCCACCTTTACACTTCCTCTCATTTTATAGATTTATAGAAGGGGATTCATCTGAGGGGGAATCTCAGAGTTAGGAGTAAAACTGGGGTTAGATTTCTGGTCCTCTGACCCTCCCTCCAATTTCTTTTGGTATGCGAATTATTGTAAATTAGTTTAATCCCAACTGAAGTCAAGATACTCTCAGCTTTACATGATGGGACACAGCAAGAAATGATGGTCAGGACTGCATGCCCAGCCCCCCATGGCTGCCACAGTGGACTGCTCACTCTTAGAAAGAGTTCTGTGGGTGTTAGGCACTACAGAGAGAAAGATGAATCCGGTTGGTTCTCATCTTCCAGTCTCCTGGGAGGATATTAGCTTCTTAAGTAACATGTCTAGCCAGCCATTGTTATGACAACAAATCTAAAGGTAGTTGTTATATGGTATTGACATGGTGCTATTTTACACACATAAGGTTCTCCATTATTTGGGTTGAGCAGGCATGGTCATGCACATGTTTTTTCTTTTTCTTCACATATTTGCATATTATTAAAATCATCCTCCTTGAAGACTTATTACAGAAGACTATGTGCATGTGCATTATTAATAACTGGTAATCCTGTTAAAAAGGTTTTGCTCAACATGGTTTCCCCCTACATTTATAAAAGTTCAAATTTATTCATTTTTATGGTTAGGAAATGATTTTTGTTGCGATTTATTTTGTCAAAGTACTTTCAATAGCTTCCAGTAGATTAATTGATATTCTTTATATTCACTTCAACAGTTCGTATAGTCAGAACTACAAAAATACATTCACACCCAGGAAAGGCTTACACATCCCAGTTCCTCACCTGCTGTCCATCAGGCACACACGCACGCAATGCTCTACTGCTTTGTGTGGAAGGCGCCAAGTGATATGAGCTAAACAATTTCTCTAAGTTATGATAGGATTATTCATAAATGCAGGGCTAGCTCTTTCTTCAAATTATAGTAGCTGCTCTCTAGTTACTTCTAATTTCAAAATTAATGTTGCTCAGTGATATGCAGCAGATCCCACAAAAGATATGCTCTAGTAGGAAAAATAAATTGCTGTTGGAAAGTGTGATATTGATTGTTTCAGAAGTTTATCTGGAGAGTTATGATAACAAAAATCCCTTGAGATTGAGTTGTTCAAAAAACATTTCTAAATGCTTCCTGGGCACAGGACGTTTGACCATGTCCATGGCAGGCAAAAAGGAAGCATGTAATGTAGAGAGAACACTGACATGCAAACTCACAATTACACTACAATATTTACATTACATTACAAATTCACAATTACATTACATGTTTGCTAAAATGGAGTGCCATGGGAGCAAAGGAGAAAAGAGAACCCAAAACTTCCTCTATACATAAACACAAACTCACATATGTTTCACTATCTTTGTCCTTTTTGTAATCCAAGAAGGTGGTTGGGAGATAGCTTCAGCTTTATTTGGTGAAGAAAAACAAGATTTTTTTCTTAACTTAATGTGAGTTCTTATTGTAATTGGTGATTGCAGTGGCCGTGTTGTCCAGAGCTGTTTTCAAAATGATCTATCATGTAGCCATAAAAACAATCACTACAGTCTTGCTTCTAGCCCACAATGGTGTCCAGCCCATAACAGGTGCTCATTAAAACATTTTTTTGGTATTAAAATCTGCCTGCACATTTTTTTTCAGTTGTCTTTAACCATGAACCTCCTTCCCCATCCTGGGCTTTGGGTTCCCCTGACATCCTTTTATCTTCCTTCATTATGCACTCCTCCCTCCAGAGCTCACTCGGGAGGCAGGAGCCGCTCTCCAGGAAGGTCCTTCTCAGGGGCATCCCACTGCTACACACATCTGTCTAATGCTAGCAGAGAAACAATGTTTTGGCTGCTTAATGTCAGTTTGCATTCTGTAGGATTCACTGGTGATGCTAACAGAAATTATTAAGAATTAAGCTGAGGTACATGAAGTATAAAAATACATGAAACAAGCCCTGGCCAGTTTGGCTTAGTGGTTAGAGTTGGCCTGTGGACCCAAGGGTCTTGGGTTTGATCACAGTCAAGGGCACATACCTGGGTTGCAGATTTGATTCCCAGCCCTAGTTGGGGTACATGTGGGAAGCAACCAGTCAATGTGTTTCTCTTACATCGATGTTTGTTTGTCTCTCTCTCCTTCCCTCCCATTCTATCTAGAAAATCAATGGAAAAATATCCTCGGGATTCAGAAAAAAACAATCAAAAACAAACAAAAACAAACAAACAAACAAACAAAACATGAAACAAGATAGAATACTGCTGCTGCTTTATATGTCTTCATTCTGGTCTCATATTTTATATATTTGTGGCAATAGCTCTGCTAGCTGATTAAAGAACATGATATTCTTGAATCTGAAACCCACTAGTGTGCAGTTTGCTGTCGAAGTAGGAGACTTTGGAAAAAATTTTTTTTTCTATTTTATGACAACCATTCGACATTAGAGCTTCTTCCCTGTGCAGGCTAGCCTATTACGTAGGTTTTCTTCTGCAGTGGCCTTCCAACATCTGTGCTTATGTACACCCTAACAGAGTTTTGCAGAACTCTCTGCTCGTACTTTTTAAAGTTGGCATAATATTTTTCAGTATAAGTTTAAATAGTTGTAATGGATATAGTTTTTTCAGTACATTGTAAACACTGGCATTTAAAAATACATTACACTTTTAAATATATCAAAAGGAATCCAAATATCATATAACAGTGAGGAAATTTACATCATTTTTCTCTTTGAACCCATATTTTTATTCTATTTCCTGTACAAAATGTTTTCCTACCACCTACAAATCTTCTAGATCACCTTTTTATATTTCTGAGCAACTTAAAACATTTCATTTTCTATTTTTCCCCCTTCTCACTAAATGACACCACTATCTATCAAGGTCCTCAAGCCAGTAACCAACAAGTCATCCTTCCTTTTATCTCCGTCACTCAGCCTATCCTTCATCAACTCCTTGTATCTCTGCCTCCATTATAAAGCCAAAGTCTCTCCAGCTCCCCAGAGCTCTATGAGAATTCCTGAGAGAGGGTTGTCAGAGAGCTGATGCTCCACAGAAACATGTAGGAGCAAAAGCCAGAGCAATTTAGATCTCAGTTAGAAAGCATCATAATGGAAATGCCATTAACCTAGGCACCAAACCAGTCTGAAGTCCTGCTCAGAACACAGCCAAGAAGCTTTATTCTGTGTCCCATAAAATAATGTTTTGCTTTTAAAATCAATAAAATGCCAAATCAGAGTCTTCTTTGAACAAATAAGCCTGAACTGCCCATTTGCTGTAAACTTATAGGATCTTTTAGGCACTATAGAGGAAGGTATCATTTCATTACGTTTAAAAAAATACCAACTTTTATGTAACAAAGTGAGTTTCAAAAGTTGATAGTGACTTGAGAGCTATAGCAAATTCCACAGGAAGGAACAATTCGACTAGATGTGATTTGAAGGTACGGGTACACCAGGAAGCTAATGAAATGTAGTCCAGCGAGAAATATAAAAAGATGAACTGTGGAAAAGGAAAAAAGGAGACAGGGATGAAAGCAGGGATATTATACCAGGTCTAAATTCTTTTGTCTTGTTTTGCTAACATTTACCTACTTTTCTCTCTCTATTAGGCAGCATTAAAACAGATCATATAGGGGCAAAACAAAGGATACAAAAATGTTCTGATACCAGGATAGAAGACAATGTTAAATTTGGATCTGAATGTTCAAGGTCACATTATTTTAACTTTGTAATATCTTTCAGTTGCTTTATTATTTTTATACTCATAAAAGAATAGAATTTTCGCACTTGCATGAAACAAATAGACTTAATTCAGAAGAATTCATTGAACAGAAAGTTCACTTCCCCTAAAGAAGATTTTCATAAAATCTTTGTACAGTTAGTCCTCACTTAACATCATTGATAGGTTCTGTGACTTTAAGTGAAATGATGCATAAAGAAACCAGTTTTACCATAGGCTAATTGATATAAAAAAGAGCTAAGTTCCTTTGGCATCTCATTAATGTTGAACAAAACAATGTTGAACAAAATGTTACTCAAGGATTGAGTAACAAAACATTCTAGCAAGAATTGCTTTATGAGATAAAGGTAAATAAAGGGAGGATAGGCAAGTAGATAATAACAGCTACCATTTATTGAAGACTTACTATATGCTCTATTCTGTGCTATATCATATGTATCATTTTACTTAATTCTCAGAACAGTCCTATGATGTGGGAAGTACGAACTCTTCCATAGCTGTGAAATCTGACACTGGAGGGGTTAAGCCCAATATCATATAATTTATGAGTGGTAGAGCCAGGATTTAATCTGAGGTCTGATTCCATGGCTCAAGCTTAAGAGGCAGGTTATACTACAGAGGTAGCAGCATTTTCCAGAAATAATGTAGAGAAGATGCCTGCCTTGGCTGCAAGCTTATGCTAGAACTCCAATGTCACTTTAATGCTAAAGTCCCATAGCTGTAATTTTGCTAAAGGATTTCAACTGAAAAACCACTCTTGCCCAGCATTATATTTATAGTAGGAATTTAACTCCAGATAGTTTATGAATAGGGATAGAGACTACATGACTGATTCTCTTTGCAGATTTACTGAAAAGCGAAAGCCTCCAAACAACGATACAACCATAATGGTACTGGCTCCGGGTATGTTTTCCCGCTGGACACAGCCTGACCATTGCTGGGTTGGCTGCCTTCCTCAATCATGCTGGGACCCTCTGCCTTCTCCACAACAGAGGGGATGCCTGCCTGTAATTCTGGAAGCTGCTATGCTGGTAACCTGTACCTGCTGAAACAGTTTTGCCTCTCTTTCTATGCATCCCTCTATCCCTCACAATTTACATTATAATTAAATTCTTCAAATTCAATTCTTACCATCCTGGTACCTTGTACTTTCATCCCTCCCCTCCTCCATCAAAACCAAGTCTAACCTGCCCACTAATTTTTAAGGATCTAATTGCCTAATCCACTGCTGGGGCCCGTTTTTCTTGGGCATTTGTCTTACAAGAAGGAATTCCTCAACCCATTGGCATGACTTTTTTGTAGTTACAGTTGAGTCTAACTTGATGTGAGAGCCATTTTGGGGGCTGAGGAGGGGACTTTGTGTAAACCCTCCAATCATACTACGGATGCATCACCTACTTCTAACCCTGAGACTGCAGGGCATCTTTGCTTTGAAACACTTTGTTCCTTCAGCAGATTCAAGATCTTGTTCACTTTAAGATCAGCCAACTCTTATTTTTATGCTATGAGCCCCATTCCAAAATTACAGTGCTCTCAAACACGACACACTCTACTTCTATTTCAATTATATCACTAAATGAATATTTATTGGTCTTTTGCTTTTTTTTTTTTTTTTTTTGAGAATTTTTATGAGTTTATTTGAGCCAAACTGATGACATATGCCAGGGAGCAAGATCCCAAATGCTCTTGGTCTTTTGTTTTTTAATAGAGTTACGGGAGTGTTGGCAGGGGGGCGGTGAGAACGTTCGTTATCAGTTAATCTGTGCAGATACGGTTCTTTTGGACATTTCACAAACTCAGAGGGGCAGCTGTGCTTTTACTTCCCACCAAGTGGCATCCAACAGAGTCTGCGTTTATAAGGCTCAACCTGCATTCAAATAAGGTTGAAAAGAAATCAGATTTTACTTACTAAAACACCAAGCTCAGGCAAGTCTACATGTTCCTTTAAATCCCTGGTCTTAATTACTCTCTGAGACTGTTTGGACATGTCCACTATTATTTTATTCTTTAAGCTGATGATAATAATTCTGCCAGAATTTCAAAAGGGGTAGCTTGTGTCAGACCACTCTGTTTTGGGGAGAGAGTTACTGTATTGCCATTTAGCTTTCAACCTGGACACTCAGCTATGTTATGGAACATTTATAGATTAATTGTAAAGAAATAACCGGCACCAATTGTAATAGATTAATTTGAGCTCCTTTTTCTAGACAGGCTTTTACATGCCTAGTGGACATTCCTTTAGAACACTGAACTTTAGCACCAGAAATAATTAAAGGAAGACGTTTGTGTTACTTAAAGAGTTATAGTATACGATAAACTCTATTCTTTTATAAAAGTATATTGCTATTTAAAATACATCAATATAAAATACTTTGAATGCTGAAATTCTTACTTATAACTATTAAAAAGGATATTATATCAGACATTTTTGACATTTCAATTCTAGCAGCAATTCCTCCCTAGTACCTCGGAAGATGTACATGACATATATCTATATCTACATCCATATAGCTCCATCCTAGTAGGGCCACTGTACTAAACTGTACTGCACAGGAATTGTGTAGGATACAATTTCATAGTTTTACAGGGAGGACCTAGAATCTTCCATACAATTCTTGCCTCACTATAGGAGGTACTATTATTTCTCAATTCAGAACATATGGGAAGAAAGAAAGATTTTGCTATTCATAAATTACTAATAAGTGAACTATTACTGTTCAATAGCAGTTACTCCGCTCCTTCATACTCATTCCTGTTGAAGTCCATCTCTTTATTCACTCTCAAAGCATCATTTTATCTTGCTGCTAGTGAAGGGGAAGGTGAGCTGAGGTTCAGAATTGGTTTTGACTGCATTTTCCACTATACTTGTATAGCAGGTGCAAAGAGCCTTTGTAAACTGTCCTAGAAATCAACTATCAGGAAAAACTTTGGATACTATGTAGAAGCATGAAAGCCAATTCACAAATGAATATTTGGAGCACAATCTGCACTTCAATATTTGTGTGTGTGCTATATGTTACATAAATGTCATATATATTTGTGTATGAACATCTATGTATATATGTATGCACATATAGGTTATTCTTTGGAAGTTATTATCCTAACTCCACCAGAGGAAATAATCAAATGCCCAGGGTGGTAAATATCTAGGCAAGAATAGATAGCCATAGAAAAAAAGAAATCTCGACGCTTTGTTTCAATAATATACAAAAATTAGTTTCACATGGATTTTAGTTCTAAATGAGAAAAAGGTAAAGTTATTTTGAGAAATAGAAATCTCCAAATATTCAGTATACCCAACAGAAATACATCCAAATGTTCACCAGAAGACACAGTCTTATAGCAGTAATATTTGTCATAGCCCCAAACTGGAAACAACACAAGATCTACCAACAGTAGAATGGATACATTGCAGTATGAAAATGAATAAATTCCAACTACATGCTCCAACAAAGCCACCACTCAGCATAATGTAATGAGAAGAAATCCAGACATAAAAAGTGTGGTTCCTTAATATAAAGCTCATACACAGGACTTTTGGTCAAGATGGTAGAATAGCGAGGATGTGAACATGGAGGCAGAGTGAATGGAAGCTATGTAGATAATCTCCCAGGACCAACCAGGAATTACAACTAAAATAAAGACAAATCCTCGAAAAAAAGCAACAGTAAAGCAGCAGCACAGGACCATATAACCAGGGGCACTGGTAGGATATACGGAGGTGTGAGAAGGTTGCGGGCTGGGAGCCCACAGACAGCAGCAGTCATAGCTGTGAGCAGCACCTTTGGGGAATAAAGACCAATCCTACTCCACAGCACAGAGAGCCAGGACAGAGCATTAAAATAGCCACAGCCACTCACCTGGGAGCTATAGCAGAGGGAGAGCAGACTGGGCTGGAACTCTGTGAGGACACCCGGGATTTGGAGGGTACTCAGAGCTTTTGCTGAGTTGCGGCTACAAAGGATGGTGGCCAGTGTGCTCCTTCCCAGAGCGGTGGTGAAAAGCAGCAGCAGCACCCCCCCCCCCCCTGCCTTGGAGAGTCAGCCTTTCCCAGGTGAGGCAAAGAAATGCAAATGGAGGCTCATTGACAACCATCATCTATCCCACCCTCTGGAAATCCTCTTATGCAGAACAACAGGGCTACATTCCAAGGCACTGAGTAACAGACTACAAGCATGCAGGAAAAAGCTAGAGGATAACCAAACCTTTCCTGGACTTGTAAATCGACCCAGGAAAGTAAGACTTGACAGTAGTGTTTAACATGGGCCTACCAAGGCCCATCTAAACCGAGTAAAAGGAGCCACAAATAGCAGAACAACAACACTCACAGGGAAAATTTGGCAGGCTCAAAACCCACTGAGATAGCCAAAATGGTGACACAAAGAAACAAATCCCAAATGAAAGAACAAGAGAACTCTACCAAAGATGAGATGAATGAAACGTAGTTAAGCAAATTATCAGAGGTAGAGTTCAGAGCCATGATCTTGAGGAATCTCAACAGCATGAGTAAGGACATCAGTGCCATGAGTAAAGATATAGAAACATTAAAAATCAACCAAGTGGAAATGAAGAATGACATAGCAGAAATTAAGATCACATTGGAAGGACTAACCAGCAGAGTAGAGGAAGCTGAGGACCAGATCAGTGAATTAGAAGCTGGGTAAAAAAAACAAACCAATCAGAAAACCAAAAGAAAGAAAAACAATTAAAAAACAGAAAGACAGCTTAAGAGAACTGTGGGACAACTGGAAATGTAATAACATTCGCATCATAAGAGTCCCCAAGAGGAAGAAAATGGACAAGGGTTGGAGAATAACTATGAAGAAATAGTGACAAAAAACTTTCTTAACTTGGTGAAGGAAGAAGGCATTCAAATTCAAGAAGCACAGAGAGCCCCAAGTAAGAAGAACCCAAACAGGCCCACACCAAGACACATAGTAATTAAAATGCCAAAAATTAAGACAAAGAGAATCCTAAAGGCAACAAGAGATAAACAACAACATACCTACAAAGGAAACCCCATAAGGCTCTCAGATGATTTCTCAACAGAAACACTACAGGCCAGAAGAGAGTGGCGTGAAGTAATCAAGGTCATAAAAAACAAGGATCTGAATCCAACTACTCTATCCAGCTAGGCTATCATTCAAAATAGAAGGTCGAATAAAGTGCCTCCCAGACCAAAAAAAAAAAAAGGCTAAGGGAATATATTAACAACAAACCAGCACTGCAAGATATACTAAAAGGACTGCTGTAACTAGTAGAAGAAATAGGAAGAAAAATAGAACCACACTAAACAAAATGGCAGTAAATAAGTACATATCAATTATCACCATAAATCTGAATGGTTTGAAAGATCTGATAAAAAGACACAGAGTAGCTGACTGGATAAGAAAGCATGACTCACATATAAATGTTTACAATAGACCCACCTCACAACAAAAGACACACATAGGTTGAAAGTGAAGGGATGGAAAAAAAATCTTTCAATCAAACTGAAAGCAAAAAAAAGGTAGGGTAGCAATACTCATATCTGATAAAGTAGATTTCAAAATGAAGGCCTTAAATGGAGACAAAGAAGGCCACTACATAATATTGACAGGATCTATTCAACAGGAAGATATAACCTTGGTAAACATATATGCACCCAATATAGGAGCACCAACATATATTAAAAATTTTATGGAGGACTTCAAAGGAGAAATCAACAGCAATACAATCATACCAGGGGACTTCAACACCCCACTGACATCACTGGATAGATCTTTTAGACAAAATATCAACAAGGAAATACAGACGCTAAATGAAGCACTAGATAAAATGGATTTAATAGATATCTACAGAGAATTATACCACCAAACTATAGAATTCGCTATCTTCTCAAGTGCACATTGGACATTCTCAAAGATAGACCACATGTTAGGGTACAAACTACATCTCTACAAGTTCAGAAAGACTGAAATCATATCAAGCATCTTCTCAGATCACAACAGCATGAAACTAAAAATCAAGTGCAACAAGAACATGCAAAGACATTTGAAAACATGGAGGCTAAATAGCATGTTATTGAACAATGAATGGGTTACCAAGTAGATCAAGGAAGAAATTAAAAACTTCCTGGAAACCAATGAAAATGAACAAACAACAACACAAAATGTATGGGACACAGCGAAAGCAGTTCTGAGAGGGAAGTTCATAGCACTACAGGCCTACCTCAAGAAACAGGAAAAATTTCTAATACACTATCTAACCTCACAACTTAAAGAACTAGAAAGCAAAAAAAAAAAAAGAAAAGAAAACCCCAGAGCAAGTAGAAGGAAGAAAATAGTAAAGATCAGAGCAGAAATAAATGACATAAAGAAAATTAAAAGGATCAATGAAACAAAGAGCTGGTTCTTTGAAAAGATAAACAAGATTGATGGACCCTTATCTAGACTCACCAAGAAACAAAAAGAGAGAACCCAAATACACAAAATTAGAAATGAAAGAGGAGAAGTAATAACTGACACCGCAGAAATACAAAAGATCGTTAACAAATATTATGAACAATTATATGGCAACAAATTTGACAATCTAAGAGAAATGGACAAATTTCTAGAAACACAAAGTCCCCCCAAAATGGACCAAGAAGAGATATAAAACTTGAATAGCTCAATAACACCAAAAGACATTGAAGATGTAGTCAAGACTCTCCCTGCAAACAAAAGCCCAGGCCAGTACGACTTCACCGGAAAATTTTACTGAACATTTAAAGAAGAACTAATACCCATTCTCCTCAAACTATTTCAAAAAATTCAAGAAGAAGGAAGACTTCTAAACTCATTTTATGAGACCAGCATAATTTTAATTCTAAAACCAGAAAAGGACACAACAAAACAAAACAAAAAAACAGAAAAAAAACTACAGGCCACTATCGCTGAAGAACATAGATGCCAAAATTCTAAACTAAATACTAGCAAATTGGATACAGCAATACATCAAAAGAATTTTTCACCATGACCAAGTTGGATTCATCCCAGAGATGCAAGGCTGGTACAATATTCTCAAATCAATAAATGTGATACACCATAGAAACAAAATAAAAGATAAAAATCATATGACCATATCAATAGACGCTAAAAAAGCATTCAACAAAATCCAGCACCCATTTCTGATACAAACACTCAGCAATTTGGGAATAGAGGGATCATATCTCAACAAAATAAAGGCTGTATATGAAAGACCTACAGCCAACATCACACTCAATGGGCAAAAATTAAAAGCATTTCCCTTAAGAACAGGAACAAGACAAAGATGCCCACTTTCACCACTCTTATTTAACATAGTACTGGAAGTCTTAGCCACAGCAATCAGACAGAAAGAAAAAGTAAAAGGGGTCCAAATTGGAAAGGAGGAAGTGAAACTGTCATTATTTGCAGATGACATGATACTATATATAGGAAACCCCAAAGACTCCATCAAATATTTACTAGACTTAATAAATGAATTTGGCAAAGTAGCAGGATACAAAATTAATGTCAAGATATTGATGGCATTCCTATACACCAATGATGAATTCACAGAATGAGAAACTAAAAAATAATCCTATTTACCATTGCGGCCAAAAAAATTAAGATACCTAGGAATAAACTTAACCAAAGAAGTAAAGGACCTATTTGCAGAAAACTCCAGGTCATTGAAAAAGGAAATAGAGGAAGATATAAAAAAGTGGAAGCACATACCTTGTTTATGGATTGGAAGATTAACATCATTAAAATGTCCATACTACCCAAAGCAATCTATAGATTACATGCAATCCCTATCAAAATACCAATGACATACTTCACAGAAAAAAACAAATATTCAAAAGTTCATATGGAACCAAAAAAGACCTCAAATAGCCACAGCAATCTTGAAAAAGAAAAACAAAGTCTGAGGGATCACATTACCAGATTTCAGGTTATACTACTAAGCCACTGTAATCAAAGCAGCCTGGTACTGGCACAAGAACAGGCATATACATCAATGGAACAGAATAGAGAACCCAGAAATTGACCCAAGACAATATGTTCAATTAATATTTGACAAATGGGGCAAGAGCATACAGTGGAGTAAAGACAGCCTCTTTAATAATGGTGTTGGGAAAATTGGACAGCTACATGCAAAAAAATGAAACTAGACCATCAACTTACACCATACACAAGAATAAATTCAAAATGGATAAAAGACTTAAATGTGACTCATGAATCCATAAAATTCATAGAAGAAAATGGCGGCAACAAAATTTCAGACATCATACGCAGCAGAATTTTCACTGATCCATTACCTAAGGCAACAAAAACAAAGGAGAAAATAAACACATGGGACTACATCAAACGCAAAAGCTTCTGCACAGCAAAAGATACAATCATCAAAGTGGAAAGGCAACCAACAGTATGGGAGAGCATAATTGCCAATGATATATCAGATAAGGGGTTAATTTCCATTATATATAGAATGCTCATACAACTCAACAAAAGGAAAACAAAGAACTCAATTAAAAAATGGGCAGAGGAACTAAATAGACACCTCTCCAAACAGGACATACAAATGGCTAAGAGACATATGAAGAAATGCTCAACATCACTAATCATCAGAGAGATGCAAACTAAAACAACAATGAGGTATCACCTCACACCTGTCAGAATGGCCACCATCAATAAATCATCAAACAACAAGTGTTGGGGAGGGTGTGAAGAAAATGGGACTCTAGTATACTCCTGGTGGGAATGCAGAATTGAAAACATTATGGTGGTACCTCAAAAAGTTAAAAATTGAACCATTTGACCCAGTGATCCCACTTCTAGGAATATACCCTAAGAAGCCTGAAACACCAATCAGAAAGAATATGTGTACCCCCATGTTTGTAGCAGCACTATTTACAATAGCTGAGATCTGGAAACAGCCCAAGTGTCCATCAGTAGACGAATGGATAAAAAAGCTGTGGTACATGTACACAATGGAGTACTATGTAGCTGTAAGAATGAAAGATCTCTTATCCTTTGAGTTGAGATGGAGGGACCTCGAAAGTATCATCCTAAGTGAAACAAGCCAAACAGAGAAAGACAAGTATCATATGATCTCACTTATTTGTGGAATATAATAAACATAACAGTCTGAGGAATGGGGTAGTCCCAGAGACATGGAAGTGGGGTACAGACTGACAATCCCCAGAAGAGAGGGTGGTGGGGGAGAGATGAATCACAGAACTTATGTGCATGTATGCTGAACAATGGACATGGACAACAAAGCTGGGGACAGGGCAGGGAGGGAGGCGGAGGGTGGAATCAGTGGAGGAAAAAGGAGTAACATTTGTAACAAAAATAAATAATTTTTTTTATTCTCACTCAAGGACATTTTTAATTTTTGTTCAGATAGATCGGGAGGGAGAGAGAAGAAGAGAGAGAGAGAGAGAAACATCGAAGTGAAAGGTACACATCAAGTGGCTGCCTCCCCCACAACCCACCATGTCCAGGGACAAACTGCAACCGAGGTACAAGTCCTTAGCGGGAACTGAACCCAGGTCTCTGGACAGCAGACTGATGCTCTAACCACTGAGCAAAAACAGCCAGGGCTAAATAAATTAACTTAAAAAAATGGAAAAAAAAATATGGTAGAATAGGTAAAAGCAGTCCTCGCCTCCTCCCACAACCACTAAAAAATACAACTAAACTACAGAAAAACCATCATTCAGAACCACCTGAAATCAAGCTGAATGGAAGTTCTACCACTATGAAATTAAAGAAGAAACCTCATCAAGACTGGTAGGAGGGGTGAAGGGGAGGATGGGCTGGTCCCACACCCACATGTGGTAGATAAAAATCAGGAGGGCTACCTCAGCTGTGAAGGTCTTCCCTGAGGAACAAGGTGTCCCTGTGCCACACCAGGTCCTCCAACTCAGGGTTTCAGTGCCAGGAAGAGAACTCCCCATAACTTCTGGTTGTAAAAACCAGCAGGAATTGAGGCTGAGAGACTGAGGCTGCTCGAGTCCCAGGTAGTTCCTCTTCAAGGGCCTTTGCATGGACCTACTCAGACTCACTCTCTCTAGGTTCCAGTGTGGGGAGGCAAATTGAAAGTCACCAGAGACATACAGGGAAGAACTGAGTTGTTTGGCATTGAGGTTAGAGTTGGAAAGGAAGCTTTCTCCCATACAGACATGCTGGTGGAGTCCTTTGGGGCAGGCAGCTGGGCGCCATATCTGGGACTCCAGCAACCTAGGTGATACTGTTTGCCCCACCCTGGTGATTCCCTGAGGCCCTGCCCCACCAAACTTCTGGGCCCACCCAGGCTGTTTCCAGTGGTTTTACCATAAGACTGGCCTGTCTTGGCTCCTCTTTCAGATTTTCCTAAATTTTCTCAAACCTGCTGCATCTTGTCTCAGCGAGCCCCATACCTCTCACCAAGTGGCCCCAAGCCTGGCTTTAGAAGCAGCCAGCCTTGGGCCACAGCTTGGCTGTGCCTGGGCACCTCTAAGCCCAGCACAAGAAGCAGCCATCTGCAGATCACTTTGTAGCTTATGCCTGGTGGCTCTGAGTAGAACACGGGCAGTGGCTGACCTTACCCCAGAGCCAGCACACCCAGTGAACAGCTTCAGAGCACATTGAAGCACCACCACCCAACAACCTCCACAAGCAACACACTCAAGGAGTGGACTCAGTGGGTACCAGCCCTGCTGAAGTAAGTCTTGCTCTGTGTGGTGGGCCCCTGCACAGCTTATCATCCAAGGCAGTCAGAGATCAGTGGTCAGTGGGCACAGCCAGTCCTTGCCACTGATCAGCCCGAGTAAATCTTTCCTATTGACGTACCAACAGCAATCAAGACTCAATTACAACAGAAGGGTATACAGTCCCCACTAGGGGTGAACCTCAAGGGTCCAGCTGGAGTGATCAGGAAGGCTGTACCACTGGACCCCACAAGATACCTACTACAATAGGCCACCCTGCAAAGCCTAGGAGACATAACAACTCTACCCAATACATGGAAACAAACACAAGGAGGCAGCCAAAATGAGGAGACAAAGAAACATGTCCCAAATGAAAGAACTGAAGTCCAGGAAAAGAACAAAACAAAATGGAGATAAACAATCTAACAGATGCAGAGTTCAAAACAGTGGTTTAATGACACTCAAAGAACTTAGTGAGGACCTCAAGAGCATAAGACCAGTCAGAAATGAAGAGTGAAATGTCAGAAATGAAGGAGGCACTAACTGAAATAAAGAATAATTTACAGGGAATCAATGGTAGAGGAGTAAAGTTGAGAAGCAAACCAGCAATTTGGGATACAAGGAAGCAAAAAACACAATCTAAACAGAAAATTGGAAAAAGAATAAAAAATAGGGATAGTGTAAAGAACCTCTGGGACAACATCAAGCGGGCCAACATTTGCATCATGGAGGTACCAGAAGGAGAAGAGAGAGAGCAAAAAATTGAAAATGTGATTGAAAAAATGATGACAGAAACGCCCCTAATTTGGTGAAGGAAACAGACAAAGAAGTTCAGGAAGTACAGAAAGTCCCAAGCAAGATGAACCTAAAGAGGCCCATACCAAGATACATCATAGTCAAAATGCAAAAGGTTAAAGACAAAGACAGAATCTTAGAAGAAGCAAGAGAAAAGCAGTTTGTTACCTACAAGGGAGCTCCCATAAGACTGTTAGCTGATTTCTCAAAAGAAACTTTGCAGGCCAGAAGGGAGTGGCAAGAAATATTTAGTGATGAAAAGCAAGAACCTATAACCAAGATTACTCTATTCTGCAAAGCTACCATTTAGAATCGATGGACAGATAAAGAGTTTCCCAGACAAGATAAAGCTAAAGGAATTTATTGCCACCAAACCAGTATTATATGAAATGTTGAAGGGTCTTCTTGAAGAAGAAGAAAAAAATATGAACAATAAAATGACAATAAATACATATTTATTAATGATTGAAACTATAAACAAAATGAACCAGTAAAACAGAAACGGACACATAGATACAGAGAACTTTTTGTTGGGTGCCAAATGGGAGGGGGTTTAGGAAGATGGGCAAAAAAAGGTGAAGGTATTAAGTACAAATTGGTTGTTAGACTGAAGAACCTCAGAGGGAAGGGGAAAGAGGGTGGGAAAAGATACACCAAAGAACTTATATGCATATATGCATAACCAATGGGCATAACCAGTGGGGAAGGCAGGAGGGGGATGGAAGCAGGGAGGAGGGGGTCAATAGGGTAAAAAAGGGGTGGCATCTATAATACATTAAACAATAGAGATGAGTTTAAAACATAAAAATTAAAGTTTATACATAGATAAAACTAAGCTATAGTGTTAAAAGTTAGGAGGCTGGTTATTCTTGGGAGGAGGGACAGAGCCTGTGAGAAACTCAAGGTAACTTGTAGGTGCTGGTAATATTTTGTGTCTTGGTCTGATCATCAATTTCATAGGCATGTTCACTTTCTGAAAAGTCATTCAACTTAACATATATGGTTTGTGCACTTTTTGGTATGTTATACTTATATATTATACCAATAAAAAGTTCACATTAAAAAATAGCTCCAAACATTCCAAGAACCAAAAGTATTTTGCATGTATTCTATTCATGAAAGCATATTGATTAAACATTCCTTGGTGTTATCCTGCTTTTCATAGAAAGGACGTTTTTGCCCAAATTAAACATATGCCTTTGTGTTAAAAATCTTACTTGATATCTGGAAGGGAAAACACTCTTGAGACAAAATGTTTCCAGGTATCTGTTTTGAATGGATTTTAATGCTTCTGAAAGTCTTTATGATAATGTGCTAAACCAAACATTTTCAATTTTATATCATGGACTTGAATACTACTATGCTTTTTACTTCTAAAAGATCAACAAATGCTAATTAGTTTGATATTTTAGGATGCGAGAGTGAAATCATTTTGTCTGTGTATAGTAGTGAAGGTGCAAAATGCCCAGGGGTATCCACAGCTGTCTTGCTTTCTATGGATAGGAAGCCATAATAAAAAACTGCTTAGCCAAAACATCCTCCCCAAATTAAGCAGCAAGCTACCGAGTTTTATAGTTTGTTCTTGTATAGATGTCTGTCTACTACTTGGAGAGCATTTCCTTATATAGTTCAGCCTAATATTAGGCTTAGATCCAAGGATGTTGGGATCTAATTGCTCATTTCCTCTGTAAGTGGTTCAGCATGTTATTACTTGGCTACAATTGTTGATGTTGATCATAACATAGACTTGGAGGTGGGGTGTAGTAAGGACTGTGTGTTGTTTTTGATGGTAACCATGGAGCATGAGGCATACATATAAAACTAACTTGCATGCAGGCTGGATTTACAGCTATTCATTGTTCTTTTCTAAAGATTATGTTAAAATGTATTTCCCCAGGTTTCCTATGTTTATGTCAGTCTGAACAGAGGACTAGATTAGATGAAGGTGACGAACGCCATCTGTTTCTCATCCAAACCAAATGTAATTTAACTTAACAAATGTCTGAGTGCTTGCTGCTTTCAAGGCAATGAAGTAACCTTATATGTTTTCACATAACTACATGTGAACCAACGTGAAACACATACATATACATACATGGAAACATCTATCATCAAGAAAAATAATTTAAGTACAGATTCTTTTTTATATGGTTTCATTTTAAAAATTACATATGTAGATATGACCTGACTTCCAAGTTCTAGCCCTATATCTTCATCTGTGTGCTAGGCATTTTCATTCTGAATGGTCCTCTATTACCTCAAAAGGAGCATATCTAAAACTCAAACTTTTACCCCCAGTACTAACTGGCTTTCCTATTTTAGCAATCATATTTACCATCAATCTTTCAGTTATCCAAGGTCCAAAGCTTTTACTCTCATTCTGGTTTTAATTTGCATTTATCTAATGGTTAACTATATCAAACTTTCTTGTGTGCTAATTTGACCATTTGTGTATCTTCTGTGGTAAGTGTTCGTATCTTTTGCCTTTTTTTTTTTTTTTTGCTGAGTTTTTTTTTTTTTTTTTTATTTTATATTTTATTATTCTTGAATTTGAAGAGTTTTTAATATATTCTGGATACAAGTCCTTTATCAAATGTATGCTTTGCAAATATCTTCTCAGTCTGTGACTTGTCTTTTTATTTTCTTAACAGTATTTTTTCCAGGAGCAGAAGTCTTTAATTTTAATAAAGTTAATTTTGTTCTTTCTTCTTTTTAAACAAATTGTGCTTCAGTATCAGATATTAGACATCTCTGCTTAGTCCAGGGCCACAAAGATTTTCTCCCGTTTTCTTCTAGAAGGTCTAAGTTTTACATTTAGGCTTAAAATCCATTTTGACTTAGTTTTTATAAATAGTACAATGTATGGATTTTTTTCATAAGAATGTCCAGCACCATTTGTTGAAAAGATTTTTCTTGCTTCATTTTCTTTGTACCTTTGTGAAAATTCAATTGAGCCCAGGCAGATTTTGCTCAGCTATTAGAGTGTTGGCCCATGGACCAAAGGGTCATGTGTTCGATTCTCAGTAAAAGATGTGTACCTGGGTTTTGGGTTCAGTCTTCTGCCCCAGTCAGTGTTGTGTGGAAGGAAACCACCTCTGCCTCCTTCCCTCCTTTCCACTCTAATATATATATATGTGTATGTGTATATGTGTGTGTGTGTGTGTGTGTGTGTATAATCAATGAAAAAATATCCTCAGGTGAGCATTAATAAGAACAGCATTCAGTTGGCCATATACTTGTGTTTCTATTTTAGAACTGTCTATGGAGTGCTACTGTGCTATTTATCTTTTTCCCAATACCATACTGTCTTGATTATTATAGTTTTTTAGAAAGTCTTGAAATCATGTACCATTAAGTCCTTCAACTTTGTTCTTTTGAAAAATTAGCTTTTCCAAGTCCTTTTATTTGCACATAAATGCCAGAAGCATCTTGTTAATTTCTAAGAAACAGTATATATTTATTAGGATTTAACTGGGATTGCACTGAATCTATAGATCAATTTGGGTAGAAAAAATTTGTTTTATTTTGTTCCTCTGTATATACCATGTCGTTTTCCTTGAGTCTCTGTTAAGATTTTCTCTTTATCCCCGGTTTTAAGCAATTTAATTATGTTGTAACTTGGTGCAGTTTCCTTTGTTCTTGTGTTTCAGATCTGTGAGTTTAAGTTTTAATTCAATTTGTAAAAGTTTTTTGGTTGTTATTTCTTCAAATATTTTTCTGCCCTGTTCCCAACAATCTCCTTTTTCTGGCCTTTGGGAACTTCCATTATATGTATATCAGGCTGCTTCATATTATCCCATAGTTTAAAAATGATCTGGTCATTTAAAAATTTTTTTTTTCTGTATTTCAATGCCATGTCTTCAAGTTTGCTAATATTTTATTCTGCCTTATCTAATATGATATTCATTCCATCTAGTGTATTTCATATTGTAGACATAGTTTTCATTTCTAGAATTTAAATTTGTGTCTTTTTAGTAATTTCCATGTCTCTGCACATGATCAATCTTTTATCTACCTTCTTGGACATATGGAATACTGTTATAATGACTGTTATATTCTTATTTACTTATTCTATCATTGGTGGGTCTATTTCTATGGATTAATTTTTCTCCTTTTTATGGCTCATATTTTCCTACTGTTTTGCATGTGTGGTAATATTTGATTAGATGACAGACATTGGGAATTTTACCTTTTTGGGTCCTGGATATTTTTTGTATTCTTGTAAATATTTTTGAGTGTTGTTCTCAGAAACTTAGTTACTTGAAAACAATTTTTCTTAGTCTTACTTTGAAGCTTTGTTAGGCAGGATTGACATAGCCTCTATTCTATAGCTATTTTTATTCCTCCACTGAAGGCAGAACCTTCTGAGTACTCTCTCTGGTGTCATGTGACTTATGAGGATTTTCTACTCTGCTCCTTGTGAAGATTAACTATTCCTGCCCTATCTGAGACACAAAGATTATTTTCCTCTAATCGTTTTGGTGGTTCTTTCTCTAGGTTTGGGTAGTTTCTTCATACACATTTGCTGATTTAGAGGGTCTCTGAAGATTCAATAGACCCCTCTGCAGATCTCTGGAACTCTCTCTCTCTGTAACTCTCCTTTCTCATACTCTGCTCTATAAATTCTTTCTGCCTTGGACTTCCAGTTTGGTCTCCTTAACTCGGGGAGATTGCTGGGCTCACCTGAGTTCCCCTTCCATAGCTGCCTTCTGGAAACTCTCTCCAGTCAGTAAGTTGAAGCAATCATAGTGCTGGCCTGCTTTGTGTCCTCCCGCTGTGTGATTGCTGCCCTGTCATGTCTGATATTTTCTTAGTTGTTTTAGGTATGAGGTTATATCTAAACCCTGTTACTCTATCTTGATCAAAAGTAGTTGTTTTGCTTTTTTTTTTTCTTTCTGTGCCTTTTTAAACCTCTTGTGTCAACCTTTGTACAACTCACCTCACATATCACAATATCACATTATGTCATCATCTGACACCTGAAATACTATCATAATTGTTCTAACTATTCTCCCTGTTCTTGGATTTTGCAAGTTATTCTAACTTATTCACAATATATTTTATATACTTTCTCTAAACTAGTGAAAGCTCCCTTTTGCCTTCAGGATACAATTTAAAGTCCTAGTCTGGCATGCAAGATCCCCACAATCTGACCTCCATTTACATTTTCAGTCTTACTTTTTACTATTCCAGCAAGCCTGAACTAAACAAGGCTTCCCAACATTATTTGTGTATAACAGTCTCTTTGCCATGTTATATTCTCCCCAAGAGAAACATTCTCCTTTATGTCTATTCTTGGTAGGCAAGACAGTAATTTTATAAGTAACTTAACAACTTACCTTAGTAAGTTAATAACTTCTCATAACAAAGCTCAGGAATTCAGGTTCTTTTCATTCATAAAAATTAGTTTTTAGTAATGTCTGCTTTTTTTCCCCATTAGGTGATATATATTTTGTCATCAGAAGTTTGTCTTAAACATCATTACTCTCATGCTTAAGCTTATCACTATGCCAAGTGTTTTACAGAAGTTTAATAAATATTTCATGCTCATTCTCTGTCTTGTTCATGTTCTCTCACTAAAAATTGTAAATATAAGTGTCCTATCCCTGATAACCTGCTAGCTCATCATAGCTTCAAGGTGATGAGCTGTAGGAACTCTTCCTTTAAATTCTCACCTCTCTTTGCAACAACATAGAAGGACCCTTAATTTACTGTGGCAAGTAAATTAAGTCAGACAAAGAAGGACAAATACTATATGATTTCACTTATATGTGTAATCTAACAAACAAAACAAACAAAAACAACACAGAAACAGGCTCACAGATACAGAGAACAAACTGATGGTTGCAGAAGGGAAAAGGCTCAGGGGATGAGAAAAAAAGGTAAAGAGAAATAAGAAATACAAACTTCCTGTTAATAATACATATCATAGAAATGTAATAATGTACAGGGAATATAGCCAGCAATATCATAGTCACTTTGTACAGTGACAGATGGTTACTAGATTTATTGTGGTGATCACTTCATAAGGTATATAAATGTTGAATAGCCGTGTTGTACACCTGAAAATAATATAATATTGTATGTGAACTATGCTTTAATAAACATGAAAAATAAAGTTCTTACCTCCTTTACCATGTCCCCCTCAGGAACAAATCATGAATAGCCTCGCATATGGAATGATTTTATGACATGCTGTGGAATGCCGATGAAGCACCTGATTGCCAATGAAACAGCATAAACACTTCAGCCTCTCTCCAGCTCAAGACTGACCTGAAATCTGGGAAACCTGGGCTCTAGGACAGGTCCCAATCAGCTTCAACCCCAGAGAAACAGGAACTTGCACACTTTCTCTCAGGAATTGTGGACACCCAAAAAGCAGGGTTCTTTTTGGCTGTGTATCCAGATATGTCAAACAATTCTCAGTACCCTAAAGAGAGTTTATTTTCTGTCTTTTACACTGAGATTTTCATCCATTCTCCTGATGTAGCTAGTCCAGTAGTTCTTAACTTTTTATGTATTGTAGCATACATTTAAAGATCAGAATTGTTAACTATCATGATGTAATAACAGCTCATGGTGCCTGTAAAGGAATCCACAGTTGTGATTCTCATGGTGCTCTGGAACTGTTTCCTAGTTTGTGGTATATGCCACCATACCCTTGAGTTGTCCTGAGGTGACCAAAGGCATTGATCTTTATCTTGACCATTCTTTCTACCTAGAATGCTCTTCTCCCAGACACAGGCATTGCTTACTCTTTCACTTTATTCATAGCTCTAATCAGTCACCATTTTATTGGAGAGGTCTTTCCCAACCTCACCAGCTAAAATAGCACTCAGCTTCTACCATTTTCTTTCTATTTCTTTGTCCTGTTGGGTTTCATTATAGCACTTATAGCCACTTGATACATTTATTTACTTGTTGGTCTGTCTCTTCTCCACAAAATTATAGGTGGAGCTTATGTATCTAGAATAATGCCTGCTACATAGTAGATGCTCAAAAAAGCACTTGTTGAATTAACGAATGAATGGCTAGAACAATTTTTGCTTTGGTTGCTTTCCTTTAGACCCATGAGGCAAAATTCTTTGGTTAACATAGTCTTTTGGTGCCAGCAGAGCATTCCACAAATCTCTTGTACTCTGTGACTTCTCTCATCAAGCAATACCCATATGAGTAGCCAACATGTTGGCTCAGCTCCACTATCTGTTTGAGAGAGAGCACCATGACCTAAGATCAACTCATTGGGATCTTTTGCTGGCCACATTTTCCCCTTAGCCTGGCTGCTGCCACCCATCTGTCATTTAATTACTCACTTCTCATATAAAAGCTGGTTCAGCATACACTAATGCTAAAAATGTTTTACATGTACATATATGATTAAACAAAATGGAAGCAAGAATTATGTACATACAACTGAGGAGGAGGCTAGTGGTGATAGCAGGAACTGTGAGCTTCTGGGTCTAGGGTCTAGTCCTGCCTGACCACAAGCCCAGTCTAGATTGCAGAAGAAGCTGTCAGAGTCTTTCCTTTAGTATGTAGGCTTTCAAGTAAAACAGTAATAAAACAAAACAGAACTCTATTCAATTTTGTGTTTATATTGTTTAATGATTGTGCTCCAATGTGGATTTTGTGATTTAAAACTGCATAAAAGAACAGTTTATGTGCAGAGGTTGTTCTTAGGGGACATGTTGGCTAAGGAATAAATTTATGAACACAAGTTAAATACATAAGGGGAGAGGTTGGGAGTGGCTTCTCAAAAATATAAAAGACATAACATTTAAGGAGTTGGGGGTAGAAAAAGACATAGAACTAATTTTTACACAGTATTGAAGAGTTCAGAAAAAGAATTCTGAAGAACAAAACTCAGTTAAACTAAATTCCACATATAATGGATACCCACATAGATTCTTAGTCTGGGTCTTCAGAGACCAAAGAATCTCATCATCTACTTAAAATTGCCTATACTTGTCAGGGATCACATTTCTCCTTAATTCACAGAATCAATAGGAATGTCCCACAAAATGCATTAGTGGACAGAAGGGTACCAGATAATTACAGTGACCAAGTCATCTCAGTTTGTGCAGGACTTTTCCATTTTAGCATTAAAATCCCCATGATCAGGGAAACCTTTCAGTCCCGAGCAAACTGGGATGATTGTCACCTTTCGGATATCTATTTGTAGGACTACCAGACTCAAGTTATCAGATATGACCCAGGACTGTTCTCTGGGGTTTTGTGGTCATTGTCTGATGTACCAAGAGAAAAACCATAGACTCAAGAGTCAGAGGATCTGAGCCAGATGAGGCAGTTTTAGGGTCTTGCACAGGGTTTTTTTATTTTTTATTTTTTGCTCAGATCCTATTTTTGTTGTTTACTATCCCTGTGACCTTTTGGAAATCGCTGAACTATTTTGACTCTCTGCTCATAGAGTTGTTGGTTGTATGAATTAAATATGCAAACATGGAAAGTACTTAGTGCTATGCCTGGTATTTCATAACAAGCTGCAACAGATGGTAGCTCATCGTTACCAATGTTGTGGCTTTGGAGGCAAGGGTTTAGGTTCTGGCTCTTTCATTGCCTATTATTGTGACACTGGAAAAGTAATTTCACTTCCTTCAGCCTCAGTTTCCTTATCTGTAAAATAAAGATAACTATAGCAGTTCTCCTTGTCGCTAAGGGTTCTTGTAAAATAAGTTAAAGCAATGTGGGTGAGGAGCAAAGTAAACTGTAAAGCATGAATCAAATGCAAGTATTCAAGATGTACTTTTGTGTCCATGTTGAATAAAGAGCTAAATTTCCTGAAATAAAATGGTAACAGCAGTTCTATTTAGTTATAAAACTCATCATTTAGCATAGTATGTGTAGTTCTGGTTGTTTCACTTCAAGAAAGACAGAAAATATTTCACTAGGTCTAGAGAAAGGTAACCAAAACAGCCAAAGGGACAGAAGAGATGTAGGATGGCCAGATGATGACTCAAGTCTAGGAAACAATAAACGACGTAAAAAAGTTAACTCTAGAATTGTTTGCCAATCCCCTCCCAAAAGAGAATACTCTTAGATTTTTGAGAATATTCTCTGATTTTAGGGCAAATACAAGGAAGTACTCTTCCTTAATGCATCTATAAACTCACAGGGCTCATGAACTCAAGCTTTAAAGCCTAGACACATGAACAACCTCACAAAGTTCTACCTTATGGTGGACTTCTCATGCATGTGTTAGTTAATCATTTACACTCTATATCCTTAATTCTGGGTTGTTTCAAAGAAACCACTTTCAATATCAACTTCAGTTTATGCCCCAATCTGGAAATTTTTTTCTATCCCACTTTCCATGATACTGTACAGCATTGTCCTAGTTTTTAAAAATTTGTTTGGATGAATAATTCTAATATTAATTTGTTTATCCATCCATTTATTCATCCATCTATCCATCCATCCATTCATCCATTTCTAGAACAAATTCTGGACATTGCAGATAGAGAAGTATATAAGATCTAGTGATTAAGGAGGCCCCATAGACTAGTACAGTGTTCTCATATTGTATTGTAATAGATTGTCCCATCAGTTGTCGCAATCCTACTCATTATTTTTAAAGATCTTGTCTTAACATCACCTCCTCTGTGAAGCATTCCATAAATTTCATGTACTAAAATTCACAAAAGACTCAATAGGAATCCTCAAACCCTTTGTTTTTGGAAGTTACTCTCATGCCTGGGTTTCTAGTCATAGACATGCACATATTGCTCCCACACTTACTCAGAACATGGATGTAAGCTTAAGTATAGGAACTGTTGTTACTCATATTTGTGTTACTCATAGGTATTCAATATTGATCAAATTCTATGACATTTCATTGGGTAGTTAAGACAGGACTGGCCCTGATGGAATATTCTCATGTACTTATCAATTGCCAATACATCAGAGGCTAATATACTTAAAATTGTCAATGGCAGCAGAAATAAATAATTTAGACTAACATGAACCAAATATTAGAAGTTTGTGTTTTTAATTAATTAATTTATTTTTGTTACACATTTCTCCTTTTCCCCCCACTTATTGTCCCCTCCCCCTCTGTCACTGTCCTGTCCCCAGCTTTGTTGCCCATGTCCATTGTTCATGCATACATGCATATAAGTTCTGTGGTTTATCTCTCCCCCACCACCCATTCTTCTGGGGATTGTCAGTCTATACCTCATTTCCATGTCTCTGGAACTAGCACATTCCTCAGACTGTTATATTCATTATATTCTACAAATAAGTGAGATCATATGATACTTGTCTTTCTCTGTTTGGCTTGTTTCACTTAGGATAATACTTTCCAGGTCTCTCCATGTCGTCTCAAAGGATAAGAGATCTTTCTTTCTTACAGCTGCATAGTACTCCATTGTGTATATGTACCACTGCTTTTTAATTCATTCATCTACTGATGGACACTTGAGCTGTTTCCAGATCTTAGCTATTGTAAATAGTGCTGCTACAAACATGGGGGTACACATATTGTTTCTGCTTGGAGTTTCAGGCTTCTTAGGGTATATTCCTAGAAGTGGGATCACTGGGCCAAATGCAAGATCAATTTTTATTTTTTGAGGTAACACTGTATTGTTTTCCATAGTGGCGGCACCAGTCTGCATTCCCACCAGCAGTGTACTAGAGTCCCCTTTTCTCCACACCCTCGCCAACGCTTGTTGTTTGATGATTTGTTGATGGTGGCCATTCTGACAGGTGTGAGGTGATACCTCATTGTTATTTAGTTTGCATCTGTCTGATGATTAGTGATGTTGAGCATTTCTTCATATGTCTCTTAGCCATTTGTATGTCCTGTTTGGAGAGGTGTCTATTTAGTTCCTCTGCCCATTTTTTAATTGAGTTCTTTGTTTTCCTTTTGTTGAGTTGTATGAGCACTCTATATATATTGGAAATTAACCCTTTATCTGATATATCATTGGCAATTATGCTCTCCGATTCTGTGGGTTGCCTTTCCATTTTGATGATTGTATCTTTTACTGTGCAAAAGCTTTTGAGTTTGATGTAGTCCCATGCATTTATTTTCTCCTTTGTTTCTGTTGCCTTAGGTGATGGATCAGTGAAAATTCTGCTGCATGTTATGTCTGGAATTTTGTTGCCAACATTTTCTTCTAAAATTTTTATGGATTCACGAGTCACATTTAAGCCTTTCATCCATTTTGAGTTTATTCTTGTGTATGGTGTAAGTTGATG
Organism: Molossus molossus; assembly: GCF_014108415.1. Lineage (NCBI taxonomy): Eukaryota > Metazoa > Chordata > Mammalia > Chiroptera > Molossidae > Molossus > Molossus molossus. The sequence goes on from NW_023425351.1 coordinate 24,875,678, forward strand.
GTCTAGTTTAATTTTTTTTTTTTTTTTTTGCATGTAGCTGTCCAATTTTCCCAACACCATTTATTAAAGAGGTTGTCTTTACTCCACTGTATGCTCTTGCCACCTTTGTCAAATATTAATTGAGCATATTGCCTTGGGTCCATTTCTGGGTTTTCAGTTCTGTTCCACTGGTCTATATATCTGTTCTTGTGCCAGTACTGGGCTGTTTTGATTACAGTGGCTTAGTAGTATAACCTGAAATCTGGTAATGTGATCCCTCCAACTTTGTTCTTCTTTTTCAAGATTGCTGTGGCTATTCGAGGTCTTTTTTGGTTCCATATGAACTTTTGAAGTATTTGTTCTAGTTCTGTGAAGTATGTCATTGGTATTTAGATGGGGATTGCATTGAATCTATAGATTGCTTTGCATAATATGGCCATTTTAATGATGTTCATTCTTCCAATCCATGAACAAGTTATGTGCTTCCACGTTTTTATATCTTCCTCTATTTCCTTTTTCAATGACCTGTAGTTTTCTGCAAATAGGTCCTTTATTTATTTGGTTAAGTTTATTCCTAGGTATCTTAACTTTTTTGCCACGGTGGTAAATGGGATTGTTTTTTTAGTTTCTCTTTCTGTGTGTTCATCATTGGTGTATAAGAATGTCATTGACTTCTTGACATTAATTTTGTATCCTGTTACTTTGCCAAATTCATTTATTAAGTCTAGTAAATTTTTGATGGAGACTTTGGGGTTTTCTATGTATAGTATCATGTCATCTGTGAATAATGACAATTTTACTTCCTCCTTTCTAATTTGGATCCCTTTTATTTTTTCTTCCTGTCTGATTGCTGTGGGTAAGACTTCCAGTACTATGTTAAATAAGAGTGGCAAAAGTGGGCATCTTTTCCTTGTTCCTGTTCTTAAGGGAAATGCTTTTAGTTTTTGCCCGTTAAGCATGATGTTGGCTGTTGGTCTTTCATATATGGCCTTTATTATGTTGAGATATGATCTCTCTATTCCCAGATTGCTCAGCATTTGTATCAGAAATGGGTACTGGATTTTGTCGAAGGCTTTTTCGGCATCTATTGATATGATCATGTGGTTTTTACTCTTCATTTTATTTATGTCGTGTATCGCGTTTATTGGTTTGAAAATATTGTTCCAGCCTTGTATCCCTGGGATGAATCCCACTTGGTCATGGTGAATAATTTTTTTTATGTATTGCTCGATTCGATTTGCTAGTATTTTGTTTAGGATTTTGGCATCTATATTCATCAGGGATATTGGCCTGTAGTTTTCTTTCTTTGTAGTGTCTTTTTCTGGTTTTGGAACTAGAGTTATGCTGGCCTCATCAAACGAGTTTGGAAGTCTTCCTTCTTCTTGAATTTTTTGAAATAGTTTGAGAAGAATGGGTATCAGTTCTTCTTTGAATGTTCGGTAAAATTTTCCCATGAAGCTGTCCAGGCCTGGGCTTTTATTTGCTGGGAGAGTCTTGATTACATCTTCAATTTCTTTTGGTGTTATTGAGCTGTTCAAGTTTTCTATCTCTTCCCAGTTCAGTTTTGGGGGACTATGTGTTTATAGACATTTGTCCATTTTGCTTAGATTGTCAAATTTGTTGCTGTATAATTGTTCATAATATTTGTTAACAATCCTTTGTAATTCTGTGGTGTCAGTTATTATTTCTCCTCTCTCATTTCTGATTTTGTGTATTTGAGTTCTCTCTTTTGTTTCTTGGTGAGTCTATCTAAGGGTTAATAAGTCTTGTTTATCTTTTCAAAGATTCAGCTCTTTGTTTCATTGATCCTTTGAATTTTCTTTATGTCATTTATTTCTGCTCTGCTCTTTACTATTTTCTTCCTTCTACTTGCTCTGGGGTTTTCTTTTTTCTTTTTGCTTTCTAGTTCGTTAAGTTGTGAGGTTAGATAGTCTATTAGAAATTCTTCTTGCTTTTTGAGGTAGGCCTGTAGTCCTATGAACTACCCTGTCAGAACTGCTTTCTCTGCATCCCATAGATTTTGTGTTATTGGGTGTTCATTTTCATTGGTTTCCAGGAAGTTTTTAATTTTTTCCTTGATCTACATGGTAACCCATTAATTGTTCAATAACATGCTATTTAGCCTCCATGTTTTCAAATGTCTTCGCATGTTCTTGTTGCAATTGATTTCTAGTTTCATGCCATTGTGATCTGAGAAGATGCTTGATATGAATGCAATCTTCTTCAACTTGTAGAGACTTAGTTTGTGCCCTAATATATGGCCTATCTTTGATAATGTCCATATGCAGTTGAGAAGAATGTGAATTCTGCAGTTTTGGGGTAAAATTCTGTGTAGATATCCATTAAATCCATCTGATCTAGCGCATCATTTAGAGTCTGTGTTTTCTTGTTAATTTTTTGTCTAGAAGATGTATCCAGTAATGTCAGTGGGGTTTGGAAGTCCTTTGCTATGATTGTATTGCTGTTGATTTCTCCTTTGAAGAGCTCCAGAAGATTTTTATATATATTGGTGCTCCTATATTGGGTGCATATATGTTTACCAAGGTTATATCTTCCTGTTGGTTAGATCCTTTTAATATTATGTAGTGACGTTCTTTGTCTCTAGTTGTGGTCTTCATTTTCAAATCTACTTTATCATATGTGAGTATTGCTATCCCAGCTTTTTTTGCTTTCCGTTTGCTTGAAAGATTTTTTTTCATCCCTTCACATTTCAATCTAGGTGAGTCTTTTGTTGTGAGGTGGGTCTCTTGTAAACAGCATATATTTGAGTCATGCTTTCTTATCTAGTCAGCTACTCTGTGTCTTTCTATCAGAGCATTCAAACCATTCACATTTAAGGTGATAATTGATATGTACTTAGTTATTGCCATTTTTGTTTAGTATGGTTCTATTTTCTTCCTATTTCTCTACTAAATACAGCAGTCCTTTTAGCATATCTTGCAGCGCTGGTTTGGTGTTAATATATTCCCTTAGCCTATTTTTTCAGTCTGAAAAGCTCTTTATTTGACCTTCTATTTTGAATTTTAGCCTTGCTGGATATAGTAGTCTTGGATTCAGATCCTTGTTTTTCATGACCTTGATCACTTCATGCCACTCCCTTCTGGCCTGTAGTGTTTCTGTTGAGAAGTCAGCTGAGAGCCTTATGGGGTTTCCTTTGTAGGTAACCTGTTGCTTATTTCTTGCTGCCTTTAGGATTCTCTCTTTGTCTTTAATTTTTGGCATTTTAATTACTATTTGTCTTGGTGTGGGCCTGTTTGGGTTCTTCTTACTTGGGCCTCTCTGTGCTTCTTGTACTTGAATGCCTTCTTCCTTGGCCAAGTTAGGAAAGTTTTCTGTCACTATTTCTTCAAATATATTGTTGAATGCTTGTCCATTTTCTTCCTCTTCTGGGACTCCTGTGATGCGAATGTTATTACATTTCCAGTTGTCCCACAGTTCTCTTAAGCTGTCTTCCTGTTTTTAAATTGTTTTTTCCTTTTGGTTTTTGATTGGTTGGTTTTTCTACCCTGTCTTCTAATTCACTGATCTGGTCCTCAGCTTCCTCTACTATGTTGGTTAGTCCTTACAATATGTTCTTAATTTCTGCTATGTCATTCTTCATTTCCACTTGGTTGGTTTTCAATGTTTGTATATCTTTACTCATGGTGCTGATGTCCTTACTCATGCTGTTGAGCTTCTTCAAGATCATGGCTCTGAACTCTACTTCTGATAATAATGCTTAGCTGCATTTCATTTATCTCATGTTTGACAGAGTTCTCTTGTTCTTTTATTTGGGATTGTTTCTTTGTTTCACCATTTTGGCTATCTCAGTGGGTTTGGGAGCCTGCCAATTTTTTCCTGTGGGTTTTGGTGTTCTGCTGTTTGTGGCTCCCTCTACTGGGTCTGGGTGGACCTGGGTCAGCCTGGGTAGACCCACGTTAAACACCACTGTCAAGTCTTACTTTCCTGGGTAGATTTTCAAGTCCAGGAAAGTTTCAGTTATCCTCTAGCTTTTTCCTGGTGGCTAGTAGTCTCAGTTACTCAGTGTTTTGGAATGTAGCCCTGGTGTTCTGAATAAGAGGATTTCCAGAGGGTGGGATAGATGCTGGTTATTAATGAGCCTCAATTTGCATTTCTTGCCTCACTTGGGAAAGGCTGAATCTCTGGGGAGCCTGCTGCTTTTCCCCACAGCTCGGGAAGGAGCACACTGGCTACCATTCTTTGTAGCCTCAACTCAGCAAAAACTGAGTGCCCTCCAAATCCTGGGTTTCCGCACAGAGTTTCAGCCCAGTCTGCCCTCCTGCTGCGGTAGCACCCAGCTGAATGACTGTGGCTATTTTAGTGCTCTGTCCTGGCTCTCTGTGCTGTGGAGCAGGTTTGGTCTTTATTCCCCAAGGGCGCTGCTCACAGCTAAGACTGCTGCTGTTGGTGGGCTCCCAGCCTGCTACCATCTTGTGCCACTGCAGATCCTACCAGTGTCCCTGGTTATATGATCCTGTCGTGCTGCTTTTTGTTGCTTTTTTCCAAGGTTTTGTCTTTATTTTAGTTGTAATTCCTGTTTGGTCCTGGGAGATCATCTGCATAGCTTTTATTCACTCTGCCTCCATTTTCATATCCTCTAAGCCTATCTTGTGCGCAGCTGGGTCACACAGGCCTTTCTGGTGCTCCTGCACCCTGCAAGTCCTGCAGGTAACTGGATTGCACAGTCCCTTTGGGGACCAGGCTCTATGCCTATGTTATGGGCTGCTAGGTTACATAGGCCTCTCTGGTGCTTCAGCACCCCGCGGGTCCAGTGGGTAACTAGATTGCATAGTCCTTGCTGGGTCGCACAGGCCTCTCTGGTGCCCTGCACCCTGTAGTTCCAGTGGGCAGGCAGCTGGATAGCATCAGTCTCTCTGGGGCTCTGGCTTCCCACTGCTCTTGTGAGCTATTGAACTGCACAGGCCTCTGTGGAGCCCCATGTCCCGCCGCTGATGGTTGGGGAGTGTTACTGCCCTGTGGGGCTCAACTCCCACTCAGCTTTTGCTGTAGATTTTGGGGATGGGTCTCAGCTGCTGGTCTGTGCTTCTGTTGCCTGAGGATGTATGTCTGCTCCCCAGCTTCTGTTGTTGGGGCTATATCTGGAGTCTGATTGGGCTGCTACTATGGTGGATGGTGCTGGGCTCTGGGCTGTCTGTGGCTTCGGAGACCAGCACCTTGGGAGCTCCACTACTGTGCACTGGTCTGTGTTGACACAGAGTGTCCACTGGTCCGATGGTTCCAGGTGTGCTGGTGGGCTCAGGATGCTGGGCCCTAGCAGCTCCCATTGCCTCCTCCCTGGGGAGACCTGGGATCTTCCAAAATGGTGGGACCTTCCTGTGGCACTGGGAGAAGTGCCCTGAAGGGCAGCTTACTGTGGTATCTGGCTGCTCCGTCCACAGCACAGGAACTTTCTGCTTCGCGGCTCTGCACTGTGGGGTTTGGTCGTCCACCTTCACATCCACTCACACACTTGCTCACTCTCTCACACACTTACCCTCCCTCTGGTCCTGTCCACCGCCATCTATCCAAAAATTAGAAGTTTTAAAATCTGTTTTTAATAATTGTCACCACAGCATATAAACAACATGTTAAGAAACTTGGTTCTAGCAATCTTTTGAAAATGTGTGATATTTTTAGTCACACATTCAAATGAGCACACCAGTGCTTATTCAAAGGTATATTATTGTAACCCACAACTGTTTGTGAAGCAATATTAGTGTTCAGGAGTCTGAAGTTAAAGAATCCTATTAAGAGTACTATCCAATGGTCAAAAGCAACTATAAACCACCCTATCAAACCAAGTAGCTGATATAGGATACATTACAACTGGTAATTATAGAAGAAAATCCTTATTAAGTTAAAAATACATCTCAGAAAATATCATGGTGAAGCAACAGATTAAAAATGTTTTGATTCAATATATACTTAACTTTTGGATAGATTGCAGGATGCCTATTACATATTCAAATATGATATATATTTCAACAACAAACGCCAATGAATACAAACTTGAGATGGCAAATTTAACTGTATAATATAGTTGGTATAATACAAGTTTATTTACAATAGGCTTACTGTATAAATCATTTTTTAAATGAACAAAATAATAAAAGACAAGTGACTAATGTCTAAACAGTTCTCCCTGAAGGATAAAACTCTGTCCATTAATTTGAAAATTACATTTTGATAATTGCAAGCATTTGTCATTCCCCCCCCCCTTCACTTGACAATACAAAAAAGAACCGAACAAAAACAAAGAAAACAAGAGGAAATTCACATAAGAACCAAATATTTTTCTCTTCAGTTTTTTGAAATAAGACATGTTGGCCTCATATATCTGTTTAGAGTTCGTATTATGGATTTACGTAAGTGCATAGTTTATGCCTGTGGCTGAGATTAGTGATGTTCATTGATAATCTTTGCTTTCTCTCCCCCCCCCCCCTTTTTTTGGCATACCATAGAGTATACTTTATGTCTAGGTGGCCCTGGGTGACCAGTCTGGTCAATGGTGGGTAGAAGTGATGTGTGACTCTTTCAGACCTGGCTCCTGAACTTGCCTTGAAATCCACATCACCTTCTCTTTCCTCATTTGCTGAGGGGTACAAAGCATCCATTACAAGATTCTGAAGCCTGAGAAGGTGGCAGAAAAATGAAAAGAGCTTGGATCCCTGAATGACTCTGTGGAATAGAGCATCCCAGCCCCAAAACTGTCATGAGCAACAAACAAATCTTGAGTGTTCTGTGATATTTAAATACATGTTATTTAAATTTAAGATTTTATTATCTCTATTAAATATATTACCAAGCTACTTCATGTATTTCCACTTTTAAATTTATCTAATGTTTTATTTACCTAGCACTTTGAAATGCTGAATAGATGTCAGGAAATTGACTTTTAGTGAAAATAACCATCCATAGATGAATAGATAAAAAAGAGATGGTACATACACAATAGAATATTACTTGGCCATGAAAGAGAATGAAATCTTGCCATTTGTGACAACATGGATGGCCTAAAGGGTATTATGCTAAGTCATATAAGTCAGAAAAAGAAAAATACCATATGATTTCACTTACATGTTAAATCTAAAAAAAAAATATAAACAAAACAGAAACAAACTCCAATACAGAGAACAAATTGATGGGCACCAGATGGAAGGAGAATTGGGGGTCTGGGTGAAAAAGGTGAAAGGTTTAAGAAGTACAAATAGGCAGTTATGAAATAGTCACAGGGATGTAACGTACAGCATAGGAAATATAGCCAATAATATTGTAATAAATATGTATGCCAGATGGATACTAGACTTACTGGGGGATCAATTCATAAGCTATATAAATGTTTAATCACTGAAACTAATATAATATTGTATATCAATTATAATAGAAAAATAAATTAAAAAAAGAATATAGCCAAGTATTAGTACAGCCCCTCTTTAGGAGGAAAATATTACCTGCAAGGACCAAAACATGAACTGATAAAACAAAACCCCAAATAAGTCTTTGGCACCAACTCTACAATTTCTTTTGGTTGATAGAGAATAATTCCCGTAGGAACTACACTGGAGTTGTTTAATTAACACATCACATTTTTGTCCTAGTGGTTGCCTGGGCAGGGATGAGAACCAGATTTCAAGACCAAGAGAGTGGTGAAACTTGAGTGTAATGAAGGCATATTTCACTGTTCAAGTGTGAATTATGTGATAGTAGCTGCTTGAAAATATCATTTATTTTCATAAGTATAACAATGCATTTCACCATTGTACTATTTTTATTGAAACTTATCTGTAAAGCATTTTAATGACAAATAGTAAACAGTTTTTTTCAATTAAGATTTTTAACAGTGAAGCTTATCTTTCTTGATATAACTTATGTGTAAATCATGTCTTATGTATATTATTTCAAAAGTGGGCATGATAAATTATTTTTAATTAATGCTAGTATCTCACAGATTTTCTGACCATTAAATGATGGGTTTATTAAGTAGCAAGAACAAGCATGGCCCTATTAGTGGGAAGTTAGTATATTTCTCCACTATTAAATCATAGGACTCCATAAAAGGTTTGACTTCATTGCTTCAAATTGGGGCACAGATAATCAGTGCAAATGAATACCCAAGGTAGTTCACATGTAATCTTTATTAACTGATAATAAGCTAGAGTTGTAAAAGTAGGTATATATTCACTAAGAGTCATATCAATTAGCATAGACTCATAAGCTAGGGCATAAAAGACTCTGTGTGTGGGTCTAATTCACACAAGCAGCATAGAAACCTGAGTGATGACTCAGAACAGCAACATTATTGTCCATCTCTAGTTAGGAAGGCTGATGGCTGCAACAGTATCAGTGCACTGGTGACTGGAAAGACTGGCCCCAAATCGGAAAATAACTGATATGAAATTCCTTCTGTCTTCTATGCAGCATTTGTAGACTGTGCAACCCAGGATCACTGTTGTTTTGTTCCGTAGCAGTATCTTAGGGAACAAATGATAAGATACTCAAAGCTATTTCTGGAGTTCCCCCACACTCCTCTCATGTCTTCGGTAAAGCCAACAAACTTAATAGGACTATTTTCAATCTCCTAGTGCATAAACTACCAGGAAAAAATGACAGTCATAGAATGCAGAACATACAATGGTCCATGTTGGAGTCAAGACCCTGGTTTACTCCTGAGATTAGTGGAAGGTGGGAGAAAGGCCCTAGAACATTGGAGTCATCCAAATTACTTGTTGAATGGATGGTCTTATGTGTAAATGAGTTCCTGTTCTAGAGAACATTGAACAAGTTCCTTAAAAGACTTGTTTCCAAAACAACTATTTGAAAGCAGATCTAAAAGACCCAAGAGAAACCTTACTCTGGAATATCCTCTAGAATATTACTTCCTAAAACTTTCCACATCAGGGAACACCTAGAAAATGGTAATATTTGTATGAGACACTTGGGTAAACTGAGGAATTTGGAATCCTGGGTGAGGTTAAGGTGACAGGCAACCTGAGGGTTGGTGAGCTAGATTTCCCAATACATAGTTTAGAAGCTTTGTTCCAGAGGGAAGAAATGATTGAGCAATGGTGAGGGTACAATAAGAGTTTTAGAATTGATTACATAATAATAACAATAATAGAAATATCTATCATTCATTGAGTACTTACCATGTGCTACCCACTGTACTTAATGCTTCATGTACACTATTTTCATGTTTAAAATGATTCTATGGCCCGGCAGATGTGGCTCAGTGGTTGAGTGCCGACCCATGCACAAGGAGGTCACCAGTTTGATTCCCGGTCAGGGCACATGCCCAGGATATGGACCAAATCCCCAATGGGGGCATGGAGGAGGTGGCCAATTCATGTTATCTCTCATTGATGTTTCCATCTCTCTCTACCTCTTCCTCTCTCTCTAAAATCAATAAAGGGGGAAATAAAAAACCCCAATCCTATGGACTATACTCTGGTAATGACAGTATACATAGATTAGATAATTCCTCTACAAAGAAAATGATTATACACTAGACAAAATAATTAATGATAATCATTTCAGGGCACTGGGAAATAACTAAAGATAGGCAAACACCTGAGAAGTGTTTATTCATGAGAAACTGTCACTGCATTGATTGAGAACTATGGGTTTGTAGCTTTTATTTATTTTATTATCTGGGAACATGCTAGTCCTCCACCCACTGCCTAACTTGGGCAGTGAAAATCCATAGGTTTATCAGGGGAAGGTGACAAACTCGAATAGGAGCAGGTTCAGTAGTCTTTGCCCAAATTATTGTCTGACCTTCAAACTGAAGACTGGAGATTCCACCCTTAGAGATTACAGTACACACACAAATTTTACAGTTAGACATTTCAATTTGACTCTAGACAGGTCAATAACAAAAAGCCCAAATCCTTCTAAGAACAAAGAAAGATTCCAGAATCGCTTTAAGTATCTAGAAATACTTTTTTCTTTTTCTATTTTTTTAAATCATCACCTGAGGATATGTTTTCCATTTATCTTCAAGTAGAGAGGGAAAGACAGGGAGAGAGAAACATTAATGTTAGAGGAACACATCGATTGGTGCCTCCTGCACGACCCCGACAAGGGCCGGACAAACGGCAACCGAGATACGTGCCCTTGGCTGAAATTGAACCCAGGACTCATTGGTATGCAGGCTGACGCTCTACCGCTGAGCCAAACCAACAGGGCTCTTTTTCTATTTTTTAACCAAAGGTTATAAGATGTAAAAAAGAAGTGAAAAGTATTACACATATTCAGGAAAAAATAAAATCATTAGAAACTGACTTTGAGTAAGCTCGGATGTTGGATTTAAGACAAGGACTTCAAACAGCTATTATAAATATGTTCAAAGAAATAAAAAAAAAAACGCCCTGGTAGGTTTGGCTCAGTAGTTAGAGCATTAGCTTGTGATCCAGAGAAACGCAGGTTCGGTTCCCACTGGGGACACGTACCTTGGTTGCAGTTTGTCCCTGACCGTGCTTGGGTTATGTGGGAGGCAGCCACTTGATGTGTCCCTTTCACATTGATGTTTTTCTCTCTCCCTCTCCCTGAACAAATAAATGGAAAAAATGACCTTGGGTGAGGATGAAAAAAGAAAAGAAATTAAAAAAATATTCAAGAAATTAAAGAAAATGTACTAATGATGAGTAAAAAATAGTGAATACTAGAAGATAGGCGTAGAGGATGTGAAAATGGAGGTGGAGTGAATGGAAGCCAAAAGACAATCTTCCAGGACCAAACAGGAATTACAACTAAAATAAAGACAAGTCCTCAGAAAAAGCAACAGTAAAGCAGCAGGACAGGACCATATAACCAGGGACACTGATAGGATCTGCAGAGGTGTGAGAGGGTGGAAGGCTGGGAGCCCACGGACAGCAGCAGTCTTAGCTGTGAGCAGTGCCCTTGGGGAATAAAGACCAAGCTGGCTCCACAGCACAGAGAGCCAGGACAGAGCGATAAAATAGCCACATCCACTCAACTGGGGGCTACGGCTGAGGGAGGGCAGACTGGGCTGGAACACTGTGGGGACACCCGGGACTTGAAGGGCACTCAGAGTTTTTGCTGAGTTGTGGCCACAAAGGATGGTGGCCAGTGTGCTCCATCCCAGAGTTGGGAAACGGAGCAGCCCCCTCCCACCGCTCGGAGATACAAACTTTCCAGGTGAAGCAAAGAAATGCAGATTGAGGCTCATTAATAACCAGCATTTATCCCACCCTCTGGAAATTCTCTTATGCAGAACACCAGGGCTAAATTCCAAGGCACTGAGTAACGGAGACTACTAGGCTCCAGGAAAATGCTAGAGGATAACTGACCCTCTCCTGGAATTGCAAATCTACCCAGGAAAGTAAGACTTGACAGTGGTGTTTAATGTGGGCCCACCCAGGCTCATCCAATCCCAGCAGAACACCAACACCCACAGGGAAAATTGGGAAGGCTCCCAAACCCACTGAGATAGCCAAATTAGTGAAACAAAGAAACAATCCCAAATAAAAGAACAAGAGAACTCTGTCAAAGATGAGATAAATGAAATGCAGCTAAGCATTATTATCAGAGGTAGAGTTCAGAACTATAATCTTGAGGGAGCTCAACAGCATGAGTAAGGACATCAGCACCATGAGTAAAGATATAGAAACATTGAAAGCCAACCAAGTAGAAATGAAGAATAACATAGCAGAAATTAAGAACATATTGGAAGGACTAACCAGCAGAGTAGAGGAAGCTGAGGACCGGATCAGTGAATTAGAAGAGAGGGTAGAAAAAACCAACCAATCAGAAACCAAAAGGAAAAAACAATTAAAAAACAGGAATACAGCTTAAGAGAACTGTGGGACAACTGGAAATGTAATAACATTCGCATCATAGGAGTCCCCAAAGAGGAAGAAAATGGGCAAGGGTTAAAGAATATATTTAAAGAAATAGTGACAGAAAACTTTTCTAACTTGGTGAGGAAAGAAGGCATTCAAGTTCAAGAAACACAGAGAGTCCCAAGTAAAAAGAACACAAACAGGCCCAAACCAAGACACATAGTAATAATAATACCAAAAATTAAAGACAGAGAATCCTAAAGACAGCAAGAGATAAGCAACAGGTTACCTACAAAGGAAACCCCATAAGGCTCTCAACTGACTTCTCAACAGAAACACTACAGGCCAGAAGGGAGTGGCATGAAGTAATCAAGGTCATGAAAAACACGGATCTGAATCCAAGACTACTCTATCCAGCAAGGCTATCATTCAAAATAAAAGGTCAATTAAAGAGTGTTCCAGGAAAAAAAAAAACAAAAACAAACACTGAGGGAATATATTAACACCAAACCAGCACTGCAAGGTATGCTAAAAGGACTGCTGTAATTATTAGAAGAAATAGGAGAAAAAATAGAACCACACTAAACAAAAATGGCAATAAATAAGTACATATCAATTATCACCTTAAATGTGAAGGTTTGAATGCTCTGATACAAAGACACAGAGTAGCTGACTGAATAAGAAAGCATGACTCAAATATATGTTGTTTACAAGAGACCCACCTCACAACAAAAGACTCACATAGGTTGAAAGTGAAGGGAAGGAAAAAAATCCTTCAAGCAAACAGAAAACCAAAAAAAAAAAAAAGCTGGGGTAGCAATACTCATATCTCATACAGTAGATTTCAAAATGAAGGCCATAACTAGAGACAAAGAAGGCCACTACATAATATTGAAAGGATCTAACCAACAGGAAGATATAACCTTGGTAAACATATATGCACCCAATATAGGGCACCAACATATATTAAAAATATTCTAGAGGACTTCAAAGGAGAAATCAACAGCAATACAATCATAGATGGGGACTTCCAAACCCCACTGACATTACTGGATAGATCTTCTAGACAAAAAATTAACAAGAAAACACAGACTCTAAATTAAGCACTAGATCAAATGGATTTAATAGATATCTACAGAGAGAATTACATTTCAAAACTGCAGAATTATTCTCAACTGCATATGGACATTATCAAAGATAGCCATATGTTAGGGCACAAACTAAACGTCTACAAGTTTAAGAAGATTGAAATATATCAAGTATCTTCTCAGATCACAATGGCATGAAAGTAGAAATCAATTGCAATAAGAACATGAAAAGACATTTGAAAACATGGAGGCTAAATAGCATGTTATTGAACAATGAATGGGTTACCATGGAGATCGAGGAAGAAATTAAAAATTTCCCGGAAACCAACGAAAATGAACACACAATAACACAAAATCTATGGGATGCAAAGAAAGCAGTTCTGACAGGGAAGTTCATAGGACTACGAGCCTACCTCAAGAAGCAAGAAGAATTTCTAATAGACTATCTAATCTCACAACTTAACTAGAAAGCAAAAACAAAACAAAACAAAACAAAAACAACCCCAGGGCAAGTAGAAGGAAGGAAATAGTAAAGATTAGAGCAGCAATAAATGACATAAAGACCAAAAAAAAAAAAAAAAACAATTCAAAGGATCAATGAAACAAAGGGCTGGTTCTTTGAAAAGATAAACAAGACTGATTAACCCTTTGATAGACTCACCAAGAAACAAAGAGAGAGAACCCAAATACACAAAATCAGAAATGAAAGAGGAGAAATAATAACTGACACCACAGAAATACAAAGGATTGTTAACAAATATTATGAACAATTATACAGCAACAAATTTGACAATCTAAGCAAAATGAACAAATTTCTACAAACACAAGTCTCTGAAAACTGAACTGGGAAGAGATAGAAAACTTGAACAGCTCAATAACACCAAAAGAAATTGAAGATGTAATCAAGACTCTCCCAGCAAACAAAAGCCCAGGCCTGGACAACTTCACGGGGGAATTTTACCGAACATTGAAAAAACAACTGATACCCATTCTTCTCAAACTATTTCAAAAAATTCAAGAAGAAGGAAGACTTCCAAACTCCTTTGATGAGGCCAGCATAACTCTAGTTCCAAAACCAGAAAAAGACACTATAAGGAAAGAAATCTACAGGCCAATATCCCTGATGAACCTAGACGCCAAAATCCTAAACAAAATACTAGCAAATCGAATCGAGCAATACATAAAAAAAATTATTCACCATGACCAAGTGGGATTCATCCCAGGGATGCAAGGCTGGTACAATATTTGTAAATCAATAAATGTGATACACCACATAAACAAAATGAAAGATAAAAATCATGATCATATCAATAGGTGCTGAAAAAGCATTCAACAAAATCCAGCACCAATTTTTGATAAAAATGCAGCAGGAATCTGGGAATAGAGGGATTATAGCTCAATATAATACAGGTCATATATGAAAGACCTACAGCCAACATTATACTCAATGGGCAAAAATTAAAGCATTTCCCTTAAAAACTAGAACAAAACAGGGATGCCCACTTCAACCACTCGTATTTAACATAGTACTGGAAGTGTTATGCACTACAATCAGACAGGAAAAAAAAATAAAAGGGATCCAAATTAGAAAGGAGGAAGTGAAATTGTCATTATTCACAGATGACATGATACTATACATAGAAAACCCAAAAGACTCCATCAAAAATTTACTAGACGTAATAAATAAATTTGGCAAAGTAACAGGATACAAAATTAATGTCAAGAAGTCAATAACATTCTTATACACCAATGATGAACACACAGAAAGAGAAACTAAAAAAACAATCCCATTTGCCCTGGCCGGTTTGGCTCAGCGGTTGGAGCATCGGCCTGCGGTACAGAGAGACCCAGGTTCGGTTCCCGCTAAGGGCACGTGCCTCGGTTGCAGTTTGTCCCCGGCCCTGGTTGGTCGTGTGGGTGGCAGCCACTTGATGTGTCCCTTCACATCGATGTTTCTCTTTCTCTCTCTTTCTCTCTCTCCCTCCCGCTCTATCTGAACAAAAAAAATAGAAAAATGTCCTCGGGTGAGGGAAAAAAACAAACAAACAATCCCATTTACCATCGTGGCAAAAAAGTTAAGATACCTAGGAATAAACTTAACCAAAGAAGTAAAGGACCTATTTGCAAAAAACTACAGGTCATTGAAAAAGGAAATAGAGGAAGATATAAAAAACTGAACGCATATACCTTGTTCATGGATTGGATGAATTAACATCATTAAAATGTCCATACTACCCAAAGAAATCTATAGATTCAATGCAATCCCCATCAAAATACCAATGACATATTTCACAGAACTAGAACAGATACTTCAAAAGTTTATATGGAACCAAAAAAGACCCCGAAGAGCCACAGCTATCTTAAAAAAGAATAAAGTTGGAGAGATCACATTACCAGATTTCAGGTTATACTACAAAGCCCCTGTAATCAAAACAGCCTGGTACTGGCACAAGAACAGGCAGATAGATCAATGGAACAGAATAGAAAACCCAGAAATGGACCCAAGGCAATATGCTCAATTAATATTTGACAAAAGTGTCAAGAGTATACAGTGGAATAAAGACAGCCTCTTTAGTAAATGGTGTTGGGAAAATTGGACAGCTACATGCAAAAAATGAAACTAGACCATCAACTTATACCATACACAACAATAAAATCAAAATGCATAAAAGACTTAAATGTAACTCATGAATCCTTAAAAATCCTAGAAGAAAATGTAGGCAACAAAATTTCAGACATCACATGTAGATGAACTTTCACTGATCCATCACCTAAGGCAATAGAAACAAAGGAGAAAATGAATGCATGGGACTACATCAAACTAAAGAGCTTCTTCAGAGCAAAAGAAACAACCACCAAAATGAAGAGGCAACCCACTGTATGGTACAGCATAATTGCCAATGATATATCAGATAAAGGGTTAATTTTAAAAATATATAGAGTGCTCATACAACTCAACAACAGGAAGACAAATAACCCAATTAAAAATGGGCAGAGGAACTAAATAGACACCTTTCCAAAAAGGGCATACTAATGGCTAAGAGACATATAAAGAAATGCTCAACATCACTAATCATCAGAGTGATGCAAATTAAAACAACAATAAGGTATCACCTCACACCTGTCAGAATGGCCACCATCAACAAATCATCAAACATGGCGAGGGTGTGGAGAAAAGGGGACTCTAGTACACTGCTGGTGGGAATGCACACTGGTGCAGCCACTATGGAAAACAATATGGTGTTACCTCAAAAAGTTAAAAATTGAACTTCCATTTGATCCAGTTATCCCACTTCTAGGATTATACCCTAAGAATCCTGAAACACCAATCAGAAAGAATATATCTACTCCCATGTTTGTAGCAGCACTACTTACTATAGCTAAGATCTGGAAACAGCCCAAATGTCCATCAGTAGACGAATGGATAAAAAAGCAGTGGTACATATACACAATGGAGTACTATGCAGCTGTAAGAAAGAAAGGTCTCTTATCCTTTGAGACGACATGGAGGGACCTGGAAAGTATCATCCTAAGTTAAACAAGCCAAACAGAGAAAGACAAGTATCATATGATCTCACTTATTTGTGGAATATAATGAACATAACAGTCTGAGGAATGGAGTAGTCCCAGAGATGTGGAAGTAGGGTATAGATTGACAATCCCCAGAAGACTGTGGGGGCGAGATAAACCACAGAACTTATACGCATGTATGAATGAACAATGGACATGGACAACAAAGCTGGGGAAAGGGGAGGATAGAGGCAAAGTGGGAAATCAGTGGGGGAAAAGAGAGAAACGCCTATAACAAAAATAAATAAATTAATTAAAAATATTCATTAAAAAAATAGTGAATACTAAAAAGGAAGAAAACTATTAAAGAAAGCCAAATGAAAAATCTAGGGATGAAAGTATAACTGAAATGAAAAATTCATTTCATAGACTCACAGATTTGAGATGATGGAGAAGAAAAAAAAATCAATGAAAATGAAGATAGATCAGTAGAAATTAACAATTCAAAAAAAACAGAGTAAAAAGACTGAATAAAAATAAACAGAGCTTTAAAGATATGTGGGTCAATATCAAGTACTGCAAAATACATGTAACTACAATTCCAGAAGAGGAGAGAAAGAACCAAAAAAAAATTGAGGGAAATTGGTTCCTATATATCCAAATTTGGTGAAAAATATTAACTTAAAATCTAAGAAATTCAATAAATTAAAGCAGGATAAACCAAAGGTAATACAACTGGACACACAAATTCTAGTTTTTGAAAGCCAAAGGTAAAGAGGAAATCTTGAAAGCAGCAAGGTAAAAATGACTCATCACCTACAAGTGAACAATGGTGTGAATACGGTAGCTTTTTATCAGAAACAAGGGAGACACAGATATTGCAACAGCATATTCAACATGCTAAAAAAAAAATCCAAATGATTCATTGAAAGTGAGGCTGAAATAAAGACATTTTCAGATAAACAAAAAACTCAACAAATTGCTAAAGGACTTGTGCTACAAGAAATGCTAAAAACAAAACAAAAAATAAAAACAACAACAAAAAATCCCCCACAAAGTCATCAGGCTAAAGGGATGTGGAACCGAGAGGTAACCCAGAGGAGGGAAAGTAGAGCACTAAGAATGTGAAGACACAGGTATAGGGATGATTGGTATGTATGTAACTATACATGTGTGCGTATATGCAAACACACATGCCTACATACATATATTTCTACTCTCACAGAGTTTCTTCTTCTCTTTCTGAAGTTCTTTAAAAACTATATAATTTCTTAGAACAAAAATTTTAAAATTGTATTATTGGGTTCAAAACTATATACATGGAGGACAAAGGGCACCACAGCAAAAAAGAATGGATGTATAAACCTATGCTAATTTAAAGTCCTATGTTTTACTGTGAAAAAGCCCGTATTAACTTGAAATAGATTGTTAGATGTTAAAAAATGCATATTGTAATGGCAGCAAAATAGAGACAAAAATTTAATAGAGAAATTAAAGTGGCATACCAAAAAAACTTCTTCTACTGAAAATAATAGAGAAATAGAGAAAGAAAAGAGTGATGAAAGAAATAAAAAATAAATAATCAAATGGTAGAATTAAATCCAATCATATAAAATTAGATAAATAGGGCCCTGGTCAGTGTGGCTCAGTTGGTGAAAACACTAATTTGAAAAGATATCTGCATCCCAATGTTCACTGTAGCATTATTTACAATAACCAAGATATGGAAACAACCTAAGTGTCCACCAATAGATGAATGGATAAAACAACTGTGAGATACACCACACACATTCACACAGAGGAATATTATTCAGCCATAAAAAAGAAGGAAATCTTGCCATTTGCTACAACAGGGATGGAACTCAAGGGCATTATGTTAAGTGGAATAAGTCAGGCAGAGAAAGATCTGTATGTATGACCTCACTTATATGTGAAATCTAAAAATAAAACAAAAAGGACTTCCAGTCAAGATGGCGGTGTAGGTAAACGCGGTATCACATCCTCTCACAATCACATCAAAGTTACAACTAAACTACAGAACAACCATCATTCAAAACCGCCTGAAATCAAGCTGAATGGAAGTCCTACAACTACGGAATTAAAGCAGCAGCCACATCCAGACTGGTAGGAGGGGCGGCGGTGCGAGGGGCAGCGGCGGTGGCGCCGGCACGACGGGCTGGTCCCACACCTACGTGTGGCGGATAAAAATCAGGAGGATACCTCGGCTGGGAAGATCCTTCCTGAGGACTAAGGGGGACCCCGTTCCACACCAGGCGCCCCATTCAGGGTTCCAGTGCCAGGAAGAGAATTCCCACAACTTCTGGCTGGAAAAACCAGCGGGAACTGAGGCTCAGGGAGGCTGAGGCGGCTGGAGCCCCAGGCAGCTCCTTAAAGGGCCTGCGCACGAACTTATCAGACTTTCTCTCTCTAAGCTGTGAGGGGAGGCAGCTCGAGGGGCGCCAGAGACACACAGGGAAGAACTGAGCTGTTTGGTACTGGAGCGAGGGCTGGAGAGGGGGCTTTCTCCTGTACAAATGTGTTGTCAGAGGCCTTTGTTCCTTTGGTGAGCCCTTCCCTGGGATGGCAGACAGAAGCCATATCTGGGGCTCCTGCAACCTGGCTCACACTGGTAGCCCCACCCTGGTGACTCCCTGAGGCCCCGCCCCACCCCACCCAACCTTCAGGCCCACCCAAGCTGTTGCCACTTGCTGAACCATAAGATTGGCCTGTCTTGGATCCTGCTTCAGGTTTTTCCTAAATTCTTTAAAACAAGCACCATCTGGTCTCAGATAGCCCCATACCTCTCGTTAAGTAATACACTGAAATGAACACAGGGAGACAGCCAAAATGAGGAGACAAAGAAACAGGTCCCAAATGAAAGAACAGAACAAAACCCTAGGAAAAGAACTAAGCGAAATGGAGATAAGCAACCTAACAGATGCTGAGTTCAAAATACTGCTTATAAGGATGCTCAATGAACTTAGTGAGAACCTCAGTAAACTTAGTGAGGGCCTCAAGAGCATAAAAAAGGACCAGTCAGAAATCATGGATGCACAGTTACAATTGAAGGAGGCATTAACTGAAATAAAGAATAATTTACACAGCTTCAATAATAGAGAACATAAATCCAAGGAGCAAACCATCGATTTGGAATATAAGGAAGCAAAAAATGCCCAATCAGAACAGCAAAAAGAAAAAAGAATCCAAAAAAATGAGGAGAGCGTAAGGAGCCTCTGGGACAACTTTAAGCGTGCCAACATTCGCATCTTGGGGGTGCCAGAAGGAGAAGAGCAAGAACAAGAAAGTGAAAACCTGTTTGAAACAATAATGGCAGAAAACTTTCCTAACTTGATGAAGGAAACAGACATACAAGTCCAGGAAGCACAGAGAGTCCCAAACAAGATGAACCCCAAGAGGCCCACAACAAGAGGCCCACACCAAGACACATCATCATCAAAATGCAAAAGGTTCAAGACAAAGAGAGAATCTTAAAAGCAGCAAGAGAAAGGCAGCTAGTTACCTACAAGGGAGCTCCCATAAGGCTGTCAGCTGATTTCTCAAAAGAAACTTTGCAGACCAGAAGGGAGTGGCAAGAAATATTCAGAGTGATGAAAAGCAAGAACCTACAACCAAGATTACTCTATCCTGCAAAGCTGTCATTTAGAATCAATGGACATCTAAACACTTTCCCAGACAAGAAAAAGTTAAAGTTGTTCATCACCACCAAACCGTTATTATATGAAATGATGAAGGGTCTTTTGAAGAAAAAGATAAAATATATGAACAAACAAAATGGCAATGAATACATATCTATTAACAATGGAATCTACAAACAAAATGAACAGGTAGAACAGAAACATTCTCATAAATACAGAGAACATTTTGTTGGTTGCCAGTTGGGAGGGGGGTTGGGGGAATGGGTGAAAAAGGTGAAGAGATTAAGAAGTATAAATTCATTGCTAGACTGACAAACCTCAAAGGGAAAGGGGTTGGGAAGAAATAAACCAAAGAACTTATACGCATAACCAATGGACACAGACAGTAGTATGAGAAAAGGCAGGAGGGGGATGGGAGTAGGGAGGAGGGGGTCAATGGGGGAAAAATGTGGAACATCTGTAATACATTTTACATTCAACAATAAAGATTAAAAATAAATAAAATAAATAAAATAAAAATAAAACAAAAACAAAAATCTGAGCTCGTAGATACAGAGAACAGATTGGTGGTTGGGAGAGAGAGATGGGGGTTGTGGGGTTGGGCAAAATGGGTGAAGGAGGTCAAAATGCACAAACTTCCAGTTATAAAATAAATAAGTCATGGGGATCTAATGTACAGCATGGCAACTATAGTTAACAATTCTGTATTGTATATTTGAAAGTTGTTAAGAAAGTAGATACTAAAGTTCTCATCACAAGAAAAGAATTGTAACTATGTATGGTGATGGATACACTTCACAATATACACAAATGTGGAATTATGTGTACACCTGGAACTAATATAATGTTTAAATTTTTTTTTTATTTTTCAATTACAGTTGATGTACAATATATTAGTTGCAGGTGTACAATCCAGTGATTTGACATTTATATAGCTTACGAAGTGATTGCCCTGATAAAATGAGTATTCATCTGACACCATATACAGTTATTATAATATTGATGACTATATTTCCTATGTTGTACTTTTCATCCCCATGACTATTCTGTAACTACCAATTTGTATATCATAATCCCTTCACCTTTTTTACCTATACTTCTAACCCCCCTCTCATATGGAAACCATTGAAATGTTCTCTGTATGAGTGTATTTCTATTTTGCTTGCTTATTTTGAAACTAATGTTATATGTCAATTATATTACAAAAACAAACAAACCTCTCATAGAGGCAAACTTAGAAAATTTTGTGGAATTTTCTGCCTTGCTAACAAATATCTCATATAAAGACTTTTGTGAATATTGAGCCCATTAAAATATTTAAAAATTTTAAAAACAGCATCTATTAAAATCTTAGAGCTAACATAGTGGGGAAAGACAGATTACTTTCCTGTTAATATCAAGGAAAGGGTGTTTTTCCTTACAACTTCTACTTAATATTTTATTAGAGTTTCTAGCTATTGAAATAAGACAAAAAATATATAAAAGTAACATTGGAAAGAAAGAAATCAAACTCTTTAATCATAGATGACATAATTGTACACGTTGAAATCCTTAAGAATTTACATAAAACCAGCTAGAACTGATAAGTGAATATGGTAAAGCCATCTGGTAGACTGAGTAATGACTCCCAAAGATATCCATCTTCTAATATCTGATACCTGTGGATTTTACCTTATTTGGCAAAAGTGACTTTGCAAGTGTGATTAAATTAAGAATCTTTTTTTTCTTTCTTTAATCATCACCTGAGAATATTTTTACATTTATCTTCAGATAGAGGGAGAGGAAGAGAGAGAGAAAGAGAGAAACAGAGAGAGAGAGAAACTTCAATGTGAGAGCGACATATCGACTGGTTGCCACCCACATGACCCCAACTGGGTCTGGGGACAAACTGCAACTGAGGTATGTGCCCTTAGCTGGAATCAAACCCAGGACTCTTTGATCCATAGGTCGACGCTCTAACCGCTGAGCCAAAACTGGCCAGGGCTTAATTAAGGATCTTGAGATAGGAAATTATCTAGTGGGTCCTAAATGTAATCACAAGTGTCCTTATAAGAGAAGGCAAAGGGAAATTTGACTATAGAAGAGAAGGTGATGTGATGATGAACTCAGGCTTTGAAGGTGAAGAAAAGGCCATAGGACAAGAAAGACAGGTGGCCACTAAAATCTGAAAGAAGGAAAGGCACAGATTTTCCTTTAGAGTCTCCAGAAGGAGTCAGTCCTGCCAACACCTTGATTTTAGTTCAGTGAAATTGATTCCTGACTTCTGATCGGAAGAGAATAGATTTGTATTTTTTAAAGCCACTATGTTTATGTTTAAGCCACTTATGTTTAAGTAACTCAAAATGGATTGTTAAGTGTAAATGTGAGAATTTTAAAACTATAAAACCTCTATAAAAATACCTAGAAAATTGTGTGTGTTTGTGTATGTGTGTGGTTTTGTTCTCTTATGACTGCTTATCATGTCACAAAAAAATTGGTAAATAGAACTTCATAAAAATTAAGAACATGCTCTTTACCCATGGACATGGACAATAGTGTGGTGAAAGCCAGGGAGGGGGGCAGCAGGGTGAAGGGGGTCAATGGAGGTAAAAGGGGGACATCTGTAATGCTTTCAACAATAAGGATAAATAAATAAATAAAAAGAACATTGCTCTTTGAGACACACCATCAAGGAAATAAAAAGCAACCTACATATTGGGAGAAAATATTCACAAAATACATGTAACAAAAGATTCACTTCCAAAATATAAAAAGAGCTCTTAAAACTCACAGAAATAAGACAAACAACTTAATTTTAAATTGGGCAATATATTTGAACAGATCCTACACAAATGAAGATATATATATATATATACATACATACATACATACATACATATATGTGTGTATGTGTGTGTGGGTGTGTGTACAAAAAGAGGATATGTAATTTGAACAGATGCTCCACAGAAAAAGATATACAAATGACCAACAAGGCACAAAGAAGCTTAACATCATGGATCATTTAGGAAATAAACATTGAACCAACACTGAGAAACCATTATAGGCCCATTTTTATAGCTGATGTTAAAAAGATTGACAAAACCAAGTGTTGGTGAGGATATGGAGTAACTAGATCCCTTATGTGCTATTGATGGCAACACAAAATGTTACAGCTTCTTTGAACAGTTTGACAACATCTTATAACACCAAACTTATACTTGTCATATGGCCGAAAAATTCTACTTCTAGATATCTACCCAAAAGAAATAAAAACCTATGTCCACAAAAATATTTATATGCTTAGCATTTATAGCATCATTATTCACAGTAGCCACTAATGAGAACCTAAATTCCATCAACTAATGAAGAGATTTTAAAAAATGCAATTCTATTACATAATGAAATATTATTGAATAAAAGGGATTAACTACTGATACAAGCAACAAACAAAATGAATGAGCCACAAACATCATGCTAAATGAAGATACTAAGCCCAAAAGACTATATGCTGTGTAATTCCATTTACATGATATTCTGGAAAAGGCAAAACTATTGTAACAGAAAGCAGACAAATGGTTGCTGGGAACAAGGATGGGGTTGGAGACTGATTGAAAAAAAGGCCCCATGGTACTTTATGGGGTGATAAAAATAATCTAAAATTAGATTTGGTTGTGGTTGCCCAACTAAAGACATTTACCAAGCTCACTGAACTATATATTCCATGTAAATTATACCTCAAAAAAGCTGTTAAGGAAACCCACACAATTCTATTCCATAGACATTACTCACATTGCACAAAGGAGAAAACAATCTTGGAGAGACTGGGTAGTTTACTTAAGTTTAATCAGCTAGTCATTGTCAAACCCAAGCCCATGTTGATAATTACGGCTCCATGCTGCTTGTTGGGGTGTGGGAAACACTGGGGACACTGTGATGCTGGTGGGAACTCCCAGAGCCAGCAAACCCCACTGGAGCTGAAGCAACTGGAGCTGCTGCCCCTTGTCTGTTCCCAGGAAGTAAGAAAAGAGTCCTGGGCTAGAGACACGGTGTTTAGAGATTTCTGCAGCTCTCAGAGGCACTGTGTTTTCATGGGGAAAATAAGGCACATGAGAAGGGTTAGAACTCTGGCTTTGCCACTTAATCGTCATAAGACCTTAGGCAAACCATTCAACTTCTTTCAGCTTCAGTTCCTCAATCTATGAAAATGACATAAAGACATACCACCTTGCCTTTTGAGTTATTTGGGGTATTGACTTAAATAAATAACAAAGAACCAGATCCTTTGCAGAGCCTGAATAAAAGTGAATTCCCTTCCCTTTTCCCTCTTGAGGGAAAAGCACTCAGTCCTGCAGTTTAATAACCAGAAGGAGGATTTAGATTACTTTTTAAAAAATGGTCTTCACTGAGGAAAAATAAATAGAAATTTTTTAGCAGGGACCCTCCTGGGCATTAGCATTAGCTGGTGCTCAAATTCTACTCAAGATCTTGCTGTCACGGAGAAAAATGTCATGAACCTTATTTCACTGTACAGGTATCTCCTTCCTTTGCTTCCTTCCTATGAAGTATGGCATATAAAGCTATTAATACTTCACATAAATTTCAATGAAAATCAAAAGAAGTTACATATTATGTGTGTGTAACTTACATGTATGGGAAAGAACTTATATTATTTGAATCATAGCTTTTTATCAGAAAGTAAAAGAATGCTTGAAACTATATACTACTGACTTCCGGTCAAGATGGTGGGTAGGTAAATGTGGTATTGGTCCTCCCACAACCACATCAAAGTTACAAGTAAACTACAGAACAACCATCATTCAAAGCCACTTAAAATCAAGCTGAATGGAAGACCTACAACTATGGAATTAAAGAAGCCTCATAAAGACTGGTAGAAGGGGTGAAGGTGGACGGGCTGGCCCCACACCCACGTGTGGCAGATAAAAATCAGGAGGATACCTCGGCTGGGAAGATCCTTCCTGAGGACTGAGGGGTCCCTGTCCCACACCAGGCGCCCTGCTCAGGGTTCCAGTGCCAGGAAGAGAATCCCCATAACTTCTGGCTAGAAAAACCAGCGGGAACTGAGGCTCAGGGAGGCTGAGGCGGCTGGAGCCCCAGGCAGCTCCTCTTAAAGGGCCCGCAAATGGACTTACTTGGACTTGCTCTTTCTAAGCTCAGAGGGAAAGCAGCTTGAGGGGCGCCAGAGACATACAGGGAAGAACTGAGCTGTTTGGCACTGGAGCAAGGGCTGGAGAGGGGGCTTTCTCCTGGACAGATGTGCTGTCAGAGTCCTTTGTCCCTTTGGAGAGCCCTTCCCAGGATGGCAGACAGCCGCCATATCTGGGACTCCAGCAACCTGGCTCACACTGGTAGCCCCGCCCTGGTGATTCCCTGAGGCCCCGCCCCACCCAACTTTCAGGCCCACCCAAGCTGTTGCCAATTGCTTTACCATAGGATTGGCCTGTCTTGGATCCTGCTTCAGGTTTTCCTAAATTCTTTCAAACAAGCACCATCTGGTCTCAGCTAGCCCCATACCTCTTGTTAAGTAATATATAGAAACAAACACAGGGAGGCAGCCAAAATGAGGAGACAAGGAAAAAGGTCCCAAATGAAAGAACAGAACAAAACTCCAGGAAAAGAACTAAGTGAAATTGAGATAAGCAACCGAATAGATGCAGAGTTCAAAACACTGCTTATAAGAATGCTCAATGAACTTAGTGAGAACCTCAGAAAACTTAGTGAGGACCTCAAGAGCATAAAAAAGGACCAGTAAGAAATGAAGGATGCACAGTCAGAAGTGAAGGAGGTACTAACTGAAATAAAGAATAATTTACAGCGATTCAATAGTAGAGTAGGTAAAGCCAAGAAGCAAACCATCGATTTGGAATATAAGGAAGCAAAAACACCCAATCAGAACAGCAAAAAGAAAAAAGAATCCAAAAAAATGAGGATAGTGTAAGGAGTCTCTGGGACAACTTCAAGCGTGCCAACATTTGCATTTTGGGGGTTCCAGAAGGAAAAGAGAGAGAACAAGAAATCAAAAACCTATTTGAAACAATAATGGCAGAAAACTTCCCTAACTTGGTGAAGAAAACAGACATACAAGTTCAGGAAGCACAGAGAGTCCCAAACAAGATGAACTCCAAGAGGCCCACACCAAGACATATTATCATCAAAATGCAAAAGTTTCAAGACAAAGAGAGAATCTTAAAAGCAGCAAGAGAAAGGCAGCTAGTTACCTACAAGGGAGTTCCCATAAGACTGTCAGCTGATTTCTCAAAAGAAACTTTGCAGACCAGAAGGGAGTGGCAAGAAATATTCAGAGTGATGAAAAGCAAGAACCGACAACTAAGATTACTCTATCCTGCAAAGCTCTCATTTAGAATCGATGGCCATATAAAGAGTTTCCCAGACAAGGAAAAGCTAAAGGAGTTCATCACTGCCAAACCATTATTCTATGAAATGTTGAAGGGTCTTCTTGAAGAAAAAGATAAAAAATATGAACAAACAAAATGGCAATGAATACATATCTATAGACAATGGAATCTACAAACAAAATGAACAAGCAGAACAGAAACATTCTCATAGATACAGAGAACATTTTGTTGGTTGCCAGATGGGAGGGGGGTTGGGGGAATGGGTGAAAAGGTGAAGGGATTAAGAAGTACAAATTGGTTGCTAGACTGACAAACCTCAAAGGGAAGGGGGGTGGGGGAGTGGGAAGAAATAAACCAAAGAACTTATATGCATAACCAATGGACACAGACAACAGTGTGGGGAAATGCAGAAGAGGGGTGGGCGTGGGGAGGAGGGGGTCAATGGGGAAAAATGAGGAACATCTGTAATACATTCAACAACAAAGATAAGTTTTAAAAAAAGAAATTATATACTACTAAAATGAAATCCTGGATGATTATTTCAGAAATCAGATGTTCATTCTATTAGCCCAGCAAATGATGCCCTGGTAGAAGTCATTATATGCAAGATTTTATAAGTTCTCAAGTTTTGAGAAACTCGGAGCCCAAAGTATGTTGTTACTTAGCAATCTTTGATCAGATAGTAATGACTGTCTTTCCTCTTCATTCTGTGTGTCCTATGGGGGTTCTCATGCCTGACTTGGCATGAAGATAATCTAAGGTGCTATTAAAATGCAGAGTCAAGGTCCCCATACCAGCAATTATGATTTCATAAAACTGAGGAAGGGATCAGTAATTCCTTTCAACCAAATAACCCCTGGTGATTCTGGTGCAGATTGTTCAGGACCATACTGGTCTCATATCCTACCTGTTTCTTAAGGTCTTTGTCCCTCAGGGAAATTCTTCATGACAATTCTGTTTCAAGGTTCCCCAGTGTGCTCTTTGAGATATTAACTGATGTTATAAAATAGAATTTATGACCAAATGAGTTTGGCTGCACAGTGAGAAATAATCACTAAGTTTAAGTAATCTAATTTTACATTTGCTTTTAAAATCAATCAGTACATGTCAATATGTTTCTTTATGCTGTGTCAATACTGAGTACTTATTTTCTTGTTTTATGTCCTGTTTCTTGTGTAGGTCTCCTCTCTCCAACTGGATTTGTAAATTCTTGAGACAGGTGTACTTATATTTTTAAGTTCTTTGTACCACACAGAGCCTAATGGTAACTGATATTTCCTAAGAGTACACAGTGGCTAGGAAGGACAAAGGCTGTTTTAGCCAAATGATATCACAATGGACTTAGTTGGAAAAGGCAAGAACGATGCCCAGAAGTTCTATTACTACATTCTAGGTCCAGTTCCTTTTCATTTTCTAAATACGACTTCAAATGAGTTTCTAGAAGAAACCCTGAAGATCAGAAGCTCATGGCAGGCCATTCCACATAAGGTAAGCAATGCAAGCTAATACCTCATTGGCATGAAAAGGGAGTGGCCTGGAAGAATGCCGTGGCGCCAAATGCCACGTTGCTAGAATGACTTCTCCTAACTGTTATATCACGATGGCTTCTGGGCACTTGTAGCCATACATGGGTAATAAAAATGGGGCTAAGTAAACAAATGAATTAATTACTTAACTAATTAACAATTTTAAATCCAAGTAGGCTTGTGCCTAAAAATTAAAGTGATATTCATATTGTTAACTGAGATGAATGAGCTTCAGATTGTAGAAGCCTCTAGAACTATATGTAACATTTTGTGCATATTTCCATCCTGGAGGAGCAGGTACAACACATTCATCGGAATTACACGGGGATCCACAACTCAAAAGGAGTTTATCACTCCTTTATAAATATTTTCTTTTGGCTCATACTATCCTGTGGCCTACAAAACCAGGGTTTTTCTTATATATTTCTCCAAATAACTTTTTTTAGTTCATTTTAAACACTCCAATATAGTAACTTTAATAGAGAGGCACTATTTACAGACCTGAAGCTGTGATGTCTTTGCTAGTCTCTGGAGCCAGATGCTTATATATTTGCTCAAAGGGGCTCACTGAGTCATCATGGTTACAAGTTAAATAGCACACATTCTTTCAGTTTTATAAATACCAGGGAGTTTATAAACTCTGAAAGAAAAACTATTTCTGGTAATTAACCTCAAATTGTATTTGCTAAGCTAATATGAACCATTGTTCTGAATCAATTCAGCCGTTTTTTCCTGCATTCACGGGGCGGCATTCCTGTGGACAAAGGAAGCCTTCTGCAGTCTGGGGGCTTGCAAAAGACTTAAGGGAATAGATGTTGAAATTCTTTTTTCTTTTTCCCAGAGAAAGACAAATTGTTAGAGCTATAAATTCAAGGCTTAAAATAATGTGTTATAATCAACAAATGTATGGTTAACATTGGAGCAATGTTGCCTTAAGAATGATTTTTATAGCATCGGTCATCTGTTTTCATCTTTCTTTTTTTGAAAATGTTTTTATTGATATTTTTAGAGAGAGGGGAAGGAAGAGAGAGATAGAAACACCAATGTGAGAGAGAAACATTGATCAGCTGCCTCCTGCACGCCCCCTACTGGGGATCGAGCCCACAACCTGGGCATGGGCCTTGACCGGGAATTGAACCGGGACCTCTCAGTCCATGGGATGACACTCAGTCCCCTGAGCCACACCAGCTGAGCTGTTTTCATCTGTCCTTCCAGTGATTAAGGTTGGGGTTTGCAGTCTAAGTGTATTTTTATGCTATCAGACATCAACAACTAAACATATTGACCAAAGAAAATGTATAATAATTTTACTTCAAGGAAGTTGCATTTTATGTATTATCTGGGAATAGAAATACCCCAGAATAAGCAGGTGAATTTGGGTGGCACCAATAACAACATGCTAGCCTTCAGACATAAAATTCTGACTACCCGCTTCCCTGCAATCATGGATTTGTGATGATTTATCTCCATATTCTCCAACTAGCCTTCGTCAGCCAGGAACCATAAAGACAAGACAATGGTAGGAGTATACATATACTCTATGAAAATAGAGTACTGTAAACATGTCAAGTAGTGCTAATGGAAACAATTATTTCTTCACTTAGGTACAAAGCACGTCCCAGGGTAATCTCAGAGGAAACATAGTGTACTGGAGAGAGCATAAACTTTGCAGTTACACAGTCATTTATTTATTCTTTACTGTATTTATTGTGTGGTCCATTTTGTGCTAAGGAATATGACAGGAAGCTCACAGACACCATCCCTGCTGCCTGGAACTTTGTAGCGTCCATTCCAGGGGTGCTGTTGTGCAGGTATGTATCAAGTATTTACTTTTCTGATCCTCCTCTGTAAAGGGAGAGGATATCACTGATTTCTTAAAGTGTTGTGAAGAGTACATATGAAAAAGTACCTGGTTCAATACCTAACAAACTGGTAATATTTAAATCTGAACTGGTATTATGTCCAGCTCCTCCTTAGTTTTGAAAGGCTAGACAAGCCATGACTCTGAAAACATGTGGCAGATCAGAGAACACATTTCCAATTCTTTAGAGAACAGAGTGCAACAGCCCTACATGGCGGCTCCATGAAAGTGCTCTATAGTCTAGTGAGGATTTTATTTTAAAAACTGCACCTCACCTCAGATGCCCTACATGGTAAGAGATTGCAAAATCATCCTAGGGTTTAAACAGACTGAAACCAGAACTTAGGAATGTGTGAAACTGTGGCTGAAACCAAACTCAAGGGTGGCAAGCAAGAGAAGGCCCATTTATGAAGCTTTTCCTGGGAAGAACTGTAGTTCCCTGTTAAGAGTGGAATGTTTTACTTCTGCATCAGAATTACTGCAGACTCTGAATTGTGACTGAAGACCGAGTTCGGTGGCTCCCAATCTTTTTTTGTCACTAGAATACCCCTTCTTCCCTCGCATGAGCACCAGGTTTGTGAAGCTCACATCTGCAGTGCTCGGGAGACTGTGGGCACACAGAAAACACCGCGCAAGTGTTTGCCGTTATTACTACGACTGCTACTACATGGAGTTTATTTAAATAATTTCTCCATTGTTTAGCATAGGAAATTAAATATAACAAATATTTCTCAAGAGAAACAACGAGCAACACCACACCAAGTTAATACCATTTCAACCCAAATCAGAGAAACTCAAGGTCCTCATGATCTTGTGTAGCTTTATCGGCATGACCTTGACAGGTCCAGGGAACTCAAGTTCAAAAGCACTGGGTTTATCATAAAAGTTCCTTACATTTCTGAAAAACATTTTAACTCATGGTCATTGAGATCATTTTAAGAGTTACAGTCATTCAATCATTAATAGTGTCTTAATAATAAACAACAAAAAAGAATGAATGAATGCTCCCAAAGTGGATACATTTTTAGAGCCTTGTCCACAGAGAGCTCCATTTCTGCACCTTCTGTAGGGCTAACCCCAGGCATTTGCTCTGAATTATCTGAAACAATGTCCCTGGCTTTAGCTAGCTGGAATATGGCCAAATAGACATCCAATGCTTTCTGCCCAGAATTTAGGATTTCAACTGTAATACAGAGAGACTGCAGACCAAGGTCAGGTGAGCACAGGGTTCCTGAGGAAAGGTCCATGATCATGCCTCGTAGTCCCCAGAGCCCTGTCTAAATCCTTGCAACAAATTTCCCATTTTTGGTCTAATGTATCTCAAATTGGTTTCTGTTACTTGCAAACAATAAACCCTTGAGAAATACACAATCCAAATGCTAATTTGTTAGAAAACCCAGACAATGATAAATAATACAGAAAACATCAGATCCATTAGGTTTTCTGTGGAGAATCTGAAACAAATTTATAAGTTATAGCACTCATTTTCAAAGCCCCAGGACATGGGAGCAGGAGCCCTGTTTGGGCTGGTGATCACACTAAGATTAATCCAATGTGTGGAATTGGGCACTGGCTCTCCTCCCGAGTTCAGGTATACCTCGGAGATATTGTGGATTGGTTCCATAGCAGAACAACAAAGCAGTAGCGTCTCAATAAAGTGAGTCATTATCCCTTTAATTTGTAAAAAAGCACAACATCTGTGAAGTGCAATAAAGCTAAGTGCGATAAAACGAGGAATGCCTATCTATTTGCACAAGCTCATGGATGCAAGCCTGAGAAGGCTCTAGGCTTGGAGTGGGGTGGGATCTGAATTGGGTCCCCAACACACACACACACACACACACACACACACACACGCACGCACGCACCCCCTGATAGGTAGGGAGGCATCTTACATAAGCCATTTCTCAAAGACAGATGTCAGAGCCCATGGAGAAAATTCAGGAGAAAGTGAAAGGGTGTGTGCTGAGAAGCCGGTCAGCAATGAGTCCTGAACTCAGATGGGAAGTGGTGGTTGAGGGACAGACAGCCTGGTGGTACCCCAGTCAAGACCCTGGTGGAATGGTTACCCCAAGGACAAACAACAGGGTAGACAGATTCAGAAAGCCCCATAATCTTTGGGGTTTAAGCTGACCTGCATTGGGATGGATTCCAGAGCCTCATAAGAGTAAAGATCTCTCCGTCTCTCTTCCTCCCTCTCTTAGTCCTTTTGACTTGGTGAGTGTGCAGCATCGCACACTGACACGCATGCTCAGGCAAATACCAGGAGTCCTGATGAGAATGAATCCCAGCATGGAGACGGCTCTGCCACAGGAAACGGGCTGTGGAGGCGCAGGGGGCGCAGAGCCCCCACCAGGCCTTGGCCCAGCTTGGGTGCAGAGAAACGGTGCAGGTGGATTATTAAAGCTGCCACTTTATGCCCTGGAGGGTCTGGCAGCATCAGGAGAGCCACGCATCCAACCAGTGGACATACATTTATACCCTCAGTGGACTGCCAGCGCTGTTGGGCAATCGCAGGGAGAATTTTTGTCAGGAACTGAACTCAGACCTGGCCGGTTTGGCTCAGCGGTTAAAGCGTCAGCCTGCGGTCCGGAGAGACCCAGGTTCGGTGAGACCCAGGTTCGGTTTCCGCTAAGAGCACGTACTTCGGTTGCAGTTTGTCCCCAGCCCTGGTTGGTCGTGTGGGTGGCAGCCACTCGATGTGTCCCTTCACGTCGATGTTTCTCTCTCTCTCTCCCTTCCTCTCCCTCCCTCCCACTCTATCTGTACAAAAAATGGAAAAATATCCTCGGATGAGGATAAAAAAAAAAAAAGGAGGAACTGAACTCAGCAAAGCATGAGACTCAGCATGGCTCCCCACGTTTTCACAAGGCAGAGAGACACGTGGAACACATTCCAAGTGCCTGTGGGTTTGCCACGGAGGACATTATCTTGCCCACAGAAGCAAGATAAAGACCCAGTAAGGCCTGTTTGGGGAAGCTTAACCTGGGAGCAGGAACCCTCATGAGAGCTATGCAAGGTCCCTCTAGGCCAGTGAGAGGTCCCCGAAACAGAGGTGTGAGGATACACAGAAAGCCTTCTCCCAAAAAAGAAAACTAATTTTAGACACTAGCTCCTTCTCTAAGGACACCTCATTTTTCAACAGCCACATTGATCATCTTAATAAACAAAAGATAGTTTGCCTGCAGTTTTGTTTTGGTACATGAAAAAAGCCTGAATACAGGACCTGGTTAAGTAGCTTGTCTGCAGCTATATTTAGCCATGTTGTTCCCTCATTTCAAGTTATTATGGGTGACTCCAGTGAGTCTCTTACGCCATGTAATCAGCTCGTGGCTCTGCTTTGGGAAAAGCAGGAGGGGAAGAAATTCTTCCCTGCTCTAGCAGTTAAGCTTGGTGGAATGAGGCGCACACACGCTCTGGGTAACAAGAGGTAGACAGGGAGTGCCCTGGGCAGTTTATAGGCAGCCTGGGAATATTTCATCCAATGTTTCTAAGGCACAGATTTATAATTGCAGTTTCCATCATAGGCATTTGACACAAGGAGCATTGCTAAAGTGCTTCCCAGTCTCCAAATGGCAACATTCAGTTTCTCTGTAATTGTAAGAGAAGATTGATTTTACAGTACACTAACTAGTGGAAGGCTACTTTAGTTTTCTATATTAAATTAGCTTCTGTAAATAATTCCAATTTAGAGCTGCATTCAGCTGCTTCTCTCTCTTAGCACAGGAACAAAACTGAGATTCAGATTCTGGAGAGTGTTAAATGCTAGCCACCAACCAATTTTATCCTGCTGGTTTTACACCAGCTCCAAATTTAAATAATTGTGATCTCAAAAGTATTTTTCAAATCTCCAGGCTAACATTGTCTAGGAATGGGGTTCTTTACAAGTCTGTCATTTAAATATCCAAAATATCCCTAAGCCTGAATCTGAGCCTAAATACATTTGCTTATTATACATAAGCAAGAGGTATCATAGCAGGTACTGGGGTAAATAAGTTGTCCAAGATCTCATCACCCACCTCTATTCTAAATATACAGGATTATCCCATGGGTGGAGGATTAGGGATATATAAAAACAGAAGAAAAATTTAATGAATGGAAATTCACTCTGAATGAGCTGTCATGTCCAGGGTGTTGGGATAGAAGCACAAACCTCAAGGTGAGGACAGGTGTGTTCAGGTGGTAAAAATGTCCCAAAGATCTCAGGGTTTCTCTTAGTATTCTAATATTGAACCTTAACCTAAAATCTGCCATTGATCCCTGTTAACATTTAAAGCTTAGGATTAAGTGCCTTCCTAAACTCTCTCAGTACTTTTATTGGCCAAAGTGGCAGCTGATATACTGGGCTTACTGGAAATACTTTGCAGAAACAAAGGAGTCATAATATTCAGTTAGAGACACATTTGTTGGATATTTAATATGCATCCAGCACTTTTAGGATCCTGTTTCTACTCTCAATGAATTTATGGTATCATTTGGGAACTTAAAAATATGTACATTTTAATTTTTTTTTTTTATCTTTACCCAAGGACATTTTTCTATTTTTTGTTCAGACAGAGTGGGAGGGAGTGGAAGAGAGAGAGAAAGAAACATCGACGTGAAAGGGACACATCGAGTGGCTGCCACCCGCATGACCCAACCAGGGCCAGGGACAAACTACAACCAAGGTACGTGCCCTTAGTGGGAACCAAACCCGGGTCTCTCTGGACCGCAGGCCAGTGCTCTAACCACTGAGAAAACCGGCCAGGGCACATTTTAATTTTTTTAAATATGTTTCTATTGATTTTTTAGAGAGAAAAGAAGGAAGAGAGAGAGAGAGAAACATTGAGCGACTGCCTCCTGCACGCCCCCTACTGGGGATCAAACCCACAACCTGGGCATGTGCCCTGACCAGGAGGAATCAAACCAGGACCTCTCAGTCCATGGGACGACACTCAGTCCACTGAGCCACACCGGCTGGGCAAAAAAAAATGTACATTTTTAAAGTCCAGACTAAACCAAGCAACTAAAAGAGCTGAGGAGCTATTGTAGATTTGTGATATGAGAAAAGCACCTCCCCTGGGCCAGAGCCTCTACGTCATCAAAAACATACTATCATTTGGCACCTACAAAGAGAAGGCATGATGACTTCAACCATCTCAGAGCCAGGCTGTGGATTTTTTTCTCTTGTTTTCACAAAAGTAGTGGCCTTGAGTAAGTTGATTGACTCTTCTTGGTCTTGTTAAGACCAATTCCTAGGGCTTGTTAGAAATTAAGAATCTTGGGCCCCAACCCAGTCCCATTACATCAGAATCTGTAGTTTCAGAAAATCCCCAGGTGACTTCTATGCACGTTAAGTTTGAGAAGCTTGACTATATATGTTCTCTATAATTCTTCTACCTAGGTGATTTCTCTCTTAGTTTTAAAAAGTATCTACTCTGCTGCTACCTTGTTGAAGAAAGCCAGCCTATCTCTGCAGTGTTTAAAATAAAGAAAGGGAGGATGTTATTGGCAGTTTTTAATAGATTTCATACTCACGTATTCCAGAGTATTCCCATCAATGCCCACACCAGCTGTGCCCACTTCTGTAGTTAGACAGTATAAGTGCACCGTGGTACACCAGGTTGATTTAATTAAATACCTGAATTACCTATACATGTTAAAACAGTTGGTCATATTGTTTCTCTCTCTCTCTCTCTCTCTCTCCCTCCCTCTCTCTCTCTCTCTCTCTCTCCCTCCCTCCCTCTCTCCCTCTCTGTCTGAACAAAAAATGGAAAAATGTCCTCGGGTGAGAATAAAAAAAAAAAGAAGCCCTGGCTGATTTGGCTCAGCAGTTAGAGCATCAGGCTGCTGTCCAGAGAGACCCAGGTTCGGTTCCCGCTAAGGGCACGTACCTCAGTTGACGTTAGTCCCTGGCCCTGGTTGGGTCAGGGCTGTGCAGGAGGCAGCCACTTGATGTGGCCCTTTCACATCGATGTTTCTCTCTCTCTCTCTCTCTCTCTCTCTCCCTCCCTCTCTTCCTCTCTGTCTGAACAAAAAATGGAAAAATGTCCTCGAGTGAGAATAAAAAAAATAAAAATAAATAAATAAATAAATACATACATAAATAAAACAGTTGGTTATTTAATCAAAACAATGGAAAATGTCTGTTACACACAACTGCAAATGCCTTTTTTGGTATTGGCCAACTAGACATAAAATCGTGACTACAATTCCTAATATACTTATAGAGAAGTTATGGATTTCCAAATTTGTCCTTGAACATAACAGAATCTACATTAGAGAGAAACAACCTTGTCTATTTCAAAATGTTTAGTTTGGTTATCTGACACGGCCTCCGTGGCCCTTCTGAGGCAGTTGTAAGGAAACTGGATGTCTCAGAAGAGAAAGGCAGAAGAAATTATTAGTCACCAATGAAATGGAAACATCTTGAGCCAGTGATCCTGGACCTTAGCAGCAGACTGGGGGAAAGGTGGAAAAATAGACACTACAACTTCTGAGGTAGTGGCCTTTATCTTATTCATAACTATATCTTCAGCCAGCTCTTTACAGTACCTGAAAAATAGCAACTGCTTAAAAAATGCAGCTTGAGAAACTGAACAAACGATAGTCATCAGTGTAGCAAAAGCACCTTCCACAAAGGTAGGGAATTAGACCCAAAGAGGAGTGAATGAGCCCCCATGAAGCAGGGCACTGCAGCCCCGTTGGAGGGAGGAAACACCAAGACCAAAAAGATCTCAGAGCACAGGTCAGAAAAGAAATCTGTTTTCTCTGATTCCCCACCTCGCCCCCTTTGTCTGGAAACTTTCCTTTGGTATTTGAAGGAAGAAATTAGAAAAAAAAAAAAATAGCCTGCAACAGAGGGATGAGCAGGGACTTTGAAGCCAAGCAAATCGAAGTTCGGCTGTAATTGCCTGAAGGGTGTTTCCAATCCGAATTGCACAGAGGAGCGAAAGGAGAGCAGCTGCCCGGGAAGAGAGCGCAGGAGTGCTGGAAACACGCCCTCGAAATAAACAGTAATAAAGACACCCCGTTGGGAAATCGTTTGCTTGCTTTAATTCTGCACAAGTACCCTTTTCCCTCTTTAATCCTTATTGTTCTATCCCTAAGCACAAGCATATCAGTCACACGCTCTTTGTATGAGAGTAAAATGCTTCAAAAGCATATCTTTTTTGTTGTAGTTGTTAATCCTCACCTGAGGATATTGTTCCCATTGATTTTTAGAGAGTGAAAAGGAGGGGCTGGAGATGGAGAAGGGGGGGAGAGGGACAGGGGAAGACAGAAAAACAGACATTGATCAGTTGCCTCCCACACGTGCCCCAACCATGGCCCATGGCTGGGGATTGAACCTGGAACCCAGGTACTGCAACCCAGGCACATGCTCTTGACCAGGAATCGAACCTGTGACCCTTCAGTGTGTGAGAAGATGCTCTAACCACTGAACACAGTGGCCGGTGCCAAAATAATATAATATCGACAATAAAAATTCCCCACCAACCCACTCTTAAGAGTTATCGATTGTAACCGTATGGTAAATATTCTTGTAAGAATATTCTTGCTGCTTTATAATTTAAATTTTTAATTATGCATTTACTATAAACAAAATGCTAATAGTTAATTATTGTGGTGGGCTGAATAACGTTCCCTCCCTCGAAAGATAGCCACAGCCTAACCACTGGAACCTGTGAAGATGTCTTTATATGGCAAGGCAAAAAAGAACATTGCAGATGCGGCTGAGTTAAGGAGCTTTAGATTGCCCTGGATTATCTGGGTGGACCTGAAATGCAGTTACAAGTGTCCTTATGAGAGGGGGCAGGAGAATTGACTCGCACAGAAGAGTGGAGTGAGGTGGCCTCAGTCAGCAGTCACCAGAAGCTGGAAGGAGGACAGGCAGGGTCCCCCCTGCCACTATCCAAGGGAAGAGAGCCCTGCTGACACATTGGCTTCATCCTTGTTGCATAGTGTCGGTGGAAGCAGGCTCTAGGAAGGTAAACACCTTTGGGATTGAATTTATAACACGACAAGACACATAGAGATGAGCATGTGTGTATGTGTAACATTCATTAAGTTCTTTTGCCTTCCAGAAAAATTAAGTTTGCACTTTCCCAAGAAAGCCTACTAGGGTTCAATGCATGAGTCTACCATTTTATAGAATATTTAACCTATTATTAAAACTACCCAATTCCCGACAGTAAATTATCTTAAGTCCTAATCAATCCTGGTTAGCATAATTAAGAAAATAATTTATCTATTCCAAAACGCAATCAAGTGTTTTAAGACTTGTGTTTATTTTTTTTTAAAGCTAGTTTGTGCTAAAAAAAAAAAAAAAAACACCGCCAGATAAAAATCATAATTTATTATTCTGGATAAGAATCAGGAACACAGAATTTGCAAAATCTTCGGAAAACATTCAGGTCTAAGGGGTCACGTACTGTATGTGGAGAGGGTATGTATGCAGGTCAGAAAACCTCCCTAAAGAAATTTTATCAAGCTGGGAAGTCAGAAAAATTCCTCTGGCAAGAGTCTCTCCTCCACATCTTTATCTGGGATGATAGCTTTCCTCAAGTACATGCAGATTTCCCAGTTTTAGGAGATGTGGATTATTTGAACAGAGACAGGTAAGGGCTAGATTCCATTTACAGTTTTGTTTGAACCTTGGGGGAAGGGGTAAAAAACTGAACCCAGCTGCTAAAATTTCCTTTTGGCTTCTTTCATTGTTTTGGGTAAGTTGAATGGAGAATTATATTTAACACAATAGTCCAGGTTCTAAATCTAATAAAAATCTTTTGAGAATTTATAGCTTATGAAGTACGGGGGGAGGCATACAGAATAGTTGAAGTTATGGGCTTTACACTAAAGATGCCTCAAGTTGACCATAAAAAGCTGGTAGAGAGGAGATGTCTCTGTGTGCCTGTTTGATTATGACATAGCTGTACTTCAAAACCAGAGGCTGAGGGCAGAGACATTTTAGATAAGAGGGCAAAGTGAAGAACAGCATCCAGGTGATGTGACTAAAATGTGGGCAGCTATGGTCATGTTTGGGGAAATGGGCAGACCACTCTGAGCAGAACAGAGATTTGTTATGAAGTGAAAATAGGAGTTAAAATGGGAAAAGGGAAGAGCGACACAGGGCCAAGTCGTAGATGGCCTTGGATGACAGACAAACGAGTTTGGAGATTATTCTCAGGATGTCACAGACCACTAAAATGTTCCGGATCACCAGGGTGATGTAACAGAAAGGCACTTCAGGAAGATTAATTTGGTACTGATGTGCAGAAGAGATTGGAGGGGGGCAACAGCAGAAGCAGAGAGGTAAGTTTTGAGGTGTGGCCACACAGACATAAAATAATGAATATGGCATGAGAGGGACGAGATAGAGAAAAACAGGAGGGATAAGACTCGGTGAGCCACTGAAGCAGGAGAGAAAGAAAAATGACAGAGGTTTTGACCTTGGCTGGTTGGATTTCTCTAAATCGAATGAGATTAGGGAAGAGAGGCAGGAAGATTGTATGTGGAATAAAAAGGATAAACTCTTTTAGAGAAGTTGGCATCCACATGGAAATGTCCAGCAGCCAACTAGACATATGCGACTGAATTATGGATAAGAAGCCAAGATTGGATAAAAAGGTGTGAGACTCATCAGAACACAGGCAATAGCTAAAGCGATGAAAACAATTCACATCTTTGAGACAGAGAACACAGAGGTCACAGAGACAGCCCTGAATGATAACGTAAGTACCTGGTGAGGGTGGGAGTGGGTTGGGGAAGGGGCCCAGTGATAGAGACAGGAGAAATGGTCAGAGAGGAATGAGCAACACTACATTTGGATAATGCCACTGACGTCCCGCAAACAGGACTTCAAAAGGGAAGGAGTGGTTTTTGGTAATTTGAGAATTATATCTCCGCATTGTGTACCTTAAACTTAACAAATGGCTCCCTCGGATAGGTTTGAATTAGAGATGTGCTCAATTACTGCTCTGCTCGGGCTCTTCATCATGGTGACCATTTCCTGGCTGACTTCATTCTCTAGCGGAGCAACGTGTACTTCTTGAGCTTACTCAACTCAAGCGAGATCAACTTCAGCAGATCTTTCCTTTCCAACTGCACAATTAGAAGGTGGCAGGTGATACTGTGACGAAATATTTACTAAGCAACCTACTATGTGAAAGACCCCATTTTAGGGGCTGAACAAACATCTTATTCACTTATGCTCTCCCTTTTAACGCAAAAGGTAAGCCTTACAAATGTCTAAGTAAATCAAATGCAGGCTGGGGAAAAAAGTCTTAAATCTCACATATGGAGTGAATGGTGCCAAGTTCCTTGTTTTTATAAGCAGGAGAGCTTTTAAAAGCTGAGCACTCTGGCTACGCCCATTAAGTTACATGGTCCCCCCAGACTTTGTTGTATGACATCTGGTCCTTGACTGCCTTGGAGGCTAACGAGAAATACCAGGCGTGCCATTTGCTTTGTCTCAGTGTTTCTAAAAGGTTCCCTTCCCATTTGGTCTTTCTTTCACTGTAAGTGGTGATATTCTTCAAGGGTTTCAGATATTGAAGGTCTAGTGTTAACAGATTTTCTTTCAGCTTTTAAATGTCACACATTGGTTACTCAGAAAGGAAGGGGACATGCCACCGAGACTGTACGCTAGCTTTACTTACGGAGTTTTTAAAGGACAGTGTTGCCCAGATGACTTTGAATTTCTGGTGCACAGCATATGCATTGTGGCTAAAGACTAGGACACAACCAATATCAGGACACCGACGGAAAGGGTCAGGTGCAGATTAACAACAGAGGCCCAGGGCAACACTTTTTATGGCAAAGCTGGTATGTTACTTTAACAAAAACCCATATCAGAGATTAATGGCTTCTGGGGTGTGGAGAAAAAAAATAAATTTTGCAAACATGTTTAAATTTTACACATCTGTTCACTGTGCAGGAGGGCTTAGCACTGGAAGGTCTTTTTTATGTAGGAGCTTTGCAGGCGCTTGCTGCCATTTCGGCCTCTGTTACCTTTGGTGGATATCGTGACCTTCTCAGTCGATACATTTCATCAGTGGTTCAGAAACACTAGTTTGTACATGGGTTGCTGCTATAGATGGGTTGCATCAGAATCACTTGGTAATCATTAAAAAAAAAAAAGATTCCTGGGCCCAATTTCTGGATACTCTAATTTAGTATATTTGGGGTATGCCCCTGGTGCTTTTGTTTGTTTGTTAAATCCGCAGGTGATTCTGATAATCAGCTCTGAGGTCAGCTCAGTTCTTTCTACATGTACTCATCTGTGACTGGAAGATCTGTGACATAAAGCAGGCTGCGATCCAGGACAGCTTACATTTTCCATGTGTTAAGTGTGGGCATCAAGGCACTGAATCTTTCCTGAATGAGAACATGATGGTCCTTCTCTAGTGGGCTGAAACAGACACTAATTTATGAACTTGTACATCTTGGTCTTGAACTAAAGCAAACATGATCATCATGCCCTATGATGCCCTTATTTCAAGAGGGCTTGGAGCATTTCCTTTTTTTCTTCTTTATTTTCCCAACATGTGTTAGAAGAAGAGATATCAGGAACACAATGACATGCCTAAGACATGTAAACCCAAACTGAACCCAGGTTTCCTCTTCCTTCATCTAGTTTTAATGACATATATAATTACATCATAAAATTAAATCTCTCATATTGCTATATCAGATCATTTTAATATTTAAGGGAGAAGGGAATCTACCCTCAAAAAATACCATTACCACCATCTCTTACCCACCTCCTAAAAAGGAAAATAATCAACACAAATAACATCCCAACAATGTGACAATAAGCACATTTCAAACATAAGATTATACACATTACTCTAACACTTTCTATTTTCATTTAATAATATGTCACACACATTCCTCTAGGTCTATAGGTGCTCATTCTTTGTAATAGCTTCATAGCATTCTATGGTATATCAAGATTTTTCCAATAATTTCCTATCAATAGACTTTTGGTTAGCTTTCAGGTTTTTTTTTAAGTTACTACATATAGTGTGGCAATAAACATTGCAACACACATGCTAGTTCTCCTTTTTTTTTGGACTGGTATTTTCCAGTGAATGGGATTGCGCTGCACTAGGATGCTAGGATCCTAACTCTTCCTCGATTGTGCTGGATTATTTTCCAAGGAACGTGTAGCAATGTCACATTTCTACCAGCGCTGCACAAGAGTTCCAATTTCTTCTACTCCCTCACCAGCACTGAGCACTTATTCATATCTTAAACTTCTGTTCATCTGATAGATGCAAAATGGCATTTTATTGCTTTAATATGCATTTCCTTGTGTGTGAAATGCACCTTTTCATATATATGGCTCTTTGTGTGTCTTCTTCTGTGAATGACTCCCTAGGATAAAATTAAGCTATACTCTTCCTCACAACACGTTAAAAAAAAATTCCATATCGATTAAAGGCTTAAAGAAAAAAAACTGTAAAATCAGAAGAGCAAAAATTCACATTTTTATGACTGAGTGGAAGAGATAGTTGACATTTTAAACAAGATACATCTAAATTCCACAAAGGAGGTAAAATTAGGAATTTGCATTTATAACCACTCAAATTGTTTTGTTTTTTTTATCCTCACCCGAGGACATTTTTCCATTTTTTGTACAGATAGAGTGGGAGGGAGAGAGAGGATGAGAGAGAGAGAGAGAAACATCGATGTGAAAGGGACACATCGAGTGGCTGCCACCCGCACATCCCAATGGGGGCCAGGGACAAACTGCAACCAAGGTACATGCCCATAGCAGGAACCGAACCCGGGTCTCTCTGGACCACAGGCCGATGCTCTAACCGCTGAGCCAAACTGGCCAGGGCCACTCAAATTGTTTATACTGCCTTTTGCCTTACAGAAAAAGTCAAAAGACAAATGATAATCTTTAAAAAAAATAAAAGCATATGTTGCATATGATACAAAAGATTAATAGCCCCAATATATAGCTCTCTCAAAAATTGACACAAAATGGCAAAAGGAAAAAGAAAGCAAAAAAAAAATGAGCAAAGGCTACATATCTGGTGATATGTTGACACTATCACACAGTGCCCACCAAGATTCCCGTGCTTAAAATATAGACAAAGGCGTGTTTCCATCAGGGTACTGAGGAGAAGGCGACTCCTTCCATGTGACCTCCTCACATTCACATCCTTCCCTGCCAGAGAGTCTCTTGGCAATGGCTCTGATTTCCTCATGGTGTGTTGCCTTTGTAAACCTCACGTACCTAGTAATCATGTCTGAATTTTCCTTTTGATGTTGCCCTCCAACCTCCTTTTTCAACTCTACAGCCAACTCACAGCAGCCCAGCTGCCTCTTGAACCCACAGCTCATATTCCGAAGGCTCTGCACACAAAGCAAAGGGCCTGGCCGAGCTCCAGTTCATGGTTTCAAGTGAGCCCTACAGTGGCAGGACTGCAGCCAGGTCTCCAGTTTAGAGACCGTGTTTAGGAAAGGCACCTGTGTTGTTCTTACACATCAGAATTTAAAGCACTTGAATGTCACCTGTGCGGAAGAGAAGCCTCTGAGATAATCCAAGAGATATATGCAAATAATAGCAAGCAATTGGGACAGATTTTCTTTGAAATCCACACAGTTAAAAATTATCAGTGAGCAGTGGGAATATCATGTACCTATTACTCCTTTCTCCCTAGATGGAGAGAGCACATTTCTCACCAGCTCTCTTATGGTTATATAATCACTCCCAGTAAATGCATCATCCAAAGCCCTGCCTTCAATAACACTCCCAGAAATCTCTCTCTTGTCTTAGACTCATCCCCTAATTTTCAGCTTTCTGACTTGGTAGCACACTGTACAACTATCTCTCTCTCTCTCTCTCTTTTTGTATTTATCTTTACATAGAGTGGGAGGGAGAGTGGGAGGAGGAGAGAGAGAAACATTGACGTGAGAGAGAAACATTGAGTGGTCGCCACCCACATGACCCCAACCAGGGCCAGGGACAAACTGCAACCAAGGTACATGCCCTTAGAGGGAACCAAACCTGGGACTCTCTGGTCCATGGGCCGACACTCTAACTGCTGAGTCAAACTGGGCAGGCCACAACTTTATATCTTTAATCACAGTTGTAATTAACATCTGCCACCTCGACTTGAGTGTAAACTCAGTGATAAGCAAGTACCACATCTGTTGTTTTGTTTTTTTTTTTTTTGGTTAATCCTCACATGAGGATCTTTTCCACTGATATGTTTTTAGAGTGGAAAGGAAAGAGGGAGAGAGAGAGAGAGAGAGAAATATTGATCTAAGAGAGACACATCGATTGGCTGCCTCCCACACAACCCTGACCAGGGCCAGGAATTGAACCTGCAACCCAGGTACATGCCCTTGACTGGGAATCAAACCTGAGGACCTTTGGTCCATGGGCCAATGCTCCAAACGCTGAGCCAAACTGGCCAGGGCATCACAT
Source organism: Molossus molossus (assembly GCF_014108415.1). NCBI lineage: Eukaryota > Metazoa > Chordata > Mammalia > Chiroptera > Molossidae > Molossus > Molossus molossus. Next base: position 24,919,877 of record NW_023425351.1, read on the forward strand.
CTATTTTGTGTAGAATGCTTAGCACAGTACTAGGTCAATAGCTGATGATCACTAAATATTTGTTGAATGAATAAATGAAAATCAAAGTATCTTATTTACTTATATCATACCTGCTGTAAGAATCTGTAATGATTATAGTTTGTTCATTTGTGCATTATAGATCTTCCTCATGAGGACATGAGCTTCACAAGAATAGGGGCTCTGCCTGCCTAATTCCTCAGCCTTTATATTCCTAACATCTGAAACCAAGTGGGACATAGAGGGGTTCAATGCAAATTTCATAAACAAATAGATATAAGTCCCAGTATATGCTGTTGTTGGCTGATTGAGTGGAACCTTAAGATAGTGATCACCTTTCAAACCTCTGTGACTGAATATCACAAGCACTCCCAATTTCTATATATTTATTTTGTCATTTACATGTGCTATATGATGTACCAACATCTTATCCATGTGTGGTATGTGCCCCTAGCAGGAACTGAACCCGGGACTCTCTGGACCGCAGGCCGACGCTCTAACTGCTGAGCAAAATCGGCCAGGGCTCTTATCCATTTTTTAAACATACAAAAATAAAAATTATAATCAGGAGGTGAAAAAGTAAATGCTAGATGCATAATGATTTTGGGGGTGCCTTACTTTGGAGACTATTTTTAGGGATGACAGTCACCCAGAGTTAAACTGGAATCAGCTACACAGCTACAAAGCTAATCTCCTTCAATATTTTTTAACCAAATCCTCTGTTTTAAGACAAAATTCTCTTTCATCAAGTTTCTAGAGTACATGAGAAGGAGGCAAAGCAAAATGATTTGTTAGTGATTGAAAAGTGGCTTTTATTCAAAAGTTCTTTTTAGTTTAGTTTTAAGGATGAAGTTGTTGGTTAGGAAGACAATCAAGCCTCCATAGATCAGAAGGAATGTCTACCCAGAAAGTGAGAAGTTCAAAGCACTAAAAGTCAGGTAAAAATGAAGGATGAGGGATTTTACTTGTCAGTGGAATGGTAGAAAATTTATGCAGACAAATTCCCCCCTCAATCCATGCCCCACAGAGGCGAGATGAAATGGCCCTTAATCTTCTTTGGCAACTTAAAAGACCTTCAACCTGGACTAGGTTCTGGTTATCACTAGCATGGCAGTTTACAAAGAAACTGATGGGGTAGGAACCTGCTGGCAAATATTTTTCTTAAATTTCTTTTCAAAATATAATGGGCTAGCTCAGCCTGGGAAAAATATATGTCAGAGGGGAACACATGTAACAGCATAATGGATTCTCCCTCCAGTTGTTTCAAATGATTGTTCCTGATCCATTGTATTAACTTTTAAATGAAAATCTAAACACAGATTTAATCATACTGTGGTACTGAGACCACAAAGGTGTTTCTATTTGAAAACCCATCTACTTAAATACACATGATCAGCATGACGCTGGTTGTTTCTGGTATTATTCTAAATGGAAAAGCCTTAAGCCCCACTCCCTTGTTCTACAGTCCCCAGGAGCTACGGGACTTGCTGCAAGAGGACCACTTTAGCCATTTCATGCTTCCTCGGCATATCTAAAATCTCATTTTTATTCAGAAATAAAAAATGAACAATGCTGTGTTGCTTTTTAGTCATTAGTTTGTCCCTGCGTGTTATATTTATAAAATTTACTGACTTTTGATTCTTATTTGCGATGCTTCTAGAGTAGTTTTGGCATAAGGCAACCCAGAAGACAAGATCTTTGCTCTAGGCTTTTTTTGGGGGGGGGGGCAGAGTGGAGTAGGGGGGCACTGACATATGTTTCAAATATAAAAGTTGTTTATGCTTCAGCTAGAATGAGTAGGTAAAGTATAATGAGGAGGAAAATATCATCCTTCATACTATCACTTGGTCATAATAATTACTTAATATTTTGGAGCACTTTCCCCCCAATAAAGTAAACTATATCATATGTAAGAAATCATAAACTCAAGCTGTTTATAAACAGCTCTGTATCCTGTTTTCTCCCCATTTCACACTGTACCTTGAGCACGAAAAATTGTTTGTAGACATTTACAATGGGCATAAAGATTCCATAATATAATTAACAGTAATTATAGCTAATTAACCTTTCTATAATTAACCTTTCTCTTCTTGTTGAACATACAGGTAGTTACTGAAATTTTGATTAAATAAATAAATTGGTGATAAACTTCTTTCCACATCTCTAAACCTTTGCTCACCATTTCAGATAATTCCCATAGGAGAGCTTCTTAGAAATACTATAGAAAATAGTAATACCTGAATCGCGTACATTTATTGAGTTTTGTGGTAAGTTCTATTGTAAGCACTTTATATATGTGAACTAATTCAATATTTGTTCAGTCTTAGAGGTGAAGAGACGGAGGCACAGAGAGCTGAATTCCTCTTTCCAAGGCCATAGATAGTATCAGCAGCCCTCGGAGCCTGCCAGAATGCAGAGTCCCAGGCCCTTCCTCAGCTCTTGGAGTTGGAAGCTGACTCTGCAGTGGTCACAAGATCTGGTGATTCGTTTGCACGGTCAAGTTCAAGAAGCTCTAATAGTACACCCTGTAACCTTGACAGAGCTTTGCTACTTTAATGGGAAATCTATACCATATCCTGCTAGCATTTCCAGAGCATGGAAAAAAGTCCTTAATTAGAGCTTATGATAAGTCGAACCATATGAAATTGCCGTTATTTTAGATTAGGAAGAAAGTCAAATACTGACAAGTTATAGTGGCTCAACTTCAGTAGGTAGAGGGGTAACAATAATAAAACTTATTATTAAGTTTTACAGGTATCTGCAGTCTATGTAGAGATTGGACTTGAGGAAGAATAAGACAAGCAAACAGACAATTCAATACAAAATGAGAGCTCAAGAGAAGTTAAGTGATGCTCTGGAAGATACATTCTATGAAAGCAAACAACGATTTGCTTCTAATGATGGCAACAAAGATAGGCTTGCAAGCAAGCCTCAGGCAAATTATTAAAAATCGGTAGCCCCGCCCTGGCCAGTTTGGCTCAGCGGTTAGAGCGTCAGTCTGTGGTCCAGAGAGACCCGGTTCGGTTCCCACTAAGGGCACGTACCTTGGTTGCAGTTTGTCCCCAGCCCTGGTTGGGTCATGCGGGTGGCAGCCACTCAATGTGTCCCTTTCACGTTGATGTTTCTCTCTCTCTCTCATCCTCTCTCTCCCTCCCACTCTATCTGAACAAAAAATGGAAAATTGTCCTCGGGTGAGGATAAAAAAAAAAAAAATGGGTAGCCCGTAAGCTGCTTGGAGTCTGGTAAAACCAACAGGTAAAGAATATAAGGTGTTCCACAAACTGTGGAAGATGTGAATTAACACTTGAATTGTGAAAGCAAGGTGACAGTGAGTCCTTGATGGTGACAGCAGGTAGAAGAAGTTGAAAGTCTTACCAATTAGGGTGTACTATTCTCATGGGCCCCATTTGGCCATTTCTATTTTTTAAGTTAATGGATATTTTCAGATTGGGTGGAATAAAGAATTGGCTTTCCATTGTGCTACAAAATGACCAGAAGAATGTTAGGAGTAATTAATCCTTAAAAATATAATATGTTTACCAGAGCTGTGCTTAATAACTTACAAATAAATTATACAGTATGTGCAAGAGTACAAAACCTTTGTTACATATTTACCACAAAAATTTCTATTCTCTGTATATTGTTCTTTTCAGTATTTGCAATTTGCTGTTATAGAATGAGATTGGGTCATCACGTTAATTTTGTATTGTCCCACTGGTTGGTTTGGAATGCTTAATTCTGGGGGAGGTGGTTGAATTGGCAATAATTCCACTTTACCATTTCATCTTTTTCTTATTAAGATCTCTTTCCGAAAAAGAACTAACCTACGAACAGTTGAGCCCATGGTGAGCTATTCATCTGGTAGTAAAATGCACTCTATATAAATTGCATTAAAGAAAAAAACAAATGATTTTCCATATGCAGAAGAGAGGCCACACTAGTGGCAAGTACTCTGGCATATTACATGTTCTCTTGAGAAACTATGCATTCATGTCACAACTGGAGAGTGCTTCTCCAACCCTGGGACCTCTCCACTGTTTCCCGGCTGGTCCTCCTCTGCCCTTCTTCCACAGCTCCTTCCATCAAGGCTTTCTGAGACTGAGCCTTTCTCACAGGGACCAACTGATTTCACATCATTTCTGTCTGGATATTTACAGATTTTCTCAAGTTTGGCTGCTGCCAGGGGAAGCATGCTGAGCGCCAATCATGAAAGGCTCTAAGTTCAAGAACACTCTCAACCGCATAGTGCTCTATTTGATCAAGTCTATCTGCTCAGATTTTTATCATTAGCTTATTTGAAAAGAAACTGCCTAAACTTTCTGGGGCCATTCTGTTTCAGTGGCACCTGGATTATCTATGCCTATCTGACTAGGGGAACTGAGTATAGGAATTACAAGCAAATTTATGTTCTTACTGCATTGAGACATCTAAAGAGTTAGAAAAAGAGGAGCATGGACAATAAAGTTCTGAGAGATCAACTGGAAGGCCTCTGGTTTGTAAAAAATTACTCAAAGATTAGAGAAGATGATTAACTCAACATGAATTGATGACAAAGGAGCAATTTACAATCTCAGATGAGTTCGTATGTATTTCTTAGAGGATAAGCAACAATGACAAAAGGGACACTTCTCTACCTTTGTTAAAAGGCAATGGTCAATACACATGCTGGGCAGCAGGCATCCATTCTTCTCTGGACAGGAAACAGTGGCTCAGGCCCACCCTCAGATCTCTCCAGTGCAGAATGCTGTTCAAAGCCATTTTAGGGGCCTGTATAAGTAAAATATCTGAGACAGAATTTGGGTAATCATGTGAGTGATACCCACAACACACCGAGCAGAGGAAAATGACATGCGAGTGGGGAGTATCACACTTTGGCACGTACTGGTGGGTAGCTCCAGGGGTCCCCATAGCCTTCCTACAGCTATAAGGGGCAAATGGTTTCTGTTTCTCACTACTTGTCACTGATGAAATCTAGTCTGGCAAAACTGCTTGCAAATGTCAGCAGTTTGATCCCTAATTTATTAGTTTCCTTCCTTGCCTGCCTTCCACTCTCCTTCCCTTTATTCCATTCATCTATCTTTTACTGAATATGCCAAACACTCCTGGGGGGTTATGAGAATACAGATAAGAACTCATTGAGATACAGTACCTTTCTCTCAGCTTGCTTATAAATGAAGGAGCGGATACAGAAACCAACCATAACACCCAGCGGTACATCGTGATTGTTATAAATGACAGATAGAGCCCTGTTGGACCTCAGAGGAGGGAGCCATCACAGCTGATTGGTGGCATCCGGAAACTCTTGCAGGAGGAGTGGTGGTTAATTGGCTCATGAAAAGTGGACAGATGTGGAGGAGAGGGGGCTTTGCCAGAAATGTGCCACCTAGACAAAGGCACAGAGAGGTGGAGGTGATTTTGAACTGGTTCACAGAGTAGAGAACATAGAAAAAGGGCCATCTGCAAGGGAGCAGCAGGAACAGAGGGTGAGTAACTGCTCCCCTCAACCACTCAGCCCCAGACTCTATGTGGCTCCTGGCTGCTATTTATTTCTCTGATCTCTGGGTGCTTGTCTTCCACGGTGGTTCTCCAGTTTCAACTTCCATCTTCGGAAGGGCTCCTTAAAGCCCAGATAGCTGAGCCAACCCCAGAGTTCCTGATGAGGGGGAGGGTGTGGCCTGAGAATGTATTTCTAACAACTTCCTACATGACACTAATGCTGCTGCTCTGAGAACCACTGTCTGGGACATGCCACTGAGGCTCCCATCACCTGAGGTTCCCACGCCTAGTGACTTCTACCCTCAGATATTCACATGGCTCCTGGACGCTATTTATTTCTTTTATCTCTTCTCCTGACTTTCTTTATTCCCTTTCTATGCTTTATTTAACTCCATAATCCTTATCACAACTTAACACTAAGCTTTATTAATTTCCTGTCATCCCATTAGATACATAAATTCTGTGAAAGACTGTTTTATTTGCTGGTGCCTAAAGCAGCGCTATATTCCTATCACCTAAATCCTTGTCCAACCCCAGGCCTTCAAATAGTGTCGGGCACATGGAAGCACTCAATAAATAGTGTTGACTGAATGAATAAGATATTGTCTTGGAAAGAAAAGGCAGGATAAGGGACCTGTATAGTTTGAAATAGAAAGGATGGAAGTCAAGATAACTCAGGTCAGATGTTGCACTGCCTCTGTCTTATCAGCAAAGATACACAGTGATACCTCGGTTCTCAAACGCCTCGGATTTCGACCAAATCGGTATTCGACCAGGAGATTCGAGAAACTTTTGTCTTGGAATCCGAACAAATATTTGGAACTCGAACTTCCGGATGAGCCGAGTTGAGCCGAATGGCGTTCATTCGGCCCAGCGCGCCTTGCTTGCGTCATCAGTGTGAGTGCAGAGTGAGTCACGCTTTGTGGAGAGAGTCACGCTTTACACTGAATTTAACCCTTAGACATACTGTACACTTTTATTTCTTGTTGAGACTTATGTTTTTCTACATATTATATACAAATTAGGCCAGTAAATAGGTATTTTCTGGGGCTTGGAACGAATTAATCCAGTTTCCATTATTTCCTATTGGGTTTCATTGCTTCGGTTCTCGAACAATTTGGTTCTCGACCGTCCTCCTGGAACGAATTATGTTCGAGAACCAAGGTATCACTGCATTTCTTTGCTCTTATTAGTAACAGGTTTGGATTTGGGAGGATGGGAAAGTTAGGCAGGCTGGGGGCTTGAATTAATAGGAGGGTTTTTAGAAGTGTTATTGTGGACAGTAAACTAAACTTCTAGTGAGAGAGAGAGAGAGAGAAAGAGAGAGAGAGAGAGAGACCTCATTTTAGGCAGAGAAAAGAAGGCAAACTATATTTACCTCTCTAGGAAATACCAAAGTGTTTTCCTATCAGAGATTATATGAAGATGAGGTTGTACTCCTCTCTTGCAAACATTTCCCTTTGCTTCCAGTTCTCTGAAAACTTCGAGGACAATGGACTCCCCCATATGTGTCCTCCTTTTCTGCTCTGTAGGGCAAGGGCTGAGAATCTTTTTCAGTAGCAAATTTTTAACTACTCAAAAGAGTTTGTTACATAGGCTTGTCCCAAGTGCCCCTAACCTTCCCCATGTCTACCAATTTTGATGCCAAAAATACTGCTATCACATCATCATACACATATTATATACATTCCATGGAAACATGATTGATAAGCTATAATAGGACAACAACCACATCTTCTTATAAGTCTTATGTCCTCATTGCCTTCACAAAAATCACAAAAAGCGCCCTGGCCGATTTGGCTCAGTGGTTGGAGCATTAGCCTGTGGACCAGAGAGTCCAGAGTTTGCTTCCTACTAGGGGGATGTACCAAAGAAAAAAAAAATCACAAAAAGGAACCAAGTAGACATTTTGGCAATTCACAAATCAATCTGATATGAAGAGGACAAGCTGAAAGGCAGACGGAGATGGGGATAGTGAAAATGTGGCCAAAGCCATCATGTGTACAAATGGTTACAGATTCTCCAAGTACAAAAGAGACCAGATGCTGATGTGGTGATAAAATGTGTGATCATGTAAAAGCTTCATCTTTTAGCAGTTGGTAATGTAAGGCTGAAGTGCTATAAAAACACAAAGAAAACAAAGGTGAAGACAGAGCGGGAAGAGGGAATGTTGACCTAATATACTTGCATTGTTTTTTTGTTTTGTTTGTTTGTTTTTGCCAGTTTAGATCATTGGATTAAAACATAAACCCTCAAGAGGCAGAGACTCTGCTTTTCTCTCTACTTTAAAGATTCTTAACCCTACTGGGAAATAAGGAATGGTGGCCAGGTAGTCACACTGGAATTCCTGGAATTTGGTCAGGAAGATGTGAGGACTGGAAAGATGGAGGACGAGATGGTACCTCCAGTTCTCAGGTAACTGAGGAGGAGGGTGAGGGGAGGTCCATTCATTTGGGTAAGAAGATAGACATTTTCACAGATCTCTTACTTAATTCTCCAGGAAGATAGAAGGTAATAGAAAGGAAATCAATTTTGTAACAGGATGTGTCTACGTGAGAGCCTTTCCAACTGACATTAGGCATAAGAATTTACTGAATATAATACCTTATATTATACTCCAATTCCCAAAGTACTTTATCATTTCAGTCAATGCTAGAGAAATACAAATTAGTGGCAGCCTTTCCCTTATCCTTTCTTTCTCCCACTGCTGTTTTATTTCTGTCTTCTGTTTCATTAGAAATTGCTCTAACACAAATCTTCAGAGTTCAGTGTGCATTCTTTCTGCTTTCAATTCCAGTTTGGTTTCTCTATCAGTCAGGGTCCCCGCAGAAACAGAATTCTGCTCAGATGATGGAACTAAAGAGACTTTACTAAGGAAATATTTATAGAGATGCGGGCAAACTAAAGAAACAGACAAGGGATGCTGAATCCCAGAGATTAGGGATTCCTGGGTCTGAAGGGACAAAAGGAGAAAGGAAATGTTCTCCTAGAGAGCAGGGAGAGCTGGCCCTTGGCGGCTGGTCCAGCAGGAGCCGTTACTGTGGTGGCTAGCAGCTACCATCTGAGCTGTTACTGACACTAGGAGGGAGGGATGGGAAGAAGGGCCCCAGGTAACATGCAACATGGAATGGCATTCAAAAAATCATGGAGCTGGGTTCATGGTTCCATTATAGACTCATTTCTACAGTCACTTGGACGCTCAGTAATGTTTGGTGATCCCTCTGAAGGTCCAAGTCATTTACTTCAGGAATATTTTAAAACTAAAGCATCTCTCCTTTTATCATATCCCCTATTTACTCTTTACTCTCTCTTCATGGGACTAAGACCTCTCCTCCTACTTTACAGAGAGAAGAGAGGCCAACTAGCTTTCTGTCTCTCCAGAGACCTAACTTCATCATCTCACCCCTCTCTCCTCTTTATCTACAGGCTCTCCCTCTCTTCTTGTTCCTACCACTTCCCAAGTATAGGAAAGACATGGTCATATTTTAAGAAGTAAAAGCTAAATAACACAACCCATTATTGACTCGTCACCTGCATGAACACCCTCCTGTCCTGAATAAGTTTATTAAACTTATGGTCTACATTCCCTGCTAATTTCCTTACAGCCCAGTCATTCCTCAACTTCCCATGTTCTGGTTTGAACTCACCACACCAACAAAAGCACCTTTGATAATAATACAATTGACGTCTTAATGGCCAAACCAATGGATACTACTTTGCAGTACTTGATGTGACTGACTCCTTCCTTCTTGGATCTCTTATTTTCCAGGGTTTCTGACAATTCCTGGGTGTCTTGCTCTCTTTCTAGGCCTTCATACTAGTTTCCTCTCTGTTCTATTCAGTGTGAGGTGCTCTATTCTTTTCATGGAATGAGTACTTCCTAGGTGTTTCATCCTACACTCAAGGTTTCAAGAAATTCTGTTTACACTTCAGTTACTGGAATCTATTTCATAGCCTAGATCTCTCTTGAGCTTCAGACCCATCTATTCAATTTATAGGCACTGCAAACTATACATATTCAAAAAGTATTTAACTTCCCTGCAAAGAGCTCAATTCTGTTATCCGATTCTTGAAATCACTTTACACAGTTTCCTCTTTTCTCTCCTCTTTGATTAACTAATTGTAAAAATTCTACCTCCTAAATATATTTTTAATTGGTTGCCCTGGCCAGTTTGGCTCAGCGGTTAGAGCGTCGGCCTGCGGTCCGGAGAGACCCGGGTTCGGTTCCCGCTAAGGGCACGTACTTCAGTTGCAGTTTGTCCCCGGCCCTGGTTGGTTGTGTGGGTGGCAGCCACTCGATGTGTCCCTTCACGTCGATGTTTCTCTCTCTCTCTCCCTTCCTCTCTCCCTCCCACTCTATCTGTACAAAAAATGGAAAAATATCCTCGGGTGAGGATAAAAAAAATATATATATATATATATATATTTTTTAATTGGTTTCCCCCTCCCCCTTTAGTTGTTAATGCCTTAAGCCAGGCTCTAATGCATATTACCATAGTCACCATAACATCCAGTCTTCTTGCCTCAAATCTTCAGCCCTCAGAACTTCCCTTTTCAACGATGGCAAATGGAACTTTGTTAAAAAAAACAAACTAATGATCTAAATTTCCTGTTTAAAATTCATCATTATCACTCCGTCACCCTTGGGAGAAGTCAGCACTCCATGGGACATAAGCACGAAGCCTTACCTCACCTTTCCTTATTCCCATCAGGAAAAATACCCTTTATTTTAGTCATTCTTAAATGCTCCAATTTTCTAGACTTCACCAGGCTCTCTCACCTGTAGTTCTTTGCACATGCAATATATTGCCTGTGTCTGGAAAGACTTCATCTATATTCTACTTTTTTTTTTTTCTTTTATGACTGAGATCAGGGCCATGTCCTTTGGGTATGAATCATTTAAAAGAAAAATGTAAAATACCTTGGCTATTTAAGAATCCATCTCAAATTCCTGTTTGTCGTTTAAGACTCATCTCACATTCGAGAAACCTTCTCTGACCTTCTCTCCCCCCTTCTGATTGGATTAAGTGACCCTCTTCTGCATTCATCCAGCACCAAGAGTTTTCTCTGTAGGCATAGTAATCCCAGAGTTGGAAGTGTTTGTTTACTTGCCTGAATTACTCATTATGACTGTGCACATGGACTGCTCTTTTATCTCAGTAGTCCCAGACTTGCAGAGAGCCAGATACCCTACCAATATTTATAAAAATGAAATGAAATCTTTTCTCATTAAACAGTTCTCAGCCTTGCCAAATCACTTTACTTCAACCCCAACGACTCCAGGGAATAGGAATGAGTAAGATGATTTCTGGATTTACCAAAGACACTTTTGTCAACTAGAAAGAATGCTGTGCACTTAGCGGATCTGGGTTTTAGTCCTAACTCCATCACTAGCTCTGCAATTCCCTTTACCTTTTTGAAGTTTTTCTTCCTCATCAACTAAATAAAGGGATTGGCTGTGATTTTTCTTTTTGTCTCCTCCAGTTCTGACACTATGACTCAAAAAGACCATTTACAGAATATAAGTGCACATTTAGCTTATTGTGCTAAAATCTAAAAGCCTATTTGGATGGACTGTTTCTTCAGGAGAACCAAATGGAGGGGAGAAGGGGTTGGTGATCATAAAATATCAGAGTGGAGAGAGAGGGAGAGAAAGAGAGAGGGAGAGAGAGAAAAATAGAGATTGATTGTGATTGCAAGTGATTTCTCAGTATGTTTTCCCAGATCTGACCCCCTGGCTAAAGACCATTATTTCATTGAATCCCTTGCAGTTAAGGCCATTTAACTGATTCTGGTCAGTAGGAAGTAATGGTTGGACCTCTGAATTGTGCTCTTAAAAGAAAGGAGAATGACCATTTCTTCCTTCTTGAGCCACATTTGGGAATTGAGTGTTGAACATGGCAGAGGCACAGGGCAAAGGGAATCTGGTTCTCTGGCACTACCCACTACACCTGCTCTGTATTATTATTAATTTTTTTTGGTGGTATATACCTCTAGTGGGAACCGAACCCGGGACTCTCTGGTCCACAGGCCGACACTCAACCCCTGAGCCAAACTGGCCAGGGTTCTGCTCTGTATTTTTACATGAGAGAGAAATAAACTTGTTGTTTAAGTCATTGAGTTTTGAGGTTCTTCATTATAGCAAAAAAAGGCAAAGAAAAACTAGACAAAATAACCCTACAGTATTTTTAATAGCATAGTAAAACCTTTTTTAAATTTTAGTGTCTGTTTTCAAAATGCAGGAAGAAGAAGAACAAAGATGGCAATTTTATTTAGGAGAAACAATTATTAGAAGTTTCCTTCAATCTTTAATAAAATAATTAATTTTTTAAAGGAAATTTACTATACTTTCTAGAGAGAGACACTAAAGCTTTGCATCCTATATTCCATTTTATCATAAAGAAGCTAAAGCCCAGAAGCAGACTGGGAAGGCATTTATTGGGCAAAGCAAATTATAATCCTGTGAACCAGTTATCTACTGATTGATCATAATGAAGACTCTAAAACAAGTCTCCAAAAGGGTTTTTTTTTTTTCTTTTCAGTAATTTCATTTACAAAGACACAAAAACATGTAATGCTTTTGTAGCTTGTACAACATGAGCTGTGAAGTTATGAAACATTAACATCCTTCATTGCTTTTCAAAGGTGGAAATCATTATGTTAATGGTTTTACCCAGAAAGTATCCTGGCGCCATAAAATAAAGGCTCCATTATCAGATTGGGCTCCAAGGAGAAAGTGGCCCAGAAGCATTTGAAACCCTCCTCTTTCCTAGCTCAGTGGCAGAGGGAACGCTGATCCCCAGGGAGCGCAGTCTGCCGGTGACTTCAGGTGAGAGAAGAGAGAGCTGCAGCATTGCACGTCTAAAAGGCAAAGCAGGAGGCCCCAACGCAGAATGCACCAAGGGAAGAAAGCTTTAGTGTAACCAGCCAATAAATAATCAGTAATTAGGGGTTGCACTTTGAGCTAGTGCATAAAAAAGCTAAAAATATTCTACCATTAATAAGGGCCAAGAGCTAAAAGGAACTTCCAGAAGGCACTGGAGAATGATTCCTTTAACTATAAACAAATTTGTGGGGGAAAGGTTCAATAGCAATCTTCAAGAGAACCCCGCATACATCCTGCATCATCCCTGATGCCCCAAATATGTATCTCACACATTTCAATCTATTTTCATAATTGAGATGGCTTCTTCTTGCTTTAGGTCCTTATTATGAGTGGGGCCAGCCTGCTTTGCTTGTTAAAGATGAGCAGTGCTGAAGCTATTTCTCTGATCTGACTTCCCAGGGCTTTCAGGGCTGAGGAAGAGGGAAACAGAGGCAAGAGAATCAGAGAGTTTGATTACAGATGCCTAGAAAGCCAGGCAGAGGGTTCTGAATTTGATGGAGTTGACAATAGGGAACCAAGTAGATCTTTGAGCTGGGAGTAACCCAACAAAAGTCTTATGTTAGCAAGATCATTCAGTATGAAAAAGGACTAGAGCAAGGTAGATCAGTTAGGAGAAAATTACTCTAATCTAGGCTGAGATAAAGAAATCCTGAACATGGCTGATAACTATTACAAGGGAGAGGAGAGACGAGGTCACTTTGTTTAAGAATGGGACAAACCAGCCCTGGCCAGTTTGCTCAGTGGTTAGAGTGTTGGCCATGGACCAGAGACTCGGGTTTGGTTCCCACTAAAGGCACGTACCTTGGTTGCAGTTTGTCCCCAGCCCCAGTTGGGGTCATGTGGGTGGCAACCAGTCGATGTGTCTCTCTCACATAGATGTTTCACTCTCTCTCTTCCTCCTTCTCTCCCTCCTACTCTATCTGAAGATAAATGCAAAAAATGTCCTCTGGTGAGGATTAAAAAAAAAAAAAAGAATAGAAGGGAACCAGAGATAAATTTACTTTTTAGGAATGAAATAAGGGCATAGTTGAATACTTGAAATACAGCTCATCAAAGCAACAAAGACTGTAAAGAAAAGCCTGAACCCACAATTTACCATCCAAATGGGGACACTTCTTAGACTGAAAGGGTACATTGTCAATAACTACACCAGGACAGCAGGTGCAAACCAGGACAGTTTTGGGCAAATGACAATTTATGGCCATTCTACCTTAAAAGAGCTTTAGTTATCAACATAGAAGATAACTCCCAGATTCATACAACCAGCCCTAGGCTTCTAAAAGTTCATATCATTAAAAGAAAGTTGCCATCAGAGGATACAAGAATGAAAATCTGCTGTTGAGAGATAGAGGGTCTAGCCAGAGAGACAAGGTGGAAACACATGTGATGTCCCTGGAGATGAATCTGATCTACTGTCACTGTATTTCTCACAGTCCTCTCTTCAATATGTCACATCCCAACTTGGGGCCTATTTGCCTACAGGATTTTGAGAACAAAACAGTTAATAAAAAATCTTATTTCCTTCAAGTTGAATTTCTGAATATTTATATCCTATTTCCGTGGATGACAAGGTAAGTTGACTAATAACTGGGGTGTGTGTGGGGTGGTGGTTAAATGAGGGACAGGGGTGGGTGTGTGGCTACAGTATGGACACTGACTAATCAGAATGCACCAACTGGCTAGTGGCTGTCAACAGTCTGCACACACCTATGGTCAGGGGGAAAAAGCTGAGTCATTGGAGCAGCTCCCCTGAAAGGAGCCTTTATGAATGCAGGGCTGGGTGAGGAAGGAGGAGACAGGAAGCCTTGCAGACAGATCCATTACTGGTGGGTCCAAGTCCCCAGAAGCAGCCCTGGAGGTAGAAAGTCAGCTGTCTCTCCACCTCTAGCTGAGATATAGCAGGCCTGGGCGATTACAATAGGTGAGGCCTTGGAAAGATTTCTACCCCTCTTTCTTGGTTCATGGAGCTCTCTTGTTAATCCCATGGTAGCCTGTCATCCATACAGCACTTACATGTTGTATACTAATGTTAGGTGTGGGGCTTTTATCTGGAAGCTCTCAGAGGACATTGGCTCTGTTGGTCAACATTCCCGGCACAGAGCAGACATTCAAATGATACTTGTTGAATGAATGAAGGCACACACCCACAGTCGCTTCCTGTGTTACTTTGTGTGTGTATTTGTGTGTGATGATCTAATGTTCCTTCATTTTCTGTTTTTCCATTCCTTGTGGTCTCTGCCTGCTTTTTCTTTCTTTCTTTTTTGTTAATCCTCGCCCAAGGATATTTTTCCATTGATTTTCAGATAGAGAGAAGAGAGGGAAGGAGGGAGGGAGAGAGAGAAACATCAATGTGAGAGACACACATCAATTGGTTGCCTCCAGCACATCCCCTACCAGGGTAGGAGATGGAACCTGCAAGCCAGGTATGTGCCCTTGACTGGGAATTGAACCTGTGACCCTTTGGTTTTCAGGCTGACACTCTAATCTCTGAGCCAAACTGGCCAGGGCTCTGGCTGCTTTTCTAATAATGTTTTTCTCTCAATGACTCATCATCACCCTAGAGAAGGTGGCCAAGATTAAGCTTCCAATTTTGTCTACATAACCTACCCCTTTCCTTTATTATCCTGAAAGAATCAGCTTCTCAAACAGGATTAAATATTCAGTTTTTCTGCTTTAAAAATTATTTATTGATTAGAGAAAGAGAGAGGAAGGAAGGGAGGGAGGGAAGGAGAGAGGGGAAGGGGAGAGAGAGAGAGAGAGAGAGGGAGAGAGAGAGATTTGTTGTTCCATTTATTTATGCATTCATTGGTTGCCATCCTGTATGTGCCCTGACTGGGGATTGAACCTACAACCTTAGCATATCAGGATGACATTCTAACCAACTGAGATACTCAGCCAGGGCCCATTTAGTTTTTTTAATAAGCAATTGTTTTCCATATCTGAATAGGTGGCAGAGTCAGAAGTACTAGTCTGTGAAGTCAGGTGGAGCTGTGTTAGTACTGAACATGGGTTACCCTGTCTGCACCCCATTTAGCTTATCTGTATAGTGGGGATACCAAAAACTGCAAACGTTTGTTGAGAAAATTAATATTATTATAAATGTTTGTGTAAAGTATTAATAAGGATTCGTTATCTTACCACTATGTTAAGTACTTGGTAAGTGCCAATAACCACGTTCTACCCATCCTCACAAGACCTTGGTGAAGAAAGTTCTAATATTATCTCCATGGCCCCAAGGCTCAGAGAAGTTAAGGAACTTGCCCAAGGTAACAGAGCCACAAAGTGTGGGAAAGCAGAAACTGAAACCCAGTCAGCTGAACTTCAGGACTTATAAACATTGTCACATTGACTCGTATGAGAAACATATCGATAAGTAGTTCTCAAAAAACCCTAGCCACTGTCAGTCCACCATGCTGGCAGAGTTTATTGTTTTGTCTCTTTACCATCACTAAAAAGAAAAATGTACCCTAATCTCACATGATTTGGAAGACGCTTATGTTTTTGCCCTCAATATCCCAGTGTAATAAATAAGTAGGTCCACTTCCAGGAACTCGAGGAGGTGAGGAAAAAGGAGAGAACGGTGATGTTTGCCTGTGCCCACGCACAGACTGATATTTACCTGGAAAACATGTAACTTGCATTGTAGCCCTTAAAGCCCTGTGGCAGTAGAGTATCAGTACATATTATTTGAAGTAAAGTTATTTTCCACATTTAGGGCAATTCTTTTTTTATGTATTTTACATTTGATCTTAGCCAAAAGGCTGAGAAGCAAATTTTCTCTGTATTTTAAATCTCCCTTATACATGTGTGATTTTATATAGCTATCCAAAAAGGCATTAACTTGTGTCAGATTTCCCTTGCAATTTCTCTGCAAGTTTTTTTCCCCTGAGACCCTTAAATTTGGCATTTACTAAGCATCTATTATACAATTGACACTATACAGTTGTTATTTGTTTATGTAGAAAGAGGACTTGAGCTGAAAGCTGCCCTCGGGGGACCTGCTAGTCTGCCCTAAGGTTCTATGTCTTATTCATGAGCAGAGTTCTGCAAACGATAATCCCATATTATTAGATTCAACCAAAACCTACAAAAATATTTTATAGGAATGCAAGAAAGAGGGCTGCTCCATAATAATTAGCAACAAAACCAGAACAAATTATGTAAGGGATAAAAATGAGGTGGTTTAGAATTACAGCGTTTGATGGGCAACAAAAATAATGCTAAATACTATTCTACTATGTCATCCCATCAGGGTCTTGTTCACTGAAAAGCTAGACTTGCAGAAAGTAGATCCTGAGTAAATAAAGCACAAAACTCCCAAACTTACACAGCATTTGTCTTTGGTGGTGAGAGAATAACAGGTAAGCAATGCAGGTAAGTAACCCCCCCACCCCTCCCCGCCCTCCGCTTTGCATGGTGAGTGTGCTCTGAAGTGTTTCTCCTTTGAAGAAAGCTCTTGGCTTCCACTGGGATGGACAGGTAAGGCTGCCTTCTTCACTTCACTGCTGCATCATTTTCTTCCAGTGTTCAGATGCCTGGTAATTTATACATTTGGGACTAACTTATTATGTAGCAGCCAAAGAGAAAATAGCAATTATTACTTTCCTTGCAGAAGAGAAAAGGTAGTGCAACTTCCTCCAGAGAGTTCCAGTCGCTGCAAATTCTACAGGAAAGAGCACCAGCGTGGCCTCATTCCCCAGAAAGTGCGCACACCCGCACACTGAAGCGGGCCTGTGGCTTGTCACTGAGGAGTGCCACATGCTGAAATAATTACAGCCAGGGCCACGGCCGAGTGGAGGAATGAGGTCCTGTGTCACACGGCACACCTATTCCTGTGATATATGTTTATCACATGGCCTGAGTCAGCTAGGACAGTCAGAGTACATTCCTCTACAACCTTAGCCTACACCATCAGTCATTAAACACAGGCCTCTTTACCCAGATCTTCAAGGGCGGTGACAAATGACAGGATGTAGAGCCTGGACCCTGTGTGTCTAGGAGATCGAACAGCAGCCCTCAGATGTTCACTCCTTTCTGTTTCTCATGGGAACATTTGGGTGGAAAAATGTGGTATTGCATTACCACTGATAGGCCCTATCTTAACCAACACCCACCCCTGCCTTTATCCCCTAAAACCGAGGACATGTTCTGAACCCTGTAAGCACTGTGTCCAGAGGGACTCTAAAGGCAGAGCCCAGATTATTCAGGAGCAGGTAAACACGGTTCTCTTTTCCAGGGTCACACTTATAAATTCTTCTCTACACTACTCCTAGAAAGAACAACTTTGCTTTAGGACACTGGGCACTCCCTGGTCATAATCCAGATCTGTATGAAAGCTTCCCTCAACTGGTAATTACTGAGTGATAGTAGACTATGTAAAAAAGATTTAAGACACCAGTTTTCCTCCTCTGCAGAAAGAAACTGAATTAGAGGAGTTATTTAAGGGTTTTCCGGTTCTAAAATGCAGGAATGCCGTAATTTCCAGATTCAAAGAATGACCCCCTGCAAATTCGAGCAAAGCACATGCTGTATACATATCTTCCAGAGCAAGCCTTCGGGATAATAGAACGTAGTCACACACTGTTCTGTGCGCCCTGTGCCTCCTCACGAGAGGCATTTAGACACAAAGCACATTAACCTACAGGGAAAGACTGGATTGTTTTTCTCCTTCTATCTTTCTCCCTGCAGAAAAACACCCCTAATTTTACAGTTGGCTACTCTTATTCTTATTTTGAGTTGACTCATTTGCATCACTCAGATTTGAAAATCAAATAACCACACTGTAGGCTAACAAGCATTAAAAAAAAAAAAATCACACTCAGTTCTTAAATTAATCACTGGTGAATTTCAACCCACTGCTCCTGCACACAGTGGTAAAGGAGCAGCTTACTTTTCAGGTCATAATTCACGTGGTACAGCAGCATCCTTCCTGCCCAGCATCCACCAAGGCAAATACTGCAAATGCTGCCCGTAGCTGCTGCAAAGACAGAGTCCCGTTCAACTCCGGTCTGCAGGGGAGGTTGCCACACTGTTAAAAGTATAGAAAGCCAGACCTGCACCCACCACATTCTCTGTTAGCTCAACCAACGAGCCAGGGGCTCACATACATTTCATTTGAGATGACCAGAAACGTGTACAGATTCACACCGAGACCACCACACCCAAACCAGCTCCCTCATCCAACCAAAAGCTGTCAGGGCATACACGTTGCTGCACTTACCCAGTGTAGCGGTTGCTGTAAAGGTGGCTGAGCCCTGGTTGCAGAATCTTCAAAAAGAGCAAGCAAAGAGGCAGAGAGGCCACTGCCTGGCTCCTGGGCTTCCCGAGAAACTTCATAGCGTTAGTGAGAGGAGCTGTAGTTAGTTCCAGCCGTCACCAGAGGCTGGAGGTGGCTCACAGCACCCCCTGCTCACGCACAGGGTCTCTGAGAGGGGGTGGGGGAGAAGGCTTGGGAGTGAGCAAAATGTGACACTTCTTTCCAGCCACAGAATAGTAAAAAAAAAAAGTTTAAGCAGCTGAGGAAGGGAAGTTGCTCTTAAGACTTGGTCTTGGGACTAGCAGCAGCAGCATACACAGCCCAGCCCAGCCCCGGAGCCCGATCCTTAACCAGGCTCTCCTGGAAGGGGCTGGGCCTCCCCTGTGCTGACTCATGGCAGGGGCTTGCTGGGTGCTGCTTCTTTTGGGTAACTCCTCTGTTTGTTTGTTTTTTGCTTTCCAACTTCAGGCTTCTAGTTTTTTTGGCCCACCTTTCTCCTTCTATTACCTTCTACAGCAGAGGATCTTAACCTAATTGCAAACGACTTGTTTGAGAAGAGCTAAACATGCAGGCATAGAACATTCAGGCTTTGATCTACCCCGGCAAATCTCTACATAAATTCTACATCCTGAAGTGCACAGTGAAGAGCCTTGATGAGTATGGATGCAAGAATAAACCGGGGGCACACGGATATGAACAGCCAGCCTTGGTCCCCATGTTCATCTGCACCACGAAAGGGCAGCTGCTCCCCTGGGCTTCAGGGAGCTTTATAGTGATTCCCCAGCATGGGCACCCAGACTGGCGGCTACTTCTGAGGTTCTCTTGGGGAACAGGAGGCCTCCAAGTGCTTTACCACCTTCTCTCCACATTTGGTATCACTTAGGGAGCCAGACCATTTAAATCAGAATTCCTGGGGGTGAGATCAGTTGTTTAAAAAGCTCCTTATGTGTTCCAATGCTCAGCCACCAGGCTGGTCTTGAGTGGGCTTCTCCAACTTGAACATGCACACAAACCACCTGGGGGGCTTGTTAAACTTCAGCTTCTGATGCAGTAGGTTGGGGCTGGGGCCTGAAAGTCTGCATTTCTAACAAGTTTTCAGGTGCTGCCCATGCTGCTGGTCCTTCAAACTTGGAAAAGCAAGGTTTTACTTTAGAATGAGGTCTAATTTTTCTTCTCTCTCTCAACTACGGGTGGCGGGAACCCTGGAGCAAACTATTTTCTTCTTGTTTTTCTAATGTTGGTAATGAAGAAGGACTTTTTATTTTTACATCCACCTGCTTTACCCAATACACCAGAACATCTATTTGGGGGCACGTGCTTTGCTCTATTAAATAAGAACAATGTTATCTAGAGCGTTCCCTATTGTCCCTCATGTCAAATCCTGGTCATATTATGAAAGAGAGTGTGAGCCAACATCTATCATACTCACTCATGTACTTGTCAAATTTCATGAGGAGTCATGGCCAAGAGCTCCTGTCCCTCCGATATTATAGCCAGAGCACCTGTTTAGAAGAGACGCACCAAATCTCCTCCTCACGTTCTCCACCTGGGGAGTTGAACCAAACTCCTAGGAAGTTGGTCCTTAACAGAGCTGAAATGATTTTCACCTGAAATGAATCTCTAAAGTTGTCTTCATCTACCCCTGAATTGCTTTAGTGAATCTCTTCCTTGAGTCTGCCTCCCTGACACCTGCTATGCCTCTACTGTAGAGTCTGTGCAGCCCATGGAGCTTAAGTGTTTGTCTGGTTTCCTCACAAGGCTACCTTCTTAAATGCAGGACTGTATCCCTTTCACCTTCGTATGCACTTCTTTCTGTCTCGTAAAGGGAGGACCATGTTCAGTGAAGGATGATCGGCAATGTTTGTTGAGTGAATGATGAACCGGGGAAGGGATTCATTCAACAAGCATGTACTCTGCGGCTTCTGTATCCAAAGACAGAAAAGGACATTAGGGTGGCAGAGAGCTCTATGGATGCCTTCGAGGAATTCCCCGATCTCCTGGTTTTGTTTCTTGTAGGTTTATGTTGTTTTCTTCTTCCTGACTGCATGGCCCAGGCTCTGGTCTCTGTGAGCTGGTGAGGCTGCTCTGCAAGGCTCACAGCCATGCTTCCTAAGGCCTTTTTGACAAGGCCAAGAAAGCCTATGTAACAGCCTGTGAACTGTTGAAATAAGAGGTTACTGTGTAAATAAAACACTTCATCTCTTTGCATTTCATTATGTCAGACCAATGTATAAATCTGTCATATTATATCACAACATTAAACTAGGAATGTACAGTCTCTGACTGGGGATTAAGCTCATCTTCAAATCATTCTGAAGGATTGGATCCAGTGAGCAAGTTCAGCAAAAGCTCTCCAGATCCTGAGACCAAGGTAATAATTTCCTGGACCATTAAATATGCATGAGACCCTGGTGACATCCTATAACTGTCCTAAAAATTCAGATCAAAGAGAGATTCTCAAACAATAGAAGCCATTTCTAGCAATCTTCCTCTGCTTTTCTAAGGACCAGGTTATCTGATCAAACTTCTTTTGGAGTAGATAAGCTCCCATAAAACGAGTGATAAATGGAGTCCATTTAGCAAGTGGGAGGAGAAGAAAAGAGTTTTACAGATGAATTTAAAGATAAAAGTCCCATTTTTAAGGCACAGAGAGAGAGTGAATGATTAAACCAGTTAGAGATATGGAGATGGAAAGATGAGAATTTCTATTTTTTTGGCTATGTCTTTGTCATGTTTCAGTGAAAGAATGAATTTTATTAAAAGAAATATTAGCCTGCAGAGAAAAAAATGACAGTCAGGAAAGAAAAAATGTCATCCTTGATTTGGATCCATTTTGTTTTGATGATTAGATAATTTTTAATGTCCTTTCTTGATCTGAAATTCTATGGTGTTGTGGGGGAAGATTTTGCAAAACTTTTTCTTAAGTATATGAGTGAGAGTCATGTGGACTTTCTGGGTCAAGATATTTGTAAGAGAAGATAAATGGGTGTGGTTAGGTTTTGCCATGCGGGCAAGCCTCCAGTTGAAGTTGGTGTTGTGTTCCTTCCTCATTGCCTATGAACAGAGACCTATTGCCTGTCAGGCCTCTTTCATGGCTTTCTGCCATTGTTCCAACCTTTGAGGAAAAAGCAAATGTAGAGTTAGGCCCCCGCCTCATGGCTACTTTCCGAGGAATGTTCTGAACCTTTCTTTAACTACACATTGCAGATGATTCCCAGTGATTCCCTTCTTCAGTGACATCAGCTACTCCTTCTTGCCCCTAAGTCTCATCTTTTCCTTGTTGACTATCTATATCTCTCCCATCCTTAAACTCAAGCTACCTCTGTTCTTCTTTTTTTCCAGGCTTCTCTCAAACACACTCTTGACCCCTGATAATTCGCTTTCCATCACTACCATACTGATGAAACTTTCTCTTAAAGGTCATGGGTGATCTCTAAGTAAAAAACCCTTTGTTCTCACCCCACTCTACAGTTGCCTGGTTTTTAAGGCTGTCTGCCACCTATTTGGGGACATTGTCCTTTCCTGTTCCTCTCTTTCCTAGGGTTCTTTCTCTATTATTTGCCTGCTTAAAAAGTAGATATTTTACTGGGTTCTTTTTTTGGCCCTCTCCCTTCTTGATGCAATGTGGACAGAATGGGCTGGAACAGTTTCTTGGAAGAGATTGACTTCAGCTGGGGCTGGAAGGAATGGACAGATTTGGCAGGACAGAGATAGGAAGGCTAAAGAGAGATGCCCCTTATTGTCAAGGAAGCATTGCAAACAAATACAGAGGATGTGGTCCCTGCCTTTGTGACTCATGGTGCTGGTGGAGGGGCTGGGCAGATAAACAAATAGTTACGCTTGGTAGTTAAATTAATTATGTGCAAACAAATCACAGATGCTGTGATAGACAGTTAAGGGGGAGTGGATCACATTTGTAGGGTGTTCTGAGGAAGTGAACATTTAAACCAAATACTTGAAGGAACCAACTGTACCAAGAAAGGGGTGGTGGTGGTGTGGATGGAGTGAGAAGTGGGACAAGACCATTGCAGGCACAGAGAACAGCATATGCAAGAAGTCCTGTTCAGGATTTACTGTCCTTCCTCAAGACAGGATAAAGAGTAACATTCAGGCTCCTCATTTTGGCATTCAAGTCTCTTAAGAAATTTAATTTGTATCTCTTCAATATTCCCTGTATACTCTGGATCTTTTCCTTCCTCTGGTTTTGTTTATAATGTTTCCTTGATAATAAAGGCCATCTCCATCCAGCCTTGCTATCCTCTGTTCAGCCAAATCTTTCTACCCCTTCAGGACCCAGCTCAAGTCAGCCTCTTCCATGAAGATATTCCAGCCCATTCTGTCCACAGTGCTCACCTTCTTGGAACAGACATTCGTTCATGTACACCTTTAAGTGTTGACCTTTAATTTAATATTACCATTTATTGTAGACTCCTTGAGGGCAGTCGCTCTATTGTGTTCATCTTTGTATTTCACCATGCCTGGAGGACAGCTGAATCCACAGTTGACATCCACTAACAAAACTGTTGGATTGCCTTTCAGCCAAGTGCTCATAGGACCTTTTAGCTGTTGGGGGAGCCCTTGTCCAGAACTCAGACTATACCCTTATCCCTTGCCAGGTCTCTCATAAAAAGAGTCTTGCTTGCTCAGATGAAAGAGCAATTGGAAGAGCCAATTATTATATGTTTTAGGCCCTTGTAATTATGTTACAAAGATGTTTTATAGAATTTATAGAGCAAAACCAAAGTATGTTGATGTAGGAACGTAGGAATGAAGAGTTGTTCTGCTGATTTCCAAGTAGCAGAAGAGACTTCCTGTCCTCTCCTTCTCTGCTCTTTCTTCTTTCTCCCTCTCTCTTTCCCATTTTCTCTCCCGACTCCCCCTCTTTCCTGATACTTGTCCCCAAGCTCTAAGGAAGAAATATGGTATGCAAAACATAGTACAGAAAAATACCCTCAAGATTGCTTTTTCAAATGACAGAGAAAGGATGCTTATGTTACATCATTTGTGACATTAAGCATTTTAATGAAAATTAAGAGAAATCTGAGCTCCATGGAACCTGACACAGATTAAGAAAGTTTGATTACAATAGAGTAAAAAAAAAAATATTAAAGCAAATGATTGAAGGGCTATTCTCCTATCCATTTGCCTCAGGCAGCAGGAGATGATTAAAAAAGAAGACAAAACCAAATAAGAACAGAAACAATATAATGACAGAAAAGACTGATATATAACTAAGACTTTTACAAAAGAGTAAGTAGAAGGGAAATTTCAGATATAGCGATAATCAACAGGATAGGTGATGGAACCTGTCTTAAGAAAGAAAAACTTCTGCGAGGAATGAAAGAAGTCCAACAGGTAGTAATGTTTTATCTTCAGACATATTAGATACTCAGAAAGGTTGAGGGAGAAGAATTCCCCTGGTGCTGAAGAACAGAGAAAGAGTAAATAAAACCTAAAGGAGCTCTGTTCCAGTTGAGCTCTAGTGATAAATAAGAGTACTTTGAATATTGCTAAAATTCCAAGACAATAGGGAACTTGAATAATACTTTCAATGCTACAATGAAAAAAAAAAAAGTACTCTTGTGGGAACTAACTCAGAATCATTTTAAGAATCTGAGTTTATATAATTAAGGTAAACATTTGGAAAATAAGGCTAGTTGAATGATATTAATATAATAAAAATAGAAATATTTACCGATTTATCAGTGGTAAGTATATAAAAGTACATTTTAAAAATTCTCTTTTGGCATGCTTTCTATAAACTTAATCAGAAAGCATGTAGTGGTTGGTTATGAAAAAATATGAATTTGTGTACAAAAAAATTGAATCATGATTTTGACAAATTTTATTTCAATAGGAATCATGTTTTATAGTATGTCAGCTTAAAGATAATTTCCAGGATCTTTAGGAAACTTAACAATAAAAAGGCAATTACCAAATTGAAGAATGGGCAAAGGATCTGAATAAACATTTCTCCAAGGAAGATATACAAATGTCCAATAAATGCATGAAAAAAAAGTGCTCCACAGCATTGGTCATCAGAGAATTGCCCATGAAAACCACAATGAGATACCACCTCACTCACACTAGGATGGCTATAATCAAAGACAGATAATAATGAGCATTGGCAGCAATGTAGAGAACCCGCAGGCATTGTTGAAACAAATGTAAAATAATGCAGCTGCTGTGGAAAAGTTTTGTAGTTCTTCAAAAATTAAATACAGAGTTACCATATGATCCAGAAATTCCACTCCTGGGTTCCACTTAAGAAAATTCAATCATATTTTTATACCAAAACTTGTATACAAATGTTCATAGCAGCATTATTCACAATAGCTAAAAAGTAGGAACAACCCAAATGTCCACCAACTAATAAATGGGTAAACAAAATGTGGTATCTACATACAATAGAATATTATTTGTTCATAAAAAGGAAGGGAATACTGGTATTTGCCACATCATGGATAAACCTTGAAAACATTATGCTAACTAAGTAAAAGGAGCCAGACACAAAAGGCCACATGTTGTGTGATTATGTTTATATGAAATGTCCTGAATAGGTAAAACATATAAACATAAAGCACATTATCAGTTGCCAAGAATAGGAAAAAGGGGAAATGGGTAACAAATGCCACTGAATATGAGATTTCTTCTGGCAGTGACAAAACTGTTCTGGAATTGGATAATGGTGATAATTACACAATCTAGTGACTATACTAAAAACGACTGAAATGTACTTGTTAACATGCTGAATTTTATGGTATGTGAATGATATCTCTATTTTAAAAAGATCTTTAGGGAACTTGAGACCTTAGGCTGATTAAATTAAACTAATTAATGGTTAATCACTGGATACCTAAATTATTTCTAAGTAAGATAGAACATGGACACATTGGTTACTAAGTATAATTCATGTTTATATGATTTTGCTTTTAACATGTTACAGATAGGTATATCTTTGGTTAGTTTTGCCACTTTCAGAAGGTATATAAGTCTGTAGCAAGTGTGTGTCTGTAGAAAGTTGTGTTATATGTATTTATAAGTTCTACCTGTTGGCTAAAATGCTGATTTGTGACAGTTCTCCATTATCTACCAACAAATTTTCTCTGTGAAATATGAGTTAGTTACTTTAGTTAAAAGTTTTAGTTAATATTGTTGGTTAAGCCTATACTAAGAGCAGTAGTGACAAAGAAAGTTCTACTACGTATGTGCTTCTGTTTTTCAAGGAAAAGAGTAACTTTTTCTTAAAACAGTACTTCTCTGGTTTTTGTTGTTGTTCTTTAGGCCCATTTACACCCTTCAAACTTATGAGGACTCCAGGGAGTTTATGTGGGTTATAGCTACTGAGAGTAACTGTATTGGAATTAACACTGAGAATTAAAAAGAAATTTATTGATTCATTTGAAGATAGTAATGACCAAAGCCTTGTATGCTAATAACATCTTATGAAATTAGTTTTCATGGTCTTGCAAGATTTATCCTTAAGTACCAGTATGTTCCTGAATATTAAAATGCACAATGAAAGACAAAGCTTGGCATGTAAATTTTATTTGCTTTGTTTTATAATACCTGAGTCTGAAAAGCTCTGGAATGTGTTAATAGCTTGGCAAAGTTTGCTCAGTGCGATGGAATTGCTTCCTTGGTTTACTGTTTATTGCTTTTGCTTACAATGTGAAGGGTTAATCTTTATGTCATCTGCCTACGTAGCAAAGATTGTCTTATCAGAGTAACTTTCTGTGCTTTATGTTGACTTGATTACATCCTGGATTACTTAAGAGAACAACAACAACAAAAAAAGTGAAACAAAAAAAAAAAAAAAAAAAAAAAAAGAAAAAAGAATCTCACTTCTGAAAGAACTAACATTTTACAATTATGTTACCTTCTACGTTTACTTTTAATTTTTTTGGTCATTTCACTTAAATAGGGAACAAGTATTGTTTCTGAGGCATCATGGTTTTATCTTTAGTGTCTAAATCTCCTTTGATAATATATATCTTTTATTTTTGTCTCCCCAAATCAACCCTCTATATAGAAAAAATAAATAAAGTAAAATTTTTAAGATTTTTTTTGGCACCTGAAATTGTATTTCTGATTTCCCAGAGGGCCCCTGCAAAATTGCAAAGACTTATTCTTTTACCTTGTAAAGTGTTAGAAATAATTAGGTTTTAAAAAATATCAGTATTTCTATTGATGTTGCCTGAGAAGAGATGCTTATCCTTCCTTAGGTGAAGTCTTTGTAAGTAAAATATTATTAATATAAATATCCCAGGAATTGCATCCTCTGTGGGAAGTTCCTGGGGATTTGTTAGCATCTTTGCGTCCATGACATGTTTTTAATGATCAGAGTCTTGGTGCTGTATTTTGCCTGATAATGTTAGGCATCAACAGTAAAGTGTTATTAATCATAAATTTCAGTTGTTATTTAAAATGCTATTATCCATAAGCTCATTCTTCATTTGAATCTAATATCTTCTAGGCCAGCAGTTCTCAGTTGGGGAATTACATCAGATGCATGCATGAAGTCTTATAAAAATACAGACATCTAGATTCTACTTCAGACTTACTAAATCTCTTTACTTGACAATCTTGGGATGTTCTTTGCATATGCTTTGCATATTGTTGGTATGTTATGTGTCTTATGTCTCAGGATTATTACATATGAAAATTATTTCCTCTGTAAAAGTATATTCATCTAATTGTATAAATCTGATGTAGCATTCACTGAATTATTGGAAAATAGGCTTAATCATGGTCCTTACAGACATTGTAGAAAGTGTTTTGAAATGGCTTTATTATCTTGTTTTTGATGCCATATATGCAACCGAATTTCTTATAGTTGCATCATTCATTTTTTTTTTGAGATATCTGAGTTTTATTTTTTAAAATGTTATATTTGCATCATTCTTGTTGTGACCTCACATCAGATCTTTCATATTTGAAAATTATTAGTAAGAAATGGACCACAGCTGTTCTAATCTCTGTCATCTACTGGTAGTCTTTGTCTCACTGATGCTTTTTTGCTGTAGGTATGACAGTTTGAAAAGTCATCAACAACAGCAGAGAACAGTGACTCTGGTCCTCCTTCCTTTCCCACATCAGACAGGAGCAGTCTTCCCCCAGCTCTGCCCTACCCACCCTCATTGTCTGGGTCCATGCCCTCCTTGTCCTACCCACCCTCATTGTCTGGGTCCATGCCCTCCTTGTCCTACCCACCCTCATTGTCTGGGTCCAGCCCTCCTTGTCCTACCCACCCTCATTGTCTGGGTCCATGCCCTCCTTGTCCTACCCACCCTCATTGTCTGGGTCCAGCCCTCCTTGTCCTACCCACCCTCATTGTCTGGGTCCAGCCCTCCTTGTCCTACCCACCCTCATTGTCTGGGTCCAGCCCTCCTTGTCCTACCCACCCTCATTGTCTGGGTCCATGCCCTCCTTGTCCTACCCACCCTCATTGTCTGGGTCCATGCCCTCCTTGTCCTACCCACCCTCATTGTCTGGATCTACGCCTTCCTTGTCCTACCCACCCCAAAGTGTTCCTGGTTAGCTAGCCTTCTTATTCTTTTTTCTCTTCTTTGGGAGACTCTCTTCTTTGCTTGTTTCTTTTGGTTCTTATCTCTCCTCTTCTCAATCATTAGTTCTTTTTTTTTTATTATTTTTTTATCCTCACCCAAGGACATTTTTCCATTTTTTGTTCAGATAGAGTGGGAGGGGGAGAGGGAGGGAGGGAGGGAGGGAGGGGGGAGAGAGAGAGAGAGAGAGAGAGAGAGAGAGAGAGAGAGAGAGAGAGAGAAATGTAAAAGAGACACATGGAGTAGCTTCCTCCTACACAACCCAACCAGGGCTGGGGACAAACTGCAATTGAGGTATGTGCCCTTAGCAGGAACCAAACCTGGGTCTCTCTGGACCACAGACCTATGCTCTAACCGCTGAGTCAAACAGGCCAGGGCTCATTAGTTCTTTATTATTTGATCTATCCCTTTTCTTTGATCAGGGATCTCTCTCCTCCTCCCCACCCCCAGGTCTTTCCTTTCCAATTGTCACCCATGTTCCTCATCTTTGACCCCTCTCTACTCTCCTTTCCAGTGAAGCTCCTATCGACTTCCCTCCCAACTGTTTCCACATTTCCTTCGGTGTGAACTCCTTAGTGCATCATAAGCAAATTTGTTTGTCCAGGATGCATTCCTAACTCCACTTTGCCTGCTTGTTGGAGCAGAAAGCAGACCCACCAAGAAACGTTATGCCATTGCTTCCGAGTTATGGACTGGGGATTCCCTAATCGAAAATCAATCTAGTACTTCCCTAAGTGCTTTAAGTGCTTTTCTGAATTAAAGGAAAGCATCAGATGTCCAACCAGAATTTCAACACCAAATTTAACAGCTGGTGCATAAAGACTGCTCACAGAGCCTCTTGTTATCTGAGTTAGGCCTTTCTTTATTGAACTTGATTTGAAACGTGCAACTTGGCATTAAACTCACAGCTGCAAGATTTCTAGGAGGGAGAAAAAATGGTGTGGGTAGAGTTACATCAGCTACAGAAGTAATAAAACCTATCTGTGATCTTAATTCTTTGGGCAGCCTGAAGTGGTGGCAGGAACCATTTTCAGAACTGCTTGGACAGCATCACTCAAATCATCACTGGGACTGGGGTTGCCTCTCCCTGGCTTTCTTCAGTCTGTGTTTTGGCCTTGTCCACCATTTCGAACTATCAATTTCACTGTTAGAGACATTATCTTTGTTTCTGTCCAACAGTTGCTGAGCAGAACAAAATACCTATCAAATTTTGATATCAAGACCAAAATTTTGGGAGCACCGCATGAGGAAAAACTGGAGTAATTATACTTGCCAGGGCCACCCTTGTGGAATTCACTTTAGAATTATGCTATTCACCTAATTTGACAGTTACACCCTGATTTCCACTCCTTTCCTCACTCAAACCCTCTTTCTTCCCACAAGCTTCTTCAATTTAATATACAGAAAAAAGCCTTCCACATGCTAGGCATTATTCTAAGCAAGTGTGTTCCGAACTTTGCTGCTCACTAGACTCAGCTGGGGAATTTTAAAAATCCTAATCAGAGTGTCTGGGGAGGGAGCTAGGTATCACTATTTTTAAAAGAGTCTCAAGTGATTCCAAAAGACATGAATGTTTGGAAACCATTGTTCTAAGTGATTTTTCTGTATCAACTCACTGTCTTGACTATTACCACTCGGAGGTATCAGACCATCCTAGATCACATGGGTTGGTCAATCCAGTTCTCACTATTACAGATGATAACTCATCATCCTTAATATGCCTCTTCTTTCACTCTTTTCTGGGAAACTGCACCTCCACTGTCATTTTCTCTTAGTCCCTGTTTATAGCTTCTCTTCCTCTTGTTCTGCTAACATCAACATGTTACAGAATTCAGTTCTTGACACTTACTTACCTGGTACTTATCCCCAGTCTCATGGCTGAAAATACCATTCTATGCTGACAATTTCCATATTTATATTCCCAGTTCCAAATTTCCTCCTAACTTTCTGACTCCTAAATCCAACTTCCTATTCAATATCTCTACTTGGATGCTAAGAGTCGTGATAAGATGACAGAAAGTTCAGTTCTAGTCTCACCATGTCTCCAAACCTACTCCTTCTTCAGAGGTTTCCATTTCAGTTGATGGCAACTCCATTATTTGAGTTGGTCAGATTAAAAAGAAATCGTTCCTGACCACTCTTTCTCTGGGCACACCAAACCTGTCAGAAAATCCCATTGACTCTATTTTTCTAAGTATCTCCAGAATCCAACTACTCTGACCAATTCCACTGATCCCACCCTGGGAAGAGTTGCCATCATCTCTCACCTAGATCACTACAAGCACCTTCTTACTGTTCTCCCTGCATTCATCATGCCTTTTTGTGGTCTATTCTCAAAACAGCCACTGGAGTTGTTCTTAAAGACACAAGATCAACTGTGTCCCTCCTCCGCATGGCTTTCCATTGAATTGATGGTAAACCCCGAGATTCTTAGGAAGGCCTATAAAACCCATGTGATTTAGTTCCCAGTCACCTCTCTGATCTCATCTCCAGCTACTCCCATCCTTGTTCACTATGCACCAGTACGGTTAGGCTTACTAACGGCTCCCAAGGATGTCCATGTCAGAATTCCTGCAACCTACTGTTAACTCTAGGTGGCAGAAGAGATTTTGCAGATGGGATAAATTAAAGGTTTTGAGGTGAGGTGATCATCCCAGATTATCTGGGTAATTGCAGGGTTCCAGAGTCAGATTCAATGATGGAGATGTGGCATGACTTGTGATATGACTTGGGAAAATTGCTAATTTGGCAAACCTCACTTTTAACCTCTATAACATGGCAAACATAATACCCACCTTACAGGGCCTTTCTGAAGATAAAGCAAGAAAAGCCTTGTATATTTGCCTTTTGGACTGATATGTAAATATTCTACTTACATTCCATACATTTTATCTTATTAATTTTGGGCCCAATTTTTCATTAGTCTGAGAAAAAAGGCAAAAAAATAAGTATGTTATTCTGCATGTTTTTGAATTACTCATGTAATTGAGATTTATATGTCTTCTTGATGTTCATTCAGGTCATTGACAACATTATACAAATAATTAGACCAGATAAAAAAAAAACCCTTAAACATCTTTATATGTGGATTCTTATCCTTATTACTCAATCATCCGTGAATTCACCTACATTGAACATGCAAACCTTCCCTTACTTGGTTCATGAAATTTTTTGAGGTGCTTTTAAACCTCATTTGTTGTAACATGTCAGCAAGATAACCAGAGACATAGAGCAGAATTGTAAAGGAGCACTTTATTATACCAGCGGGCTGAAGGGGGGCTCTCCCCAAATCGACAGCCCCAAGCCTTCTTTGTTGCTCACTTATATAGACACAAACTACAGAGAAAAAAACCTACATTCTTGGTGCCACTTTTGGCATTGTTAAGTGGGGGGGGGGGACGTGCTGGTAGAAGGGGGGTGAGGGCAGCTGTTAGAGGTTAGGGCAACCATTAATCTCTTTTATCTCATAATTCCTCTGAGTTTCCCAAGGCCATCATTAACCCCTTATCTTTGTAGTTTTCTTTGGGTTTCTCAAGGCCCTTATGTTTACAAAAAAGATTCTGCCAGGGTGTGTACGTGCAGTAACTGAGTGTCAGAATGGAGTTACTACACATTGCAAAATCCTGGTATATGGTATCTGAGACACTCCTCAACTGCTGGGCAGTTGGGAAGTCCTTTCCCTTAGTGAATCCACTTGAATTCTGTGGATCATCTTTGTTTCATAAGTGTTGGCAAGTCATAAACTGTATTAGGATTTTTCTAGAAACAGATATGAAGTTTATTTTTGGTAGTTTCTTGTGCTTACCTTTTGGAAGAGAGAGGCATTTTTTTTCTTTCAGTCTTAAGATTTCTGTATTTCTCACTATTATTCTCTTTGGATCCTTGATTGTACCTGCACATTTTTTTTATATCCTGAAATATAGCACATCTTGGTCTGAAAGTGTGATAATGTTTACTGTAACCAAGTGTTCTTTGACTTTTCTTTGTATCTTGGGATTCTCCCTCTTAGTACTATCTGAACAGTTGAAGATCATTCTTGTCAGTTGACAGGGTAGAAGTTGTTAACATTGCCAGAAAACTGTGTATTGTCAATTTTTTTAAGGCATCAGTTTCAATATAAACCAGGAAGTATTGTTCTCCAATATGATTAGATTTAATTTCACATAGACAAATTTCATGTTTATCCCTACAAAATTTGTTTTTATTCATTAGACTTCATACTTTTCTGAGGGAAAACAACATCTCCCTCTCTTGGTTTTATTTTTACTTTTATTAAACAAAAATTAGAAAGCTCCATCTCATTTAACTTTTGGATCCTTTGTATGATATGAGTGATTTAGGATGGTTAGTATATAGCACTGGAATTGAATTAGTTCCCATATTTTAAGATATTCAACTTCTTAATATGTGAAAATGCAGACTGTGTACCTGGCACAGTTCCTCCAGGGAAACTCACTGAAATGTGTTGATGTCCCCTTTTCTCAGCTGCAGAAATTGCTGCCGGGTGCGCCTTCACCCTGCGTGTGAAACGCCAGCCCTTCTGCAGATGTCTCTAAGGATGCTGATGCTGTCTACTGAACGGATTTCATTAACTGGACTGCTTGGTTTTTATTAAACAAGAAAACTACTGAAATAAGGACAGAAAGAGAAAAATTCTTGTTAATTACTTCACTCTAAAATTAATGTTGAAACCGTCATATTTGGCATATTTGATTTTGTCTTGGTAAACTGAGGGCAATTTCTCAATAACCTGTAACTTCCCTCTTTTTCTTCATAAAAAGATATTTTGCTATAAAAAGATTACACAGAGTTCCTTCACTCTATGGAAGGGAAACATCTAGAAGACTAACTCTAAAAAATACTGATTTACATGATAAATTTGGGGTCTCTACTTCTGGACATCTTGTCCTGATCAGGGAGGGTGAAATGGTGTCACTTCAGTAGTAATGGTTATGGTCGCTAACACTGAATGCATTACCATGTGTTAGGGACTGTGCAAAGGACAGGGGTGTCCTTACATTCAGTCTTCATGGTAGCACTGTGAAGCAGGTGCTATTGTTAAGCTCATTTTATAGAAACAGAAGCAAAGACTCAGAGAGGTTAACACAATTGCCCAGAGCAAACACATTATTAACTGGCAAAATGTAATTTTAAAGCCAGTGTGCCTGACTCAGAGGTCTGCTTTTATCCACTATGCAATACGTTGTTCTGACTTCAGCCACCATCAGAGACATCCTGGAAATTAAGTTCCCCTCTAATAACTTTTGCATTTGTTCTGGTAGTCTCTAAGATGTGCCTCGTGGATACTCATTAATAAAAGTCTAGACTTAACCTGGAGAATCTTCCTTTTCCCCACTACCACTCAATCTTCTCTCAGTAATAACTATACCAGTTTAGCAACTAAAGTCTACAGTACATCATTCTCCAAATCTGTTGAAGGCCTCCCTCCACTTCTTCCCTTCCTGGAGAGAGACTTCCTGGGCACTATGCTCAAAAAGGTATGAGATTGCCTGTTCTGTCTGATGGGGCTGCTGTCCCCAGCTGGGTGGATGAGGGTCCCAGGCTCCATCACCACCTATGTGGGCAAAGTGAATGGGTCCTGTCATGGAGCAGCAGGTGTGCTGGAGCAAAAAGAGTCCTTTGGGTGCCAGGACCTCTCAGTCTTTTCCTTGCTCCTCTAGGCCTCCCAGCAAGCACCTCAACTTGGAATGCCTTCTCCCTCCAACCGCCTTTACCTGGCAAGGTCTTCTTCATTATTAGGACCTAACTGAGGAGCCATCATATCTCAGAACCCATCCCTGATTATTCCCATAACTTACTGGTTGCCCTCCACTGTGCTTCCTTAGTACTCTTTACTTGCCTCTAACGCTGCCCTGACATGCTGTATTGTAAGTATCACGATACTAGACACTCGAGTGCATTATGCCGTTTGAGGGCAGAGATAATTCTCCATCTTCGTGTCCCACCACACTGCCTGGCAGGTGGTACCAGGTCACTAAATGTTCAATAATAAATCATTCCTGTGTTTCTAGCTAAAATAGCTGGGAGGATGATTGACTCAAAAATCTCCCTTTTAAAATTTTTCTTCAAACTTCCCAGTTCATACTTTTATCCTCACTTACCTGGACCCCTGAAGCAACTTCTCAAGTCTTTTTATTGTGCTAAAATATCCATAATATTAAACTTACCATTTCAGTCATTTTTAAGTATACAAAGCCCCTCAACTCATCCCTGACTTAAGTAAGTCCTTCTCAAATTCACCCTTCCCTTGGTTGCTTAAATGAACTAAATGCATGTCAGCCTGTTATTTAAAATCTTTCACTCACTTCTCTTTGCCTACAGAATATAATTAAATCAATGCTTCAAAAAAATGTCACATAAAATCCATATTTGCAACTCCTGAGGCCTTGAAAAGTATGTTATAGTTGGATTCAGTCAGTCTGTTGTAGGACTGCTGTGAATATTTAAACTCCCTGCAAGTTGCCTCCATGGGGATGTCCAGTCACTACATCAAAGCCAATTTTTCCCAAACAATCACCGGGTCTCTCAACAAGTCGACTTCCCATCCCAACTTCCTCAGTTTTCTTTTTTCCTAGGTTGGAAACCTGAAAGACATCTTTGGTTCTCCCACCCCATTATCTTATAGTACTTGACTTACATTGAGTGACCCTTCCCTGTTTTAAACATCTCTCATAGTTTACCTTTAATCTTTGTCACTTTCTAGCTCTATGACCTTGGGTAAATTAATTAATCTCTTTGTATTTCAGCTTCCTCGTGTGTAAAATGGAATAAAAACATGTTGTTTTTCTTTAATTTCCTAGACTTGGGTTGTTGTGAGACTAAGTTAATACATTTAAAACACTTAAAACCATGACTGGCATATAGTGAGTGCTGAATAAATGCTGGATATAATTTCCTATTATTATTTCCAATACCATTACATCAACATGGGATTATTATGATGCTGTCTTAGCTGGCTTCCTTATCAATACTCTATTCTTTTTGATAAAACTTCCCAACCATTCTTCTAAACCTACTTGAATCATATTTTTATGCCAAAGAACATACAAAAGCTTCATGCTACTTAATTAATCGAGCATGTATTTTCTGCCTCATTTTGTCCCACAACATGGCCTTACCTTCCTTATCATTCATTCATTCCTTTATGCACGCATGCATGCATGTAATACACATGTGTCAGACACTGTGCTAAGATTAGGGATAGCATGATGAATAAGGATAAGACATTGTTTCTGCCCCAAAGGAAATCACAGTCTTGCTTCAGTCAGCAATGAAACAGCTCTGATGGAGGCACATAAGAACCCCATGGGAGCCTCCAAGAGGATTCATAGCCCAGCTTTAACTGAGTCTCTAGGTGTACAAAGGAATTAGCCAAACAAAAGTAAGAGGTGGATGGGGATTTGTGGGTGGAGGTGATGGGGAGTGGTTTAGAGAAGAACACACAAGATAGAGGGAGCAGCTTATGCAAAGGCATGGAGTAGTGTGGAAAAATATGGTATGTTGAGAGAATAGCAAGTGTTATGAATGTTTGTGTTCCCCAAATTCATGTTGAAGCTCTATCCGCCCCCGCCCCCCGCCCTGCAATGTGATGGTATCTGGAGATAGAGCCTTTGGGAAGTAATTAGGGCTAGATGAGGTCATGAGGGTGGGCAGGGACTTAATCTGAAAGAATTAGTGTCCTTATGAGAAGAGACATCAGAGAGCCATTTCCATTCCACTCAAGAAAGCCAATCAGAATGATCACATGTCCATTGGGATGACTTTAAAACATGACCTAGTTTACAAAGGAGAAGTAAATCATCCACTACCTTCAGTAGGTCAGTGATGGTTCTATTGATGGTGACAAATTACTTCATAACTGGTGATGGCGATATTAAAGACTGTACCAAGACGGAAAGTTCCTCAAGGGCAAGGACTATGTCTTAGTCATCCTTGTAAAGCCAGTGCCAATGCCACATACGCCTGCCACAGAGATAAATGCTAGTGTAACCAAAGGGTGGGAGCCCAGTGATGACTGAGGCTGGAATGCTACCTGAGGAAATAGGCATCTCTGCTTATTAAAGGTGCACTGGTGTAGTCAAACTTTCAGCAAAGAATGCTGATGTTAACAACTTTTCTAGAAAACGTGTAATTTCTGGGAGTCTGATGTAGCTAGCAAAAATTATTTCCTGTGAATTTATCTCATAGGGGAGGCTTTTTCTCATTGTGAGCAGTGGTGAGGCCTGTATTAAGGTCATATGTCGATGAGAGCTAATAACACGTTTTCTCTATGAGAGAGAGAGATAATAATTTTCTCTTGTTCTCCACCCCTCACCTCCAAAGAAGTCTGAAATGGTGAGCATAGGAAAGAGAGCTGGAGGTCCTCTCATTTCAGCAGGGTTTAGATTTCAGTGATGCATTTCTACAGAGTTGATGTGTATTTGGCAGTTTTACAGGAAGAAGAGCGTGTGGGCTATTTTGTCCGTCCCTTTGCATTCGAGGGCAGCTTGTAACCCAAGACCCAGAAGACTTAAGTCAGGAGGCAATTTGAAAGGATGGCTAAGAAGGAAAACCCGAACACCAGCCCCTTGGAGGGAGGGAAGACAGGTTGTTCCAGAAGTCCTGATTAAGAAAGCTGTAAAACAGAGAGTATGAGTTGTTGGCTTTCTGGAAGGCAGGTCACACTGACCAAACCCTCACAGGAAATGTCACAGATGCTTGAACAGCCCTAAGGATGGGTGCCCAGTGTCTGAGAAGTCAAGAGCAGTAGTTAAAGTCTGAGAGTTTAACCACCTGCAATTGATTTGGGGGCTAAAATATCCCAGGAGAACCAAGGATATTTTACAATGCTATCATTTTTAAAATGAGTTATATTTTAATAATGATAATAGAAAGGACTGTAGGATATACTGAGAGTGGATAAGATCCTGATGCTTCTGAACTTGTGAAGGCTTGGGGAGCGGATAGGGTCCACTCAACAGTAACTAACAAGAGTTGAATTTAGGTGTAAGGAAGGGTCTACACAGTACCCAGGGGTTTGTATTTTCCAACACTCTGCTAATTCACTGCACTTACACACACATTCCTTCATTTATTTTATCCTCCAATCTCCAAAGCTGTTGCTGTTATTTTCATATTTTACACATGAGGAATTTGAAGCCCAGAGTGTTGGGTGATTTGCCCAGTCACTTGGGAGATGAGATTGAATCAGAAAACAGCTCTCTGGACTGCAGATATAGCAGAGGGTAGGTCTCTGGGTGGTATTTGATACATAGCAGGTGCTTAGTCAGTATTAGTCAATATTAGGCAAGCTAGGATTAAGGGGGTTCCATTCAGGCAGTTTCACTGCACTGCACTGCTTCTTATTTGTTTTCTACTGTGTATCAGTATTTGGGAGTGAGGGGTAATGAGGAACTTCCCAAGGACTTGAAGATGGAAGATAATGATGGGTTGCATCAGCCATGGGTTGGCATGACCAGGAAATGGTTTGCGATTATGTGGCAGAAGAACAAAAGGCTGGCGATTTGCCACACTCTAACCAAGACAATCTAGAAAGAATAAAGAGGCCAGGTAGAAATATTAATTTAGCGTATAATTTCATTATACTTGATTTGGAGAAAGACCGTATGAATAAGTCAGGGAGTGGAGGATCTTAACCTGAATGGATTGAACTAGGTTTCATTCATTTGCAATCCTATGTATTATTTTTAGCATTTAAATAAAAATTCTGAGAATGGCATGGTCAGACTGCCAAGGGGACGGTGAACAACAAAGTTCCAGGCTTTATGACATAAAAAGGGGAGCTGAAAGGCCAGAACTGGGGAATGGTACTCACACACATTCTGCTTAGAGGAGAGGGTACCCCTCAGGCCAGCGTGAGGAGACGTATGCCTGGCAGCACAGACAGAAGCAGTGAGATAACAGATTCTGATGCCACAAAGCATAAAAGTGCATATTTTACTCCCCTTCCCTTTATCTGTTCAAACTAAGAATCCCCTGGAATAAGATTTTCCAGGAACCTCTCTTGGAAGGCCTTGCTCAAGCTGATGTGAACGTCCCACCACCTGGTGGTTATGTTGTTAACGTCAATCAATAACTTGGCGTTTTGTAAGTTTTGATGTATCCACCTATGTGAGTCTGCAAGACTGAGGACTAACCCTTGCTGTTGGGGAGTGCGGCACTCAGGGCCAGTGCTGGCCAACCAGCCAACCTTCTGACGAACAAAACTGCTTCCGCTGCAAACCACAAGGCTGCTTCTACCAAGAAGTCAGTGAAACTTACCTGTGCTTGCATTTCATAATGGTGTTTTGTCAACAATTATAATCAAAAGAGATCACTCTGTTCTTTCACTTATTTACAGGTGGGAAAACCATGCAATCGTAAATATAAGGCAATGCTGGTCCATGTCTACAGCTACCTAAATGCTGGACTGGGTCCCTTGACAACCCAGACTTTAGAAGTGATGATCAGCATCACACAGTCAAATAAGTATGCCAGATTCTGCATCAGCACCAAGTGCTCTGAGATGCATTTCTGGGGCTCAGGTTGCCCACCATGTAGTTGAGCTGGTGTGAATATTGCAGTGTTATGCTTAGCAGGAATTAAAGTCTGTAACAGTTCATGTTTCTTCCAAATTATTTGCAACTATTTCCCCAAATTGTGACCAATGTGTCCTAGCACAGTTTCAGGCACATGAGAAGTACTCAGTTAGTTTGGCAGAGCCGAAATGCAATGCTGCTTTCCCATGAGAAGGGAACTTCCTCCAAGTCCTATACTCATCCCTTGTTGTCCTGTGTGTGACAAAAGAATGTTCTTGGTGGGAATGACCTTCAGGTGCACAAATGTGATTTCAACACAAAGTCTTCTATGTTCAGTTTTGTTTTGTTTTTCTAGTTTCAAGGCACAGAGACATGCACATGTTGCCTTAACGATAGGAATTTTAATAAGGATGCATAGAGGCTTGGTACTTGCAATGTCACAGCTAGGCACTAAGGAAGTGAAGTGTCATTCATGCTGAGCTGGCTGCCACGGTGACAGTATACAACCAGGCATCCCTCCCTCCCTGCTCTCTTTTCTAAATACACTGTTTCTATTGCTATGCTTAATGCCAAGCTCCAGCTTCTCTACCACCTCCTGCTTCCTTCTTCACTGTTCACACTCTAGATCATGGCTTGTGCCAATCCCCGGATGCTTCTGCTGCCTGGCTTCTGCTTCCATTGAGATCTCTAGGGGGAATATGTAATGGCCTTGGGTTAATACTCTTTAGTGTGGAGTGACTCTGAGGGGCTCGCAGGCTAACCTGGCCCACAGTTGTTTACTGATACCCCAGACCCTGATCCCATTTGCTTGTGGCCAGGATGAGGAAGTCACATAACACAAAGTCTGAAACTTGTGGGTAAGAAATAGCTGCTGGCTGCTTGCAGGCTGGCGGGAGTGGATGAGGAAGACATTTACAGTTCAGAGGCTGTCATTACAGTCACCAAAGCATCAGTGCTGCTTCAGACCAAAGCTTTGCCATATCTGATTCCATTCCAGAAGGTATTGTGCAGTTGAGTGCATGCAGATTTGGGAGTCATTACTGAGAAGCTGTGTCTTTAATTATAGTCTTCATGCTGGTAATTTACCACACCATATGTTCCAAAGCCAGAACTAAAGCTGTCGGTTTCCACTTTCATTCAGATGTGGCTCACACTGAAGGTTTCCCATAGGACCTGCTGCCCAGTGTGTAGGTGATGATAGCTCCCTGAAACCCTTTGGATGGCATAAAGGGTTTCATTTGCTTCTGTAGCTGCCTACTTTGGGACTAACGGAAGAACTGAAAAGCTGGGAGAAAACTGTTCAGCTGTGAAGTCCATATGTGATGATTTGCTGCAAAAATGATAATAATAACAATGAAAACAATATTTCAGTCTTGACATTTCCCATTTAGAATGCATGAAATCCTTGAGCAAAAGTGTTTCTCTGTGAGAACTTGTCTATCGCCTTTCAGGGATATCTGTTCAGGGGTCAAGTCCTGCAGGAATTGATCACGGCCAGATGGGATGACTGGGCCCCTCCCAACCTTTGAGTTCAAGGCTTACCTTTGTAGACTCACTGTACTAAATCTGACTGCCTTGGGCTATGTAACTGAGAAATGGGTACACTCTCTTCTTCTGTCAGATGCAGTTAAAACTGATGCTCAGGGCCAAGGTGAAGTTCTGCCTTTCTTATGGGGCAGTGACAGGATGGAGTTGTCCACGGTCAGGTTGCTCTAATTTTATTCCGTTGGTGTCAAACCACGCCAGAGCTCTAGTAAGAATAAGGCCGCTAAAAGGCACTTAGCTCCTGCATTGGGCTGAAATTGAGGGTGCACACAATTTTTCAAAGGTGATTCCAAGGAAGGTTATCATTGTTCTGGGTTGTGGCCAACTCTTACAGCTCAGGACAGGATATTACCTACTGTGACTGGTGAGTGAAGGGTGGATGTTGCTTAGATTTTTGTTCTTGAAGTCTCCCAGCCTTTCCAAAATACATGTTGTTGGTGAGGATGACAATTCTTCTGTCTCCCAAGGTCTTGGCCATTTCTAGTTCCAGGAAAGTGTCCCATCTTTTACCCCTCAGGCCTATGGGTAGTAATAATTTCCAGGTGTGCTGGTCCTTGAACATACTTCAATAGCCCCTGCTGGTTCCCTTAGCCCTTTCGACACCACTGCAAACAATTCTTTCACCAAAAGGCCTCCTCAAACATCCCAGCTGAGGATGTCATCTATCTTATTCCAGAACCTTGACTGAAACATCTAGTAAGCAAACATCTGTATCATATGATAGCTGGGTTTCAAAAGTAGGTAATTTCCATTTCCATTTCTAAGACTTATTAGTATGAAAACATCTTAGGCTTATCAGCTTAAAACAATTTCTTTAAATTTTAATAGTGTGTTTATAGAAAGCCGCCATTTTATTTCCAGTTTTGATCCTGGCCCAAATGAAATGAATACCTTATGGAAAGTTCATTGTAGTTCAATCCCCAAAGGCTTGATGTTCTTTAGCACTATTTTTTCACTAATAAATATTTTTAAAACAAATTAATGGCCTATATAACTCATAATTGTTAGACATTATACACTTATTTCATGTTGTGTGAATCAACATAAAAAAAGCAGAAAAATCCACATTTTGCAGAAAAGTGAAATAATGGAAGAAATATAGAAAGAGATGAGCTAAAAATGCAAAATTTTATGAATTTGCTATTTGCCATTCAGAATTTCTGGCTGTCATGATAGGAACTGAACTAACCTCTTCTTCGCTAATCCATACTTCACAGTGTTTAAATTTTCAGGACTTCCTTCTGCCTTGGACTCTTGTCCTTTCCATGGGCCTCAGCCCAGTGGCCCTACCCTTGCTCCTGGTTAAAACCCATTCATGCCCTAGTACTGGCCCTTCCTCACTGCTTTTTCCTCTCAAGCTCCATGTCTCCATCCAGCTTAGTCCTATATGATGGCAGTGTCTGCACTCCAGTCTACCTGGTGCTGGTGTCTCCCTTCATTCCCATGCACGGATGTTCTATAGGTAAATCGCCCACTTCCCCCACCAGCACGCCTCCACTTCCCCACTTGAATGACAGAGAATACCCACTAATCTCTTTGTCAAATGAAGTTAGTTTTTCCTTTCAATAGCATTATTTTTTCCCTTACCTCCTACAACCCTCTAGGGGTGGATGGAGGGGTCTGCATGTTTTTCATTCCTCATTGCCAATTCCATACCACTGTTCCAATTGAATGATACATTTTTTGTGTGTGTGTGTGACCCATCAGTCACTCAAGGACAGTGATGAAAAATGGGCCAAAGAACTTAGAACTGTTCTAAATGAATGTTGTTTTAGGCTGAATAATGGCCTCCAAAGATTCCAGGTCTTAATCCCTGGAAACTTTAAGTGTTGCCTGTCATGGCAAAATAAAAATAAATAAATAAATAAATAAATAAATAAATAAATAAATAAATAAATAAATAAATGTTGCAGATGAGATTAAGTTAAGGATTTTAGGAGGAGAAGAGGATCCTGGATTATCCAGGTGGGCCCTGATGCAATCACAGGTATACTTATGGGACAGAGGGGTTCTTACCAGGGAGATCTGAGGCAGAAGAGGAGAGAAACGTGACCCCTGAAGCAAGATGCTGCACTGCTGACTCTGAAGGTGCTCTTACCACAAGCCAAAGGGTATGAGAAATGAAGCTCTACATGCTGGAAAAAGCAAGAAGACAGTTTTTTCCCTCGGGTCTCTGGAGGCAGTTTGGCTCTGCCAACACTTTGAGTCCAGCCCAGTGAAACAGACTGTAGACTTCTGACCTCCAGAACTGTAAGAGAATAAATGTGCATTGTCTTAAACCACCGAATTTGTGGTAATTTGTGGGAGATTAATGCAGAATTCATAGATAACTTCTAATAGGGAAATTTGGGAAGTAGGTGGGGTCAAAGAAAGATGGTATCTGAGCTCTCCCTAAACACTGCTGCTTAATTAATTTCTCTAAAAATATAACACCAATCATATTCTTAATCCTTCTTAAAACAACCTGTAGATTAGATTTTTTTTCTTGGCTAACTGTTCAAAAGCCTAATTTCCTCCAAATTCTGGTTACACCTCCCTTTCAGCCCTCTTGCTTCCTGCTTGTCTTTTTACACCAAACCAGGCACAGCCCTGTCTCTTGCATCCCACATGCAGTTCCCTCTCCCCACTAGACTTTTGGTCATCGTCCCCCTGCAGCCTCACTGCCCTCCCTCTTGGCCACCATACCTCACCTGTCCATCAAGCTTAACCACATGCCACATCCTCATGAATTCTTTCCTAATTCCCTCTGCAGAATTTATTTTCTTTTCTTGAATGCCTGGACTAATTTATGATTCTTTTCTCTTGACCCCTATTATATTCAACTTTTCCTTAGAGTTATAGGTCATAGTAGTTAAAAGTATACACTCTGGAGCTAGATTTCCTGAAGTTGAATTCTTACATGTATTTACTAGATTGAGTGACCTTGAGCAAGTTACATAATCTTTCTGTGCTTCAGTTTCTTCATCTGGAAAAAAAAAAACAACAGAGATAAAAATCACAACTAACTTAATGGTTGATTGTAAAGATTAAAAGAGTTCATGAACTCAGTGCCTGGCACATCGAACATGTCCAATAAAGACCATGTATTGCTTTTAATTATGCATTACTTTGCCTTTTAACTGTGAGTTCCTAAATGGGAAGGCCTTACGTCTTATGTATTTTTGTCTTCTCCCTGGTTCCGTATGTCAATGTATTGCATTGAGTAGGTGCTCAGTAAACTTTAGTTTTAATGAAACAAGCAAGATCCCATGTCCTGGTAAGACAATAAAAAATGTCAAATCTATAATGCAATCAATATTAAGGAAGAAATATCACTCTCTTACTTTCTCGTGTGCTGTAGACTGCTCATTCCACCATAGCTTGCTGCAGTCTTGCCTGTGTGACTGGGACTGCCATCAAAGATCACCAATGGCTTCTTACATGCTGAGTTCAAGGACATGTAGGTCTCACTTTACTGCTGGTCATTCCCTTTTTCTGGAATCTCTCTTCTCTTCTTTTACTCTATTTACACCACTTTCTGTTGGTTTTCCTCCAATCTCACTGACTTTACCTTTTCTGTTCCCTTTATGGGTTCTTTTTTCTCTCCACAGTTCTAATGTTGTGCACTCAAAGGTTTAATTTGAGATTATTTCCTTTTATTCTGCATATTCTTTCTGGGAATGATTGCCACTTTTATCATTTTCACAACTCCCCATATGCCGGATGCTGATAACTTCCATATTTATATTTAACATAGATATCGTCCTTAGATTTCAGGCTCAAATATCTAGCTGAGTGCTGGACAGCTCATCCTCAATATTCTATAAACATCTACAATTCCAGAGCATATACCAAAAATAGCACACTACCTTCTTTTCCACTAAACAAGGCCTTCCTTTTGTATAGTTTCATCTCTGTTGGAGGTACTACCATTTACTCAGACACTGGGATTTAGTCTTGACCCTATCTCTCACTCAAATCCTGTAGCTAATCAATCACTAAGTTTCACTGATTTCATGAGCTAAATACCTGTTGGATTCATCCTCAAACGGCTGTCCTTCCTAACATTGTCTTAGGTCAGCATCATGTCTTACCTTACCTGGCTTTCTACATGAACATTCTAATGTTTCATTTCCCCCGAATCCTCTTTCCTGACAGCTTCAAGAATGATCACCTGTGAAGCACATGCTTAAACCTCTGCCTAACAGTCCAGG
Organism: Molossus molossus; assembly: GCF_014108415.1. NCBI lineage: Eukaryota > Metazoa > Chordata > Mammalia > Chiroptera > Molossidae > Molossus > Molossus molossus. The sequence goes on from NW_023425351.1 coordinate 24,964,375, forward strand.
AGTGGCTCCCTGTTGCCTATAGATAACGAGGGTATTTAACATGGTATTTGTTCCCTGATTTGGCCCTGGCCCACCTCTTCAGGGTCCTCTGTGCTCTCTGCCTCACTTCATGCTTCCAAACACAGGGCAGCCTTCAGTTCCGTCCCCCATGGCATACAATTTCCCATCACTGTCCCTTCTGTCCCTTCTGCCCGACACAACTCCCATTTCTTTTGGCTAACTCCTCCACAAGTTCAGGTGGAGCTGCGGGGAAGCTGAGAATTCTGGGGTATGTTCTGGAAGCTGGGAGTACCGGGCCAAGCTAAAGCGCTAGATGGGGCCTGGAAAAGGAACTCTCTCATCTCATTGACAGTGGCCAGTTGCTTTTGTTTCCTAAGGCTGCTATAACAAATTCCCACAAATTAGTAGGTTAAACAACACAAGTGAATTATCTTATACTTGTGTAGGTCAGAAGCCCAACACAGACTTCACTGGGCTAACGTCAAGGTTCCTGCAGGCTGCATTTCTTTCTGAAGGCTCTATACATCTCCTTGCTTATTCAGACTACTGGCAGAGTTCTGTTCCTTGTGGCTGGAGGACCATAGGCCTCATTTTCCTGTGGCTGTCAGATGAGGGTTGTTCACAGGTTCTAGAGCCACTCACATTCCTTGGTCTGTGGCCCTGCTCCCCCATCTCTAAAGCCAGCAGTGGTGGGTCAGTTCCCTCTCAAATTCTAACTCTTCTCCTCCTCCTTCCCTCTCATGTCCCCGTCCCTCTCCCTTCTCCTTCCTTTTTCTGATTTGAAGAGCTCGTGTGATTAGACTGGGTCACCTGTATAATCCAGGAAAATCTCTCCTTAAGATCCTTGACATTAATATCTCTGTGAGTCTCTGTCCTGGAAGGTGACACATTCTCAGGTTCCAGGAGGCCGTTATTCTCCTTCCACACCAGGGTTGGGACACATGATCAGCAAAAGCCTGAGATCACTTGATTTGAATTCTTTGTCTGCAAAATTCATACTTTATCATTTTTCTTTGTATTATTTTCTTATTTAAATTTCTAACTTTAGCTTTGTACTTTAAATCTAAGGGAGGTAGGAAGGGACTGAGCTCTTTCTGATTCATTTAGTGGGTGCTTCCAGAAATGTTAGGTGTGCAATGACCTTTCGTGGCGTTTACCTGGAGGTCTGATGCAAGGAAGCTTTCACAGGTGTGCCAGTTATGGACGAGTTCCTGGAAAGCCATACACAAGGCGACTGAAAATCAGTAGAGGGGATTTCATTATTTAAATTTAAAACATTAGCTAAAGATTTAACAATGTTAAATAAACTTCTGAGAAAAGAAACCCATTGTGTGATGGATAACCACAGAAGAAAGCAAGAGGGATTTTTTATTTTTTACAGCAAATACAAACTATTAAACAAAAGACATATTGTGTTAGGAGAAGTGTTAATTCTTAAGATTATTATACAATAAAAATTTATATTTTTTCACATAAACATTATGAAAGCAAAACAATTGAGTTTATTATTTGTTACATTTATTAGTGCTTATGATTTATTTGCTGGGTTAATATTTATTTACTGAGTTATATTCTTTTAGGAAATTGTTATGTTTCTCTAAATATACCAGCTTTAACTTTAAGGGGTTTAGGAACCAATGTACTTTAATTTTCTGCCCTCTAGTGACAAAAATAATGCATTCATGCTTTTATATTGAACAAACTGTGTGCTTTAGTATCAACAAATAAAACTATATTAGAAATCTGGGGACAGAAAATATGATTAAGTTTGGCTATCATTAATGTGCTGAACTTTAGTACAATAAATGCTATTTTTGTTGGGCAAATTTTTTATTCAGAGTCTGATGAATGACTTAAAATTGTTAAGTAAAAGCCAATGTTCTGTTTGTAGCTTTCACTTGGTTTATCTATGATCATTTTAATTATCTTCATAATGAAAGGGTGTATACTATAGAAAACTCTGATAATAACCAGAAAATTGATCATTTTAATTTTTTTAATCTTAAATATCAGTATTAAAGGAATTCTAAACCTAAAAATGACCCTCGCTATTATATTTATTTGAATGTTGAACGTAGGCAATTGTCAGTAAGCAGCCTGAGGGTGTAAACCAGAGGTAAAAATAATCAAACTAGCTGATTGTTATAATAGGGCTAAATAAGGTAGTATTGTTAGGTTTGATTAAGTGTGATGTTAGACATTTTTGGTGTTCTAATTAGTGACTGCATCATTGCTTTCATTTTCTAAACATTTTGGCATTGCTAGGGCACACAGGAGCATATGTGGTATTTGTGCCATGAAATTATCATCAACAAATTTACTGAGTGCTTACTTTGTGCTAGACTCTCTCTTTGGCGCTAAATGATTGAACTGAAAGATGAAGGAGCTCATTCAACGTGCCACAGTCTCAGGCCTTGCTGGAGCTCTGGGTTCCTGCATCCGGAAAGGGTGGCACGAGGGCCGAGAGGGAGGACATGCAAGCTCCAGGGCCAGGTATTTGTGTGACCTCTCTTCATTGGCAATCACAATGGTTCTGCGGTGCCTGTCTTCCCTGAGCACCCTCAGAGTTATCCACTGGCATTCCGTATGACTGAATAGTGTGTGTGGAAGGAATCCTATCCACGGGTGATAGCATGGGAGTTAGGGACCGGCACACTCCACGGTGGGCTCTCACTCACTGCACATTGCTGTGTGCCAGATTCTACATCAGCATCTCTCTGTCTTTCAATAGCCTTGTCAGGTGAGTGTTAACATCCTCACTCACAGAGGAGGCAACCATGGAGAGTGAGACCACTGAAAGGTATGCTTGGAACCCAGGTCTATCTAGCTCCTAGGCTTGTCATCTTTCTATCACTTAGTGCTCATATTATAATTAAAAGAAAAGAAATTACTGATACCAGCTTTAATTTAGGCATTAGAAACAGAAAGTTTCAATGGTATATTCAGTGCATAGGGGAAAACCTAATACATGACAGAAGGGGAAAGCAAAGGAAGTAAAACACCAAATTCTCCTCCCAACAAAACAAATCAATGATTTAGAAAAAAACCTAGGAAAACACTCAACCCAGCGAAGGCAGGGTTTATTATTTCCATTTAAGAGATTAGGAAACTAGACTCAGAATTTTAAAAAATAAAATAAAAAAAGTAAAAAAATAAAAATAGAAAGTTTTGTCCAGAGTCGATTGGTAAATGGCAAAATTGGGACTCAGCACAGGTTTGTCTGAATTCACACCATTTCCACTTTACCACATGCGCTTTTATCTTAAATCACCACACAAGTAGCCTCCTAACTTCTAGGATGTATAAAATGATGGAACAACTTTAGTATAATTTACAGGACGTAAAAATTCTAAATTTATTTAGAAATCTTGGTCCTGCCTATCCACTGTCTTTGAACAATTTCCGTTATCCTGATCCAGAACAGAGGTCGGGATCTCTCGGTGGGCCGTGCCTTCTGATTGGAAGACTCTCGGAGCAGTTGTTCTATTCAGCTGTCCAGTTACTTGGCCACTGGGGCTTCCTCTGAAGGCAGTCCTTGTTGGCCATTCCACATTTTTATAGGGTAATGGGAACAGGATTTCTTCTTAGGAGGAACATTGTTTTTGCTTGGAAGGTCTTGATAAGATCTGGGGACAGAGGACATCCCAGTCAAGGCAGGGCCAGGGCTTCACGGGAGACTGGATGTGGCTTTCCTGAGAATGGGCAGGGATTCTTCTGCTTTGCTCTTAGAGGGGAGGAAGACAAAGAGGAAGGACGTAGAGCTGGTAAGCTAAGAGTCTAGGGCAACCAGAAAGGATAGTGAAACTCCACAGTGGTGAGTGGCCAACAGTGAAGGGCAGTGAGGCCTGGGGTGCCTGTTGACATGACTTCTGTCGCCTCTAAGAAGCTTTGGTGAGTCAAAGGTGCCCCTCCATGCTTTGGGGCATGAAAACCTTCTCCTAGGATCCGTCTCATGGTACTTTCCAGGCAGCTGCCATGGATCTTCAGAGTTTTCACTGAGCCGGGCCCTCCCCGTCATGCCTGTTCTTCACCCTCTGCCTCTCTACACAAGCTCAGACTAGATGCACAGACAACATGGTTTCGTATAACAGATCTTCATGACCAGAATAGGTCAGTGACCAATGCGCCTGCTTCAAAAAACAAACAAAAAAAAACAGATCTCACTTAAAGGGTTGAACACTGGGCATTCAGAGAAAATGTGATGAAGAACATTCTAAGAAAGAGTGATAAGCCATAAGCAGCGTTTTGTAAACCAATTCAGAACTGGCACAGCAGCAAGAAATAATGGTGGCAGGGACTTCCACTATCTGGACACTTGCTGGGGTTCTTTACCTGCTGAGAATGGAGTATCTGAAAATGTATTGATTTTTTTTCTTAATAACAATCTGATCTCTCAAAAGCCACAACCAAGCAGTTAGAGAAATTGCTGCTACTACATTAATTCTGGTCTATAAGAAAGCTTGTAAGTGGCATAGCTAATGAACTGCAAATGTACCTCTTTAATGCTGCCTCCCATTCTTCAGAACTCTCGGTATGGAGACTGAGGGTTTGGGTTGAGGTGGAGGTAGGGAAGGCACTTTTAGAGCTTGTAGCACTTTGCTAACAGGGGGTGTGGGTGGGGGGCTGGGCCTGCCATCAAAACTAGCAGATGACACGTGGTGGTTCTAAAGAGAGTAGTCCAAACAAGGGTGGAGCGACGCTACATGGGAGGAAAGAGAATGGTCAGAACACTCTTAACCTATTTAATATGTAATAATAGTAATCCCCAGAAATGAGGAGCAGAGCTCACTATATCCCCTTTCCTCCTCCTCTACCAAAAAGGCCCTGTTGTCTGGACCCAGATTTAGACTGTGCATGGGGACTAAGGTTGAGGTATATCATGGCCTGGCCTACCTGGCATAGGCAGTCCAGGAAATCATCTGCCAGTTATTTCCACAAAAGGATACATTCTGAGTTCCAATTAGTCGACCTTCCAATACATTTTTGGAATGCAATCAAATTATAAATTGGGAACTGCCTGTAGCTTTCCTGTGTGCTGAGGCAAATAATCTTTTTTAAAATGCACATTAAACAATCATTCAGCAAAAACTTGAAATTCATGTATTCATGTATACTGAAGAAAGTAATATTTATCAAATTTTAGGGACATGGAAGATGCATTGGTTGGGCTGGTATTTCTGGATTAATACTTAAAGGAGACTAACTCAGGGCAAAATAATACTGAAGGGCCAATTATAATTTCAAAATTCTGAATGGCACATCTATTCTAGTTTTAAGAGTTCCTTATGTAGCTATAGGACTGAATTTAGTTCTGCACTTTTGGAAAGTTCTCAGTTTTTTTCTTTGTAAGCTTAACATACATCAATCTCTCTCTCTCTCCTTGCTTCTGTCATTGGCTCCCATTCCTGTGTGTTTTGGCCTAGACTTTCCCATGGTGCATAGCTGTGGTCGTCAAAATCATTTGTATGGTTTACAAGGAGATGTATATTTTAAATCCTATGTTTCATCACATTCACAAGGCTAGGTTTTCAAACCTTGTATTAAAGAAACAAGAAGACTCATTATCAATGTTTAACTCAGAGTTTTGTATTTTTTTTGGTATCATGTTTCTTTTATTCTATCCATTTGTATTCTTTTACATCTGACATCTGCTAGTAATCTATTTATCAATTAAAGTTGAAGTCTATACTTTCTTTTAGCACTATTGGTAGATATTGCTATTTCCAAACAAAAATGTTATTGTCCCAAACCTTTTCTCTTTAATAACATTGCACCTCATTCTGTTAGAGATATAAATAATTTTCCCCTAAAATCGTCTGAGAAGACAGGGTTATACCAACTGAAAGATGTTTTAAAATGATATCTTAAAGAATTACTTCCCAATCACAGGGTCAGGACAGTGTGTGTGTGTGTGTGTGTGGGGGGGGTCAAGGCCAGTGTTGGGGTGGTAGCGACTCTGAAAAATCTGTGGGACCCAAAGCATATTCTCCCCTGGGGGTTCACCTACAGCCTTCCTCTTACAGTCACTGTCTCAGAAAGTGGTTGTTTAAATCTTCCTCTTGAAGGAAGAGAGAGAGGTCTCATTTTTCAGGACAATGCACAACTTTTCACAACTGGCCTTGAGTTTTACTACCAAATGCTCTCATCCATTCTTCTCATTCTGGCTCCTGTCCAGTGTCTCCATATCAGCTTTTGCACACATCTATTATAGCATGTAAGGCCACTGTGTTAGATTATTTTTGTTCAAATAGTGTTTTGCTGTGCCCCCTTTCCACCTAGCTAGGATGTAAACTTAAACGCAGAAACCCTATTTTATTCATTTTTGTAGCCTAAGGTTTCATTCACCGTAAGTACTTAATGGATGTCCGTTAACTGAGAAAAATGGAAAAAAAAAAAAAAGACAAACTATTTTCCTGGCAAAGGAAAGACAAATTTTTTCCTGACATTAATTTATTGGTACCTATTAATAGCATTATAGTTTTTGTCACAGAAACAAGAAGATACCAGGGTTCTTAGAGGTAGGAATGAAATAGAATGTGTAACATTTCATTGCATTTATGAGAAGAGATATTTTTCTTATTCAGATAACCAAGTGCTGTTCAGTCAGGACAAGTCCACAGAGAAGCCCCCAGGGGTTTTGCCTTCAGCTATTGGAGAATAACATGTCATCTTCTATGACAAGAGGGCAGGGTGGGGGCAGCCTGGATGGAAGAGAATCCTGAAATGCAAAGTGGGAAGGCAACTAAGAAGACCTTACCATCTCGGTTTTCTCTTGATTCGGTCCTGTTCCGCCTGAAGAATTTCTAATTCCCCTAAGTTTTGTTTTAGGGTAGAGTTGGTTGGAAAATCATAGACAATGATGGCCGGTGCCTGTGCTTGTATGTTTTCAATAAAGTGACTGGAGGTGGGAGGCAAGATGGTGGGGCAGATGGCCGACCTGGGATGGCTGCGAGGAGGTGGGCCCTCCTCCCCCTCCTGTCTCTGCTGACAAGCTTACACATTTGTCATGGTGTGGAAACAGTATAATAGAGGATGCTTTCATAGGTTGAAAGCAGAAACATAATGATACAACATAAAACTGTGAATGCTGAAACCCACATACTTGAAGCGCAAGAACATGGGGGACTTGGATTACGCTCTGGCATGGATATTCTTACCGTGTCGAATGTGAATTTGAAGTCCTGGGTCTGATACGTGTGTTCGGTATGTGACTGTGTGGTGGGGTGGAGGGTGAAGGCTCCATGGTAGGAACACTGACAATCGCCAGCTGCCTTGCCACAGGGCAGAGAAGCAGCCCCAGGCGTCCACCTCCGTCTCTGTGGAGCGCTGACCTGTGGGATTCTGCCAGGAGGCTGGCAGAGATGAGAGCAGCATCCCTGGAATTTCCACCTGTGGAATCCCAATGAGACATGGCTGGACCACTGGAGAACTGGGGTAAGGAGGAACAAGGGACTCTGGGGACACAGAGCAAGAGCCCTAAATGTCGAATCACAGAACACAGCCGTTTAACCCCTGAATGATGCCCAGTAGCAGTGGACCTAACTGAACCTCTGTCTTGTTGATGATCTGGCTGCTCTGTCATCTTAGACATCGATGAAATGGGGTTGAACTATTCAGTCGCCGAATCAAAATCCCAACAATTTATTGTAGTAAAGCATGTATTTCTGTGGAGAATTTTTAAGGAAAATTTCATGGGAATTTTTAAGCCCAGTATTTCAGTTCTTGCTGCAAGAGAGCAGCCCCGAGTGTCCAGGTTTCAGTGGTCTGGGGAGGAAGGCACACAGAGCCACAGGTTTGCTCCGACATTGAAGTGGAAAGCCGTTGCCCTGTTGAAGGAGCAGTGTGTGAGTTACATCGTTCCTTGCAGTCTGCTATGGGGCTTCACTGGAGGTCACTTTCTGGATGAAATGTCATCAGAAGGGAAGCAAATTGTTCATGGATAAATTCATTCTCAATGAAAAGATTGTATGACATGTATTTAATAAAAGCAGACTTAAGCAGTTCAAAGCTGTATCAATCTGGTGTTAACTCCTTTGGAAAACTTTTTCCACTCTTATTAAACTATTAAATGTGTGCTCTTCTACCCAGAGCAGAGAATTGTTTCTATTAATAATGAGGTTTAACTTTTGGTTATGCTTACTGGTGTTTGTTTTTTGGTGAAATTCCTGTTTTTTGGCTTTGCTAAATTTTCTATTGGGGTGTTTTATGTATTTTTATCCTTATTGAGATATAAGAGCTTTTTCTATATGGAGGATATTAACCCCTAGTTTGACATATGTATACTGCAATCTCCTCTCCACACTCTGGGTTTGTTTTTTACCTTTTAAATGTATAACATTGTGTCATATAGAAAATATACAGTTTTAGTAGTCAATTAATCTTTTCCTTTTACAAATTCTGTTTTTGCACGCATAGTTGATTTCTTGTAGCTCTTTTACTGATATCTTTCCAGACTTCAGTATATGTTAATTTAAATGATTACCTTGTCTCAGATAATATGGGGAAGACATTATCTCATTAAAATGGTCAGTCAGCGTTCTTCCTAAGGTTTCTGTGTCTGCCTTCTCAGTGAGGTATATATACAGTTACTTTTTTTTTTTTTTTTTTTTACAAATGCCCCAATGCACTCTTGATACCTGCAGCGTCTTTTAGTAGAGTAATGAACAGTTGCTATTTTGCTGAGATTATTAAAAAAAAAAATTAGAGGATTTAGTGTAACAGGCTGGACGTCTTTTTGTGAAGATTAGAGAGACTCTGCACATCTTTTTCTGAAAGGTGATCTTGCCGGAGAGAAATGATAATGATAGAAAGAAAAGGCCTTTTTCGCATTCTGTGGGCCCTCGGTGCATTTTAATCCTTATTAAAGAAGAAGTCCAAGACAGCCTTTCCAGAAGGAGCCGATCATAATTACAGCTCCATCTGGAATACGTTGAGGGCCGGCATCGCAGCTGCTGAGCATTATTGCACGAAACGCACACTGGAAAAGCTACACTGAAACACGGTTTAGTAAACGTGGCTCTGTGGGAGTCCTTTCGTGTTTCTTATACCAAGAGCCCCCACGCCTTATTCCTTTAAACCTTGGTTATACATTTTTTATGCATTGGTATTGTATGAAACCTTTTGAGTTGTTGGCGTGCCCTAGTGATCCGTGATAGAGGCATGACAATTGGTTTTTGATCTTTATCTTTGGGCAGTGGGCTTGGGTTATTATGAACTGGGGGAAGTTAGAAATTGAAAATTTAGTGGCTTCTAGGTGACATATTGCTGGGGGGCTGGTAAAGTGCATGATGAGCGCAAGAAGCCAAAGGGCATTGGGACTGAGCACACTTATCACCGACATCTTCCCCAGAACAAGTTGGTATGTTACTGGCACTCACAACAGAGATCAGGACCCAGGAGGACCAGAGACCTGCTTGTTATTTCGAAACTGGAATGAGGTCTTAATGTTGCCTTGGCAACAAAATATGAATACTGTATTTTAATGGTTAAGATTTTTTTCTCCTCTTAGCAGTCTATGTAACTCACCCACAGTTTGCACCAGTAGTGACCGAACACAGTGAAGACCAATGCAAAACCAAACTGACAGGCAGGAGAGAAAAAGCACGTCACTGAAATCTAACATAATTTCACATTCCATTTTGGCTCATATTTCCTATTTCCACCTTCACTCCAGTTCAATGCCGAGAGCGCTGCAGTAGTACAGGTTGGTCACAGCTCCAGGTGAAGCTGGTGCAGACAGCAGCGCGAGAGCCGCACCCTGGCTGCCCTGCTCCTCCCCTGGCTGCTCAGGGTGCCAGCAGCTTCCACAGGGAGACAGGTAGAGGGCACCCTTTGCAGTGGCCAGATAAGGAGACCAGGGCGGTTGCTGGCATGCCTTCTGGGTCTTTGAGGGAGGATATCCACATGGGAACATTGCATTCTTTTTTGAGGCTTCGGGCTCAAAACCCATTGTAGTCTCTGGGTGAATTTGGCACCTGGCAATGTCATGAATAATCTGCTCACTTTGGGCAAGCCCTAGTGGTATGGATGCTGCCTCTTTCCCTAGGCTCTCTGCTCCCCACTCGTTACTCTTGGATAGGAAGGGCCATGTGAAAACTTCCCAAATGCAAGGTGACACCCTAATTATAGGATGGAACAATTCTAAAGGGCCTGGGGATGAATTGTTTTATTCAGTTTACAGAGCCAAGCCTGGGAGACATTACAGATCCCCAAGCAGCTGTGCCTTGGCCTAGAACAGGGAGTGATGCCACCAACTTGCCAAAACATGGAAAGCAGAGCTTAGAAACACGCAATTCAAAGTCGTTATGTTAATCAGTGGTTAACAAACAGCTGTTTATTTTCTTGGTAGTTATGTGTGGTAAGGCAGGAAGAGATTTTCCTAACCAGGTATCAAATCGCTGAATTAACTGCAGAGATCTAGTCCAAAAAATATTCTGGACTTCAGGAGGAAGAGCTCGGTAGTGAAAGGGCTTTAGGGAAGAACTCATGCAAAAGTTTATTTATAAGAATTCTATAGCTTCTCATACAGTGTATCGTCAGAGGCAGAGAGGTGGGCAGAAAGGATAGACTGCCTGCTAAAGACTGAGCTGCGTGTTACTAAGCACTAGGAAGAAAGGAGAAAAAGGCTGAGATAGAACAACTCTACAGATATTTATAGAGCCTCAACTAGATGCCAGTCACTGCTCCAAGCGTATAGAAAATGCTAGTAAACAAAGCTGACAAAGATTTCTGTTCTTATGTGCCTTCTGCTTTAAATGTTGCCAAGTTTGTAACTTATTTTGCTCTCCAGGTAGAGTGAGCACATTAGTGTGTTCCTGTGTGTATTCATGTGTGGTAGTCATTGACATTGTCCTTTGCTATAAAATTTCCGTTTGAATTCTACAATATGGTAGAGAGCAATAAATGCCACAGAAAAGAGCGGAGCACAGGAATCTAGCGGGGCGGGACAGGGTGCCAGCACGGGTTGGGGCGTGGAAAGTGCCCTCTTCCTGGTCACAGAGGACCATCTTTTTTCTGCATCCTCACATGGTGAAGAGAAAATGAGCAAGTTCTCTGGTCTCTTAGAAAGACAATAATCCCATCATGAGGACTCTACCTTTGTGACTTTATCTAAACCTGATTAACCCTCAGAGGCCCCACCCCCAAATAGCATCACAGTGGCAGTTAAGGTTTCATAATATAAATTTTGGGGAGACACAAACATTTAGTCCACAGAAAGGTGGCATTCCTACTTGTGGATGAAGACCCAAATCCTTGTTTAAATCAGGAAATGGAGTGTCAGTGATTCCAGGAGCAGACAAAGAAGGTGGCCTCACCAGCATGCACATCACGTAGGTGACACATCCCACCGGCAGGCAGATTTTCACTGCAAACTATTTGAATGTGAGTGGCTTGAACCACCTGCTGGTTTGCTGAAACCCACACTTGAGCCATCTGAGACTATGTTGGGGGCTGCGCTTCTGGACCCCACCCTCTGTGTCACAGCTTTATGTTTGAGATCAAACAGATGTTGGATCTTCCCCTCCATCTACTCAGTAAGAACCTAGAAGGATAAAGCTCAGTGTAACCAATTCTCTAGATGATTCTGATGCTCATCCAGATTTAGGAAACTTTAGCCTTTTACTAGGTGGAGCCTTGGAGTAAATGTCCTTGAAATAATACCTTGAAGCATTTCAGAGGCTCCTGGAAACAATATCAAAGAAACATTTGTCAGGACACCTAAGGAGACCAATTCGATCAGTGGGAAGGGTTGGAGAAGTGGCTGAGATATATTTTTAGTAAGCCATGGTCAAGGGGTATCACTTGTTAATACCTAGGAATGTGCAGGCAGCATTAATATAAGTGTTATCTTTATCCTGTAGTTGATATAGTTCATTACAATTTGTTCCTAATTATATTTGTGTCTTCAGAAACTAAAAATTGAACTACCAAGTAAAAATTACTAGTCTTTTACAAAAATGAATATTATGTTGGAATAAAATACTAGATGGAATTTTATGGTACTTAGAAAGAATTCAATGTAACTTGCTAACTTAAACTTCTTTAAAAGACTGTTTTAAGCTACTCTCGACACAATTATCTATTTATTTATTTATTTATCCTCACCCGAGGACATTTTTTCGTTTTTTGTTCAGATAGAGTGGAAGGGAGAGAGAGGAAGAGAAAGAGAGAGAAAAACATCAACGTGAAAGGGACACATCAAGTGGTTGCCACCCGTACGACCCAACCAGGGCGGGGGGACAAACTGCAACCGAGGTACGTGCCCTTAGTGGGAACCGAACCCGGGTCTCTCTAGACCGCAGGCCGACTCTTTAACCGCTGAGCCAAAGTGGCCAGGGCACGACACAATTATTAACAGTTTCTATTTTGCAATATAAAAAACTAGTTAGAAGTTACACGTAGTTCTAAAAACATATTTTTGAGAAATAAAATTCTGAAACACCTTGTTATATTGTTTTAAATTCACTTGAACAAATGTGAGAGGAAAGTAAAATCATTATTAATTGTATTGGAGTTGTCCAGAGACTAATACAACCATGCTTCCCCAGAACCATACTGTAATGTAAAGGTTATAAGGAATTAGCTTTTGTGATCATGGAGGCCTGTGTTTATGTCAGCTCTTCCTGGGGTTTTCCAAGGCTGCTCTACCCTGTCCTCACTCCTGAATGAAGGGCTCTACCCCTTCCTGGTTATACATAGTAGAAAACAGCCAGGTTTGCAAATTTAAAAAGATGTTATAATTATATAAAGTGAATGTTATAATCTGACGTGTTATAATTGTTGTGTTGTTATGACATCTGACACCAATAGAATCTATATTTTACAAATATTCACAACCATCTTTTGTTGTCTTGATTTCCTTCTTGTCTTTCAATTTTCCTCTATAATCTTCAGGAGTGTGACTGACCATGTGATCTTGCTTCTGAATTAAGAAATTATACACCTTAGTCACAGTAGCTCTTTTTAGCCAGTAAAGAGTAGAATAAGCATTGGTTCCCTAGCATGGAAATAACCACTGCCCCATAGGCAGAAAAAATCCAAACTAACTACTTTTATGGTAACATTTTTTATTTCCAGCATTTTATATATTATAGTTCTCTTCCATTACCATAAGAAACTCCTATTTTTAATCTCATTTTCTCCTTCATTTGAAATCCAATTGAGATGTGAAAGAACACAAGTTGCATTATTGAAAATTGCAGAATAAATATGGCCACTAAAATGGTCTGAGAAGTAAAAGAGCCGAAAAACCAGCTGAGGGGAAATCCAATCAGATGGCCAACGTCAGGAGGAAGTGAGGTAGTGGTGCTCCATTTGTGTTCTAAATTCTCTGTACTAAAAGGTGGTTTCGATAGCACCCAGATAATTTATCTGTTGTTACTGTGTGTGTATGGGTGTATGGTTTTGTGGATATAAAACATAATGATCAGAATAATTTTTAATCAATGGATAGCTCCGAAGTATTTTCCTGCCATGAAGGATAAATAAACATGGCAATTGTGTGTGGGTTATTAAAAATATTAATGTATTTGATTTACTCAACATGCCTTTCTAATTCCCCTTGTCAATGATGGGTGAATTTTCACTTTCTGATTTCAAAAGAGTGAGGCTACCTAACCTACGGCAGTAAGAGCCTGGAACCGAAAGATCTAGTGAATGCAAAGTTACCATACTGCCAGAAAATTTGGCACTTTACTGCCTTGAAAGACACATTCTAGATATTACTATTGTGGCTACAAATGAAAATGGGACAAGACAACTCATGTTTTCAAGTTGTATACCCAAAGCACATGAACACTCAGACTAGTTATGTATGTATAATTTTAATTATTAGCCACTTCCAGAGATAAGGAATGAAAGAATCTCTCAGCGCATGACCTCACATATAAAAAGAGGAGGTGTGAATGTAAGATAATAGAAAGGTTAGAGTAGAGAATAAGATCAGTGAAAACTGGGATAACTGAGACAGGCTTTGTAGTGGGACTTGGGTCCCCAGGTCTTGCAGGAAGAACAAGATTTGTGTAGCTGGAAAGAGGGTGCAAGGGCCAGACCTAAACATCAGAGTAGCAACTGAAGAGGCACAGACTTAATAATGTGCACGGTAAATCATATGCAAGTAGTATGATAAATAATAATAATTAAAAAAACAACAACCAACAGTGCGTGTTCAACCACACACATCTGGAGTTAAAAGTGACTCCTTAGGGGCCACTCTGAGTCAGGAGTGGAATGTACTTTAGCGAATATTACAAAGAGGAGTTAGAGATTCTTCACAATTCAATATTTTTCTTTCTTGAGAAAAGCAAATACTATCCAAGAGTTATTTAATTAATTATTTAGCATAAAAATTCAAGAATATAGGAACACAAATCACTACATGTTGATTTAATATTATACCAATTTAATAAATCATAGCAACTTCCTCTTGAAGCATGATGTAAATGAAATATAATTTCTTTAAAACGTCCAAATTCCATTACTAGATTGTCAGTTTCTTTCTGCAAGGACCTGCCTCTGATTAATTTTTGTTTCCTCCAGAGCATTTGCATATAGAATCTATTCAATCAATGCATGTTTGGTGGCCATTACATTAATAATAGCTTTAAAACTTAATAAATTAGTAAAAGATTTGAATTGGGCAAGGAAGAAAGCCCCTTGATTAGAAATTATATTGATGGTGAATAGTAGACATTTTGGGGGGGCAGTGTACTTGATAACTTTGAGCATCAGATAGAGCACAAGTAAAATATAAAAAGTATCAGAATGAAGTCAATGGGAGAAGTTTGAAGAATAATTTTGTTTCAGAAGGGGAGAGATAGCCCCACCAATGTGCTTCAGTGGACTGAGCATCATCCCATGGACTGAGAGGTCCCAGTTTGATTCCTGGTCAGGGCACATGCCCGGATTACAGGTTCAATCCCCACTAGGGATATGCAGGAGGCAGCTGATCGATGTATCTTTCTCACATTGATGTTTCTATCTCTTCCTTCCTCTCACTTTGAAGAATCAATAAAAATGTATCTTAAAAAAAGGGTAGAGATAGATGAAGTCACAGATTTGGATGAATTTTAGAAATAAAGAAGGAGAGGAAAAAAATTAGAGCTAAGGAGTAAAAATCATAGAGTGTATCTGCAATAATGGAAAGAAAGTTAATTGTTACTTGCAAAAGTGTGATTTCTTGATTAGGTAAAATATGAGAAATAAAATAAGATTAAATTGATTTTATTATAATTATGTTTAAAATTTTAGAACCGCCCTGGCCGGTTTTGCTCAGCGGTTAGAGCGTCGGCCTGCGGTCCAGAGAGACCCGGGTTCGGTTCCCGCTAAGGGCGCGTACCTCGGTTGCAGTTTGTCCCCGGCCCTGGTCTGTCTTGCGGGTGGCAGCCACTCGATGTGTTCCTTTCACATCGATGTTTCTCTCTCTCTCTCTCTTCCTCTCTCTTCCTCCCACTCTACCTGAACAAAAAATGGAAAAATGTCCTCAGGTGAGGATAAAAAAAAAAAAAAAAAATTTTAGAACCGAATCAGTTTTGTTTATATGCACACATACACATACATACATACTTACATAATTTATATTACAGATATACTATTCATAGTATATAAATAAACAATTAAGATAAACTCCTGTTAATACTTAATGTTAAAGCCATCTATTTGCCTTGGAAATATCAGAACTCTGTCCATTTTTCCACTACATAAAAAGTGGAAAGTATTTATTGCCTTTTCTTTTTCAGGTTCACTATGCTTTCAAAGAATATGCATTTTTAATTTTATTTCAACAGAACATCCATGGAAAGCTTGAACCTCCATTTCTTTATCTTTGTCAGCCTTTTTATTTACCCAGTAGACATTTCTATGAAATCCATTTTTACTACTGTATGACCAGAGCAATGTTATTGGTCAAGTTTAAGAACATCCTCGGTGTAATTTCAGAAGGAATTTACAGAGACCATTTCAGGTCCATCATGTTTTGGAGGGAAAATGTTAACACCCTCACGTCTTGCTCCCAAAGCAAGTTTCCGGGTAGGAGTGAGTTACTTATTTTTTGAAGGAGCATTAAGTCTTTTAGACCTCTAGTTACTTGGTAAATTACCTCTTTCATTGCCCAGAACAATGCTCAGAGATTTCAAGGAATCGATGCGCTAAAAGTAGAAAACTGCTAAGAAATCCATTATGTAGGTAGTTTTCTTCCAATTTTATTTTAAATAAAGTGTATTATATGTATGAATGTATGTATGTAGGTTTTATAAGTGCATATGTGCACTTATATATAAGGGTATTTCAGTTGTACATTTGTATTAGAATGAGTTAGGCTATGGGTTTTCCTGCTGCAATAGCAATTCAACATAATAATGGCTTGACTAGATCCAGGTTTCTCAACCTGTGACATTTGGAGCCATACAATTCTTGGTTGTGGCAGATGTCCTGTGTTCTGTAAGACATTTATCGGCATCCCTGGGCTGTACCTATAGATGCCAGGAGCAATGACACCCTCCCAGTGTGACAACCAAAAATGTCTCCTGACATCGCTCAATGTCCCCTACTAAGAGTCACTGAGCTAGACAGAAGTGTATGTTCTCACACATGGAGAGTCCAAGCTGGCACAGTGCCTCTGCTCTGCATCAGGAGCCCAGACTCCTTGCTTTGCTGTCTCTAGGACCTGCCCTCATCACATGGGCCCATGGATCCCACTCAGGTATCCCCATTCAAGGAGGGCAAGGACAATGGTGTGCTGGTGAACTGACTCTCTATAAAACAAACAAACAAACAAACAAACAAACAAACAAACAAACAAGATCCCCGATTGCCAGAGAGGTGGATAATGATAATAATTATAACAACACATATAGTACCATGTGTCAATTTGCACTATCTAAATGCTTTTTATATTTTCGTGCTTATTTAATCTATACTATAACCCTATGCATTAGGTACCATTATTATCCTTATTTTTACATGAGGATATTGAGGCACAGATAAGTTAAATAACTTACCCAAAGACACACAGCAAGTAAGAAGTAGGACCAAAATTCTTAGAGATTATCTTGTTTAATCCCTTCTGTGCATTCATCTCCATTTCCTTCTATATTTTCTCCTGTATGGGGAAGCTGGAAGGGTAAAAACTACATTTCCCAGATTCCTTTGGAGCTGAGGTTCTGGGTAACTCTGCCTTGAATCATTAGCTTCAACACCTGAAGCAGCTTAGTGGCAGCTATGATAGCAGTAGGAACAGCTATTTCCTGGCCACATCTAAGGTGGTGTGATCTTAAAACCAAAAATCTAGAGGCAGGTCCTCCAGAACTTTCAGAGATCTATAAGAGCAATTTTGGTATTAATCCCATTCTGCTTTAAATGCCTAGAGGGGTTTGTTTTCTGCGCTAGATGTTACAGATGACAACATTGAAGATGAAATGGGATAAATATGATTGTTCCAAGGTCATAAAAAGCCAGGACTAGAATTAAACTGTTTCAGCCTGGTAAGAGTAAATAATAGTGGAATTTGGATTTGAGATTTAAACTTAGGTTTGCCACTTACTGATTCTGGAAACTTGGTAGGCTTTTAAACATGTCCTCATGAAAGATGGAGATAACATTTCCCTTTTAGAAAACTTGTGAAGGTGGAATGGTTTATTAGGATTTGGTTTGGTGCTCATGACAGATCTAAAGTAAAAGCCACTTGAAAGAGGAAAGGTTATTTCTCTGTAATGCGAAGGTGGCAGTTGTGTGAGCTTCAGAGTCCCAGCTCCTACCACGTCCCATAACAGTCGTCAACATTTAGCTTTCACTTGTGCCCTGAGCTGACTGCAGTCATGCACCACATGAGGACAGCCCCTGCCTAAAGGACCACATACAGGACGGTGGCCCCATAAAATTATAACGGAATATAAGCAGTAGATTTGTTTGCCACATTGAAAGAAAAGGCTGGACCCGACTATGAGACTATTATGTTGAGTTTACTGTGAGCTCCCAGTAGATAGACGAGGGAGCTCAGCATGCCGTCCACTCGCCAGGTGCCCAGATGAGGCTGGGGCTCAGTTGGTGGGTGAGGGAGCAGGGGCCCAGGGCTCCGCAGGGCCCACACACATGCACATGCACTCACACTTACCTCCCTCCAGTTCTCTTTCCTGCCAGGCCCATTCCTCCATCTCAGTCGCTCTCTCTCCCCCTCCCTCCCGCTCCCCTTTCTCTGCCCCCCACTCCTTTAATTATTTTTCCTCTCAAGCTTTATCTCTCAGGGTCTCTTTTAATCTCTCCTTTCCCTTTTTCTTCCTTTTCTGTGCCTCCCCTTCTGCCTCCATCTTCCCTCCCCCTGACATCTCTCCCAGCCAAGGTGCCTCCCTCCGTTGCCCGCACTCCATGCTCACACACACACATACACACATTTTTCTCTTTTACACTGCACTTTTCTATGTTTAGAAATGTTCAGGTATTCAAATACCACTGTGTTATAATTGTCTGCAGCATTCATCCCAAAGAAAAGAAAACTAAGAACTTATATGCACGTATGCATGAATGATGGACATGGACAACAAAGCTGGGGACAGGGCGGGGGGGGGAGGGGAAGGGAGGAATCAGTGGGGGGGAAAGGAAAAACATCTGTAACAAAAATAAGTAAATTAATTAATTAAATAAATAAATAAAAAAAGAAAGAAAGAAAAGAAAACTAAATGTCTGAGCCGGTGCCAGAGGTATTTGGGATAGAAGAGTCTTCTCTGTACCTGTAAACACATACTGTATTGGCCACTGGTTTCCCATATACAGGGTGGTGACTGGTTAGATTTGCTGGAAACTAAGCATTTCTATTTTTTGTAAAATCAGCCAAAAACCATTGAGGATAAATAAGCAGGGGTAGCTTGGCCTGCTTACTAAGACAATTACAATATTTCATGATTTTGGAGGGGACTTTGGATTGCAACTGTTAATACTGTACTGCTCTTGATGAGGACAGAAAGATATCTATACCTCTCTGAGAATTTTCTACTTATGTAATTGATCACACCACATGGAACTTTTGAAGTGTCTCTGTCTAGAGAAACTGGTGTGTGTCATGAAAGAAGATATAGCAGGTCCTCCAGTAGAGTTGTTTTATTCAATGTCATTATGTCATGTAGTTATAACATTGACTGGAAAAAAATAGAGTCCAGGCAGGGACCGCCTGCACATGTGCGTGGCGCCTGCACATTCTCCCCAGTCGGCATGGGTTCCCCCCACATCCCAAAGAGGTGCAGGTGAGGGGACTGGCCTGTGCACACTGTCCCAGTCTGAGTGAGTGTGGGTGAGTGGCAGGCACTGTGATGGAACAGGTCCCTGCCCAGGGTGGGTGCCGCCTTGCGACGTAAGCGGCCAGCATAGGCTCCAGCCACCGTCACCCTGAACTGGAATACGCGGGTTGGAAAATTATTATCACTTGTTTTCATTCATCTTTCTTAAATGTATGTCTAGCTCACGTTGATTTCAGTGTTTAATATTGGGAGTGTTTTGGGTCTTTATTTAGAAGTCTGGTGATAATTCTGTGCCAGAAATATGCCTTAGGAACTTCACTCTTATTTATATCAACTAGTCTATGGTGAATTTGGTTTCCTTATGAGAGGTTTCATTGGAAGTTGCACTTCTAAGAACCCATCCAGGACGTTAACTGAGGACTTAATTGTATTTAAATACCTTCCCTGGCTCCCTGCATGGCCAGCTCCCTGACGGGGTTCAGCTGTGACTTCTTCCTCCCTGCACTTGACGCAATCAGTATATGAAGAACTAATACCTGGCATTTGGGGGGATTTTGGAATCCCTCAGCTGTGTCCTGGGCCACACAAGTCATTTTCATATTTTAAGTTCCACACATTTTACTTTAAAATTCATTTAGAAACCGAGAGTGCTGGTAAATACTAAAAAACCATAAAAATCTCCATGTTTGCTTGGTAAATGTGTTTTTATCCTACCGTTTAGCCCTGGCAGTTCAACTATTCTCCCAGAGTAAGTAATGATGGAGAAGAAGTGTCAACACAAAGAAAAGTTCAAGATGCTTTCAAATTGGGCAAAAGTTGAAAGTGCAACGGTAAGGACAAGAAATTCCCTAACAATGCCCCGGACCGTCCTTAAATTAAACGGGCTGTCAAATGTTGCTTTGTCTTTTGCAAGAAAGAAAAAGAACTAAAGTTAATAGTTCAAATTGAAAAATAAACAAAAAAGGATAAAATTCACTTTTGTAGCAAGATGCCCAGACTAAAACGCAGTTCTTCAAATCAACCAATGAACCAAACAAACATACAGCTAAGTTGATGAGTAGACGCTAAGGCAAACTCCGACTTCCAACTTGCCTGCCAGTCGTATTCCTCTGGCAAAAGAGAGAAACTTACCTTTGGACTACGCTTTTGCTTTTGCGGACAGTCATCAATAGACTCTTTCTTTACACAAATAGTTATGAATCACTCTACTGTTCTTCAGGAGACGGTAAAGTGATTCGAACGCGGATGTGTAAGAGTAAAAACCAGGTTGTTGACTTTGTGATGTGAATTCCTTTTGTTTTAGCCAGCGTGCCATTCTTGCCAAATATAAATCTTTGGGAAATATTGCTCTTCTCTGCAAAGGTCTAGCCCAGGTGCATGGTGCTCATAATGTGGAGAGACATGTGTAACCAGACACCCACAGGAAACAAGGCGGCATGCAGGCAGGAGATTCTCCTCACTCTAGAGCAAATACGCTCGGAGTTGCCTGCTAAATGTAGCCTGGGATTATGCTCCAGGTTCTTCCCCATGACAAAGAATGATCTCGCTCCAAATGCTGTGAAACCCTGTTATAGGTGAAAAAACTAGGCCTAGAAAGGTTAAGCCAAGTGTGCAGGGACCCACAGCCCTCAAGTGGCTGAGCAGCACCCAGCACCCAGCATCCAGCACCAAGCACCCAGCACCCAGGGGGCTCAGAATGCAGAGCCTTCCCCATCCAGCCTGGAATACAGCCCCAGATCGCCTGGGTCATGATGCTGCACCCAGGGGTGGCCTTTCCCCTGTAAACTAAGCACTCTCACTCGACTGGCTCCACGGACACTGAGTTCAGCCACTGCATAGAGCGTAAAGAGCGGGGTTGTTTTTTCCAATACAATTTCATTTACGCATTGAAATTAGGCTTATTTTATTTTATATCCGATCCAGGGTTGAGGTGCTTTTTCTAAACGATTCTCAGATTAGGTCGTGTCTAATTAAGGATGAGTGTGCTGTGTTTCAGATGTCTTCACCCGCTGCGGAAGTGCCGTCCTTAGCGCCTGTCATCCTAAGCGTATCTACTCCCACTTTTTTTTTCTGTCAGTTCTTTCCCCGACTAAGTCTTATTTCAGAGATTTCTTTTGGCCTATAAATAATTCTTTGAAATGACTAAAATAATCTAACAAGAGATTGGATATATTTGAGAAGGCAAGATTCAGATCTGATTGTAGATTTGATAATTTAATGACATGAGAAGAACGAAACAAGTGGATGGAATAATATCCTCCGAGAAAAGACAAACAAGCAAATATGAGTACAACTGCTTATATTAATGATCTATGGTCATATTTTTATTTAAAAATTCACTTTTAGCCCAGCTGGTGTGGCTCAGTGATTGAGCATCGACCCATGCACCAAGAGGATGCCGGTTCGATTCCCGATTAGGGTACATGCCCAGGTTGTGGGCCCAATTCTCAGTATGGGGCATGCAGGAGGTGACCAATCGATGTTCTCTCTCATCAATTTCTCTCTCTCTCTCTCCTTTCCTCTCTTTCTAAAATCAATAAAGAAAAAATTCACTTTTACATTTTTCACCTGAGAAATGATTTGATATAATTTATAAAAACACTTTAAAGAATTTATAAACCTGGAAAAAAATTAATGTACATTTCTCAAGACTTATTTCATTGAATTTATTGCCTTTTTGGCTTTGCATTTCTCATCATCACACATTTGGATTACCCTCCCCATCCACTTAACTGGTTTGCTCAGAGCTAATGAAATGCCTCTTATGATTTTTTTTCCCTCAGAGTAAACTTTCTAAAATTAAAATCTGACCATGCCATTATCCTGCTTAAAATTCTTCAACTGTTTCCATTAACTTTCCAAAATACCCGTGGAAACATGTAAGATCCCCAGCCCACCTTGCAACCCCCCCTTCCCCCCACAGGCTGCCTCTACTTAGGCCAAATGGAGCTATTTGAAGTTTCCCTCACAAGCCACCTTTCTGGTGCCTGGCTATCCTTGCACTTGGAGTAGCCTCATTGCAACCTGCTATACCCAATAAAGTCACATATCTTTTAAAATGTAAATAATACTGCTTCTGTGAAACATCCCCACTTGGACCTCTGAGTTCCCTCTGTGTTCCCGTAATAACCTCCACATGCCTCCATTACTACACTGAACTATATTGTATTTTAATGATCTATTTACCCATCTGACTTTCCCACTAAATGATGGGTTCTTGCTCAGCAGAAACTTGCCTTGTTCCTGTTTGAATACTCCATATATTACATACTTTCTGATATATAGTAGATGCTCAATGAATATTTTTAGATCTGAGAGTGAATAAGTAAATACCCATTGAATATATAAAAATTACACTAGAATCAAATTTAATCAATCACTTTCAAGAGCTCCTTCCTCTTAATTAACTTAGTCTTTTTGTTAAAGCATTCTGTAAAGAGATTTATCTCAAAGTTTGGTTGTGGCCTACTCAAAATGTAATTGAGGTTATTATTATAAGCTAAACAGATAATTTCCTATGTTCATTTTTGTAAGTATTAAGGGAATATTTTGATAAGCAAACAGAATATAAAAGTGCTTTCAAAAATAAACTCGAATAGCGTGACTTGAAGGGCTGTGTTATTTCAGAATTTTGTTAGGTAGCAAGCACATTTTCAGTGTCCAGTAACCTGGCGGCGAATCACTATTACAATATTTTGAAACCCCAGTTCTGAAGAGGTCTTTTACCAGCTAGAAAGGGGCCAGTTCACAGAATAATTTACTTTCTTCTGTGTACATTCAAGAAGACTAAATTGAACTTAACTTTAGTCATGCTTTCTGTGACAGAAAAAACAATAGCTTCCTTCCAGAAACATCCTCCAATCATTTTTTTCCCCATTACATTAGTTATCTGTTTGAGTCCTGCTATTTAGTTAGTAGTCATCATAAATTTCCACTCTGAGAAAAATCTTATGCATTAAATTCCCAACTCCTCGTGGAATGTTTGCTGTATAATGTTTACCAAAAAACAAAAAAACAAAACAAAAAATGAGGACGAGAATTACCTAGTGAAGAACAGCTCCACCCAGAGGTACTCTTTTAAAACAACAGAAAAGGTTGCAGTGTCCAGATACTCAAAAGGAGGTTGGGAGAAACAGGGTAGACACCAAAGACAGGGTAGGAAACATTTCATCAAACCAAACTCTGAACGGAACACGCCACATCACAATATGTTGGAAGGCACCTTGCTGTTGTCAGAACTTCACATATCCAGGGGTCACCGGAAACAGGACATCTAAATTTTAGTCTCAAATTTACCATTGATTTGTAACTTTTCATTTGTAAAATGAAAATAAATAGATGTTTGCTTGCCCAGTCGTGTCAAGGCAGCATTTAAAGGAGCTATCGGAGTTTCTTCTGACAAATACAAAGTCTTTTTACCCAGAGTGAATTCAATTAGCGAAAATTATAGGCTCAGGACCCATCAATACATGGCCAAAATAGAAATAAACCAACACCGTGGCAGCTACTGAGGGATGGTCGAGCTCTGGGGAAATGAACTGGTCCTTTATTTTGACATCATATCATTTAAATTCAAGGCTCTTATAAATAAGTTTGGAGGCTTATTGTTTGGTATTTGCAAGAGCATTTTAAAAGTGTATGTTAAAGATTGAACGTCACTGCTAAAAGAAAGCTTGTACAGTTTATTGAAATTTTTCAGAGGTTACATCAAACAGGAATCCACTGGAGGGCAGTGTGCAGTAAGAGTTATGGCTGTTTGCCTGGAATATTGATTTGTTTTAGAACATAAACTGTGTATCACATTACAGCTTAATTTTTAAAAATGACATACGGTTCTTTCTGTTTTAACGTTTAAAAATATTTTCCAGGTTTGGTGCCGGGATGAGTCTGTGTATTTCTATTTGATGTGAAGAATGTTGAGCTGATTATATATGGAAAGCATTTCTGTCTTAGTGATGAATCAAAAAGTGTGAATTCAAGTTTCTGCTCTCAGTTGGACAATGATGCATTTCAATCTGGTTGGACTTGAACTTATACGCTCTTCCCCTAAGGAAAGAAACCAGAGACAGCTGCCATTAGTTGAAGTTAGCTACTACTGCTTCATACACCTTGACCCTGGACCATTGAGTCCAATGTGCTGGATCCCATCAGCTTCCTGTGTAGCACCCATGACCTCAGTGAAGTGTATTTGATTTGATTACCTAGCATTAATGACACATCTGTGAGATAAAGCTTGGAATTCAACTTGTTCATTTAACTGTGGAAAGAAATATTGCATTTGATTAAAAACAGTCATCTTTTGCTTATAATAATACTTGCCTCCTCACTTATAGTTCCCTTTTCCTTCTATCCAACCATTCATTCACCCATCCATCCATTAATTTATTCAATATTGTTCTCCTTCTATGTATGTGCTGGGGTGAAAAGGTGAGTATGAAATTTCAGTTACAATATGGAATAAGAAATAAACTCATCAGAATATAAGGGCTTGGGGAGCCTTAGGTGTTCCTCAAATAATAATAGCACACATGTGGAGCTTGGCGAACCAGGCATTTGTTGTGAGCTCTTTACATAACAACCCTTTGAAGTAGGTTTCATCCTCCTCCTCCTCTTCCTCCTCTTCCTCCTCCTCCTCATCATTATCATCATCCCCACCTGCAGATGAGTATATTGAGGTACAGAATGATCAAGCCCCTTGCCCATGGTCACATGGCAGAGCCAGAGTTTGAGACTTGCTCCAGACCCCATGTTTTGAGACACTAACCAAGCTACACTGCTCCTTGAAGGCAGGGGTTTCAAGTGAAGCAGAAGTTAGCTTGGCTAAAATAGATAATTTAAGGATGGCTTTTTGGTTTTGTGAAAGATACACTGTACCAGACAATTGAGGAAATGTTTTATGCAGGTTATTACAACAGGGAGGACGTTCATGATTGAATGTCACCAAGAAGAGGAAGAGAACTTAGAATTTTAAAAAACAAGAAAGTCATTGGGGAAAGTTGGACATATCGCATATCTCTGAATCTTCAAGGGCAGCTTTCTTTGCCATTAGATGGTTGGACACTTCTTGGAACCCCAAAGGGCAGCAAAATGTTGGAAGGATTTCTTAACCCTGTTGCTACTTTCCAGGAACACAGGGCTTGGATAAAGTTCAACAATGTCAGTTTCCACTTTTGTTTAAGACGATGGATATTACTGCATGCTGAATAATTGAGAGACAGTCATAAACCTCCCTAGTAGGGGAGAAAAGGAGGGGCTAGGAAATAGTCTCTCAAGGACGTTTGTTGGCATCGCTCTGTAAAATCAATGGAAGCATCTGATGGAAGGTGTGACAAGGGTGGGCTGTTTCAGAGTGCTGGTTCAGGTTTCTTAGAAGAGGGATGTCCAAACAAAAAAGAGAAAGATTTATATCAAAGTTTTCATTAAAATAAAGAGCCAGGAGTTAATTTCTGAAAGTAACCAGATCATTAGATTCCAAAACTTGGGTGGGAGGAAAGTATCATTAGGATATAGGACCACTTGTTAATTTCTTTGGAACTTGGGAGCTAGAATGACAATGCTTGTCATAATGTTGTCCACAGTTGTGGTTACCTCTCTTGTAAGAACATATGTGACCAAGTAGTTTTGGAACTTCCTTAGTGGCCAGACAAAGCTCTTCCTTAAGATCCAAGAGAAAATCTGGCCCATGCATGGTCTGTGGTGGTGTTGAGTCCTTTGAGGTTTGTATCAAGTCCTTGGGCTTCAGCTCCTGGGTTTTTCATAATCTGGGGGTAAGGGCCAGCTGCCAGGCAACATAGAGTCTTGGCAGGGATCTGCAGTTATCACAGAAGGTAAGAATAACCTTTTACAACCACTTCTTAGAGCAGGCCAATAATCCAGAAAAATCTTTCCTCTTTATCAGGGAGAAGACCAAATTCTGTTTTTGTACCAGTATAATATTTGACATAAGATCTTCTTTTCAAAATCTGATTAATTTATTGTGATAGGCAGAAAAGTGTCCCCTCAAATATGTCTGCTTCCTAATCCCTGCAACCTGTGAATATGTCATGCTACATGGTGAGGGGAATTAATTCCATTGCGGATGGAATTAAGGTTGCCAATCATGTGACTTTAAAATAACAAAATTATCCTGAATTATCTGGTGGGCCCAATGTAATCACAACAATCATTTAAATGTGGAAGAGGAAGGCAGAGGAGCCAGGGTCAGAATGATGCAGTGTGAGACTCAGCTGGTTACTGCTGACTTCAGATGGAAGAGGCCATCAATCAAGGGATCCACGCAGCCTCTACAAGCTTGACAAGGCAAGGAAGTGGATTTCCTTCCAGAATCTTCAGAAGGAATGCAGCTCTGCTGATATGTTGATGTTAGCCCACAAGACATGTGTTAGACTTCTGACCTGAAAGATAATAAATTTGGGTTGTTTTAAGGCACTAAGTTTGTGGTATTTTTTTTATTATTATTATTATTTTGTTAATCCTCACCTGAGTCTCCCCCCCATTGATTTTAGATAGAGTGGGAGGGAGGCAGAGAGAGAGAGAGAGAGAGAGAGAGAGAGAGCGCGCAACATCAATGTGAAAGAGACACATTGACTGGTTGTCTCCTGCACAACCCAGACCAGGACCAGGAATCGAACCAATTCTGGTATGTGCCCTTGACTGGAATTAAACCCAAGGCCCATCAGTCTGCGAGTGGATGCTCTAGCCACTGAGCCAAACTGGCCAGGGCTGTGGTAGTTTATTATAGCAACAATAGGAAACTAATACACCCATCAAATTTTTTTGTCATGTCAGCTTTGACCATGACAAAAAATCCCCTATCAGCCAAAACTTCCTTGACTTTCTATATTCACTCAGATTTTGTCCTATGTGTTCCTCTTCTCATTTGGAGACAGTGAGCCCTTTACTTTAGGACAGAGCTACTCCTGTTTCCTTGACACACACACATCCTTATGGTACGCCTTCCTACAGTGGTGAAGATGAGCATGCTCTTTAACAGACACAAACACCTACCTTCCTATCACAGAAATAAGAGGCAAAATATAAAAAATTAAAATTATGCTTAGTAATTAATATTTCAGTATTCTGTCTTACTAGAAATAATTTTAGCATCCTGTGCATATTGACTAGTTAACTCAATTTAATATCAGTACAAGTTTTAAGTTATATAAAAATCTTGGAAGTGATCTTCAACTTGACATACCACACAGCATAAGTACTGTTTGTGATGAAGAACCTGCCTAGATCGATGCTCAGCAGCTGAAAGCTTTTAAGCCTCCCCTTCCCCTCTTCTGTCCCACAGTAGGGAACGGTGGTAAGGAAGCTCAAGTGCTTTCTTCTTTGGTGCTGGTGGGAAGTTCAAACCACACCAGCCCCTACTTGCACGTGGGGAGCTTCGCTGCAGCACCCCCCCCCCCCAACCTTTATAAAAACCCCATACCCGTCTCCTTTCCTTGTTATCTTCCAAGCCATTGAACCTATTTGGGAGACCTGCCCCAGTTTCTCCAGAAAGTGTCCTTGTGTGAGGAATAAACTTTTCCCCACCTTCTTGGTATTTGTGTGACATCATCAATCTGCAGTCAGAACCACATTTTGGGTGAGTGTCCATCCTTTCTTTGGAGGGTGTCCACAAATCTGTTGAAATGAAAGTTGTCAGAATAGTGATTCAATTTTGGTTAAACATATTTACATTTTTTATTATCTTAAACATTTTGTAGAAGTAATGCTATCGTATTCAATCAGTAAATCTGCATATGTTTAGAAAAAACATACCCAAGTAGGACAAGAGTCTACATGTATATTCTACTTGACACTGATGTAATGGAAAATATGCAGCAGCTGTTTTTAATTACATCAAAATGGTTAAACAAGTCCTGTTTGCCAAGAATTTACTTTAATCATGTGAACTTGAATTACTTAAACATTTTTTAGTTTATTTCTATAAGCATACCTCTTTTCTTAACATTGAAAATATTTGAGAGGGTTCAATCCCCTTAATATCTGAGAATTTTAGGGATATTTAATTCATGTAAATGCTTTTTATCACTAAGCCAATCAGAATAGGGCTCCTTTAAGAGATTTTATAACTTAATTTATTAATACCATAAAGGGTAGGAAAATATTATATACTTTCACAAGAAACATAAAAGCCTTCTGAATTAGAGATCAACAAACATATAAACAGAAACAAATAGAGAGCTTTATTTAAAAATGTTAGCCATGGGTCAAACATAAACACAGAAGTACAAATCTCACTGGTTTAAATCAAAGAGGGTTTTATTCCCAATGGGTACAAATTCTTAATTGATTTGAACTTGAAATAGACAAAAAAGATAAACAGAAATGACCAACATCAGATTCTCATTTGCGTTTCAACCAAGAGAAACAAGCTTTCTATAAACTATTAATACATTTACAGAAATCATGACATAGTTAGACAATAGCCCTGGCCGGTTTGACTCAGCAGTTGGAGCATCAGCCTGCAGACCAGAGAGTCCCGGGGTTCGGTTCCTGCTAGGGACACGTACCAAAAAAAAAGAAGAAGAAGAAGAAGAAGAAGAAAAGAAATGGTCAGACCATAAAGCCAAGAGAAGCCAGAACCAGAGGAGTTAGTTCAATCAAATCTTCATCATGCTACGGTTGGAAAAGAGTCCAGAACACAGAATCAGGAGCTGAGCTCACATTTGGGTCCCTAGATTATAGCAGGAATGGAGCATAGAAGGCACCAAGAAGCCTCCTTACCTCTTGGTAGGAGAAAATGTGATCCTGTGTCAGGGACCAGTACTATCTGGGTCATGGTACTGAATTCTGGAAAACTAAATGCACTAGGAAGTTAAGGGGATGATCTTATTTAGGCCATTGCAACAGAAAAAAATTCATTAATAAATGTTTCAAATTGGAGAAAAAAATTATTATTTTTTATTTTAATGCGAGAGTCATTGAGTAAGGGTGGAGGTTTGTTACAGATATTTCTCCTATTCCCCTCAATGATTGCCCCCTCAGCCTCCCCCCACGCCCAGTCCCCAGCTTTGTTGTCCATGTCCATTATTCATGCATACATGCATATAAGTTCTGTGGTTTATCTCTCTCCCACTACCCCCTCTTCTGGGGATTATCAGTCTGTACCCCACTTCCACATCTCTGGGACTACCCCATTCCTCAGACTGTTATGTTCATTATATTCCACAAATAAGTGAGATCATATGATACTTGTCTTTCTCTGCTTGACTTGTTTCACTTAGGATAATACTTTCCAGGTCTCTCTCCATGTTGTCTCAAAGGATAAGAAATCTTTCTTTCTTACAGGTGCATAGTACTCCATTGTGTATATGTACCACTGCTTTTTTATCCATTTGTCTACTGATAAACATTTTGGCTGTTTCCAGATCTTAGCTATTGTAAATAGTGCTGCTAGAAACATGGGGGTACATATATTCTTTCTGATTGGCGTTTCAGGCTTCTTAGGGTATATTCCTAGAAGTGAGATCACTGGGTCAAATGGAAGTTCAACTTTAAATTTTTTGAGGTAACACCATATTGTTTTCCATAGTGGCTGCACCAGTCTGCATTCCCACCAGCAGTGTACTAGACTCCCCTTTTCTCCACACCCTCGCCAACACTTGTTTTCTGATGCTTTGTTGATGGCAGCCATTCTGACAGGTGTGAGGTGATACCTCATTGTTGTTTTAGTTTGCATCTCTCTGATGATTAGTGATGTTGAGCATTTCTTCATATGTCTCTTAGCCATTTGTATGTCCTGTTTGGGGAGGTGTCTATTTAGTTCCTCTGCCCATTTTTTAATTGGGGTCTTTGTCTTCCCTTAGTTGAATTGTACGAGCACTCTCTATAAATTGGAAATTAACTCCTTATCTGCTATATCATTGGCAATGATGCTTTCCCATACAGTGGGTTTCCATGCTGATGATTGTATCTTTTGCTGTGCAGAAGCTTTTGAGTTTGGTGTAGTCCCATGTGTTCATTTTCTCCTTTGTTTCTGTTACCTTAGCTGATGTATCAGTGAAAATTTTGCTGCGGATTATGTCTGAAATTTTGTTGCCTACAGTTTCTTCTAAGATTTTTATGGATTCACGAGTCACATTTAAGTCTTTTATCCATTTTGAGTTTATTCTTGTGTACAGTGTAAGTTGACGGTCTAATTTCATTTTTTTGCATGTAGCTGTCCAATTTTCCCAACACCATTTATTAAAGAGGCTGTCTTTATTCCACTGTATGCTCTTAACCTCTTTGTCAAATAATAATTGAGCCTATTGCCTTGGGTCCATTTCTGGGTTCTCTGTTCTGTTCCTCTGGTCTATGTGCCTGTTCTTGTGCCAGTACTAGGCTGTGTTGATTACAGTCGCTTTGTAGTATAACCTGAAATCTGGTAATGTGATCCCTCCAACTTTGTTCTTCCTTTTCAAGATTGCTGTGGCTATTTGAGGTATTTTTTGGTTCCATATGAACTTTTAAAGTATTTGTTCTAGTTCTGTGAAATATGTCGTTGGTATTTTGATGGACATTGCATTGAATCTATAGATTGTTTTGGGTAGTATGGACATTTTAATGATGTTAATTTTTCCAATCCATGAACAGGGTATGTGCTTCCACTTTATAATATCTTCCTGTATTTGTTTTTTCAATGACCTGTAGTTTTCTGGGAATAGGTCCTTTATTTCTTTGGTTAAGTTTATTCCTAGGTATCTTAATTTTTTTGCCGCATTGGTAAATGGGATTGTTTTTAAAATTTCTCTTTCTGTGAGTTCATCATTGGTGTATAAGAATGCCATTGATTTCTTGACATAAATTTTGTATCCTGCTACTTTTCCAAATTTATTTATTAAGTCTAGTAAAATTTTGATTGCATCTTTGGGGTTTTTTACATATAGTATCATGTCCTCTGCGAATAATGACAGTTTCACTTTCTCCTTCCCAATTTGGATCCCTTTTATTTTTTCTTCCTGTCTGTTTGCTGTGGCTAAGACTTCCAGTACTATGTTAAATAAGAGTGGCGAAAGCGGGCATCCTTGTCTTTTTCCTGTTCTTAAGAGAAATACTTTTAATTTTTGCTCATTCAGTATGAGGTTGGCTGTAGGTCTTTCATATATGGCCTTTATTATGTCGAGATATGATCCCTCTATTCTCATATTGTTGAGTGTTTTTATCAGAAATGGGTGCTCAATTTTGTTGAATGCCTTTTCAGTGTTTATTGATATGGTCATATGGTTTTTATCTTTCATTTTGTTTATTTGGTGTATCACATTTATTGATTTGCAAATATTGTACCAGCCTTACATCCCTGGGATGAATCCCACTTGGTCATGGTGGATAATTTTTTTTGATGTATTGCTGGATTCGATTTGCTAGTATTTTGTTCAGGATTTTAGCATCTATGTTCATCAGGGATATTGGCCTGTGGTTTTTTTTCTTTGTAGTGTCTTTTTCTGGTTTTGGAATAAGAATTATGCTGGCCTCATAAAATGAGTTTGAAAGTCTTCCTTCATCTTGAATTTTTTGAAATAGTTTGAGAAGAATGGGTGTTAATGCTTCTTTAATGTTCAGTAAAATTCCCCTGTAAAGCCATCCGGGCCTGGGTTTTTGTTTGCTGGGAGAGTCTTGATTACATCTTCAATTTCTTTTGCTGTTATTGGTCTGTTCAAGTTTTCTATCTCTTCCTGGTCCAGTTTTGGGAGACTATGTGTTTCTAGAAATTTGTCCATTTTGCTTAGATTGTCGAATTTGTTGCTGTATAATTGTTCATGATATTTGTTAACGATCCTTTGTATTGTGGTGTCAGTTATTATTTCTTCTTTTTCTTTTTTGATTTTGTGTATTTGGGTTCTCTCTCTTTGTTTCTTGGTGAGTCTAGCTAAGGGTCCATCAATCTTGTTTATCTTTTCAAAGAATCAGCTCTTTGTTTCATTGCTCCTTTGAATTGTTTTTTTTTTTTTTTTTTTGTCTCCATGTCATTGATTTCTACTCTGATCTTTACTATTTTCTTTCTTCTACTTGCTCTGGGGTTTTCCTTTTGTTTGCTTTCTAGTTCTTTAAGTTGTGAGGTTAGATAGACTATCAGAAATTTTTCTTGCTCCTTGAGGTAGGCCTGTTGTGCTACGAACTTTCCTCTCAGAACTGCTTTCACTGCATCCCACAGATTTTGTGTTGTTGTGTGTTCATTTTAATTGGTTTCCAGGAAGTTCTTCATTTCTTTCTTGATCTCCATGGTAACCCATTCATTGTTCAATAGCATGCTATTTAGCCTCCATGTTTTCAAATGTCTTTGCATGTTCTTGTTGCAACTGATTTC
Source organism: Molossus molossus (assembly GCF_014108415.1). Taxonomy (NCBI): domain Eukaryota; kingdom Metazoa; phylum Chordata; class Mammalia; order Chiroptera; family Molossidae; genus Molossus; species Molossus molossus. The sequence goes on from NW_023425351.1 coordinate 24,996,898, forward strand.
TAGATGCCAGCCATTGTGATCTGAGAAGATGCTTGATATGATTTCAACCATCTTGAACCTGTAGAGACTTAGTTTGTGTCCTAACATGTGGTCTATGTTTGAGAATGTCCCATGTGCACTTGAGAAGAATGTAAATTCTGTAGTTTTGGGGTATAATTCTCTGTAGATATCTATGAAATCCCTTTGATCCAGCACTTCATTTAGAGTCTGTGTTTCCTTAATTTTTTTGTCTAGAAGATTTAGCCAGTGATGTCAGTGGGGTATTGAAGTCCCCTGCTATGATTGTATTGATGTTGATTTCTCCTTTGAAGTCCTTCAAAAGATTTTTAATATATGTTGTTGCTCCAATATATATTGGGTGCATATATGTTTACTAAGGTTATATCTTCCTGTTGGATAGATTCTTTCAATATTATGTAGTGGCCTTCTTTGACTCTAGTTATGGTCTTCATTTTGAAATCTACTTTATCAGATATGAGTATTGTTACCCAAGCTGTTTTTTTGCTTTCCATTTGCCTGAAAGATTTTTTTTTTGTCCCTTCACTTTCAATCTATGTGAGTCTTTTGTTATGAGGTGGGTCTCTTATAAACAACATATGTGTGAGTCATGCTTTCTTATCCAGTCAGCTACTCTGTGTCTTTTTATCAGATCATTCAAACAATTCACATTTATGGTGATAATTGATATGTACTTATTTACTGCCATTTTTGTTTAGTGTGGTTCTAGTTTTCTTCCCATTTCTTCTACTAATTGCAGCAGTCCTTTTAGCATATCTTGCAGTACTAGTTTGGTGTTAATATATTCCCTTAGCCCTTTTTTGTCTGTAAAGCTCTTTATTTGACCTTCTATTTTGAATGATAGCCTTGCTGGATAGAGTAGTCTTCGATTTAGATCTTTGTTTTTCATGACCTTGATTACTTCGTGTCTCTCCCTTCTGGCCTATAGTGTTTCTGTTGAGAAGTCAACTGAGAGCCTAATGGGGTTTCCTTTGTAGGTAACCTGTTGCTTATCTCTTTCTGCCTTAGGATTCTCTCTTTGTCTTTAATGTTTGTCATTTTAATTACTATATGTCTTGATGTGGGCCTGTTAGGGTTTTTTTTTTACTTGGGGCACTCTGTGCTTCTTGAACTTGAATGCCTTCTTTCTTCATCAAGTTAGAAAACTTTTCTGTTACTATTTCTTGAAATATGTTCCCTAACCCTTGCCCATTTTTTTCATTTTTGGGACTCTTATGATGTGAATTTTATTACGTTTCCAGTTGTCCCATAGTTCTCTTAAGCCATCTTCCTGTTTTTTAATCATTTTTCCCTTTTGGTTTTCTGATTGGTTGATTTTTTTTCTACCCTGTCTTCTAATTCACTGATCCAGTCCTCAGCTTGCTTTACTATGCTGGTTAGTCCTTCCAATGTGTTCTTTATTTCTGCTATGTCATTCTTCATTTCCACTTGGTTGATTTTCAATGTTTCTATATCTTTCCTCATGGGGCTGATGTCCTTACTCATGCATGATCCTCAAGATCATGGCTCTGAACTTTACCTCTGATAATTTGCTTAGCTGTATTTCATTGATCTCATCTTTGATAGAGTTCTCTTGTTCTTGCATTTGGGATTTGTTTCTTTATTTCTCCATTTTGGTTATCTCAGTGGGGTTGGGAGCCTGCCAAATTTTCCCTGTGAGTGTTGGTGTTCTGCTGTTTGTGGCTCTCTCTACTGGGTTTGGATGAGCCTGGGTGGGCCCACGTTAAACATCACTGTCAAGTCTTACTTTCCTGGATAGATTTGCAAGCCCAGGAGAGGTTCAGTTATCCTCTAGTTGTTTCCTGGAGGCTAGTAGTCTCAGTTACTCAGTGCCTTGGAATGTAGCCCTGGTGTTCTGCATAAGAAAATTTCCAGAGGGTGGGATAGATGCTGGTTGTTAGTGAACCTCAATTTGTATTTCCTTGCTTCACCTGGGAAAGGCTGAATCTTCGAGGAAGGGGCTGCTGCTTTTCTCCACCGTTAGGGGAAGGAGCACACTGGCCACTGTCCTTTGTGGCCGCAACTCAGCAAAAACTCCGAGTGCCCTCCAAATCCTCAGTGTCCCCACAGAGTTCCAGCCCAGTCTGCCTTGCATCTGCTGTAGCCCCCTGGTGAGTGGCTGTGGCTATTTTAGTGGTCTGTCCTGTCTCTCTGTACTGTGGAGCAGGATTTGTCTTTATTCCCCAAGGGTACTGCTCACAGCTAAGACTGCTGCTGTCCATGGGCTCCCAGACCACCACCCTCTTGAGCCTCTGCAGATCCAACCAGTGTCCCTCATTATATGGTCCTGTCCTGCTGCTTTTCTGTTGTTGTTTTTCTGCGGATCTGTCTTTATTTTAGTTGTAATTTCCGTATGGTCCAGGGAGATTGTCTGTGTATCTGCTATTTACTCCACCTCCATTTTCACATCCTCTAAGCCTATCTTGTGTGCAGCTGGGTTGCACAGCCTCTCTGGTGCCCCCACACCCTGCCAGTCCCGCGGGTAACTGGATCGCACAGTCCCGTTGGAGACCCAGCTCTCTGCCTATGTTATGGGCTGCTGGGTCACACAGGCCTCTCTGGTGCTTCAGCACTCCACAGGTCCTGTTGGTAACTGGATGGCACAGTCCCTGCTGGGTCGCACAGACCTCTCTGGTGCCCCTGCACCCTGCAGTTCCTGAGGGCGGTCAGCTGGATCGCACCAGTCTCTCTGGGGCTCCGGCTTCGCACTGCTCTTGTGGGCTACTAGACTACACAGGGCTCTGTGGAGCCCCAGGTCCCGCTGCTAGTGGCTGGGGAGTGCTGCTGCCCCATGGGACTCAATTTCTGCTCAGCTTTTGCTGTAGTTTTTTGGGATGGGTCTCAACTGCTCGTCTGTGCTTCTGTTGCCTAGGGATGAATGTCTGTTCTCCAGCCTCTGTTGCTGGGGGTATATCTCGTCCCTGATAGGGTTCCTACTATGTGTGATGGTGCTGGGCTCTGGGCTGTCTGCAGCTTCCGAGACGACACCTTGGGAGCTCCACTCTTGTGTGCCGGTCTGTGTTGACACAGAGTGTCCACTGGTCCGATGGTGCCAGGTGTGCTGGTGGGCTCAGGTTGCTGGACCCTAGCTGATCCCATAGCCTCCTCCCAGGGAAGACCTGGGATCTTCCAAAATGGTGGGATCTCCCGGTGGCACAGGGAGAAGTGCCCTGAAGGGATGCTTATTGTGGTATCCAGCTACTCCTGTCCACATCAACTTTCTGCTCCATGGCTCTGCACTGCTCGGGTTTAGTTGTCCACCTTCATGTCCACTCACACTCTCTCACACACTCGCTCACTCTCTCACACACTCACCCTCCCTCTGGTCCTGCCTACCGCCATCTTCTAGAGTATCATCCTTACCATTTTTTTTTTTTTTTGTACTTCTCACTTTTCTTTTTTGGTTTGATGGGTTTTTTTTCCCCTTTATTTGTTACCTATTTTTTAATTTATTGGGATCTTTTTAGTCTTTTCATCCTCCCCCCTGCCAGTGATTACTCAAACTCATAGCATGTATATTTAACTGAGAAAATTAAAATTTAGTTAATATTTTTATCATTCTGGGTGCAGCCAGAAAAAGAGAAACCACTTTAAGTCTTTCAGTAGAAGGAATTTAATACAGGGAATTAATTACAGAGGCACTAGGAAGGCAAAGAAGCTATACAGAGGATAATTCACAGTTGAACAATATCAAGAAGTTGCTTCTACTTCTAGGTTGGAGGAGGAATGAAAAGGAGTCCAAATGATACACAGTGGTTCTCCCCATAAATTAGAAAGTGGTTTTACTTTTTCAGTTACCTATAATCAACCACGGTCTGAAGATATTAAAAGGAAAAAACAGAAATGAATAATTTGTAAGTTTTAAATTGCCCACTTGTTCTGAGTAGTGCGATGAAATCTCACACCTTTTCACTCTGTCCCACCTGGCCTGTGAATCATCCCTCTGTTCAGGGTTTCCAAGCTGCACATGCTCCCTGCCCATTAGTTACTTAGTAGCCATCTGGGTTATCAGATCGACTGCCCTGGCATCTCAGTGCTTGTGTTCAAGTCTCCCTTATTTTACTTAATAATGGCCTCAAAGTGCAAGAGTAATGATGCTGGCAATTCAGATATGCAAATAGAAGCTGTGAAGTTATTTCTTTAAGTGGAAAGGCATGTATGTATAGGAAAAAACATATATATAGGGTTTGATATTAATCCTGGTTTAGAGATCCACTGGGGGTCTTGGTACTGCCCCCTGCAGATAAGGGAGACTACTTTCTTCTTTCTAGGTCTTCATTTCCTATTCATCTACTTCCAAAATTTTTCATCTCTTTATTGTCTATGTTCTCTGTATTCTGTGTAATTTTGTCCAACACCTTCAAGTTTTCTATTTCTTGTCTCTGGTGTGCTGTTTAACGGTTCTACATTTACATTATTACATCATTCGTTTGTAAAACTTCTCTCTAGTTCTTTTAAACAAAAATCTACCTGTTAATGTTTATAGTATCTTGCTTCTGTTTCTTTCTTTTTTTCTTTAAACACATTTAACGTAGTTATTCTGTATTCTACACTTGAAAATTCTACTGTCTTATGTTTTTGCAGGTCTGATTTTGTTGTTGGTTGTTTTTTATCCTAACTCTCACTCATGGTGACGTGTTTTCCTATGTGTTTTATTATTATTATTTTATTGTGAACTTGTATTTGTTGGAACTGTTTCTGAGAATTCTTTAAATCTGGGATTGAGCACGTGTTCCTTCAGGGAAATTTTATATTTGCTCCGAATATGACTTGGGGTATTGTAAATTTGCATACTTTAAACTACAGGTTTTGATTTACAGTATTTAGGGCCATGAAAAGACTGTAAACCAGGCCCTAAACCATATGAGATCTGGCCGGTGATAAAAATTTTTCAAGAAAGACTTATTTTTTTTTCAAACCTCTAACTAGGACCAAGAGCAAAACCAAGACCAAGACCAAGGCCAAGACCAAGACCAAGGCCAACACCTCTCTTGACAACTGCTTTTGTAGACAGGTTATTTCTTTGCTAGTTTGTCCTGTTCCTGAGAGTATATTTCCTCCAGGATCCTGACTTTAAGTGAATGACCCTTGATCCAGCTCCCTTCTCCACAAATAGGCCCAAGACTCCCCAGCCCACCTTGCATTCCAGGCTTTGGGGTCGTAGTTACTACTGAGAATCCTGCAGGTTAGTGCTCACTCAATTCCCTCATCTCTTGTTTCTGCTTTGCTTCTCTTCTCCATGTTTTATTCATACTTTCCCCAGGCTTATTCAATCTTTAAAAATAATTTTAAAAACATATTTTATTAAGCACTTTTAGTAGTTATATCTAGAGGGTAACAATTCCATTCATAAAATAAAGATTTGGAAATAGCATGCCTGGCCAGTGTAGCTTAATGAATTGAGCATTGTCCTGTGGACTGAGAGGTCCTAATCGGATTCCTGATCAGGGCACATGCCCAGATTTCAGGCTCAATCCCCAGTAGGGGGCGTGCAGAAGGCAGCCGATTGATGTTTCTCACATTGATGTTTCTATCTCTTTCTCCCTTCTTCTCTCTTTAAAAAATCAATAAAAACATTTTTAAAAAAGATATGAAAATAGAAAATAAACAAGGGTAGCAACTTCACAAGTTATTTTTTGTAATAGTACAGAAATAATATTCAAAAGGTATTTCTTTGTGTTTATTAGTATTTTTCTCCACCTACAATGTGTCAGGCTCTCCTAAGCACTTTGCACACATTACCTAATTCAATCCTTATAACAACTCCCTAAAGTGGATATTACTGTTATTACTACTACCCCATTTTATAGCATAGAAAAATGAAGCTCAGAAATATTAACATACTCCAAATCATTTAAATAATAAGTGTTAGAGGTGCATTTAGAACCCTGGTGTCTCTGAAGATAAAACCCATGCTTTTAATTTCTCTTCTATAAAGCTGAGTACAAATAGAATGGGTAGACTATTGTAGATTCAAAAGTCTTCATAAAATTTTCATAGTTTTGAGACAGAAGGCTATTTATACATTTTAATTTTTGATTCAAGAGGTATAGTGATGGATAGATCCTCTAGACAAAAAATTAGCAAGGAAACAGAGACTTTAAATGAAGCACTAGACCAAATGGATTTAATAGATATCTACAGAGAATTATACCCCAAAACTACAGAATTCACATTTTTCTCAAGTACACATGGGACATTCTCAAACATAGACCACATGTTAGGACACAAACTAAGTCTCTACAAGTTCAAGAAGATTGAAATCATATCAAGCATCTTCTCAGATCACAATGGCATGAAACTAGAAATCAATTGCAACAAGAACATGCAAAGACATTTGAACACATGGAAGCTAAATAGCATGTTATTAAACAGTGAATGGGTTACTGAGGAGATCAAGGAAGAAATTAAAAACTTCCTGGAAACAAAAATGAACACACAACAAAATCTATTTTGGGATGCAGCGAAAGCAGTTCTGAGAGGGAAGTTCATAGCACTACAGGACTACATCAAAAAACAAAAAAATCTTTAATAGACTGTCTAACCTCACAACTTTAAGACCTAGAGAGCAAACAAAAAGAAAACCTCAGAGCAAGTAGAGGAAGGAAATAGTAAAGATCAGAGCAGAAATAAATGACACAGAGTCCCCCCCAAAAAAAAAAAAAAAAAAAAAAAACAATTCAAAGGATCAATGAAACAAAGAGCTGGTTTTTCGAAAAGATAAACAAGATTGATGAACCCTTAGCTAGACTCACCAAGAAACAAAGAGAGAGAACCCAAATACATAAAATTAGAAATGAAAGAGGAGAGGCAACAACTGACACCACAGAAATACAAAAGATCATTAACAACTACTATGGACAATTATAAAACAAAAAAATCGACAATCTAAGTGAAATGGACAAATTTCTAGAAACACATAGTTTCCCAAAACTGGACCAGGAAGAGATAGAAAGCTTGAACAGACCAATAACAACAGAAGAAATTGAAGATGTAATCAAGACTCTCCCAACAAACAAAAGCCCAGGCCCGGATGGCTTCACAGGGGAGCTTTACTGAACATTTAAAAAAGAGCTAACACCCATTCTCCTAAAACTATTTCAAAAAATTCAAGAAAAAGGAAGACTTCCAAACTCGTTTTATGAAGCCAGCATAATTCTAATTCCAACACCAGAAAAAGACACAACAACAACAAAAAAATACAGGCCAATATCCCTGATGAACATAGATGCCAAAATCCTGAACAAAACACTAGCAAAATGGATCCAGCAATATACCAAAAAAATTATTCACCATGACCAAGTGGGATTCATCCCAGGGATGCAAGGCTGGTACAATATTTGGAAATCAAGAAACGTGAGACACCACATAAATAAAACGAAGAATAAAAACCACATGATCATATCAAAAGATGCCGAAAAAGCCTTTGACAAAATCCAGCATCCATTTCTGATACAAACACTCAGCAATGTGGGAATAGAGGGATCATATCTAGACATAATAAAGGCCATATATGAAAGACCTACAGCCATCATCATACTCAATGGGCAAAAATTAAAGCATTTCCCTTAAGAATAGGAACAAGGCAAGGATGCCCACTTTCACCACTCTTATTTAACATAGTACTGGAAGTCTTAGCCACAGCAAACAGACAAAAAGAAAAAATAAAAGGGATCCAAATTGGAAAGGAGGAAGTGAAACTGTCATTATTCTCAGATGACATGATACTATACATAGAAAACCCCAAAGACTCCATCAAAAATCTACTAGACTTAATAAATAAATTTGGAAAAGTAGCAGGATACAAAATTAACGTCAAGAAATCGATGGCATTCTTATACACCAATGATGAACTCACAGAAAGAGAAACTAAGAAAACAATCCCATTTACCAATGCGGCAAAAAAAATTAAGATACCTAGGAATAAACTTAACCAAAGAAATAAAGGACCTATTCCCAGAAAACTACAGGTCATTGAAAAAAAAAAAATAGAAGATATAAAACAGTGAACACATACACTATTCATGGATTGGAAGAATTAACATTCTACCCAAAGCAATCTATAGATTCAATGCAATCCTCATCAAAATACCAACGGCACACTTCACAGAACTAGAATAAATACTTCAAAAGTTCATATGGAACCCAAAAAGACCTCAAGTAGCCACAGCAATCTTTAAAAAGAAGAACAAAGTTGGAGGGATCACATTACCCGATTTCAGGTTATACTACAAAGCCACTGTAATCAAAACAGCCTGGCACTGGCACAAGAACAGGCATATAGACAAGTGGAACAGAACAGAGAACCCAGAAATGGACCCAAGGCAATATGCTCAATTATTATTTGACAAAGAGGGCAAGAGCATACAGTGGAATAAAGACAGCCTCTTTAATAAATGGTATTGGGAAAATTGGACAGCTACATGCAAAAAAATGAAACTAGACCATCAACTTACACCCTACACAAGAATAAACTCAAAATGGATAAAAGACTTCAATGTGACTCATGAGTCCATAAAAATCCTAGAAGAAAGTGTAGGCAACAAAATTTCATCATCATCCACAACAGAATTTTCACTGATACATCACCTAAGGTAACAGAAACAAAGGAGAAAATGAACACATGTGACTACATCAAACTCAAAAGCTTCTGCACAGCAAAAGATACAATCATCGAAATGGAAAGGCAACCCACTGTATGGGAAAGCATCATTGCCAATGATATATCAGATAAGGGGTTAGTTTCCAATATATATAGAGTACTCATACAGCTCAATAAAAGGAAGACAAAGACCCCAATTAAAAAATGGGCAGAGGAACTAAATAGACACCTCTCCAAACAGGACATACAAATGGCTAAGAGACATATGAAGAAATCTCAACATCACTAATCAGCAGAGAGATGCAAATTAAAACAACAATGAGGTATTACCTCACACCTGTCAGAATGGCAGCCATCAACAAATCATCAAACAACAAATGTTGGCGAGGGTATGGAGAAAAGGGGACTCTAGTACACTGCTGGTGGGAATGCAGACTGGTGCAGCACTATGGAAAACAATATGGTGTTACTTCAAAAAATTAAAAATTGAACTTCCATTTGATCCAGTGATCCCACTTCTAGGAATATACCCTAAGAAGCCTGAAACACCAATCAGAAAGAATATGTGTACCCCCATGTTTGTAGCAGCACTATTTACAATAGCTAAGATCTGGAAACAGCCAAAATGTCCATCAGTAGACAAATGGATAAAAAAAGCAGTGTTACATATACACAATGGAGTACTATGCACCTGTAAGAAAGACAGATCTCTTATCATTTTAGACTACATGGAGGGACCTGGAAAGTATTATCCTAAGTGAAACAAGCCAAACAGAGAAAGAAAAGTATCATATGATCTCACTTATTTGTGGAATATAATGAACATAACAGTCTGAGGAATGGGGCATTCCCAGAAACATGAAAGTGGGGTACAGACTGATAATCCCCAGAAGAGGGGGGAGGAGGGGTGAGAGATAAACCACAGAACTTATATGCATGTATGCATGAACAATGGACATGGACAACAAAGCTGGAGACAGGGCAGGGAGGGAGGGGGATTGGGGAATCAGTGGGGGGAAAAGGAGAAACATCTGTAACAAAAATTAATTAATAAAAAAATTTTTAAAAAATTACAAAAAGAGGCATAGTGATAAGACTTTGAAGTTGAAAATTCTAAATTCCCTTTTTTTTTTTTTTTTTTTTAAATCCCTTGTATATCAAAGACTTCACTGGAGTTCGGTAAACTCCCATCAACTTTATGTCCATATCTGTTCTTTTGGTCTTTTTGAAACACTCACCCATCAGCATGCTAAGTGACAGATGAAAAAGTGGGAAAGAAAAGAGAGATAGATAAAGAATCAAACAGAATTTTACATGGCATTAGAAACTCATGCTTGAGACCCTCTCCTTAGTATATTTCCAAAAGGTATGATTATGACAGTGACAAGTCTTTTTTCTCTGCATGTGAATTCAAGTTAATATATGACACATTGCAAATCAAAACCACCAACAACAAAACATTCATTGAGTAAGTAGATTGTGAGTCAGATTCCTGAGGAAAAAAAATCATTTTTCATCTGAGCTTGAGATTCCCGCAGCACACTTTTGATATGTGATCATTAATAAGCAATCTGCAAAGCAGGAGAAGGCCAGTTTCAACTTCATATGGGGAGTTTTAAAAAGGGAAATATGAACTAGAGAATGGATAGTGTTAGTGGTTGATCACTGTAACAGGCATAATGCAACATGAATAGATTAAAAGCCTATAAGAGAGACTGAGCAGGAGGGATTCTGTCTCCACTCCTTTTTGTCTAATGAATACAAGATACTTCAACAATGAACTGAGTTTTGGTTTTTATCAAATGTTAAAATTCCTTCTCTCTTTTTACCTGTGAAGGAAAATAGCTTTCATTTGCTAGGATCTTTCAGTTTGTACAATTAATACTAAAAATTAAAGTGATTCTATGTGAAATCCCTAAAACTGAGTTAAACTGCCATTACAATTTAATGCTCTTTGAGAAATAGTCAATGTTCTCCTTAATCGAATAAAGATGTTTAAAGCTGGAATATTACTGCTACTGATATGGAATGGCAGGCAGTGTGTGGAAATAGAAAAAGCAGCCTGGTTATTTTTGGGTATCTGAATCTTGAGGCTAATTCAGTGCAGGAGACTCTACTTCATGTCTGAAATCATCAAGTATAGAGGATGGATATCATTAGTGTAGTGAGAAAAGCTGAGTTTTCAGATGTTCTCTGTGAACAGAAGCATTGGAAGTGGGAAGACGAGGGGAATGAATTCCTGTCAGCAGACAAAGCCCCTTCATGTTCTAGGGTGGTGGCACTGAATGGTTGTGGTATAGACAGGGGTGAACTTACTGGAAGGCAAACCTTCCACTGGGAAACTGTACAACTGGGATAAGCAATCCGGCTTTATTCCACTCCATTAGCTCTTCCATCTTCAATAGCATGTGTCCCGAGACTGCACGCAACTTCTAACATGGTTCCTGGGAACCACAGTTATCATCCAGGGTACAAAGGCTCATTAGCACTCGCCATGAACAGTGCAGTCTAACCCCACCCACTTATGCAGAGCTCATTGTGCTATCCATGCTCTGAAAACAGCAAAGAAGTATACAAGCTTGTTGAACTAAGTATTCACATTGACCTCTGTTCCCTCCACACATTCCATTGAAATCACTAGAAGAAAATCGAAAATGAAATTAATTTATGATAGCCATGAAAGAAGAGAAGAAAACAAAAGATCAGATATCAAAACCAGTTTCTCAAAGATGGAAAACAAAAAAGATAACATTAAAAGATCAACTTTTACTATTCCAAAAGAATATCCGGAAAGTGTCTACAGTGAAGGTAGCAGCTAGTGCCATAGCCATGGAAAGATTACAGACCAAGAGCTGGTGAGAGAGAAGATAAGAATTGGTAGATGGTTAATTAAAGAGTCTTCTAAAGAAGTGTTTTGAGCTTGGACTCTCACCCTCATTTTTTACCATCATCTCTTCATTGCCTTGTGATTGTTTCTAGAATAAAACTGGAGTAGTGACCTCTAAAAATGCCAGCTGATGTATGTGAGGAATCCAGGGATCTGAGTGTGGATATAGGCACCCCAAAGTAAAGCCCTTTTTGTTGGTGGCTGGGATGGGAGTGGGAAAGTATTCTGTTTGACAAATGACAGGGAGCACCCATGCACATGGATGTTGCCGCCAACTTTTCCATTCAGGTAAGGGACTTAGTAGGGAAATTAGCCTGTACAGATTCAGAGGATATCCACACACATACCCACGTTAGTAACTCATCCCTGCATTCATGAATGAGAATGGGTAATCAACAACCATTTGTTTTCAAGGACAAAAAAGGCACAAAAGAAGACAACTGGATCCTGGAGAAAACAGATAATTCAAAGATCAGAAGAATAACATTTTAAATCTTATTAATATTCTCAAAGAGATTTAGAATTTATTGCTCTGTAAAATAAGAATAGATTGACATAAAAAAGAAGTAAAGAAAAATAATTTCTGAAATTTAAAAATGCAGTTGGTAATCTGGAGGTTAATGGTGGCCACCTGACTGTCAATCTCCCACATCCTCCTCAAATGACATAAAATCAACAACAGTAAATAAAATCACACAAAACTCACACTTTCAGCCTCATTAGGAGACAGAGAATCTCATAGTTGTCAAATTACACCTAAGTGGATAAATTTAAAAATTCCAACAAACATTGAAATATACCTAAATCTCCAAATGTAGGAGACAGGTTGAAGAGACACAGTGGAGTACTGTGCAGATGTAACAAAGAATGGGATAATTTCTATGAACTGATATGAAGTGATTTTCTGAATATATTGCTAAATAAGAATAGCAGAGTGCAAAAGAGCATTTATAGAACAAATGTGGTATGTTACTTTAATAAAGAAGAAGGAATTTTATACATACTAATTACATGTGTGTGTGAATGTCTTTACTAAGGGTTGCTCAGGAAGGATAAACCAGAGACAATGAAGTTAGTCACCTACAGTGGTTAGTACAGGGAACAGAGTTGGAAGAAATACAGGAGGAAGCGACATTTTTCTGAGCATCTTTTGGAATATTTTTACTTTTGGAACTCTGCTAATGTTCCACATATTAGAATATACCCTAAGAAGCCGGAAACACCAATCAGAAAGAATATATGTACCCCTATGTTCATAGCAGCTCTATTTATAATTGCCAATATCTGGAAACAGCCCAGGTGTCCATCAATAGATGAGTGGATAAAAAAGCTGTGGTACATATGCACAATGAAACACTATGCAGCTATAAGAAAGAAAGAAAGATCTCTTATCCTTTGAGACGTCATGAAGGATCTGGAGAATACTATCCTAAGTGAAACAAACCAAGCAGAGAAAGACAAATATGACATGATCTCACTTATTTGTGGAATATAATGAACAAAACAAACTGATGAACAAAACAGACCCCAGAGTAGGGTACAGACTGACAAACCTCAGAAGAGGGGGTCAGCGGGGAGGGAAGAAATAAACCACAGAACTTATATACATGTATGCGTAACCATGGACATAGACAACAATGCTGGGGACAGGGTTGGGGGGATGAATTGGGAGGGGGTGTCAATGGGGGGAGGAAGGAAAAACATCTGTAACAAAAATAAATTAATAAAAAAATTTAAAATTAAAAAAATATATATAATAAAATCAACAAAGATGGGAATGAAAAAACTAAAACAGAAAGTGAGCTGAAACCACACCTCTATCACATCTAACTGTAGTGTGTTGGAAGTGCTACATGTCTGAGTTTTAAAATGCCAAATTCAATTAAAACAGGGATTATAAGAAGAGTAAAGAGACTAAGTAATAAATGTAGTGAGGAAGTTGTGGAGAAAAACAACTGTATTTCAAATGAATAACATAGCCACACTAAAGAGGAGGGATAGATTTTAGCATTTTGTGAACACAGTATTTGACCATGTAGCCTCAGACTTGGGAGGTAGTGATAGTGTGAAAATGGCAAGCAAATATTTAATCACCTTTATTAGGTCTATTTTTTTTGCATTAGCATGAGTGGAGCAAGTCTGCAATTATTTTAGTTGTGTTCTAGGACTGGGCAAATGAGTAAATGGGTTACTGTTTTGGGGAGCCAGGGTTCTCATGGTGTAAGGAAGGTCATACGTGTATGGAATGAGAAAAGGCAAGGACGATCCCTGTAGAGATAAAGTAGAATGGGGAATATTAGTGTGAGCTCATGAATTCTAAAATGTGTATGTATGTGTACATGTGCATTCATGTGCATACTTTTATATGGTATGTGTATGTGTGTTCCAGCTTTATCTGCTGAAAGGTCCTAGAAGCAGATACATTTCAGGAGCAATGGCTACCTCAGATCTTGCTCTGTATGTAACACCATTCCCCAGAGTAAGTACCAGGGCTCCTTGGAAAAATGATTGACTTCAGAACTGGGGTAGGAAAAGTACAAAACAAGTTGGGAACATCTTTTGAAAGCCAGGAACAGGGAAATTTTGTTTTGTGTTTGTTTGTTTTTGAAGATGAAATTCTGTTAAAAGGACACAAGCACCAACATACATAAATGTGTCCCAAATGACTAAATATGCAACATGGTGATGCTATTGCTTTGCCCACTTCAGCTGTGTTTCTTGACTTGGCTCAGTGGGCCAGGAATAGTAAGTAAAACCTTTGTCTGTGTTGATACTTACAGACCATGTCTCTTCACCATTTTTATTTATGCCTACATTTGTAAAATGTATAAAAAATGCCACTCTAGGCAAGCCATTGAGAGAGATGGCATATAAAAGTTATTTAGGGACTTTGGATCATCCCAAAATTCACATAAATATTTAGTAATACTAACAGTAAACGTACTCCTGTGCCCAAGGAGACACAGTTGAGAAATGATCTTCTCTGCAGTATCTGGACGAAACGGATTTTTTTTTTTTTTGATCACAGAACTCATTTCTCATGTATGTGTCTAGCACATCTCACTGTAGTGTCCTGGGAGTGCTACATCCCTGAGTTTCAAGATCCCAAAATTTGATTAAAACAGGGATTATAAGAAGAGTGATGAGCCCTGGCTGTTTTTGCTCAGTGGTTGGAGCATCATCCCACAGACCAATGAGTCTCAGGTTCAGTTCCGGTCAAGAACTGTACCTCGGCTGCAGTTTGTCCCAGGCCCTGTTGGGGTCATCGGAAGGCAACCAGTCGATGTGTCTCTCTCACATTGATGTTTCTCTCTTTCTCCCTTTCTTCCTCTCTCTCCATCCCTCTCACTCTATCTGAAGATAAATAGAAAAATATCCTCAAGTGAGGATTAAGAAAAAAAAAAGAGTAATGAGACCCTCCAAGTAATAAGTGTAGTGAAGAAGTTGTGGAGATAAGAAATCAAATATGCACAGTTAGTAGCATTGGTAGAAACTTTCTTTTATGTTAGATATTTTATTCTTAACAAATCTAAACCAGATGTGTGTGTGTATATATATATATATATATATATATATTTGCTACATTATCATTTTAATATGAACCCGACTTTTCTAACCAACTCTGTCCCTGCTTAGTATTAGTCACTACTATTTCCTGACCATGGTGGTACTGTTATCAAAGTTGTTTTCAACTGAGGAAAATGTCAATGTATCAGCCATGTAAAATGAATAAGGATGATTTATCATGCCTTGCCTGTCTTTTGATTCTGGCCCTATCTGAAACATTAGTTTTCGTTATACTTATTTCTTGAATGAATTAAGGAAAACATTAAAATTAGTCATGAACGATTTGCACAGATACAATGTACAAACAATTTTGCAGACAGATTAGTAGCTCTGACTCTCTGATGCAAAATTCATGAACTTGGATATATTTTTTGAGTTTTTATATGTTTCTGAGTTTGATTTTGAAATTTTAACATAGCTTTACCAATTCTATGATTTTTGGACTATATATGCTCATTGTTGATTTGAAGACAGTTTCTTCTCACACAACAGTGATTCTTTTTTTTTAATCCTCACCTGAGGACATTTTTTTTTTTTTTTTTTGCATTTATCTTCAGATAAAGTGGGAGAGAGGGGGGAAGAGAGGGAGAGAGAAACATGGATGTAAAGAGACACATCGACTGGTCGCCACCCACACAACCCCAGCTGGGACCAGGGACAAATTGCAACCGAAGTACGTGCCCTTAATGGGAACTGAACCCAGGACTCTCTGGTCCGCAGGCCAACGCTCTAACCGCTGAGCAAACTGCCCAGGGCAACAAGGCTTCTTATACATTATAAAGTGAAAAGAGAAGACTATACTTTAGTTTTTAGCTTAGTTTTATTTTCCACTTTAGTTATGTATAACTTAAAATAAGATTCACCCATTTTGAGAGTATAGTTTTCTGAGTTTTGACAAGTTATAAGCATCATCATAATCAAGACAGAGAACATCCCTATTTTCCACCTCCAGCTGCAGGCACACACTCTCATCTTTTATACTAATTTAAAAAGTTCATATAAATGGCATAATACAAAATTTTATATTTAGTATACAGTTTCTATAAGTCAGTTTTTTAATTTCTAATTTCTTACAATTGCATGAGCGTGTAGTGTGTACACATACATACAAGAAAACATTAATGGCTGCTCTCTTTCAGTGATGATGGTATTATAGTAGCAGACATTTGTGATTTATCTCTCATTCCTAGTCCTTTCCCGTCATGCGTCAGCCCCAGTTCTCATTCTGGCATCCAGCTCTCCACTGCTTGCAGCATTTGTCGCCTGGGAGGCTGGTGTCACCCCTGGTCTGCCGTCAGTCAGCACACTGAACCTGTGAGGGATGCAGGGCTAGGCCCATTCAAAACCAACTGAGTTCTGAAGCTTTGGCTTCAGCCACCAGGGTTGCAAAGTCTGTCTTTCCCGCAAGATTTGGAACTGGAAATAAGAAACTGGAAGTAAGGTCAGCTGGAGTGTAGCCAAGCTGAAGCCCAAAAGAACAGTCTGAGAATGGAGCCAACCTCATGGACAGCAAAGCCAGAGGTGGAGAGGCAGAAATCTGGTCTTGGGAACATCATTTGACCTCAAATCAACTAGCGCCTGAAGCTAGTCCAAGCCCTGCTCTGTCAGGCCTAGGAGCTCATAGCTCTCCTCTTTGCTCTAGCAACTTGAATTGGGGTTTCCTGTGACCTATAGTTGAAAAATTATAGATAATTTTTCTTAGAATTTAAAAAAATATTTTCCATTCTTCTATAATGGACATAATAGCTATGAATAGAATCCCCCTCCTAATAAATGTTACAAGATTATTTTTAATTCTCAAAAATAGTATTAATAAATTCTTTCTTTAATTTTTGGTGTTGAAAAGTTTAGTTATTCTCTTCATGTTGCATTTGAATCTTATTTTGCAGATTAAGAATATATTCCCTTAAAGAATATTTTCCTAAATCTTGTTCAAGTTATTTTGGGAACTGACAATACCCAGGATGGTTTTGGAATAATGTTTCTACTGTTTTGAAGCTAACTTAGATTTAAGAAAGTCTCTGTTTTCTTTATCTATGTCATAGTATTATAGACAATGGTTATTATTCTATAGAGATTTTCATTCCAGGCTAAGGAAACTTTGAAATTATTATTATTTTTTTTGGGGGGGGGCAGCTCTCTTTGTAATTAGTTGGTATACATTTTATTAACAGAGGCCCTACATTTAACATAAGCCCTCATAGAATAATTTTGATTATTGAATATTTACCGAGAAATAATCTGAGCTCCCGATCTTCTTAGGTTAAAATTTACTGAATTCAGGGAAGGTGAAGAATAGCTATAGGATAAAGGTGAGTGATAGATGTCATCTTTATTTTTATTTTATTTTATTTTTTAAAAATCCTCACCTGAGGATATGTTCATATTGATTTTTAAAGAGAGAGGAAGAGACAGAGAGAGAAAGATTAATGTGAGAGAAACAAGGATCCATTGCCTTCCTAACACTCCCGGACTAGGGACGGAACATGCAGCCTGGGTATGTGCCCTGACCGGGAATCAAACTCACAACCTTTGGTGTATGGAATGAGGCTCCAACCAATTGAGCCACCCAGCCAGGGCTGATAAGTGTCATCTTTAAATAAATGGTGCCCTGGCCAGTTTGCCTCAGCAGTTAGAGCGTCGGCCCGCAGACCAAAGAGTCATAGGTTTGATTCTGGTCAAGGGCACATACCTTGGTTGCATTTTGTCCCTGGCCCTGGTCGTGGTCATGTGGGAGGCAACAATCTATGTGTCTCTCTCACACTGATATCCCTCTCTCTCTCTCTCTCTCTTCACTCTCTGTCTCTCTCCCTCTGTCTCCCTCCCTCTCTCTCTCTCTCTCTCTCTCTCTCTCTCTCCACTCCCTCCCTCTCACTCTATCTGAAGAGAAATGGAGAAATATCCTGGGGTAAGGATTAAAAAAATGAATAAAAAATAAATAAATGGAGCCAGAAGGTCTGCATGGAAATCTGGAAACAATAAATTATGTGTTGTCTTAGTCCTTCAAGCTGCTATAATAAACTCTCATAGACAGCGTAGCTTATAAACAATAGAATTTATTTGTCACAGTTCTGGAAGCTAGGAAGTCTAAGATCAAGATGCCAGCATTTCTGGTGTCTAATCTGTTTTTCAGTTCATAGATGGCTGTCTCTTCATTGTGTCTTCGTGTGGTGGAAGGGGTGAGAGAGCTTTGCGGGGTCTTTTTTATAAGGTATTACCCTCATTCGTAATGACCTAAGCACCTCTCAAAGGTTCCGCCTCCAAGTACCATTACATTGGTGATTAGATTTTAACATATGGATTTTGGAGGGAAACAAACATGTGGTCTATAGCGTGTTATACTCCAGGAATTTGTTTTAGACATTGAATATACATAGATGAAAAACATCATCCCACCCTCCCCGTAAGGATCTTATTTATTGAGTGATGACATTTTATGTGACTTTAGCTCACTCACTCATATGGGATAGATATGTGTCAATTAGAGTTCATGGTGGAAAGCAAGAGAAATGCTCTGAAAACTTCAGCAAACATTCACTTTTGGAAGCACCTGGAATAATTCATTAACAAAAAATCAGCTGAAGAACCAAAGGACAGGAAACAGGGGTGCTCTGGGCATCTTGTAGCAGGAACTAATTTATAATTTCAATACATCAGCTCCACATTTTCTCTCTCTTTGTTTTTCTACTAAAAATATAGAGTCCTAGGAAATAAAAAGTCTCACTCTGGCTGGTTTGGCTCAGCGGTTAGAGCATCAACCTGTGGTCCAGAGAGACCCAGGTTCGGTTCCTGCTAAGGGCATGTACCTTGGTTGCAATTTGTCCCCGACACTGGTTGGGTCATGCATGCGGGAGGCAGCCACTCGATGTGTCCCTTTCACATTGATGTTTCTTTCTCTCTCTCTCCTCTCTCTCCCTCCCACTCTATCTGAACAAAAAATGGAAAAACGTCCTTGGGTGAGGATAAGAAAAAATTAAATTAAAAAAAAAAAGTCTTAGACTGAAAAGGGCAATCTTGAAAGAGTCATCAATTTTGATTTTACCAGAAAAATGGTAGCTAAAATGAAAATGTTTCTTATATTCAATTAGGGTTTAGTAGTGTGTATAAAATATTACCACTAAAAGCCCCTACTTATAAGATGGGCAATTCATATTTTAGAGTAACTCCATATGAATAGCTCCTGTCTTGTAAAATAGTTCTGTAAAATACTCAACACAATGCTTGTCATAGATTAAGCTGTCAATTAATGGTAGTAGTTACTACTGCTTTTGTCATTCTAAAATCATGCTTTTAATACTTCTTTTATGTATTTCATTATGATGTCCTGGGAAAATTTTATATTACATTACTGCTTTAGAATATCTGAGGATAACAGCATAGCAGTGTACTATTGCATTATGGAGTCAGGTCTGGATGAGGGAAAGTATAATCTTTGACCTGGAATGAGACCTAAATAAGAAGTAGAGTTAGGTCTGGGCCACTGACCTGGCTAGGATACAGGGTTTGGCTCTAGACATTATCCTGGTGAACTATATATAGGATTCATAGTTCAAGGGAGCATAACTGTCCTCATTGACCATTTATGATGGATTGACTTTTTGGTCCTAATGTTTCACTCCCTTGTAGCAGAATTAGGCATCTATATGATTGCCACGCCCTCACATCTCCTCCACCCATGAACTTTGGGCCATGTGTCTTGCTTTGGCCAATAGAATTTTAGAATGTTAATGAATGGAGCTTGGAAGTACACTTGCACTTTTGAGTTTTTTATTCTTCTGCCATCCTCATGAGAAGAACAGAAAGGGACATGTGGCCCTAGAATGAGTCACAAGGAGCAGAGCCACCCCATCTGACCCTCAGATGCAGAATTGAAACATAGTTGCCTATTATAATGTGCCACAAAGTTGTAGAGTGGCTGGTGATGTTGTAATATTGTGGCAATAACATACTATTTTTAAAATTCTTTATATGTGGTTGGGAGATACAAGATGAGAGGATGTGCAGTGATCTCCAAGAAACCAAAAACTGTTAATGGATCGATATTTGATGGACATATTTTCAAATATGATGTTATAAAACATCTGTACTTCACAGATATGCCTTTCCACCATTATATAGTGTAAAATTCACACACAAAAAAAATATATATATATATTTTTTATCCTCACCCGAGGATATTTTTCCATTTTTTGTACAGATAGAGTGGGAGGGAGAGAGAGGAAGGGGGAGAGAGAGAGAGAAACATCGACGTGAAGGGACACATCTAGTGGCTGCCACCCGCACGACCAACCAGGGCCGGGGACAAACTGCAACCGAAGTACGTGCCCTTAGCGGGAACCGAACCCGGGTCTCTCCGGACCGCAGGCCGAAGCTCTAACCGCTGAGCCAAACCGGCCAGGGCACAAAAAATATTTTATGTTGTTTACCTTAAATAGCTAGGTATTTCTCCAGAAAAATGGATTTATTTTGCAATTTGGGACATATAGTCTAATAGCAAACCACCAACAAGTCCAGAGAAACAAAGGAAAATAATGCTCTTTTATGGACTTGGGGGGAGCTGTTATAAATGAAGAGTCTAATAGAAAAAATGGGAAGTTTAGAGTATAGTGACTTTTCATTGACTGAGTTATGGTAGTCTCCCATTGGCTGAGCTGTTACTGAGCAAAGAGGAATCTTTTCTTCCTCCTGCTGAGGTAGTGAAGTAGTATCACTTCCTGTTGAATATGCAAGGTACTTTCTATCTGTAGGGGTCAGTCATGTGTGTTGAGTGACATGTGACTGAGAGGTCTCTTCTAGCCTCCCAAGTCCATTTTCAATGAGGTTTCTGTTTATTAATTTTCACAATCTAATATTGTTAAAGAAGTTATCTCTTCATTGTTTAGTTACTATGTCAAATAAAAATTATGTGGCTCCATCAATTACATAATTATCATGCTGTTAAGTGGCCATAAAGGCAAATGATAGTGGCATTTGGAAACTATTTTTAATTTTAAGAACTAAATTGCATCATGTCAGAATAGAGTAAGTGACAAAGCAGCTCTAACAGATCTGTTCAATAGAGTATGTAGAAGGCAAGTTTACATACTATTGAAATAGCATTAAACAGCTATTTAATGCTATTTCAGCAGAAGAGATAGATTTACACTTAGATAAATAATATTAAACAACAAAAAACTAATTTTTGTACTTAAAATTATGATGATTGTCATAATATACCTTAATTTTTCTTATGGTATATATTTTCATTCTTTTGTAAAGATGACATGCACAACTTTGAAAACAAAATGTTATTTTCAGGAAGTTTATTTTCTAGACTTTGGTATAGCAGTAGACTTTTATTTTTTATTTTTTTATCCTCACCCGAGGATATTTTTCCATTTTTTGTACAGATAGAGTGGGAGGGAGAGAGAGGAAGGGGGAGAGAGTGAGAAACATCGATGTGAAGGGACACATCGAGTCGCTGCCACCCGCATGACCAACCAGGGCCGGGGACAAACTGCAACCGAAGTACGTGCCCTTAGCGGGAACCGAACCCGGGTCTCTCCGGACCGCAGGCCGACGCTCTAACCGCTGAGCCAAACTGGCCAGGGCTAGCAGTCGACTTTTAAAAGATTATAGTGTTAATTTGAGTTTTCCCAGAAACAGATTTTTCTAAAGATCAAAATATGTCCAACTGATCCCTAGGACAAAGACAAAACCTTTACGTCAAAAGCAATTTCTGCCATAGACAGAGTGATAAAATTTTAAATTTATCAAATGACTCAAGTAAATATTAAAGGCCCATCTGTTTGGAAGAAGATGAAAGCAGAACCGAGGACGAGTAATGGCAGCAGTTACTACCTGTCTACCCAAGCTTAGTGGCATGCAACAACAACAATCGTGGCTTGTTAGTGTCTCTCACAGCTCTGAGGGTTGGCTGGACTCAGGCGGCAGTTTTGCTGAGGGCATCTCATGCAGTCAAGTCAGACAGTGGCTGGGGCTAGAATCATCTTGATGGCCTTTTAGCTTACCTGTGTGGCGCATGGGCTGGGCGCACGCAAATAGCTATGGTATGTTGAGATGGGGTCTAAACTCCTACCTGTTGCATCTCTCCAGTAATATTACAACCAATATTGATGAATGCTTGCTTTGCTGGTCTCTCTAAAAGTCATCCTGTTTTAATCCAGTAACAATGTACCTACAACGCCCATACCTGAGACCACAGCCATGACCTATCCCCATCCTATTTCACTCACACATTGAAAATGACCTAACTTTAGAAAGCAAACAAAAAAGGTAAATAAAGTCAATCTGTACTACTAAAAATCTCAAGAGAGAAAACAGATTACTCCAGCCAGATGTTTTCACTTTTACTTCTACAAAATTGCTAGTCAATACTCCTCAAAATTTTCCAAGTTAGGAAAGATAGGAAGGAATGAGGAACTGTCACAGACTGGAGGAGACAATGGAGACAGGACAAGTCAATGCAGTGTGGGATCCTGGTATACAATAAGGACATTAGTGGAAAATTGATGAAAATTAAATAGGTCTGTCCTTCAACTAATGGTATTGCACCAATGTTAACTTCCCACTTTTGACCATTGTATTTTGGTTATGTAAAATGTTAACACTAGAGGAAGCTAGATGAAAATTATACAGGAATCTCTGTACTATTTTTTTCATCTTTTCTATAGGTCAAAATTATTTCAAAATCAGAACAGCTACCCACATCTCTATTGCCACTATTGTTTATCAAGTTGCCATCATCTTTCATCTGTACTGTGTCAATAACCTCACAACTGTCACCTTCATTCTGCTCTAGCATCTCTGCAATCCATTCTCCACATAACACCCGGAATGTTCTTTTAAAACTGTGGTCTCACTCCTGTGTTTAAGACCCTCCTCCTGCTTCCTGTTAAAACCAGACTGAAATCCAATCCCTGTCCTGCAGTCTCTTCCTCTTGCTCTCTAAGCTCTAAGTACATGGAATTCCTCTTTTTAAATTATAAATTGCTTAGGTATTAAAAGTATACAGAGACCATTTAAAATAAATACTGATTTACATTGTTGAATCTTAATGTTCAGATATCAGATATGTTGTTTCAAATCATTTGAAATAAAAATGAAACATTATAGC
The DNA here is from genome assembly GCF_014108415.1 of Molossus molossus. NCBI lineage: Eukaryota > Metazoa > Chordata > Mammalia > Chiroptera > Molossidae > Molossus > Molossus molossus. The sequence continues at coordinate 25,020,088 of NW_023425351.1, forward strand.
TACAAATGAAAAGCCCTGGTTCCATGATCCCAGCTCTTTTTTTACCAGCTGTAGGGTGCTTTACATGTTTTGGACAATAAATCTTCTTCAGTTACATGCATTGCAAGTATTTTTCCCAATCTGTGGTTCACCCTTTCTCTTTGTTTATAGTATATTTTGTAATACAGACATTTTACATTTTAACATAGTTAAATTTTCTGTGGGGTTTGAATTTTTTATGAGTTAATCAAAACAAAACCTTCCAACTTCAAAGATCATACAGGCATTCCTTGACATTTTCTCCCAATAGCTTTAACATTTTATTTTTTAAAACTGTAGTGTCTTTGTCGTTGCAATTTACTCTACATCTGCCACCATATCTCTGTCTGGCTGACCCCTTCTTGCATTCAGCTCTCTGCTCAAATGTTATTTTCGTTTTCTTTTCTTTTTTTTTTTTGTTATTTAATTAGATTGGCTCATGAGACATATACAGAAGACCTTTAAAGTCAACACTATTATTCTTTCCTCAGGACCTGACTGTGAAGCATGACCTAAGCAGCCAGGTCACATAGGTCCATAAACTGTAGATGTGAAGGAGGGGAAGGAAAGAATGGAGATGAGAAGTTTCAGCTCAGAAGCAGGCCAAGGAGCTACATCTGTGAATAATAAGCTGACAGAGCCCTGGCTGGTTTGGTTCAGCGGTTAGAGCGCCGGCCTATGTACCAGGGATCCCTGGGTTCAATTCCAGTCGATTCCAGCCAAGGGCACATACCTCGGTTGCAGTTCATCCCCAGCCCTGGTCCAGGTTGTGTGGGAGGCAACCAGTTGATGTGTCCCTCTCATGCCAATGTTTCTCTCTCCCTCCCACTCTATCTGCTTTGGGATGCGGTGGCCACAGGAGGCGTGCTTGGGCTGGCCCCTGCAGCCCCAGGCTCGCAGGCCAGGAGACCAACAGCAACAGCAGCAGCAGCTGCAGAGCACAAACAGAACCGGCAGGGGCAGAACGCGAGATCCCAGGGAGCTGGGCCCCCACCTCCAGCCTGGGGAGTACACTACTCGACCCCTCCCTCTGAAGGGCGGAGCCCAGGGGGCGGGGCTAGGCCTCACCTCCCGCTGGGCGTATGCTGGCCCCACCCCCACTCTGTATGAGGTGCCTGCTGATAGACTCTATTTTCTTTTTTAAATATTTTTTATTGCTTTGTTAGAGAGAGAAGAAGAAAGAGAGATAGAAATATTGATGTGAGAGGGAAACATCGATCGACGGCCTCCTGTATGCCCCTACTAGGGATCAAGCTCTAAACCCGAGCATGTGCTCTGAGCAGAAATTGAACCCGGACCTCCCAGTCCGTGGGAGGTTGCTCAATCCACTGAGCAACACCCAGATATTTTCTTACCTGACCTCTCAATCAAAAAATACCACCCTCTTGCTCCCACAATCGTTGCTCCCTTAAATTATCCTCTTTTGTAATCTTCACAACACTTAACTGCTCTCTGCAATTATCTTGTTCATCTATTTGTTTACTTATTTATTTTCTGTTTCCTCTAAATCACATGTAAGCACCAAGAACAGGGGTCTTTATCTGTTCACCACAGTGTCCCCAACTTCTAGAAGAGAACTGTCGCAGTGGGGTTTCCAGGGAGCAGACACAGGAAGAGTCTAGAGTGTAGATTGCTCATTAGAGCGCACCCTTTGCAGCAACACGTGTGGAAGGAATGAGGCAGAACGAGATGAAGCCCAGGAAGGAGTCCAGCCGCAGGGCTAGTCTGGCTGCCTTAGCTCTTGAGGTAAATGGCTGATGGAATCATCCCTCATGGGGCCAGGGTGACTGGGCCTTTTGTACCCTGCCCCCATCAGTCATTGAGGTGAGACATGGAAGGAGATGTCTCTACACCCAAGGCCTTTCCTGCAGGGGCTGATAGATGGGGACAACAAGTCCTAGCCTGAAGGAAGATCTTGGTGACTCAGGTCTTTGTCCATCACAAGTGCCTCACATGTAGTAAACACTGGGTAGATATTTGTTAAATGAGTAAGTCGTTCCACATATCCTAAAAGTTTTCCTGACCATGAAGCAGAATTTCTGAGTCAGCTGATTTAAAACATTTTGATGTGAGCACTACAGAAGTTCACTCTAGAAATTTTGTGACACTCTGAACATTGCCTTTCCCGGTGTGCCCGGGAGTGTGAGGGGTAGAGAGAGAGAAACATCGATGTGAAAGAGACACACAAATTGGTTGCCTTCTGAATGACCCCAACCGGGATCGAGGATGGAAACTGCAACACAGATGTGTGCCCTTGACCAGGAATTGAACCTGAGACCCTTCAGTCTGTGGGCCAATGCTCTCACCCCTTAGTTAAACCAGCCAGGACAATACTTAAGCATTTCTTTCTTTCTTTCTTTCTTTCTTTCTTTCTTTCTTTCTTTCTTTCTTTCTTTCTTTCTTTCTTTCTTCCTCCCTCCCTCCCTCCCTCCCTTCCTTCCTTCCTTCCTTCCTTCCTCTTTCTTCCTCCCTTCCTTCCTCTCTCTTTCTTTCTTTCTTTCTTTCTTTCTTTCTTTCTTTCTTTCTTTCTTTCTTTCTTTCTTTCTCTTTCTTTCTTTCTTCTTTCTTTCTTTCTTTCTTTCTTTCTTTCTTTCTTTCTTTCTCTTTCTTTCTTTCTTCTTTCTTTCTTTCTTTCTTTCTTTCTTTCTTTCTTTCTTTCCTTCCTTCCTTCCTTCCTTCCTTCCTTCCTTCCTTCCTTCCTTCCTTCCTTCCTATGACAATTGCTAAGATCTAGAAACAGCCCAAGTGTCCATCAATAGATGAGTGGATAAAAAAGCTGTGGTGGACTTCCAGTGAAGATGGTGGCGAAGGTAAATGCGGTATCGCGTCCTCCCACAACCACATCAAAGTTACAACTAAACTACAGAACAACCATCATTCAAAATTGCCTGAAATCAAGCTGAATAGGGATCCTACAACTACGGAATTAAATCAGCAGCCACATTCAGACTGGTAGGAAGGGCGGAGGTGCGACGGGCTGGTGCCACACCCACATGTGGCAGATAAAAATCAGGAGGACACCTCGGCTGGGAAGGTCCTCTCTGAGAACTGAGGGGTCCCCATCACACACCAGGAGCCCCGCCCAAGGTTCCAGTGCCAGGAAGAGAAGTCCCCATAACTTCTGGATGAAAAAACTAGCGGGAACTGAGGCTCAGGGAAGCTGACCTGGCTGGAGCCCCAGGCAGCTCCCTAAAAGGCCCGCGCATGGACTTATCGGACTCTCTTCCTCTAAGCTTGGAGGGGAGGCAGCTCAAGGGGCACCAGAGACATACAGGGAAGAACTGAGCTGTTTGGCACTGGAGTGAGGGCTGGAGAGTGGGTTTTCTCCAAGATAAAGGTGCTGTCAGAGGCCTCTGTTTCTTTAGTGAGCCCTGCCCTGGGGCAGCAGACAGCCGCCATATCTAGGACTCCAGCAACCTGGCTCACACTGGTTGCCCCACCCTGGTGATTCCCTGAGGCCCCGCCCCACCCAACTTTCAGGCCCTCCCAAGCTGTTGCCATTTGCATTACCATAGGATTGGCCTGTCTTGGATCTTACTTCAGGTTTTCCTAAATTCTTTCAAACAAGCAGCATCTGGTCTCAGCCAGCCCCATATCTCTCATTAAGTAATACATAGAAACAAACATAGGGAGGCAGCCAAAATGAGGAGACAAAGAACAGGTCCCAGATGAAAGAACAGAAAAAATTCCCAAGAAAAGAACTAAGTGAAATGGAAACAAGCAAACTAACAGATGCTGAGTTCAAAATACTGCTTATAAGGATGCTCAATGAACTTAGTGAGAACCTCAGCAAACTTAGTGAGGGCCTCAAGAACATAAAAAAGGAACAGTAAGAAATGATGGATGCATAGTCAGAAATGAAGGAGGCACTAACTGAAATAAAGAATAATGTACAGAAATTCAATAGTAGAGTAGGTAAAGCCAAGAAGCAAACCATCGATTTGGAATATAAGGAAGCAAAACACACCCAATCAGAACAGCAAAAAGAAAAAAGAATACAAAAAAATGAGGATAGTGTAAGGAGCCTCTAGGACAACTTCAAGTGTGCCAACATTCGCATCTTGGGGGTGCCCGAAGGAGAAGAGAGAGAACAAGAAATTGAAAACCTATTTGAAACAATAATGGCAGAAAACTTCCTTAACTTGCTGAAGGAAACAGACATACAAGTCCAAGAGGCACAGAGACTCCCAAGCAAGATTAACCTCAAGAGGCCAACACCAAGACACATCATCGTCAAAATGCAAAAGGTTCAAGACAACGAGAGAATCTTAAAAGCAGCAAGAGAAAAGCAGTTCGTTACTACAAGGGAGTTCCCATAAGACTGTCAGCTGATTTCTCAAAAGAAACTTTACAGGCCAGAAGGGAATGGCAAGAAATATTCAGAGTGATAAAAAGTAAGAACCTACAACCAAGATTACTCTATCCTGCAAAGCTGTCATTTATAATCGATGGCCATATAAAGAGTTTCCCAGACAAGAAAAATCTAAAGGAGTTCATCACCTCCAAATCATCATTATACAAAATGTTGAATGGTCTTTTTGAAGAAAAAGATAAAATATATGAACAAACAAAATGGCAAAGAATACATATCTATTGACAATGGAATCTACAAACAAAATGAATAGGAAGAACAGAAACATTCTCATAGATACAGAGAACATTTTGTTGGTTGCCAGATGCGAGGGGGGTTGCGGGAATGGGTGAAAAAGGTAAAGGGATTAAGAAGAACAAATTGGTTGGTAGACTGAAAAACCTCGAAGTGAAGGGGGTTTGGGAGTGGGAAGAAATAAACCAAAGAACTTATATGCATAGCCAATGGACAGAGACAACAGTGTGGGAAAAGGCAGGAGAGGGGCAGGAGTGGGGAGGAGGGGGTCAATGGGAGGAAAATGAGGAACATCTTTAATACAGTCAACAATAAAGATAAAAAATTTTTTTAAAAAGCTGTACACAACGGAACACTATACAGCTGTAAGAAAGAAAGCTCTCATATCTTTTGAGATGATGTGGAGGGACCTGGAGAGTATTATGCTAAGCGAAATAAGCCAATCAGAGAAAGACAAATACCGCATGATCTCACTTATTTGTGGAATATAATGAACAAAACAAGCTGGTGAACAAAATAGACCCAGAGACACCGGAAGGAGTATGATTCAGACTTACAAACTTCAGAGGAGAGGGGTGGGGGAGAGGGGTGAAATAAACCAAAGAACTTATATATATGTATGCATAACCAATGGTCATAGACAACAATGCTTGGTGGGGGTGGGGGAGTAATAGGGAGGAAGGTGTCTGGAGGGGAAACATCTGCAACAAAAATTAATTAATTAATTAAAAAAAATAGCCCTGGTCAGTTTGGCTTCGCGGTTAGAGTGTCAGCCTGCAGACCAGAGAGTCTCTGGTTCAGTTCCCGTTAAGGGTGCATATCTCAGTTGCAGTTTGTCCCCGGCCCCGGTTGGGGTCATGTGGGTGGCAACCAGTTGATGTGTCTCTCTCAAGTCAATGTTTCGCTCTCTTCCTCCCTCCCTCTCTCCCTCTCCCTCTATCTGAAGATAAATGCAAAAAAAAAAAGTCCTCAGGTGAGGATAAAAAAATAAGAAAAAAAATTACCCACACACAAAAACAATTTTTAATTGACTTTTAGAGAGAGAGGAAGAGGGAGAGAGATAGAAACATCAGCGTGAGAGGGAAACATTGCTGCCTCCTGTACGCCCCCTACTGGGAATTGATCCCTAAATTTGGGCATGTGCCCTGACTGGGAATTGAACCAGGACCTCTCAGTCCATGGGATGACATTCAATCCACTGAGCTACACAGGCTGGGCAGCTGAGGTATTTCTTAATACAAGAATATTTATTTTCTTATGGTGCCTTTATAATTTCATTTTGTGTTTAAATCTGTTACTTATTGACAATATATTTTTGTGGTATTAGGAAGGCCCTACATTTTTATCTAAATGATCTTAAATGAGCAATTATTGATTTATAATACATACTTTTAATTTTTTGTACATTTAGTGAGCCCTAAAAAGAACTGAAAAAAAAAAATGTTGGGGAAATACCTTATTTTGATGAGCTAAAGATAATATTGTATAGACATGATTGCATCTATTATTGTATTACTGAGATGCTGAAAACTTCGCATGACAACTTCTTTGACTCTAACTTGTCTGTATAAAGTAGGCATAATTAACTCTATATTGCTGACTTTTTTACTAATTAATTATTTTAGTATCTAATTCATGTTCAGTGCAAATATTCAAGAAAATCTAAATGTTTTAATGCCAGTCATCCTACACAAATTAGAGCTGACTTTCTGTTATTTATTCAGATCTGTTTTAGGTTGTAGTGTGAAATCTTAAGAATAAAGATCTTATTTTAAGATTTCCTAGCTTGAGTTTGATTTGATTAGAAATGTCACTGAAAATTGGCCTGTGTGGGAATCTAGAAACATTCCTACCACAGAATAAAATAGTGGTGGCAAAGGGAGATAAAAGTAAAATCATAGAACATAATCTGTGTTTTTGAACATCCCTGTAGATATGTCGGGATTTAGAATGGTATTTGGGCACTACTTCAGAATAGTGTGATGTTGAATTGAATTTTGAACTGGCTTCCTATTCTAATATTCCTATTCCTATTCTAAATTCCCTAAAAAGGGATTTTCATTTTAATAAACTTCAATTATGGCTTTGTGTGCTAATGAGAATTTTCTCCCATATTAGAGGAAAAAGAAAATAAATTTTAATTCTAATTATGACAGGAGGAAGAAAATTGATATTGATTATTCCTTTTTCAATGAATATGTGAGTACTGTTTTGACATCTTAAGAATAAAGATCGTATTTAAGATAACATAAAGACTTTTTAGAGATGCAAAGGTATTTAAAAATATGTCCTTCTGTAAACTGGTACAACCACTTTGGAAAATAGAATGGAGGTTCCTAAAGAAATTAAGAATAGAGTTCCCTTATGACCCAGCATCCCCTCTTCTAGGTATCTACCCCAAAACATTTGAAAGCATTTATTCACAGTAATATGCACCCCTATGTTCATTGCAGCATTATTCACTGCGGCCAAGACATGGAAACAACTGAAGTATCCTTCGATAGATGGTTAGACAAAGAAGTTGTGGTATATAGATACAATGGAATACTATTCAGTCATAAGAAAAGATAAAATACTACCATTTGCAATAACTTGGATGGATCTTGAGAATATCATGCTAAGCAAAATAAGTCAGATAAAAGAGTCAAGAACCATTTCACTCATATGTGGGATATAAAATTGAAAAAAAATGAACAAACAAGAAAAACAAACAACAACACATACACACAGACAACAGTGTGATGGTTTCTAGAGGGAAGTGGGGTGGAAAGATATTAAAAGGTAAAGGAGGTAAAATATATGGTGATGGAAGAAGATTTGACTTTGGGTGGTAGGCACACAATGCAATATACAGATGATGTATTATAGAATTGTACACTTTACTTTTTTTCTTTTTTTGGTATGTGCCCCTAGCAGGAACCAAACCTGGAACTTTCTGGTCCACAGGCCAACGCTCCAACTGCTGGGCCAAATCAGCAAGGGCTAGAATTGTACACTTTAAACCTATATAGTTTGATTAACCAATGCCATTCCAATAAATTTAATTTAAAATATGCCCTTCAACTATTGTGCAGCTCATCATAGGAAGGGAAATCAATAGCTATCATTCTTATATATCTTAATTTTTCAATCTATTTCATATAAATTATGGAACAGATTAATTATAATTTATGGGAATTCTGATACTGCATAAATGTTTACTTTTTAAAAAATTTGGAATTGCTGAAAAAGGTCAAGTTATGAAATGTTTATTTTTATAAGGAAGGGAGCAAAATATAATTTACATTTACTTTTTTTAATGTAGCAAAATAGTATTACATGGTATTAATAGATTATGTATACACATAAATTCACAGCAACAATGTTCTTTGAGGGTCCATCATGTATGGACATTTATATATATTTGTGTGTGTGTGTGTGTGTGTGTATACAACTGAAGTGTCCTTCTATAGATTATTGGATAAATTTATATATATATATTTTAACCACTTTTAATTGGCTACTATATTTCCAATGCCGATTCATAAGAGTAGCAAAATTATAGTTATGAAGTAGCAACAAAATAATTTTTAAAAAAATTAAAAATATTTTTTAAATTTAATTTTAAATTAATGCAACAAAATAATTTTATGGTTAGGGGTCACCACAACATGAGAAACTATATTAAAGAGTTGTGGCATTAGGAAGGTTGAGAACCACTGCCCTAGACTGAGTGGCTTATAAACATCAGAAATTTATTTCTCATAGTTCTGGAGGCTCAAAGTTACCGGTCCAGTGCCAGCATGGTCAGGTGAGAACTCTCTTTCAAATTGCAGACTTCTTGTGTCTTCACAGGTAGAAGGAGCCAGGGATCTTTCTGAAGCATCACCCCCACCCCCATTTTATTTTTTTAAATTTATTTTTTAAATGTACTTTTATTGTTGAATATATTACCAATGTTCCTCCTTTTCCCCCTATTGATCTCCTCCTCCCCACTCCCGCCACCCTCCTGCCTTTCCCCACACTGTTTTCTGTGTCCATTGGTTATGCATATATGCATAGAAGTTTCTTCCCATCCCTCCACCCACCTTCCCTTTGAGGTTTGTCAATCTAACAACCAAATTGTACTTCTTAATCTTTCACCTTTTTCACCCATTCCCCCAACTCCCCTCACATTTGGCAACCAACAAAATGTTCTCTGTATTTATGAGAATGTTTCTGTTCTGCTTGTTCATTTTGTCTGCAGATTCAATTGTCGATAAATATGTATTTATTGCCATTTTGTTTGTTCATATTTTTTATCTTCTTATTCTTCAAAAAGACCCTTCAACATTTTATATAATAATGGTTTGGTGGTGATGAACTCTTTGTCTTGAACCTTTTGCATTTTGACGATGATGTGTTTTGGTGTTGGCCTCTTGAGGTTCATCTTGCTTGGGAGTCTCTGTGCTTCCTGGACTTGTATGTCTGTTTCCTTCAGCAAGTTAGGGAAGTTTTCTGCCATTATTGTTTCAAATAGGTTTTCAATTTGTTCCCTCTCTTCTCCTTCTGGCACCCCCAAGATGCGAATGTTGGCACGCTTGAAGTTGTCCTAGAGGCTCCTTACACTATCCTCATTTTTTTGTATTCTTTTTTCTTTTTGCTGTTCTGATTGGGTGTGTTTTGCTTCCTTATATTCCAAATCGATGGTTTGCTTCTTGGCTTTACCTACTCTACTATTGAATCTCTGTACATTATTCTTTATTTCAGTTAGTGCCTCCTTCATTTCTGACTGGTCCTTTTTTATTCACTGAAGTTCTCACTAAGTTCATTGAGCATCCTCATAAGCAGTGTTTTGAACTCAGCATCTGTTAGGTTGCTTATCTCCATTTTGCTTTTTGCTTAGTTCTTTTCCTGAAGTTTTGTTCTGTTCTTTCATTGGGGACCTGTTTCTTTGTCTCCTCATTTTGGCTGCCTTCCTTTGTTTCTATGTATTAGGTAGAGTTGCTATGTCTCCTGGGCTTACTACAGTGGCCTATTGTAGTAGATATTCTGTAGGTCCAGTGGCACAGCCTCCCTGATCTCCCAGCTGGGCCTTGAGGTACATCCCTTGTGTGGACTTTACGCCCTTCTGTTGTAATTGAGTCTTAATTGCTGTTGGCACCTCAATGAGAAGGTTTTACTCAGGCTGATCAGCTGCAAGGACTGGCTGTGCCCACTATCTACTGACCTCTGACTACCTTGGATGATCAGCTGTGCAGGGTCCAAGAAATTTAATTAAAAAAATAAAACACTTGTCATCTTCCAATCAGCTTACATGTCAATTCTTCTTCTTCTTCTTTTTTTTTTTTTAATGAGAAAACATCTCCATTTATTATTATTATTATTTATTAGCCCTTATCTATTTTACTGGTTGGGAAACCAGACAACAAATGGGTCCAGGCTGCCTGTCACTACTTGAACCGATTAAGCAGAGACAAGGCTGAATCCTATATGAGGGTTCGTTCCAATACTGCCGGCAGTATGGGGAGCAGTGGGTCATCCGGAAGATCTGCTCTGTGCCCCTCACTTGCCAGCTGCTTTTAAAGGGTAGAGAAACAATGACTACTTGAGAAAGGGCAGTTAGACAAAAGGAAAAAAAATGTATAAAATGATTACAGGCAAGAGGGCAGGAATGTGGACCAGGGGCTGGTCGCCAGTGAGTCACCGTCACGGGTCCAGTGTTCCGATAATCAGGTTGCTAATCTTTCCATGATGTCAGGGAGTCCCCTGTCCTCAGAGGAGGAGAATGGACAGCACTCCCGAGGTAAACTCGAGGTGCACACCTCCCAGCCAGGTCAGAATGGGTTTTTCCTCAGTAGAACAAAGCAATCATGACTAACATTGTAAAGGATGATTAACATTTTTCTAACTGTGGCTAGTGCCTCATTATGATTAGTTTTCTTACTCTTTGAATATTTTTCTATTAATTCTTATATTCTTTCCTGCCTTTTTCAGTTGGGTAGGAAGGTGGTTTGAAGGTGCAGACACCAGCAACCTCCGTGTTTCATTACCAGGTGCTTCTCACAAATTGTGGAAAAAATTATAAAAAAAGACAAACCTGTTTTCTGTCCTTACATATACATCATGATCAAATGGAGTTTATTACAGGTATGCAGGGCTGGTTTAACATTTGAAAATCAATCACTGTAAACCATTCACATCAACAGGCCAAATAAGCACAATCACATAGTCATATCAATTGATGCAGTAAAAATATTTGACAGTATACAACACCTATTCATGAGAAAAACTCTCAGTAAAGTAGGCATAGAGAGGAATTTCCTCAACCTGATAAAGCATATCTACAAAAAACCTCCAGCTAACATTCTACCAAATGATGAGAAACTAGACGCTGTCCCACTAAATCAGGAACAAAGCAAAAATGTCCTCTCTGACCACTCCTTTTCCATGTTGTACTGGGAATACCACCTAATGCAGTATGAGGAGAAAAGGAAATACAACGAATAAAGACTGGTAAGAAAGAAATTAAAATGTCTTTGTTCACATTTTTTAAAAATATGTTTTTATTGATTTTCTTAGAGAAAGAGGAAGGGAGAGAGAGAGAAACATTGATGTGAGAAACACCAATCAGCTCCCTCCTGCACACCCCCTACTAAGGATTAAGCCTGTAACCTAGGCATGTGCCCTGACCAAGAATCAAACCAGGACCTGTCAGTCCATGGGATGACACTCAATCCACTGAGCCACACTGGCCAGGCAGAAAACATTATTGAATCCAAAAGAATCCACAAAAAAATTCTGGGACTAATAAATGACTATAGCAAGATTGTAAGATATAAAGTTAAGATACATAAGCTAATTGCTTTCCTATATACCACCGATTAACAAGTGGAACTGGACTCTGAGCATACAATATCATTTATACTAGCATCCTCAAAATAAAATACTTAGGTATAAATATAATAAAATAGGTTCAAGATATATATCAAGAAACAATAAAATTCTGATGAAGTAAATCAAACATGATATAAATTAATAAGGAGATTTCCATGATCATGGATAGGAAGACTAAATATTGTCACAATGTCATTTTTCCCCTCAAATCGATATACAGATTAAATTCAACCATGATAAAAATCCCAAGTTTTTAGTGGATATCAACAAACTAATCCTGAAATTTATAGAGCTTGGCAAAAGACCCAGAATTGCCTACACAGTATTAAAGGAGAAAAAGTAAAAGGACGGATGATGTCTGACTTTAAGACTTACTACAAAGCTCCAGTAGTCAAGGCAGTGAGGTACTGATGAGAAAATAGAGAAATAGGTCACTGGAACAGAATAGAGAGCTCAGAAATAGATACCACCAATATAGTCACCTGGTCTTTGGCAAAGGAGCAAAGGCAGTACAGTGAAGCAAAGATAGTCTCTTTCAACAAGTGGTGCTGGAACTGAACATCTACATGTGAAAAAACGAATCTAGACACTGATCTTATACCCTTCACAAACTAACTCGAGATGGATCATAGTCCTAATGTAAAACTCAAAACTACAAAACTCCTAGAACATAACATAGAAGAACATCTAGATGACCTTAGGGGTGCCGATGACTTTTTAGACATAACACCAATCCATGAAAGAATGAATTGATAAATTGGGCTTCATTATAATAAAAATGTTTTTAATAATGACCTTGATGCCCATCAAGTTTTCCTCCTTTTCCTTCTTCCCCACTCTCATTTCCCCTGACTAAAAAGAAAAGAAAAAACAAAATAAAAAACATCTCTCAAAAAAAAACTATTTGTCAACATCTTAGTTATTGGATTGATGTTAAGCTTTCTTAAACCCAGTGGTATATGATTATAAGCCTCAGGCCCTACAACCTTGATTGGTTACCAGTTTGTGTTACAAAAGACTCATTATTGCCCCAGCCAGTGTCCATCCAAGTTATTCAGCACCAGGCCAGCAGGAAAGAACCTGCCCTACTTCCAGCTCTGATTTATTTTTCTGCAGCAGATTCATCACTGCTCACAAAACAGTTCCTTGCCACCTGTTAAAACCCCAGAGTTCAGCAGCAGGAAGGACAGGCTGCAGGCAGCAGAGTGTCAAGCAGCAGATTTCTGAGGAGCAGGTAGAATGTCACTCCACATCCATCGTTCCCCCTTCAGACCTGCTAATGCCTGGATTACTGGGGGAAGACCCTGTTACTCAGAGCTTCAAACCTTGGATCAGGGCCAACAGATGAAGACCACATCATCCTCTAACCCAAAAGGATACTCAGCCCCAAAGTCAAATCGTGTGCTGTGCTTATATATTTAATATTGCTGTATTTAAAAGGGGACCATAGATTTATACCTTTGACCTACATTACCCAACTCTGCTTTTGTATTCTGACACAGTTTACTCTGCTTCCTCAACCGAAGTCTCTTACCTTACTTGGTCTCTTAACCATTACTCTGCCCCGACCTCTCACCCTAAAATCTCCCAATTTAGACGGTATTATAACCCTAAACAGCAAATGTGAGCACCCTGAGATACTGGGCCACAGGACAGTTTTATTGGGAGAAATATGCTTCCGATCCTCTGTCCCCCAGAAAAATGAACCAGCAGTCAGATTTGCCTAGAAGCCAACCATGTGTTCTATTGCCCGATGGATAGTTCAACCTTAGACACCGATTGACTCACAGGAATCTGGGCAGTTTTATGCCTAGTTTAATAAAATGGTTTTTAGATTCCGTTTCAGGATAACAAAAATATGAAATTAAAATATTTGTCATACTAGTAAATTTGTAAGATTGGGATAGATTTTTGGTAAAACTATACTCTCTTTTACTGTGATAATCCTCTTATTAAAAATAATGTCAATGGTTACTAAAGTCTGGTAAATTTGCACAGCTTACTGACACAGATAAGCCAACCATTGGATAAATTAAAGTCCTCATTCAGTAGTTATTTCAAGCCAACCAAGTGAATTGAGGCTTATAGGTTGCTGCGACTCTTGATACAAATACATCAAAGATTTACATTTTCTCGCTTTACTTATTTTGATTTTGGGCATAGAAATCAAACTAATTGGTTATCAAAACAATGGTTATCTAGAAGATCCAGAATATGCTGGCTTCATTTTGTGTGTGTTTATTATCTAAAATTAATCATTTAAAAATATTTTTAAGGAATCTGGGCTCCTCACACTATCTAACCTGGGGGTTGGTACTTGTAGGCCCTTTAGCACTCAAATTGGCCTCCCTAGTACCACAGCTTTAGTAGGAACCTAATCCAGGTATAAACCAGAGGATGGTGGCTAGAAAAGTGGCCTCGTGTTCCTCTCCTACCTCATTTCGAAATTGTTTAAGCTGGATGGCAAAGGTGGAGTGAGGTCATCAGGATGAACATCCCATGTATTTTAAATTCACTTATTAAACTGGGAGATCCTCCTTTCCTTATCCCAATCTTTCTCTATTAATGTACAAATTAATTTATTTTGGTAGTTAATATTTTGACTCTGAAGAACATGTTAGAATCTGAGTGTGTATATAATATTTATAATATAATGAATATATTCATTGGGCAGGTACAATTTTCTTGCATGGGCTAAAGCTAGAAAGAGGAGTAAAATATAATTTTTGTTCTCAAGAAGCAAATACACTATTTGGATATTTATTCACAAGGATTTATTGAACACCTTTAAGTACCCAGCACTAAGTAATCAAGAAATATTTCTTTGCTTTCATTTGTTGAATGGTGAAGATAAGTGTGAAGGAGGAGCACTTAATCCAGTCTAGAGAGGAGGGAGGCTAAGTGTGTGGGACATAGAGGGGAGGGGAGACTTCCTAAAGGAAATGATAACTGCATAGTCTTAAAAGATGGGTGGAAGTTGGCTGACTAAAGAAGAAAGAGGGCAGGGTAGCCCCTCAAAGACCCGGCACTGAGAAAAACAGCAGAGTATACATGTCAGGAAGGACATTTCAGCAGTGACCACAGCCTTGTGGCAAAAACAATATTCCTTTCACCCAGAAATGTAGGGCAGAGAAAAGACGTTTGGGTTGTTGGGGGCCAAGAGAAGCAGAAAGCACATTTTACCCACTTTACTGAGCTGCCTAGAATATAGACCCTAATGAAGAAGATTTTAAATGCATAAACTCAACACTTTCTGAAAGATGCTGTGTAGAATACAAGATGCTTGGAGTATTAATAAATACCACCTTGAAATAAGCCCCAAGGTCAAATTGATTCAGAAAATGTGAATGCCCGTTGTGAATCTTACTTCAGAGTAAAGCTTGATGTTTTCCAGAAGATTTGGGTAGCTTTTCACTTGAGCATCTTGAGAAACTAGTTCTCACAGGAAATGCCATATCACACATGAATGCTGCCCAGCTAGTCTAATAGCTCCAAGTCTCTCTGAAGGTAAGCTGACTCTCTGGAGAGAGATCAATACAAGGTAAAAGGGGCCTGGAGGGAGACAGCTGCAGATATGTTAAAGAGGGAAGATCCAAAAATAAAGAGTGAGGAAAAGGCAACCAAAAAGCATCTTGGAGGACAACATAACCAGGGACACAGACTCAATACTGGTAGGCTTGCGAAGACACAAGAGGGGACCGGGAGCACATGGTCTGCAGTGGCCTGGGCTGGGACCTGCGGAGGCCTGGGCTGAGACCTGCGGAGGCCTTGGCTGGGACCTGCGACCTAGGCTAGGTGCTACACCCTTGGCTGGGAGCTGCTGCAGCCTCAGCCAGGAGCGACAGCCTTAGCTGGGAGCTGCACCCTTAGCTGGGAGCGGTGCCCTCGGGTTAAACTCCCAAGCGGCGCCACAGCACAGAGCAGAGACAAAGGCTAAATTAGCAACAGCCACTCACCTTGGGCTCTGGCAGAGGGAGGACGGACTGGACTGAAACTGTGTGGGGACACTCGGGATTTGGAGGGTGCTCAGAGCTTTTGCTGAGTTGCAGCCATGCAGGACAGTGGTCATCTTACTGCTTCCCAGGGCCCTGGGGAGAGGCAGAGGCACCTCCCTTGGAGATTCAACCCCACCCGGTGGCCATTGAAATGCTAATTGTGCCCATTAACAACCAGCATCTGCCCCAGTCTCAGGAAATCCTCTTACACTGAGCACCTGAGGGAGTTTTTCATTCAACTCAGAAACCAAGGTTCTTCAGGTGATCACTACTAATAGCCTCCAGGCAAAAAAGCTAGAGGATAACTACCATTCCCTGGACTAGCAACACTAACCAGGAAAGTAAGACTTGACAGTGGTGTTTAAAGTGGGTCCTCCCTGCCTCATCCAAACCCAGGAGAGGGAGCCACAAAAAGCAGAACACCAACACCCACAGGGAAAATTTGGCAGGATCCAAAGCCCATTGTGATAGCCAAAATGGTGAAACACAGAAACAAAAGCCAAATGAAAGAACAAGAGACCTCTACCGAAGATGAGATAAATGAGGTACAGTTAAGAAAGTTCACAGAACTAGAATTCAGAGCCATGATCTTGAGGAAGCTCAACAGCATGTGTAAGGACATGAGCACCATGAGTAAAGACATAGAAATGTTGAAAATCAACCAATTGGAAATTAAAAAACACCAAGAAGAAATGAAGAATGACATATCAGAAATAAAAAACACAATGGAAAGTCTAAATAGCAGAGTAGAGGAAGATGAGGACCGGATCAGTGAATTAGAAGATAGGGTAGAAAAAAATCAACCAATCAGAAAACCAACAGGGAAAAAAATAATTAAAAAACAGGAAAACAGTTTAAGAGAACTGTGGGACAACTGGAAACATAATAACATTCGCATGATAGAAGTCCCCGAAGAAAAAGAAAATGAGCAAGGGTTAGAGAATATATTTGAAGAAATAGTGACAGAAAACTTCCCTAATTTGGTGAAGAAAGAAGGCATTCAAGTTCAAGAAGCACAGAGAGCCCCAAGTAAGAAGAACCCAAACAGGCCCACACCAAGACACATAGTAATCAAACTGCCAAAAATTCCAGACAAAGAGAGAATCCTAAAAGCAGCAAGAGAGAAGCAACAGGTTACCTACAAAGGGAACCCCATAAGGCTCTCAGCTGACTTCTCACAAGAAACACTGCAGGCCAGAAGGGAATTTCATGAGGTAATCAAGGTCATGAAAAACAAGGATCTGAATCTAAGACTGCTCTACCGGCAAGGCTATCATTCAAAATAGAAGGTCAAATAAAGAGCTTCCCAGACAAAAAAAAGGCTAAGGGAATACATTAGGACCAAACCAGCACTGCAAGAAATGTTAAAAGGACTGCTGTAATTAGCAGGAGAAATGGGAAGAAAAATAGAACCATACTAAACAAAAATGGCAATAAATGAGTACATATCAATAATCACCTCAAATGTAAATGGATTGAATGCTCCCATAAAAAGACACAGAGTAGCTGATTGGATAAGAAAGCATGACTCATCTATATGTTGTTTACAAGAGACCCACCTCACAACAAAAGACTCACATAGGTTGAAAGTGAAGGGATGGAAAAAAATCTTCCAAGCAAATGAAAAGGAAAAAAAAGCTGGGGTAGCAATGCTCATATCTGATAAAATAGATTTCAAAATAAAGGCCATAACTAGAGACAAAGAAGGCCACTACATAATATCGAAAGGATTTATCCAACAGGAAGATATAACCTTGATAAACATAAATGCACCCAGTATAGGAGCACCGAAATATATTAAAAATCTTTTGGAGGACTTCAAAGGAGAAATTGATAGCAATACAATCATAGCAGGGGACTTCAACACCCCGCTCACATCACTGGATAGATCCTCTAGATAAGAAATTAGCAAGGAAACAGAGACTCTAAATGAAGTACTAGACCAAATGAATTTAATAGATATCTACAGACAATTACTCCCCAAAACTATAGAATTTACATTCTTCTCAAGTGCACATGGGACATTCTCAAAGATGGACCACATGTTAGGACACAAACTAGGTCTCTACAAGTACAAGAAGACTGAAATCATATCAAGCATCTTCTCAGATCACAATGGTATGAAACTAGAAATCAATTGCAACAAGAACATGCAAAGACATTTCAACACATGGAGGCTAAATACCATGTTATTAAACAATGAATGGGTTACCGAAAAGATCAAGGAAGAAATTAAAAACTTCCTGAACACCAATGAAAAAGAAGACACAACAAGACAAAATCTATGAGATACAGCGACAGCAGTTCTGAGAGGGAAGTTCATAGCACTACAGGCATACCTCAGAAAACAAGAAAAATCTCTAATAGACTATCTAACCTCACAACTTAAAGAACTAGAGAGCAAACAAAAAGAAAACCCCAGAGCAAGTAGAAGGAAGGAAATAGTAACAATCAAAGAAGAAATAAATGACATAGAGACCAAAAATACAATTCAAAGGATCAATGAAACAAAGAGCTGGTTTTTCAAAAAGATAAACAAGATTGATGGACCCTTAACTAGACTCACCAAGAAACCCAGAGAGAGAACCCAAATACACAAAATCAGAAATGAAAGAGGAGAGGCAACAACTGACACCACAGAAATAAAAAAGATCGTTAACAACTACTATGAACAATTATATGGCAACAAGTTCGACAATCTAAGCGAAATGGACAAATTTCTAGAAACACATAGTCTCCCAAAACTGGACCAGGAGGAGATAGAAAACTTGAACAGACCAATAACAACAAAAGTAATTGAACATGTAATCAAGACTCTCCCAGCAAACAAAAGCACAGACCCGGATGGCTTCACGGGGGAGTTTTAAAGAACATTCAAAGAAGAACTAACACCCATTCTCCTCAAACTATTTCAAAAAATTCAAGAAGAAGGAAGACTTCCAAACTCGTTTTATGAAGCCAGCATAATTCTAATTCCAAAACCAGAAAAAGACACTACAAAGAAAGAAAACTACAGGCCATTTTCCCTGATGAACATAGATGCAAAAATCCTGAACAAAATACTAGCAAATCGGATCCAGCAATACACCAAAAATATTACCCACCATGACCAAGTGGGATTCATCCCAGGGATGCAAGGCTGGTACAATAGTCACAAATCAATAAACGTGATACACCACATAAATAAAATGAAGAAATAAAAACCACGTGATCATATCAATAGATGCCGAAAAAGCCTTCGACAAAATCCTGCATCCATTTCTGATACAAACGCTCAGCAATGTGGGAATAGAGGGATAATACATAGACATAATAAAGACCATATAGGAAAGACCTACAGCCAACATCATACTCAATGGGCAAACACTAAAAGCATTTCCCTTAAGAACAGAAACAAGGCAATGATGCCCACTTTCACCACTCTTATTTAACATAGTACTGGAAGTCTTAGCCACAGCAGACAGGAAGAAAAAATAAAAGGGATCCAAATTGGAAAGGAGGAAGTGAAACTGTCATTATTCTCAGATGACATGATACTATATGTAGAAAACCCCAAAGACTCCATCAAAAATCTACTAGACTTAATAAATAAATTTGGAAAAGTAGCAGGACACAAAATTAATGTCAAGAAATCAATGGCATTCTTATACACCAATGATAAACTCACAGAAAGAGAAATTTTTAAAAACAATCCCATTTACCATTGCGGCAAAAAAATTAAGATACCTAGGAATAAACTTAACCAAAAAAATAAAGGACCTATTCCCAGAAAACTACAGGTCATTGAAAAAAAGAAATAGAGGAAGATATAAGAAAGTGGAAGCACATACCCTGTTCATGGATTGGAAGAATTAACATCATTAAAATGTCCATATTACTCAAAGCAATCTATAGATTCAATTCAATCCCATAAAATACCAACGGCATACTTCACATAATTAGAACAAATACTTCAAAAGTTCATATGGAACCAAACAAGACCTCGAATAGCCACAGCAATCTTTAAAAAGAAGAACAAAGTTGGAGGGATCACATTACCAGATTTCAGGCTATACTACAAAGCCACTATAATCAAAACAGCCTGGCACTGGCACAAGAATAGGCATATAGACCAATGGAACAGAACAGAGAACCCAGAAATGGACCCAAGGCAATATGCTCAATTATTATTTGACAAAGGTGCCAAGAGCATACAGTAGAGTAAGAGCAGCCTCTTTAATAAATGGTGTTGGGAAAATTGGACAGCAACCTGCAGAAAAATGAAACTAGACCATCAACTTACACCATACACAAGAATAAACCCAAAATGGATAAAAGACTTAAATGTGACTCATGAATCCATAAATATCCTAGAAGAAACTGTAGGCAACAAAATTTTAGGCATCATACACAGCAAAATTTTCACTGGTACATCACCTAAGGCAATAGAAACAAAGGAGATAATAAAAACATGGGACTACATCAATCTCACAAGCTTCTGCACAGCGAAAGATACAATCATCAAAACAAAAACGCTACCTACTGTATGGAAAAGCATAATTGCCAATGGTATATCTGATGAGGGGTTAATTTCCAATATATAAAGAGTGTTCATACAGCTCAACAAAAGGAAGACAAAGAACCCAATTAAAAAATGGGCCGAGGAACTAAATAAACACCTCTCCAAACAGGACATACAAATGGCCAAGAGACATATAAAAAAATGTTGAACATCACTAATCATCAGAGAGATGCAAATTAAGACAACAATGAGGTATCACCTCACACCTGTCAGAATGGCCGCCATCAACAAATCATCAAACAACATGTGTTGGAGAGGGTGAGGAGAAAAGGCGACTCTAGTACACTGCTGGTGGGAATACAGACTGGTGCAGCCACTATGGAAAACAATATGGTGGTACCTCAAAAAATTAAAAATTGAACTTCCACTTGACCCAGGGATCCCACTTCTAGGAATATACCCTAAGAAGCCTGAAACACCAATCAGAAAGAATATGTGTATCCCCATGTTTGTAGCAGCACTATTTACAATAGCTAAGATCTGGAAACAGCCCAAGTGTCCATCAGTAGACGAATGGATAAAAAAGCAGTGGTACATATACACAATGGAGTATTATGCAGCTGTAAGAAAGAAAGATCTCTTGTCCTTTGAGACTACATGGAGGGACCTGGAAAGTATTATCCTAAGCGAAACAAGCCAAACAGAGAAAGAAAAGTATCATATGATCTCACTTATTTGTGGAATATAATGAACATAACAGTCTGAGGAATGGGGTAGTCCCAGATACGTGGAAGTGGGGAACAGACTGACAATCCCCAGAAGAGGGGGTGGTGGGGAAGAGATAAACCACAGAACTTACATGCATGTATGCATGAACAATGGACATGGACAAGAAAGCTGGGGACAGGGCAGGGAGGGAGGGGGCGGGGAAGGAGAAACATCTGTAACAAAAATAAATAAATTAATTAATAAACACACATCTATTAATAATAAAAATAAATAAATAAAAACTGAAAAACAAAAACAGAAAAAAACAAATAAAAACAAAACAAAACAAAAATAAAGAGTGAAGAAACTTGTCCAGATGATTGGACCTTCAGCTTAACCCACTGCTCATCTGTTGTGTGCTGGGATTTGTAAGTCTGTCAGCTCTCCCAAGTGCCAGCTTCCTATGGATGAGAAGCATTTGCTCCTTCTCTGATTTCTTTATATTCTTGTGACCTCTGTGGCCAGTACAATGAATCTAATGGGAGAAAGCAGGAATTTTTGACAAGGATAGGAGAGGTTGATTGGGAAAGAAATTGATCTATTCTGGACCCTAGGTACTTGAGAAAATTGTGCCTTTTAAAAATTCTGATTTTCAGAGTCAAAAGAAAATAGTTAGAAATTTTAAATTAAAGCTATATAAGAGTCATCTGTCATCTTTGTTGGAAATGTTAGGGTTATTGGTGAGGGCTGGTCACTCAGAGAGCATCAGTCGTACTTTTTGATGTCAACGGTACAAAAGTAAAACATTTCAGTAATACATTTCTCCTGATTCTCATAAATCCTCTGCCCCTGAATCACCCACACAAAGGGACCATTGCTTCACTTACTTTCTTGATGTCAATATCTCACTCCCGCCCTGGCCGGTTTGGCTCAGCAGTTAGAGTGTTGGTCTGTGGTCCCGAAAGACCCGGGTTCGGTTCCCGCTAAGGGCATGTACCTCAGTTGCAGTTTGTCTCCAGCTCTGGTTGGGTCCTGAGGGTGGCAGCCACTCGATGTGTGCCTTTCACATCGATGTTTCTCTCTCTCTCTCTCTCTCCCCCACACACTCTGTCTGAATAAAAAATGGAAAAATGTCCTCAGGTGAGGATAAAAAAAAAATCTCTCTCCCAAGTGTTAATTTTAATAAGCCATTTGATTTGTATTGTTTATGATGCTCATAGACTTTTAAAGTCCTATATGTAAAGAGATATTTACAGATCATGTTGGGTAGTGCATTCAGCTTGATTGTGTTCTTGCATTGTTTGTAGAGGTAGCTTTGATGGCGCATCTACAAGAATGGGGAGGATTTGGACATAAGAAGAGCAAACATAAGCAGAGAGATGGAGGTTGGCACGTGGGGTGTGTTGAGGGGAGTAGTTCTTGTGTTTATCTTTTTCTCTTATCATGTTGACTATGGCCTCTGTGCCTTGTAGGAGTTGAGCTCAGGACATGGGGAACTAATGGGTGAGAACGTTCAGCTAGGAAGTGTCTAAAGAGCAAAAATTTGTATTAAACTTTGTTGGACCTATTTCACACCCATTCTGCTGGATGTCTGCTCAGTTTAGCTTATAGCCCAGCATCATTTTCCATCCATATAGAAATCTACTGTATGCATTGCTTGACTTTTGGAAGGTATGTTTTCTCTAAAATAAAATCTGGTTGAATGTTGAAACCTCCAGCTACCATCCTTTTCTCCTTTATCTCCTAAATCCCTCACATAGATTGACTTATTCTTAAGAAGTGAAGTAGCACCTTTCTGGAATCATTAATAAAGATTAATTAGATACTGCTTACATGTTTAAAGATCTTCGTTAAGGCACACAAAACTAGAGCTACTCAACGTTCATGGTGTGAAGGAAAGTAAATGTCTTGTATTGTTGTCCATTAATTATTGATTTTAAAGCATTGCAGTTTTGGTGTCTCCCATATGTAAGGTAAAAATCTGAGACTTTCATTAGTTTATAAATGTCATTTAATGAGAATATAATGGTAACCAAAAAGAAAAGAAAATGGAGACCCTTGTGCAATTAAGTGAATGATAATTTACACATCTATTTCTGGCTTGCAATTTGAGGAGCTGGAGATAATGCCTTCATTTTGAGGATGTACTTCTGAGAATACGATATATTAACAAGGCAAGAAAAACATCTCAGAGATACTACTTCTCCCTTTCTCTAGAATGAGCTAACGGTTTATTATTCAGAGCTTTCTTCTTTGCATTTTAACCTCTCTTTGCAGATGATGTCACAAAGTTTTTCTAATGCTCTCTTTGATTATTGAAGCTGTTTAGAACCCACTTAATGCACCTGTTCCTGAGCTTCTGGCTCACATCTTCCTGCCCAGGGATCAGTCACTGCAGCAGATACTCTAAACCGCAGTGTGCCCTAGGCTTCCGTCCTCAGACATTCCCCAGGCATGAAGAACAGAGATCTCATCGAGGGTGGGACTCAAGTCTTTTCCAGAGTTGGATTGCTTGGTAAGGTCCCTGAAGAGTTCTAGAAGGGTCCTTGACTAAAAATTCCATGGCAGTGTTTTGGTTTTTTTTTTCCTCTACATGTCCATTAGGTCAATTTGCAATCCTTATGACATGGACTTTCTTTCTGAATATGTCTAGCACAGTACTTGGCAGATAATGGTGCTCAATAAAGAGTATTTTAAATTTTTCCCTGCGAGGGAGTTATAAAAAAATAAATACAGAGAAGTTTTAGAAGAGGGAGAGACTACTATATATAGTTGAGATGAAAATCAAAATATTTTGTGGATGAGGCTGGTTTGAGCCAAGGACCAAAGAGTAGTTTCCCTCATTCATTCAATAGCTGCTGTAGCTGACCCACCAGGTGCTGCTATGAATGAGAATATAATGTTGACCAAAAGCAAACACAAGAGTTTACAAACATTCGTGAGACAAACAAACATCTATCAAATAATCACATTAAGCCATATACATTTACATGGCAAGCAATGTAAATGTCCAAAAGGGAAATGGTGAAATAAGTATGTTCTTTTAATGTAATCTTATATAGTCACAAATCCTCTCCACAAATTGTATAATGATTATAATACTATTTTTAAAGTGGAAAATAAAAATACAGAGTATAATCCCTATTTTATAAGAACAAATGCATGTCTGCCTATGCATAGAAAAGTTGATTATATACTCCACTGAACAATAATTAATCCTGATAATGAGATTTTGAAGCATAGAACATGCTCTCATTAAAGAGTAATGTTTTTGCCAGGAGGCAAGTAGATTTGTTTTTCCCTTGTTTGGATTTACATACTTTGAGAGCCTTTGCATACTTTAAATAGGGAACTAAGTTTTAACATATTTTCTCTCTCTTTTGGTTGTTTCTTTTTTGTTTTGATGAGGCAGGGAGTAAGGTGAAGGTCCCCAAGGGAACAAACTTTAAATTCCAAATAAAATATACTTCTAGTGGTCTTATCTATGTGATAGTGTTTTGATAGATTATTACCATGCATTTAGTCTGAAAGAACCAAAGAATGATTGATTTTGCATTAGAAAGAAACCCAGTTTTAAGGAAAGATGGTTTTGGTGACTTTTTCCTTTGAGCCCTGAGTAGATACGACTGATGACTGATGTTACTACTGTTCACTGGTGTCTGGTTCCATTCTTCTTGTGGGGCACACTCAGGAGACTGTATTTTACTGACTGCAGTTAGCTGTGACTATGTGTCTAGTTCTGGCCAATGCTGAAGATCCTTTCTGGTGAAATTTTATAAAATGTCAAAAAATGTACAGAAGGCCAATGGACATATGAAAAAATGCTCCACGTCACTAATTATCAGAGAGATGCAAATTTAAACTACAATGAAGTATCACCTCATACCTGCCAGAATGGTCACTATCAATAAATCAACAAACAACTAGTGCTGGGGAGGATGTGGAGAAATGGTGACTCTAGTACACTGCCGGTGGGAATGCAGACACTAGGGAAAACAGTATGGAGTTTCCTCAAAAAATGAAAAATTAGTGCTCGCTTTGGCAACACATATACTAAAATTAGGACAATACAGAGAAGATTAGCATGCAAAGATGACATGCAAATTCATGAAGCATTTCTTTTTTTTTTTTTTAATTAAAAATTGAACTGCCATTTGACCCAGTGATCCACCACTAGGAATATATCCTAAGAGGCTTGAAACACCAATCACAAAGAATATATGCATCCCTATGTTTAGCTATTTTACAATAGCTAAAATCTAGAAACAGCTCAAGTGCCCATCAGTAGGTGAGTGGATGAAAAATGGTGGTATATTTACACAATGGAATACTATGCAGCTGTAAAAAAGAAGGAACTTTTACCCTTTGTAACAAGATGGATGGACCTGGAAACTATTTTGCTTAGTGAAATATGCCAGTTAGAGAAAGATAAATATCACACAATCTCACTAATATGTGGAATCTAGTGAACAAAATAAACTGATGAGAAAAATAAAACCAGAGTCATGGATACATGGAACAGACTGACAGAGGTCAGGGTAGAGATGGGATGGGAGAGACTTAATGAAAAAAAAAGAAGAGATTAGCCAAATAACATGTATGCATAGCCCATGGACACAGACAACAGTGTGGTGAAGGCCAGAAGGATGGGGTGGAGGCTGGGTGGAGGTGGCAAAGGGGGCAGCAATGGGAGATATGTGTAATGGTGTCAACAATTTAAAAAAAAGAAGTGCCAACAAGAGACCCACCAGCTCTGCCCTTTCCTGTGAGGTAAATGTAGGCACACTTGCTGAGATGGGGACTTCAGCTTGGGTCTCTGAGTGGGTACAGAGCAGAGCAGAGCAGAGACCCTCCAACCCCCACTCCCCCTCCCACCTACTGCCACTCCAGGCCCACAGTGGACATGCAACTTAAGTGAAAGGTACACCTTGGCTACTGGAGCCACTAAGAGTTGGAGCACTTGGGGTTACCACACATAACCTCGCCTACCCAGATTGACACGGGGAGTGAGTCAACTCCTGTCAGGCACTGGCTTCCTCAAAGATCAAAACAGACTCCTAAGTATTCGAGTTCTCTTACCACAGATTTCCATGCTGCTGCACCTTCAGTGCACAGTGGAACTTTTTTTTAGGACAGAAAGCAACATTGTGGTGCACGTTACACAAAAAGCCTAGAGAATGAGTTCCTCCTGTGACTTCTAAAGACTGTGTCTTTGGTGCCAGAACTGCCTGGGTGACAAATGAAAAATTCAATCAAATGTCTGTGTTCTCAAATAGCATCTGGAAGCTTGATATCACACAAGCCTTTTGCTCAACTCTTAGATTTGGAAAGTTTTCATTGGATGTTTAGCATTGTCCATAAATAGGCCTCAAGTCAAGGATTCAGTCTGAGTTTGGGCATAGAAATCCTATGTTTGGTGAGGTGGACCCGAGATAGACTTGTGCAAAAGCAGGTGAGATGTCTTGTTAAATGCTTTGCAGCTTTAACAGTGGGAGAGTCTGGCCTCCCTCCCCTAAAAGTGATCCCTTAAAAATCCACTGTAAATGACATACAGCTGTCTTTTTTGAAATACAATTTTTCTCTTTTAAAATGCAAATATGGCTGAGGTGGTCATGAAACTTTGTTCTACACACACTTGAAAATCAGTGAAGAAAAGGATGCTTAGGCATTTGGGTAAGCTAAGGCAGGCTATGAAGTAGGAAGAGAGATGACTAGAGAAAAATATGAGGAGAAAGAAGCAGTTTCAGGGAATGGCAGAGTGGTCCCCAAAAGAAGGGACACAGAGGGGTCCCTCAGCTCTTTTATTCCCTAAGTAAATGAAGGCTTTTTTTCCCTCTTGAACTGAGATTTTATTTAAAAAAGTGGATTCTGGAATTCCAGACAGAGAGAGAGAGAGAGGTGTTTTCATGATCAAATAATCTATATGTGAGCTATACATTGAGAAAAATTTAAGGATCAAAAACCAATGTTACTTTTGGAAAAAAATAACATCGACATTCATATGCTTATTTGGGCCTGTTTTCCATAGTAAATAATACTTTAGTGGTCACCAATGATTTCCACTTTGTCATGTCCTGTTTTCCATAAAGTGATAGGGTTAGTCTGGAACCCGAGCCTGCCCTGCTTCAGCACTGTCAGTCTTGGGTCCTGATGTCAGCTACTTTTGTTCTTGGAAATGCTGCCTCATTGCTGTTGGCTTCACAATGGGATCACAACATGCTTCAAGGTCATGTTCAGTGCCCTCTGTAACTGAGGAGGAAGTAGAGGAAACCCAATTTCCTGCTAGAATCAGTGGAGTTTCTGGTACAAAAGGTCACTGTTGGCTACAACATCTTGTGTGGCTCTGGAACCCATTGCAGGAATGGGGCCAAGCAGACATGGGTGTGGAGCAAGAATTGACCTTCCACTAATTCACTTTGCCTCATCATTTGGATGAATAATAGTGACTTACATGTCACAGATTTTTATCTAATGAGAGCATAAAGGGTTTTAAATCCCCATACTCCCATCAACCTCTATGTAGCTAATTGAAATTTAAAACACAGACATTCTTCCTATTGTTTCCATTGTGGTTTAGGAAGGATGTTTAACAGAAAATATGTAGAAATATCTGGATGGAGATAACATTTCAACTCACATGATTATAATCAGATTTCTGCATCTAACATCCCTTCCTTCAAATCATTGAAGATGGATGTTCAGAATGATAGATTTACATTGTATCTCTCAATGTAGCAGTCTAATCTCATCACTGTTAATAAGTATTAAAACTCCCAAAGATCCATTCCTTCTCCTCCTGCCCCTGCTTTTTCTCTTTTATTCCCCCTTTCTTATAAGCATGTAGAGGTAAGGTGGTAATAAACATGCTACCATGGTCAGCAACACCAATCTTTTTTTTTTGTAACCAAAGTCAACATCAATTTCCTTACCTGAGTCATGAGGGTCCTGTTACTTATGATGTTCAAACTTCAGTGGTGCTGTCACCTGCACTGGTCATTTGACTTTCTGCCTATGTTGGGAGAGACACTTGAGCTTCTTGAGTTCCTACGTGTCTTTCTGGGTGTGCCAAGACTGCAAGGCATTACCGGGGCATATCTCATGTTTGTTTATGCAACTGGTAAACCGGGAGATGAGCCATGTATCCGTAGCTTGCTTTTTGCTAGAAAAGCAGTAGATTCCCTGAGATCCACTGATGCTTGCTGTGCTGTGAATGATCAAGTTCTTTGTTTCTGACCCAGGATCTCATGTTTTCTGCTAAGCATCCAGGAAACTGTTATAAGCTAATTTTGTAGCTTAGATGTGGGATAAAATAAAATCCAAATCCAGCATTCTATACTACCTGAATTACTTTTATATACATGTGTGTTTTTTTCCCCTCCAAATAGTAAGCCTCCTTAGGTCAAGATTTTGAGTCCTCTTTGCATTTTCTTTGGTAAACTATTAGCAGATATTCAGTTAGTGTTGACTGGCCATGATGATGAGATGAATTTATGCCACGATGGGGTGAAGTTCTGACATCAAGAAAACCATTGTGGCAACTTGTAATGCCATAACAAAATGCCACGCTTTGCTCACTTCTTACTCATGCTAACTCGTGATGTAGACAATACTATGTTGTGGAAAGAGTTTTCCGTAGGAAACAGGTGTGAAGAATTAGACTGTAATCAAGAGATGCTGAGAATATTGCAGACATGGTTAGTCAACCCTTCTGTCCCCACCCTAGTGACAAATAGCTTAAGTGATAGCACACATTTGTCATGAAGAAGAAAGGCTCATTCAAGAAAAAGAAAAAAACAGAGCTGTTACTTCTGTATATTTTTGCAATAGAATTTTTTTCTCTCCCCATTTACTGAGAAGGAAATGGCAAGTTTCTTTGACCTGAAGCCATCAACGGGCTGTCAGAAGAGCCCAGTAGGTATTCTCAGTAGTTAATTCGTTTACATTTTGGAGGTAGAAAACACTCATTTCTCTACCAAGTAAATGCATGAATTAATTCTCCTTTCATTTAAATGCACATACTTGTAATGCTAAATGATGCACAGCTACACACGTGTTATACTAAGTCTGTGCCTTGTGAGGCATTCCCAGAGGAGCTGACTCACTGGTGCGACTGCCATGAGAATCCATCTCTCAGACCTCCTCCCACTGCAGGGAGCATAATTGACCTAAAACCCCAGCTACCTGGCCCTGAAATCCATCCACACATTTGCACCAAAGCCACGCTTCCCATGTGTTGCTCTCAGTCACTGCCTGAGTGTGGCAGGGCTGCTCTGGCAGGCTCATTCCTGAAACATGTGGGACTCTTTTGATGAGTGTCTGTGGTTGAAGACTCCCCAGCAGCCTTGCAGAACTTCCCTTATAGGTCACTGCAGTATCCGACACTTCCAGCTGAATGTCCTTTCTCCTTTCCATTCTTCACTTGGGGGTCAGACTTGTGTCACAGTCTAATGGTTCCCTAGCCTCCCCTCACCCCCAGCTTCCTCTGCATTTCCCCTCACATAAAACACAACCCATTGGTTGGATTGTGTTTTATGAATATCTGGGTTTCTCTTTTATTAAAGAAACAGATTTTTGTAGCTCACAATACGAGCTCAGTTTGTACTTACTGAGCTGAATGCCAACTACTTTCTCAGTCACTGGCTATTTAATGGGGAAGCTCTGGGAAGTCTGGCAAATTAGAGCCCATTAGTGGGAATTTTTTTTTTTTTTTTTTTTTTTTTTTTGGTATGTGCCCTTAGTGGGAACTGAACCTGGGACTCTCTCTGGTCTGCAGGCCAACACTCCAATCGCTGAGCCAAACTGACCAGGGCTCAGTGGAAATTGTTTTTGCTTTTTTGCCTGACTGCTGAGAAATTGTGTGAATTATAAAATTATATAATGTTCTGTACCACTACCTTTTAAAAAAAGAAACAAACAATAATGATTTCTGATAGTCAATTGAGTCTTTGAAATTACGACTACTTTCAATGAACAGAGGCAGATCTCACCTCCGACTTTTCCTTCAAGGTCCTTCCAAAAAGAATGATCAACTCCACATTCCATTCTCCTCCTCAGTGTGTTGCAGCATTTTCTACATTATCTCAACATATTCCACCTCACACTGGACCTGTTGAGATCCATCAGAATGATGGATCTCAACAGGTCCAGTGTGAGGTGGAATATGTTGAGATCCATCAGAATGATTTGTGTTTGTGTGGGAAAAGCACCTTTTCCTCCCCTGGGATTCATGAGCCTCCTGCTAAAGGCATGAGAGTGCTGGAGATTTAATGACTGGGCTCCTTTGAAGTGAGAGCAGAGACCAAGTTCTGTTCTTTCATCTTGACATCTATGGCTATGATGTGTGGAGAGGGGCTTCTCACTGCTGCCAGATTTGTATTTGCCTCCAGCCCTTCACTCTTGCCTGCATCTGTGTGTCAAATTGCACTGGAGATACAGAAGCAGAATGAAGAATTCATTTACATACAACATGTCTTGAAGGATCATTTTATGGCTTTGCAAATCAATCATAAGAAAATATTGGTCTGCTTTTGAAATATCTTAATACAGTTCACAATAAAGGCATTTACCTATATTTACTTGTCAGCTGCTATTGAACAAGTTAAATTGGCTAATTCCCCAAATTATGGAGTAGTAAGGTTTTATGAACAACTTCTGGTCACAAGGTAAGGCAAGGTGAATATAAACCTCATCTGTGTCATTTATTCCTGCAAAATGTAATAGCTCACTGCTGGATGTATACAATTTTATTGGGCGTAATTAAATATGTTTTGAGCTTAATTTTAAAGTCATTATCATAGAAATGCTTTATTCTTATGGTGATTTGCACCATTTCATGTAAGAATGTCAACATCTCCCCATGCCCCGTGGAAGGGAGGCTCAGCAGATATTTCTGAGGTCCATCTCTGGCGCACGTAAGTATGTATGATGTCACATATAGCCATCTTTCTACTGTTTGTCATCATGAAAATGCATGAAACTATGAGTGGGGCTTGCAGCCTCCATGAGTAGCCAGGTAGAAAGCATAATAATCCTTCCTTTGTTTTCAGATCCCACCCTACCCCCCAAATATGGAATTCCTTCTTTTTTGTTAGAAATTAACCTGGGAGGTGAGCACAGGTTTCCTTTCTCTGGGATGCTACCTGATCTACAATCTGCCTTCTAATTCCCTCCCTCTGTTCATCTTAAAGTATTTTTTCAAGTCTGGGGAAATGGCGTGTTGTGTATGACAGGGAATGTAAGTTCTACCTGATTGAACTTCAAAACAGTTTTTTTTTTTTTCATTTACATCTGCATCTAGTCTTCTGTACTAAAAACAAAAACAAAAATAGCAGCAACACAAAAAACAGAATTATTGTTAACTTTCTATTCTATTTATTTTCCCAACTTAGAGCAATCATGTATGGCCCAACTAGTGGAGATGAAATTGTGTGTTTCGGGGGTTTTCTAGCATAATCCATGTATCACACTGCCACCTGTGTCAAGATATAATCTTCAAAAATAAATAGGTAACTCACACCATATGCAAAAATTAATTCATAATGCAGCAACAACATAAATATAAGAACTAAAACCACAAAACTCTTAGAAGTAAATATAGCAGTGTATCTTTATAATTTAGTTTTACGGTTTTAGTTCTTGGATTTATGTTAACAATGGATTAGTAGATCTGACACCAAAAGCATGAGCAATAAAAGAAAAAATAAATTGAATTTTATCAAAATCAAAACCTTTTGTGCATCAAAGGACATTATCAAAAAAGTTAAAAGGCAACCTACAGAATGGGAGAAAATATTTACAAATCATTTATCTGATAAGGGTTTAATATACAGAATATATAAAGTACTTCTAAAACTCAAAAACAAAAAGATAAAAAACACAAAAAATAGGCAACGACTTGAATAGGTATTTCTCCAAATTATATATACAAATAGGCAACACTCACTTAAAAAATGCTCAGTACCACTAATAATTAAGAAAATTCAAATCAAAATAATAATGATATATCAATTTGTTACTGGAGGGATGAGTGGGTCAGATCCCTCTGACATTTGTGGGAGTGGGGTGGCTCTTGCAATATCTTCAGAAAATAAATTTTCTAAGATTTTCAGGGTTCCTGTCACTAGAAGAGAATTCTCTGAAGGAGGTAGAGGAAGTCCACGTGAGCTGAGTTGACATTGACAGCTGATTAAGACAACTCACACCAGAGGGTACTTGGGTTGGTAGAAGTTTTCCATTATCTTTTGCTATTTTTTCTTTAGGAACTTAAAACAATTTCTTTAAAAATGTTTATATATGCTTATTGCAATATATATGCAATATAAATCTTATTGCTTTAGATCTAAATCTTATTGTCTTTGTTGATAAGTTGAAATCCACAAAACATAACAGCAGAGGCACAACTTTTAAGTCAACTTCTCTGCCTTGCTTTTTCTGTTTGAAGTTGGTAATAGGATCTACTAATATGTTCAAATAACTATGTTATTTGTGCTGGGGTCGTCACTCTAAAGAGAACTAGAACTTCATAACTATATAACAGTTTTTTTCATTTGGAATCTTTGGACTTACTTCTGTTTCATTTTGTCTTGTGATCTTAATTTTTTAGAGGATAAGAAAGGTGGTGGACTAGGAGATAAATAGCAAGAAATAGCCAATAACCAAAGCTTTTATGCATTTACATGCCAACCGACCAACACATTAAAAATATTTTCCAGAATTGAGCTTCTTGATGTTAAAAAACACTGTGATTTGCAATAGCATCCTTGCTAGAAATAAGAAATTGTTTTAGGTTCATGTCTGTGTATCATATAAAGGCTTCATAAATATAAAGTGTTACACTAGAGACAAAAATATGCACACAGAAACCACCCAGGCACATCACAGTCCCAGATACTCTCTCAACCTTGTCTTCCTGTTAGAGCCTTTGAAAGCCATATGAAGGAAAGAGAGGGACGAAGGAGACACATTAAGTAGGTGAAGTATTTATGTCAGAAATTGGGTGATGATGAACAGAGGAGAGTGACTTCGATTAGTAGTAGGAAGAAAGCAGTTAGGGGGAGCATACAGGAAGAATGGACAAAGGAAGATGAATGAGTACCAAAAAGAACCACAAAGAAGGAGTGGCCACGTGCGTTCAGGTGGCTGGAGCATTATAATGCTAGCTTACAGGGCTCTGACTTTTCAAACTGTTTCTTTACTCTGCCACCCATCGGTTCGGGAGCCTTCTCGCCTTCCAGAATCTGTAGGCATTCATATTCATGTGGCTCTAGTTTCTGCTCCCAAATTGCTGAAAAAAATTGCAGTATGAGGGCTCCACCATATTCTAATGACTCAAAAATAAATAAATACATAAATAAACCACCGCAGATACACAGGGATAAATAGCCTTTGTAGCAAGTTAAATATTTTGGAAGACAATTAATTGTTGCAATCAAAACCACTCCATCAGAAGCAAGTAAATGATTTGACCAATGCTTTACGTAGTCTTCTAATAAGGCTATTACAGGAATAGTGCTTTGTCATTGGTTTATCTATTCATTGATTCAAGTACGTGCTTTGTAATATACTGTGACCTACCTCACCTTAAGTGCTTAGTTAATGACTTTTCAACATAACCTGTTGAAAAGTTACCTATTCTTTTGGACAATCCCCCCAGAAGAACATCATCTGACACTAAATAAATATGCTATAAGAAGTGGTATTTCAACATTATGATTTCAAACAAAGACATGTTTACCGATTCACTCCAAACAAGTTTTTCGTCAGAGAACAGCATGTGGAACAAACTTAAATTGCATGCCATGAATGAATGCCCTAGCATGTTTCCTGTGTGTACACAGGACAAGCAAAAGCAACAAAAAACAGCATCTTCAGCTGGTTTCTCACGTGGGCTATTTTGAAGTGTTTTGAGGCATTCTCGTGACTATTCAACCTTTATTTTACCCTAATGGTGTATTTCTGTACTGCAACTTTGTGTGTAGATTTGAGTGCAAGACAACTATGAGACTCAAAAAAGTTGAAAAGATGAAGAGAATTGTGGAAAAACAAAACAAAACAAAACAGAAGACACCCTTCACAGAATATCTTTCTCATACCCTTCTCTACCACCCATTATGTCTTTTAAAAAAAAATGTTTTTTTCTTTATCGATTTTAGAAAGAGAGAAAGAGAGGAGAGAAATAGAAACATCAATGAGAGAGAACATCGACTGACCGCCTCCTGCATGCCCCTCCCTGGAGATTGGGCCCACAACCGGGGCATATGCTCTGACTGGGAATCGAACTCTTGGTGCATGGGTCAATGCTCAGTCACTGAGCCACACCAGCTGGGCCAATATGTCTTTTAATACATTTAAAGTATAAACTCTATTTATTTACTGTATACTATTTAATTATTAACTGCAATTAAATGTTTTTATTGTTCAATTTACATAGTTTTCCAAGAAAACTGTTAGATTATCTTGAGCTATGGGCCCAAGCATTATAAAAACATTATATTTTTGCCATTAAATTTAATGTATTTTTTACCTCCATTTAATGGCTTTTCACTTGGTGGCAGCATTTCACAAACATATTAAAGTCATTAAGCAAGGAAATACACCGGTGGAATAAAAGAGATAAGTAAAGTATAGCCTCAGCTTTACAGGAATTTGCAATCTTTTAGAGATGACAAATAGATTTGTACATAAGAGCATATAATGTGAAAATTCATGTGAACTATGAAGAAATAGAATTGACTTTTTAAAATAAACAAACATATCTGAGATTATACACCTAAACTAGTGTCTCTTTTAGAAAGCTGGCCAGGTAGCTCAGTTGGCTGGAATATTGTCTGGTACACCAAAAAGGTTACAGTTTTGATTCCTGGTCAGGGCGCGTATGGGAGGCAACAAATCTTTCTCTCTCTTACCCTTCCCCTCTCTCTCAAATCAATGAAAACATATCCTTCAGTGAGGATTAAAATAGAAAACTGAAAAAGTTCTCCTAGAAAGTCTACTTAATTTCTTAAAAGTATACTTCACTTAAAAAATGAGTTGTGATGACAAAGGAATGGGAATGGTGTCACTCAGAAGGGATGTAAAATGCCCTGAACATAGGAATGACAATCTATAAGGAACCCTTTCCAGATCTACTTACAGGAGAATATCCTCTGTTCAACGCTTTCTGCATAAAACAACAAAAAGGTTCAGAATAGCTAATACAAAGGGAACATTCAGTCACTAAAGTCCCGTTCATAAGGTTAGGTCTCACTCAACATTCCACATATGTGGACATTTCGGAAATGAGAAACTACCAGGCACTAAAGGAAGTGACTTTGAAAATGAGTCTTTCCCTGCTTAAAACCACTGAGGGCAGATGGTGGTAGGAGTGTGAGGGGTAGTCTAACACCTCCTTATGTTCAGCAGAAATGAGCATTTGCAGAGAACATTCATGGGTATTCTAGGACATTTAAAGGAATTTAGATAGCAAGAAAAGTAGGGCCTAACAACTCTGCATTTGAGAGGAGTCAACTATCAATCATAAATGATCACCCTGGTATGGACCAGGTTGAGATTCAAAATAAGTGAGATTGAGGATAACACTGCACCAAAGCACAGAGAGGTTTCAGATCGGCACTCTGTTATGCTTCTGGCCAGGCTCTTCAGCTTGTCCCATGATGAGGCGTTGGTAGTAATACAGTGCCATGTATAGACACACTCATATATAACTTGTATATTTTGGTATGTTTATTCCATAATATGAGTTCATTTCTATTCAATCAATTTTTTCTTGTCCCAAGTTAAAAAAGAAAAAAAAATTAAAGATTTTTTAAAGAGGAGTTTCTTGAATTGAATGGACATTGCATTTCTGAATGTAATGGACATTGTATGTTCTTGCACCCTAATTTGCTGATAAGTAGATATAATATTGGTCCCCTAATAAAGAGGCCCATTAAGTAAACATTCTTATATTAACCAAGTATTAATCCACTAAAGATTGTACATTGCTAGTGCTTAATATTTTTTCCTCACACAGACACGTAATGATTTCTAAACTGCATATACCTCCATCTCAAATGTATCATCATTCCGAAATTGACCACAGCAGGGGAACTAGGACTTTTGAAGTCCTTACTGGTTATTCTGTCTGTGCCTCTCCTGACAGTCTTTGCCCTTCTCCATCCTGCTCCAAGCAGCTGCCTGGGAAGGTACGCATCATCCAGGCTCACCTGCCCTCTGGTGTTTAATTGGGTTTGACAAATGTAATGCAGATTGGAGATGGAGAAGAGGGAGAGGTCAGGGTATTTATTTCTGCTGCTCCCTGCCTGTTTTGGAATGTGTCTGCATTCCTTTGCTGGATGGCCTCAGTTTTGTCAGCTGGCTTCTCTCCTAGGGTTCCAGCTCTTGCCAGGCTCAAGGTCGGCTCCTTCCCTTGTGCTGTCATTTCTAGGAGTGGTAACAGGTCTATCTGCTGTTGCCTCAACATCCTCTGTTGGTTCCTTCTCCTCTGCAATCAGTCCTACATCAAACCATCTTCAATTCCCCGCTTTGAATGAGCTGTAGTTTACATTATCTCCCATAAATAATTTTATTTAATTCCCACACTACCCCTATGAGAGGTGTCACTTGAAAGGTCACCAAACAAGATTATACCTACTAAAACTTGTAATGTATTTAAATCTATATTTGATTGACTGTAAGCTACTGCTCCTTCCACAGTGTATAATTTCCCTCTAGAAAATTAGTTGGTACTTAGTGCCATCCTCCACAAATTTACTATTATTGTTCCCATTTTGCAAATGAGAAACTGAGAACCCTAACCTTCTACTCCCCACCACTCACACACACACATAGCTTACTGTCCACATGATCGTGATTCTATTCTGCCATCGTTTTCTGTATCACAATGGCTTAACTATTCCAGGAGATTTGTATCCAGAGAGATAAAAGTTAAAAAAAAACTTGAATACTTCTTTCAGGAACTTTATGAAAAATTCATTTTTCATGAACATAAGACTCCTTGACTTTTTAAATTTTTTGTATCTATTTATTTTATTCCTCACCTGAGGATATTTTCCACTTATTATCAGATAGAGTGGGAGGGAGAGAGAGACAGAGAGAAACATCAATGTGATAGAGCCACATTGACTGGTTGCCTCGGGGATAAACCAAAACCAAGGTACGTGTCCTTGACCAGAATTGAACCCACGACTCATTGGTCTTTAGGCCAACACTCCAACCACTGAGCCAAACTGGCCAGGGCAAGACTGTTTGACTTTTTAATCATAACATCAAACAACTCTTTTTCTCTCTATGACTCTTCTATACACTTACCTCAAAGCCCTCATTTGCTGTGCTTGCCAGTTCTATTGTGTTCTACCTTGATCTCTACCCAATCTTAATCAAGCCCCACCCCTTCCCTTGAAAGACTTGCCTTAAACCAAACCCTAAACCCCATAAATGTCAACTTTGTTCTCTCCCCTCCAAGCTACTACTAATTCATTGTGCAAGTGGTATTCTTCCTTATGGAAGTAAGTGACAAACTTAGATTTACCAGTTAAATAGGTTATTTTGGTGATATTTTCAAGGATCCAGTATTTGACAATACTAGCATTTATAGAACTTAAATAATTGCCTGTGTTCATCCAGACAGGAAGAGGTGGAGCTGAGATTAAAGCCTAGGTAGTCTGACCCTGGAGTCCTCTCATAAACAGCATACTATTTTGCCTCCAATAGGCTATAATGTCAAAGGAAAATGTGATATTAACAGGCACAAATATTACTGCTTTGTCCCTGATGGCTCGAGGACCACAGCATTATTATCTTTTTAGCTATTCAGAAATAAAATTACTAAATTAATAATTTTTTCATCTTTAGAAGCTTAACTTTTAAGGATCTTGTTACTTAGATTTACAAATATGTCATAGAGGTAATTAGCAAAAGTACTGGAATTTTTTATAGTATCATCTTGTCACATGAAAATGTAAATTGTTTTATTATTACTAAAGAGTGATAAAAGGGACTTTGCAGAGTAAGTGTTTCTGAGTTGTTTTCACTGTGCAGAACAGATTATTTTATCATCTAAATTAAATAGAGCAGAATTTTGTTTTTAAAGAATCATGACTATTATAATTAAAGTAAACACTTTAATAAAAGAGTACATTTTTTATTCTTGATATATCAAAGGGTATAACTTATAAAAGCTGGAGTGAGATTTAAAAATTTTAAATTAGATGGAAGAAAGACAGATGTGGTATAGAAAAAAGATGGCAGCAGGCAGAACTGGAGTGAGGGTGAGTGTGTGAGAGTGTGAATGAATGTGAGTGTGGACGAGCAACCTTGAGCAGTGCAGATGTGAAGAGGGTTCCTGTGCTGTGCATGGGGAGTAGCTGCCTATTGCAGTAAGTGGTTTATCAGGGTGATTCTCCCTGGGCAGCTGGAAGGGGCTGCCATTTTGGAAGATCTGCTGGTCTTCCCTGGGAGAAGGCAGCAGGGAATGGCTAGGGCCGAGTGACCTGAGTC
Organism: Molossus molossus; assembly: GCF_014108415.1. Taxonomy (NCBI): domain Eukaryota; kingdom Metazoa; phylum Chordata; class Mammalia; order Chiroptera; family Molossidae; genus Molossus; species Molossus molossus. The sequence continues at coordinate 25,058,267 of NW_023425351.1, forward strand.
CACCAGTGTGCCTTGCACCATTGGACCAGTGGATCCTGCTGTGTCAACATGGACCAGCGCACAGTAGTGGCACTGTCAAGGTACCTGCTAGGGGAAGCAGCAATCCACTGGGAGCCAAGTGCCATCCCTTACAGCAGCAGCCTGATCAAAACCAAGCACCACCCCCAGAAGCAGTAGCACCAGCAGTGACTGGGCAGGATTGGAGCCCTAAACCTAACAGCAGCTGTGGCTCCAAGCTGAGACACATCTTCAGCAGCAGAGATTAGGGAGCAGACATCCATCCTTAGGCAGCAGCAGTGCAGATAGGCAACTGAGACCCATCCCCAGTGGCATCAGCAGAGACTGATCAGGAGCAGTGCCCCAGGCCAAGCAGTAGCAAGGCTCAGGCAGCCAAGACCCTCCCCTGACAACTGCAGCAGTGGATTTGTAGTGGAGTCCCTCCCCCAGCAGCAGCAAAGTCCTGGGAGCTGAGCATCCTCAGCCTCCACAGCACAGAGGATTGGGAGCTAAGAGCACCCCCTGGCAATAGTGGCAGCAGTAGCAGTGTAAAGTGGGAGCTGACACTTGCCCTCAGCAGCATCAACAGTGATTGATCAGGAGCTGAGCCCCACCAGGCAGCAATGTACACCAGCAGTGCACCATCTGGACCCATGTACCTCAGTGACATACTAGCTAGAGCCACACACCCCAGCAGTGCCCACCACAACAGACCAATATCAACTGCCATTTGTCCATTCACAAGGACCCACAGTAGGCAAGAAACGCTATGCACCAAAACAATCTGGGAGGCCCAGCAGCCTTATCTGATACACACTGACTTGCCTACACATCCCCAAATCCCTCACTGGGCTTAGAACTACTATATTGCTAAAATGGTGAGACAAAAAAACAACACCCAAATGAAAGAAAAGGAAGAATCACCAGAAAAAGAACTACATGAAATGGAAGCAAGCAACTTGTCAGATAAAGAGTTCAAAGCAATGATTTTAAGGGTGCTCAAACAATTTAGTGAGAACTACAAGCAACTTAATGAGAATTATAAACAGCTCAGTGGGAACTACATCAGCAAAAAAACCAACAACAACAACAAAAAAAGGTAGAAGCTATGAAAAAGAAAATCAAATAGAAATAAAGATGACATAGCTGATACCAAAAAATACCTCAGAAGGTCTCAATAGTAGATTAGAAAAAGCTGAAGAACAAACCAGTGAGTTAGAAGACAAGGTAGAAAAAAACACCCAAATAGAGCAGCAAAAGGGGAAAAAAAGTAAAAAGCATGAGGAGAGTTTAAGGGAGCTTTGGGACACTACAAAACATAACAACATTTGCATTATAGGGGTTCCAGAAGAAGAAGAATCAGAAAAAAGAATAGAGAACCTATTCAAAGAAATAATAACAGAAAACTTCCCTAATTTTGTGAAGCAAATAGTCACAGAAGTCCAGGAAACACAGAGTCCCAAGCAAGATTAACCCAAAAAGACCCACAGCTAGACACATCATAATAAAAATGGCAAACATTAATGACAAAGAAAGAATCTTTTTTTTTTTTATCCTCACCAGAGGATATTTTTCCACTTTTTGTACAGATAGAGTGGGAGGGAGAGAGAGGAAGGGAGAGAGAGAGAGAAACATCGACGTGAAGGGACACATCGAGTGGCTGCCACCCGCACGACCAACCAGGGCCGGGGACAAACTGCAACTGAGGTACGTGCCCTTAGCGGGAACCGAACCCAGGTCTCTCCGGACCGCAGGCCGACGCTCTAACCGCTGAGCCAAACTGGCCAGGGCACAAAGAAAGAATCTTAAAGGAAGCAAGAGAGAGACCGATAGTTACCTACAAGGGAGCTCCCATTAGACTGTCAGCTGATTTCTCAATAGAAACACTGCAGGCCAGAAGGGAGTGGCATGAAGTATACAAAGTAATGAAAGGCAAGGGTCTGAATCCAAGACTATTCTATCCAGCAAGGCTATCATTTACAATTGAAGGTGAAATAAAGAGCTTCACAGACAAAAACAAAAACAAAACAAAACAACAACAACAACAAAACTAAAGAAATTTACCACCACCAAACCACCACTGCAAGAAATGCTAAAGGGACTGTTGTAAGAAGAAGGAATATATATGTGTGTATATATATATATATATATATATATATATATATAGAGAGAGAGAGAGAGAGAGAGAGAGAGAGAGAGAGAGAGAGGAATACAGGTATAAAATAAAAATGGCAACTAATAAGTACCTATCAATAATAACCTTAAATGTAAATGGCTTACATGCTTTAATCAAAAGGGATAGGGTAGCTGATTGGATAAGAGAACATGATCCATATATATGCTATCTACAAGAGACCCACCTCACAACAAAGGACTCACACAGGATAAAACTGAAGAGATGGAAAAGTTTTCCAGGCAAATAGAAATGAAAAAAAGCTGGTGAAGCAATATTCACATCTGGTAAGATAAACTTCAAAACAAGGGACATAATAAGAGACAAAGAAGGTCATTACATAATATTAAAAGGATCAATCCAACAAGAGGATATAACCCTGGTAATCATATATGAGCCAAATATAGGAACATCAAAATATATTTTAAAATTTCTGGAGGACTTCTAGGGAGAGATCAATACAATACAATCATAGTGGGTGACTTTAACACCCTACTGACAACCACTGGATAGATCTCCTAGAAAAAAAAAAGTAACAAGGAAACAGAGTCCTTAAATGATGAACTAGATCAGTTGGACTTAACTGATATTTACAGAACATTTTATCCCAAAGCTGTAGAATATACATTCTTCTCAAGTGAATATGGGACATTCTCAAAGATACACCACATGTTAGGACACAAACTAAGTCTCTACAACTTCAAGAAAATTGAAATCATATCAAGCATCTTTTCAGATCACAATGGCATGCAACTAGAAATCAATTGCAACAAGAACATGCAAAGACATTTGAAAACATGGAGGCTAAATAACTTGTTATTAAACAATGAATGGGTTACCAAGAAGATCAAGAAAGAAATAAAAAACTTCCTGGTAACTAATAAAAATGAACACACAACAATCCAAAATCTATGGGACACAGCAAAAGCAGACCTGAGAGGGAAGGTCATAGCAAAACGGGCCTACCTCAAGAAAGAAGAACAATTTCTAATAAACTAACCCCAAAACTTAAAGGTTCAGAAAGAGAACAAAAAGAAAAACCCAGAGTTAGTGCAAGAAAGGGCAGAAATAAATGACATAGAGACTAAAAATACAATACAAAAGGTCAATGAAACCAAGAGCTGGTTCTTTGAAAAGATAAACAAGATTGATCAACCTTTAGCCAGACTCACCAAGATACAAAGAGAGAGAACCCAAATTAACAAAATCATAAATTAAAGAGGTAAAGTAACAACGGACCCACAGAAATACAAGGATTGTAAGAAAATACTATGAACAATTATATGCCAACAAATTTGACAACTTAGGCAAAATGGGCAAATTCTTAGAATCATACACTATTCTAAAGGTCATCTGGGAAGAGTCAGACCTAAACAGACCAATAACAATTAAGAAATAGAAGTAATCAATGAAATTCCAGCAAACAAAAGCCCTGGTCCAGATGGCTACACAGGGGAATTTTACCAAACATTCAAAGAATAACTATCACCTATTCTCCTCAAACCACTCCAAAAATTCAAGAGCAAGAAAGAATTCCAAGCTCTTTTTATAAGGCCAGGAAAATCTCAATCTCCAAACCAGATAAAGACACTACAAAGAAAGAAATCACAGGCCAATATTCCCAATAAACATAGATGCCAAAAACCTCAACAAGATCTTAGCAAATTGAATCGAGCAATATATAAAGAAAATTATATACCACGATCAAGTAGAATTTATCCCTAGGATACAAGGCTAGTACAATATTCATAAATTGATATATGTGATACACCACTTAAATAAAATGAAAGATAAAAACCATGTGATTTTATCAACAGATGCTGAAAAATCATTTAACAAAATGCAGCATCCATTTTTGATAAAAACTCTCTGCAAAGTGGGAATAGAGCGATCATATCTCAACACAATAAAGGCCATTTATGACAAACCTACAACCAACATCATACTCAGTGGGCAAAAATTAAAAGCATTTTTCTTAAGAACAGAAACAAGACAGGAATGTCCACTTTCACTACTCTTATTTAACATAGTACTGGGAGTCTCAGCCACAGCAATCAGACAAGAAGAAAAAATAAAAGGGATCTAAATTGGAAAGGAGGAAATGAAACTGTCATTATTTGCACATGACATAAAATTATACATAGAACACTGTGAATGCTTTATAAAAAAAACTAGTAGATTTAATAAATGAATTCAGCAAAGTAGCAGGATACAATATCAACATCCAGAAATCACTGGCATTTTTATACCTCAATAATGAACACAAAGAAAGATAAACTGAAAAAAAATTTCATTTACCATTGCAACAAAAAAATTGAGATACCTAGGAATAAACTTAGCCAAAAAAGTAAAGGACCTGTTCACAGAAAACTACAGGGCATTGAAAGAAGAAACAGAGGAAGATATAAAGAAAAGTGGAAGTATATACCTTGTTCATGGACTGGAAGAATTAACATTATTATAATGCCCACACTACCCAAAGCAATCTATAGATTCAATGCAATCCCCATTAAAATATCAATGACATATTTCACAGAACTAGAACAAACACTCCAAAAGTTTACATGGAATCAAAAAAGATCCTGAATAGCGACAGCAATCTTGAAAAAGAAGAACAAAGTAGGAGGAATCACAATAACAAATATCAGGTTATACTACAAAGCCACTGTAATCAAAACAATCTGGTACTGGCACAAGGACAGGCATATCAATTAATGGATCAGGACAGAGAACTCAAAAATTGACCCAAGACATTATGCTCAATTAACATTTAACAAAGGTGGCAAGAGCATACAATGGAGTAAAGACAGTATCTTTAATAAATGGTGTTGGGAAAATTGGATAGCTACATGCAAAAAAATGAAACTAGGCCACCAACTTACACCATACACAAGAATAAACTCAAAATGGATAACAGACTTAAATGTAACTTGTGAAACCTAGAAGAAAATGTAGGCAACAAAATTTCAGACATCACACACAGCAGAATTTTCTCTGATACAATGCCTAAGGCAAGAGAAACAAAGGATAAAATTAATACATGAAACTACTTGAAGTTAAAAAGCTTCTGCACAGCAAAAGAAACAAGCATCAAAATGAAAAGGGAACCCACTGTATGGGAGAGCATAATTGCCAGTAATGCATCAGGTAAGGGGTTAATTTCCAAAATATATAGAGTACTCATACAACTCAACAAAAGGAAGACAAAGAACTCAATAAAAAAAATGAGCAGAGGACCTAAATAGACACCTCTCCAAACAGGACATACAAATGGCTAAGAGACATATGAAAAAATGTTCAATGACACTAACCATCTAAGAGATGCAAATTAAAATAACTATGACGTATCACCTCCCACCTGTCAGAAGGACTGCCATCAACAAATCATCAAACACAAATGCTGGCGAGGGTGTGGAGAAAAGAGGACTCTAGTGCACTGCTGGTGGGAATGCAGACTGGTGCAGCCACTATGGTGTTTCCTCAAAAAATTAAAAATTGAACTGCCATTTGACCCAGTGATCCCATTTCTAGGAATATACTCTAAGAAGCCTGAAACACCAATCAGAAAGAATGCATGCACTCCTATGTTCATAGCCGCACTATTTACAATCGCTAAGATCTGGAAACAGACCAAGTGTCTATCAGTAGATGAGTGGATAAAAAAGCTGTGGTACATGTACACAATGGAATACTATGCAGCTGTAAGAAAGAAAGATTTGTTATCCTTTGAGATGACATGGAGGTACCCGGAGAGTATTATGCTAAGCAAAAGAAGCCAGTCAGAGAAAGACAAGTATCACATGATCTCACTTATTTGTAGAATATAATGAACAAAATAAGGTGATGAACAAAATAGACCCAGAGACATAAAAGTAGGGTTCAGACTGACAAATTTCAGAGGCGGGGGCAAGAGGGAGAGAAGAGAGAAACCAAAGAACTTATGCAGATAAGTGTAACCTATGGTCATAGACAACAATGCTGGGAGGAGGCGGGGAAACAGGAGGAGGGTCTCTATGGGGGAAAAAGAAGAAACATCTATAACAAAAATAAATTAATTAAATAAAAAGTTGGGCCTTGAAAAAAATTTGTTTTAATTATATATTTGAAGGTAATTATGGAAGTAAAAACTATGAATATAACCAAAAGGATTCAAAAAAGTTTCTATAATCTGAGGTGCTTGATTAGAATTGGGACTCTCAATGAATTTAATACAAACATTTAATGTTTAATGTTGTTTTGGTTTGGTCTCTGGTGAGCAACTCTCTAAGCAAACTGAGCTGACTATCCCAATTAATTGACTCTCCCATCTCTCTGTGGGCCATACTGGTTGATTCCCATAGCAAATTCATCTTCAAAGCTGCTACACTACTCCCCATTTAGCCTATGCATTGTGCACCCACCAATTGAGTTGTATGCTTCCCTAGACTCGGTTGTGTTTGATCCCAAACTCTATCATTGTCATAATATAAAACTACATATTATGTTAAGATGATAAGTTTCATAAGAAAAATGATACTGTGAAAACTAAATTAAATACTTTAGAAAGCAAATTACTTTTCAAAAATATGATAAAATAAAAACCCTGCAAAAGAATTAGGAAAAAGAACTTTCAAGGTCTACAAAAATTTTTGCTTTTAGATTGTAAGTTCTTTTTCTTACTTTAGGAAACAGACATTAGAAAATATAAAAGATGAATTAAGAGTTATAGTTTTGGGTAAAAATCCATATAGAACTTCAATCACCAGATTCGTGCTCAAAGAAAAAGCTTTAGGTCTACTACAAAAGGTTGGCAAATGAGTATGAATTTATATGTTTGAAGTAAAATTAAACATTCAAAGTTTCTATGTATCTCTTTTATGTTTACCTGATATGAATGACATTTTTTGTTTAACCAACTATGATGGTTAATTTTAGGTGTCATTTTGATGGGGCCTTGGGCTGCCTAGATATTTAGTCAAATATTGCTCAGGTGTTTTTAGATGAGATTAATATTTGTACTGGTAGATGGGTAAGGCAGATTGCTCTTCCTAATGTTGTGGGCCTCATCTAAACAGCTGAAGGCCTGAATAGACCAAAAGGGCTGATTCTCCTGTAAGTAAGAGGGAACTCCTTCAGCCTGATGCCTGATCTAGGTATTGGTCTTTTTATGCATTCATACTCAAACAGAAACATCAGTTCTTCTTGTTTCTCAAGGCTTCCAGCATTCTTTTTTTAAAATATGTTTTTATTGATTTTTTTTAAGAGAGAGAGAAACATCTATGAGAGAGAGAGAGAGAGAGAGAGAGAGAGAAACATTGATCAGCTGCCTCCTGCACACCCTCTACTGGGGATTGAGCCCACAGCCTGGACATGTGCCCTGACCAGGAATCAAACCTGGACCTCTCAGTCCATGGTGCTCAATTTACTGAGCCACACTGGCTGGGCTCAAGACTTCCAGCTTTCAAACTAGAACTGCACCAATAACTCTCCAAGGTCTTCAGCTTGTTGATTGAAGATCTGGGGACTTGCATTTGAAAATTAGGATACGGCAAAAGAAAAAGGGCAAGCGAAGAAGCCTGAGGACCAGATGATGAAATAATAAAAAACAAACAAACATTAGAATGTGAAATCATTCTATTTCAGAAAAGAGAATTTCAAGGAGTGGCCAGTTGTATTAAATGCCAAAACATCAAGGAGTATAAGGTCAAAGCAACTCTCAATAAATATAGCAATATGAAGGTTGCTTGTGACTTTGATAGATGTAACTTTACTGGTGTGGTAAGAATGAAAACCAGGTTAGAAGGATTGAAGATAGAATTGTACCTCTAGTTAACAAGGTATATTAAATGCAAGTGGTTACTTCTCTTTCCTTTCATAACACCACTAAAAAGACAGCAAAAGAGGGCTGTTTTTTTTTAAAGCAATGAACCCAGAAGACCACAGAAATTAAATGGCAGACGAGAGATTTCAAAAAGCTTTTGGAAGATGAAAAAGGGGTAACTGACTTAGTAGTCTAGAAAAAGGTAAAAGTGAATGCAGTAATGTGAAGATCAGGTAGACAAAAAGCAAAATGGCTCATGTCTTAGAACCCTGGAAGAACTTGGGAACTCAAGGTATCAGAAAACTTTGAAAGATTTGTTGAACATCTTAAGGAAACAGGTCCTCACATCCTGTCCTCTGATCTTCAGTGTAACCTGTTCTCATACCAGCAGAAGACAGAAGGAACCCCACTCTCCAGAAAAGTTGCATCTTCCCCAAACAATGATGAGAATGCTCCTGGGTTCATTAGTATATACCTGGTTGAAGAATAAAGGATGCCCTTCAGGGAAAACTGACTGGCCTGAGGTAAAAGACAGAGATACTTCTATTTGTATCTCTGAAAAGTCCAGATGGCTGTTAAGTGATATTCACCACTGACAAATTCTGCTCATGCAAACAGAACTCCTACCATGAAATTCAGAAAGAAAGAAAACATAAAAACCAGGAATCAAACATACAAAAAACTTAGAGAAAATAGAAAATGCAGCAAGGATCAAAATACTTCAAAAGACATTTTAATTATATTTTCAAAGAGTTACGAGGTGATATGGTACCCACAAAACAAGGGCAAACTGTTATAAAAAGCAAATCATCAAAGCACAAGAATGAACTTTTGGATATAAAAAATATATGAGAACTAAAAGAATCAACAGGGTGGTTGGAAGGTTAGTCAAGAAAAATCTTTCTAAAAATAGGTGGGGAAAAAAAAGGATAATAGAAGAAAAAGATGAAGGAAATAAAACACATTCTTAGAACAAAGGGACAGAAGTCTAGATTAATATGACCCTTTGACCATCCAGCCATACAAATGAAAAGAGACAAATGAGGAAACAAAATTCTAGAGAGAAAAAAATGAGGTCATATACAAAAGCTATACTCTAAATGACTTTTGAAGGAATCTGAGCAGCACTAGGAAGCTTTGTTTATAGAGAAGAGCACATCCTAGACAGGGGAGATCTGAAGAGAATGTCAGATGATAAAGGAGAATCCCTGCAAGATGGCTGGGCAGCAAGGGAGAGGATGTGGAATGAGTCAGGAGCCTTGATTGCAAGGAAGCCTGAGGTACACAGGATTAAAAGGCATGAAGAACTTACTACCAACAGGAAGGCAGGCAATCAATCAGCCTGGCCCTGACTTAGACCGTACAGGGAGCCTTGGCCAGCTACTGTTTTTTCCCCAAGTTCCACTGAAGCAGACAGAAGTGGACTCAGTGCTGATGGAAGCATGTGTTGGGCTACCCAACTCAAGTTATCTCCATCTGCAAAATACAGTCTTCTCTCAAGTTTTATTTATTTAATTTTTTGAAAGCTTTCTTGTCTGTGACCATCAATGTCATCGAGCATTTCCTACAGTGGGAGAACTCCCTCAAAAGGCACAATGACTCTACAAAAGACTTCAGTTTCAATAATCGCAGGCTATGTTGAATAGTACTATTATACAACACAGCCTTTCAAGCAATTGGCTGTTTTCCTCTGTGATAAATCCACTCTTTTGAAGTACTTGTGTGGTTTAGGTATTGGATTTATTTTCTTAGCAATTGGCACCGGAGTGCCTTTTGAGGAGGAAACTATATTTGAGGAAATGCCTTGATTAGCCACTGGATAGATGGGGTCCTGTGGGGTGTGGCATTCAGTAGAATCAAAGTCACCAAAGAGGCTGATTAAGAGAATTATAGAGGAATTTCTTCTGTTTCTGAGAGGGAGAGGGAGCCAAAGAAGAGAGGGCAGAGAGCAGAGGTTAGGAAGAGAAAATCATGATGTGTGCTGGGTGATAGGAGGTCAAACAGCCAGTGGGAGAAACAGAGTGGTCGAAGGATTTTCTATGAGGGGGATTACTGAGGACCCAACAAAACTATCTGCCATTCCTGCAACTAATTACATCCTTCTGCTGTGTCATCCAGTGTACCACACTCACAAATGGGTGTCCGTTCCGATGCGAGAAAGATTATTTTTATTCCTGGATCAATTTAATGTTAAATAGAGACAGCAGGCCCAGAAGTATAAGCCCGGAAATAGACTTGGCCCTGAGAAGGTTTGTTCTCCAAGAATAGGAAGGCTTTGGATTTCCACACTGTGAACAATGAGAATTCGAGCCTGGACCAGTTTAAATCTCAGAAGGGTAGGAGACTGACCCCAGCTGATATGGAGATCATACTTCTAGTAACACTTCACTAATGTGACAAAGGCATGCATGTGACTTTTTTTTTTCTTTAATGCCCAATTTCTTTTCCTATTATTTTAATCTAAAATATGTTTAGGAACTCGAGAGCCGGAGCTGCCCGGCAGTAGTGGAGCAGGTCCGCGCCCCGCTAATTCCTGTTCCGGAGCTTCGTCCCACACGCCGGCTAGCGAGCCTTCCCGCCGCCCTCTTTCTTCCTGAGCTCCTCTTCCTTCTCGCTCAGTTTGCCGGGAACCTGAAAAGAGAAGGCGGGCGGGGGGGGGGGGGGGCGCCAAACCCCTTCTGCTCCTGCCCATCGCAAGTGCAACTACGGCCATGGGCCTCCCCATCTCCTCCCTCTTCTCCCGCAGATGCGCATTCTGATGGTTGGATTGGATGCTGCTGGCAAGACGACCATTCTGTATAAACTGAAGTTAGGGGAGATAGTCACCACCATTCCTACTATTGGTTTTAATGTGGAAACAGTAGAATATAAGAACATTTGTTTCACAGTATGGGATGTTGGTGGTCAAGATAAAATAAGGCCTCTCTGGAGGCATTACTTCCAGAATACCCAAGGTCTTATTTTTGTGGTAGATAGCAATGATCATGAAAGAATTCAGGAAGGAGATGAAGAGCTGCAAAAAATGCTTCAGGAAGATGAGTTGCAAGATGCGGTGTTGCTGCTTTTTGCAAACAAACAGGATTTGCCAAATGCTATGGCCATCAGTGAAATGACAGATAAATTAGGTCTTCAGTCTCTTCGTAACAGAACATGGTATGTTCAAGCTACTTGTGCTACACAAGGAACTGGTCTGTATGAGGGACTTGACTGGCTGTCGAATGAGCTTTCAAAACATTAAATGAAACTGGATATCTAACCAAGGACATGTTTGATAAAATTGGTCTAGGCTTGTTACAACAAAATTAGTTTGCATCTTGGTTATTAAACAGTATCTGGGACTGGTTTGGGCAGAATATTACAGCGTTTAAACTTATTTTGTTGCCAATTATTGTTTGCCAAGTATAATGTTGCACTTTATCAATATGCTTGGTTTTAAAAAAATTCTTCTTAACTTGGGGAAAGAAATATCCTCTTTTAATTTTACTTCCCTTAAGCCTAAATGCCTGGACTTAGCTGTTGTGACAACTTAAAATAAATCTGTTTTGAATGTTTTTTGAGCCCACAACAAATAATATTTTAAAGTTATTCCCTTGCTACTTTACTGATAACTTTATCATTCCTGGGACAGTCTGCTGATTTAAAAACAAAATGTAGCATTCTGTTTATATTTATTTTTCTCCCTTGCCAAAAAGATTTTCTAATACTGCTTGTACCAGCCAGGGAAATACTCCAAAACACTATTGAGATCTCTTGCACTGAGAACTTATTATTTTTCCCCTCATTATTGACTCCTGGCTTCCATCAGCCAAGCTTACCTTGGTGTGGTTTGGATTCAATAGCTAATTAGTTCTGTGCTGGTAGCAAAGAGTTCATATTGAGATGATTTTTAATACCCAGCAGATTGTCTGTCATTATATTGTATCTTTTTTATGTTGCATGTTGCTTTTGGTATCAGCCTGACTCTTTGCCCAGTATATGATAGTTCTGCTGATGTTTTATTGTTTATTGGTGAACATATCTTAAGAGTTTTTGGAAAACTCATCAAACTCAAATGAATAAGTCTTCTTCATAACCCATTTGGAATTATTCCTAATAAAATGATAAAATATGTAAAAATAAAATAAAATAAAATAAAATATGTTTAGGCCAAGCCACAGCTTGATTTTAGTTTAGTTATTTTCAGAAAACCCTAGTAAAATTAATTACAGCTAATGAATGGTATTTTTTTGTGTGAGTTTCCCATGGTTCATAATAAAGCTTTTGAAACATTTTCTTTCATTATACACAGTATAAAGTTTCCCTTATTTTGTGATGCTTAGTATCACTTTAAAAACTCGGTTCCTGTGTTCCACATATGTGCTAGATTTGTTCTTCTGTCCACACACACACACACTATACCTGCCTATTATCCAGTTTTTCTTCTTCATAGCTAGAAATTTTATTCCTTGGCAGCTTGTCATCATAGTACAGAACTGAAATTATAGCTTAACTGATTTTTTATTTCCTTTCCCTACTCTTGTGATTCATTATTATTATTTTTTTTTTTACCAGAGACTAATTTTCATTTCTGCTGATTGTCATAGATTAATTTGAAAGGCTCTTCTGTGTTAGTTCAAAGATTTTCCAGTTAACATTGCTTCCCTGTGCTTCTGATCAAATCAGTCTCCATAAGAAAACTCATCTCTGTTAACATTAGCAAATTAAAAAACAAAACAAAACAAACCACAAAAACAGAAGGCATCATTTTACTTTTCTTTATCTCCAATATCCATCTAGGCTTGATTCTTTAATAAGCTGAAAGTTTTCATTGCATTTACCAGAGCATGCCTATGATAACAGACATCTTTTCTGAACTAACCTACCATTTATTTGGAAAATTTCTGCCTGACTTATAGACTTGGAAGTTAAACACAGTTAATGAACCTATTCCGAGAGCAGAATGAGTGATGTCAAGCAGTTTCTAATCTCCCTATTTCAAGGTTCAGTTCATTTGCAAATAGAACACAAAAATCCCGTTAAACCAGCACCAGTTAATGTTCTTAAATAGCATAATTAGTAGAATCTGCACATAGCTGAAATAATGATAAAGGATAAAGAAAAACTAAGAATGCCACTATTTCTCTAGTTCCTGCATGGTGAACAGACACACTTACTCTCTGTTTTTCTAAAAAATTGAAGCCACCAGAAAAATCTCCCTTATTTTCCTTGTTAGAAAACAAAATTTGTGCAAATAAATTTGAAGATCTAATTGATTGCTTTTATTAGCAATTCAGGAATCAGGCAGCATCCCATCTAGCAACTAGAAGGGCACTCCAGGGGTTGCCCAAAATGGAAGGTTTTTATGGAAAAGAAGGGTGCAGCAGGGACGCTATTAGCAAAAGAAAAGAAAGGATTTATTTTTTTAGACCAGGTCATCTTTTGTGGGGAGGGAAATGGCAAGGGTTTTTATCATGCACATTGCCTCTTCTTTCTCTGGGGGTGGTGGTGGGAAGTGTGAAGGGGGCCCACCTGACAGATTACCTCAGTGGTGTTGACCAGAAGATTACAGACTGGTTGATTCAGATTATGTTTCTGGGAGAGGTAGAAACAAAAATTTAATCTAGGTTTGGTATCATGGGTTTTAACACAAGTGGCACCATTTTGGGCCTGTGGTTTTCCCTTTAACACTTTGCAACAGGCCTGCCAGCCACTGTACCCACCCTTTCCTCCTTGTTCCCAGAGGTCTCCCTTTTTTCAAAGGTTGGTGTTCCCATGTGCACTTGGGATCCCATCATCCTCTCTCCCCTTCGAAAAAAGTTACCCTACCGATTGTTTCCTTCTTCTCCTATATTTTCAGTTTTGACCCATCCAATCAACACTGAAATATGTTCTAATCTTTCTTATTTAGAAAAAATTCTGGACCCCCACAGCCCCTCCCTACAACCATTTCAGGGTTGTCCTGTTTGTTCACAGCCTAACATCAAAATGTTCTCTACATTCACTGCCTCTGTTTTATCATCACATCCTGTTTGTCCCTCCATCCCTTCCATCTGGCTTTGAGCCCCATGATTTCACCAGAATGACTCTAAAATCAACAGAGACCTTTGCTATTAAGATAAATGCACGCTTTGATGCTGTCATTTCACCTGGTTTCTCATTGCTTTTTGATGTAATTTACCATAGTTCCTTCATCAAACACAATACCTGTGACTTTCATCACCGCCCAGTCCTCTGGTTTTACACTTCTCTGGCTACTCCTTCTCAGCCTCCTTTTCTGAATCTCTCTTCTATTTTTTGATCTAAGCTATTTGTGGCAGCTGCTCAAGGCTTAGACCATCTTCCTCTCCTAGTTCTACACTCTCCCACAGCACTGATACATAACCAGAGATTTTACTTCCCATCCTTTCCCAAAAGATTAATTTAAATGTCAATGAAGTATAAGGAAGGTTCTGGTGACTCCTGTTTCTGGAGAGCCTTTCTCTCTCTCCCCAGGGATATATTCATAAAAAGGGGTATGTTAGTAAAAGGTCTGAGCCGGCAGGAGATCACATCCACAATGCAAGGCCAATGTAGAGCAAAATGATTTTATTGCATGTGCCTGGGTGCAGGTGGGCTGAGCTGAAAAGGGGTCAGTCTTGAATAACAGTTGGGGTGTGGGTTATATACTCTACTTTTAGCTTCTGGCAGTTCCTGCTGATGTACTCTGCCTGGCCCATTGTCCACTCTGCAGTTGGACTGGCCTGGTATCTCATCCGGCATCTGTTGGGTGATTCATTGCCTTGCGGATAATCCAGATAATCCGTACTCAACAGAAGGCTGAACAAAGGTCATGCAAGCAACATATTTTTCACAGTTTCCACCTTTTGCAAGCTTTTCACCTTTACCCTTTAAGATATTGTTAACCCTTTCATTCCCATCTTATAATGATGATTAAAAAAAAGGGAAAAAGGGTAAAGTTTCTCTTTGTCTTCTTCCTGCAGGTGTGGGGTCATAACGGACTCCTTAAAAAAATTGTTAGATAACTTCCTGGGGAATGGGGCTATGGGGTCCTTTTACGTGTGCTAGAACAAATTGTTCAACTGTCTGGTTGACTAAAATTTGCAGTTGATTTTGTACCAACCTAGTAATCAAGTGCAAGAAGCAGGGTCTGAAAAGCAATAATAAGAAGGCTAATACTAGGGGCCCTATAAAGGGGAGTAGCCAAAGATCTGGAAACAGCCCGTGTCCATCAGTAAATGAGTGGATTAAAAAGCTGTGCTACATGTACACAATGGAATGCTATGCAGCAGTAAGAAAGAAAACTCTCTAATCCTTTGAGACGACATGGAGGGACCTGGAGAGTATTATGCTAAATGAAACAAGCCAAGCAGAGAAAGATAAGTATCACATGATCTAACTTATTTGTGGAATATAATGAACTAAACAAACTGATAAACAAAATAGACCCAGAGACATAGAAGTAGGTTACAGACTGACAAACCTCAGAAGAGGGGGTGGTGGTGGGGAAGAGAGAAACCACAGAACTTATATGCATCTATGCATAACCAATGGACATAAACAACAAAGCTGGTGACGGGGTGGGGGGATGGGGAGAAGGGTGTCAATAGGGGTAGAAGGAGAAACATCTGTAACAAAAGGAAATTAATAAAAATAATTAAAAAAATAAAATAAATAAAATAAAATAAAATAAAATAATATAAAATAAAGGAGAGTAGCCAGGTTAGTTTAGGCAAGGTTGCTTCTATACTTGTCCAGAAAGATTGGGCTAGGTGATTCTGACTGAATTCTTTTAGCCACTGGGCACTATCTAGAATTCATTGTGTCCTCTCCTCAACCTTGTCAGTTGAATTAACACAGAAGCAACAAGATGTATTTGCTATCATGCATAGACCTCCTTCTTTGACCGGTAAATAGTCCAGTGCAATGCGATTATCTATTACCATGCAGGCAAGAGAGTCGAGGGATTTTGAAAGAAGTTTCAAATTTTCACCTGCATCTCTACCTATATTTGCCAGGTGGCAGTTACATTTTTTGCTGTTATGGCATTATAAGTAATTCCTCCCACGAGGCCCCCAGTGGTAATTGCAGCTATGACTGCTGCTGTGAGGAGTCAGATTTCCCTTTTTGCCCAATGGTGGCTTTTGGGCTCAGGGCTTGATGAGGCTGAATTAGGGATGAAGGAATGGATTAAGGTGTTGGCTGGGTGACATATCCTTCTGCCCATTAGCCACTCTGTTTTGCTGGGTTTAGGCATTGAATAGCAATCCCTCTCCTGGGGGCAGAAATGTTAAGTGCACCTAAATACATCATTCCCGCTGGTAAGCAAAGTAGTCCAGTCATATTTGGGCCTAGCGAATGTTTGATCGACCCACAGTAAGGTTCAATGATTAAACCATGATAGAGGGAGGGGGGGCTAGTGCCACCCACAGAACTGCACCCTGGATAGTGACTAATGTCCCTGGTATGAGTTTTTTTGGTATTACATCAAGTCCCTCTGAGCTTGCACATATAAACTCCAACTACAGGGGTTAGACACATCATGAATGGTTAGATTACAGGTGCCCCTCGTAAGGTTATAGTGACAGATATTATATGTGGTGCCCACTTTCACGGTCTGTATTCGTACTGAGAATCAAGATCAAGGGAGCGTTTTCCCTTCTGCCCCACGGGAGTTTTCTGTGCTCCCTGGGCTTGCCTTAGGACACCTGCATCGCCGATTGACAGGTGTACCGGCCCAGTCAAACCCACCTAGCACTGTCTCCAGAGCAGGTCGCTCCCAGCCAGCCCAGTGGAGCACTTGGTACCAGAAGTGAGAGCCCCTTGGGGCTCCCCCCACCCCCAGGTCAGTGAAAAAACTATAAGAATAGTAATATTTCACAGGGCCCGCAAGGCTGGTGGACCATGCTCCGCCCCGCCCCCTCGAGGGGACAGGGGGGCGCTGGGGGGTTTATGTTAGGAGAGGAGGCCTATTCTTGGAGGAGGTAAAGTAAAGAGTGAGAGTGGTGTGGGGAAAGAAGGAGTAAAGGTTAAAGTAGCATGGAGTTTGGATAGACTGTCCCATGCTAACGAGAGAGTGGGGCAGGCTGGTAACACTAAAAACAATAGAGAAAGATACAGGGGTCTAAAGGAAAATGAGTGTCTGGGTTGCCCTGGGTTGCAATATTTGGCTGTCAATTCCCACAACTGAAACCCCAGAGCATCAAAGAGGTCCACTGAACCCGGGGAGGGCAGAGTAGGTTGCCCAGATATCAATTAAAAATGAAGTTGACCTACCTGCTACCATCAGAGTTGCCCGAGGTTCGGAGTTCGAGATGACTGTCGGGGCGTCCATTCCTGGTCACCTTCAGTCTTCAGCCGCAAGGTCAGTCAGATCAAGGCCTGGATCGCCATTCCGCCAGCGGGAGGAAGGGATGAGGACCGACTCTGGCAGTCTGTCTGCAGCCCAGCTTCCAGTGGGGCCCTCCACACGGAGGACATGGCTTAGGCGGTGGTGGAGGATTGGGGCACCGCCTCACCCAATGGCCAGCATTTAAAGCAGGAACCTGGGGTTCTGCTCTGCTGATTCTTGTGGGTGCCCTTCTTCTGTCTCCTGAAGGGGCTTGCTGACCCCTCTGATTAGTGGGGCCTCTAATGGCAGAGGCAAGCATTTGGAACCTGTTATTCTTTGCTGTTCAGCCTCTTCATAGCAATTATTAAAAACCTTCAAGTCTAGATATAGAAGTTCTCATTGAGAGGTTTGAGGAGACATTCTCCTAATGTCTGGGGCTGACTTAGAGATAAATCTCAAGTTTAAAATGACAGCTCCTTCTGGGCTAGTGGGATCTAAGTTAGTGCATCTTCTCATAGCCTGTTAAGGTGGGATAGAAAGGTTGCAGGTTTTTCATCCCTTTCCGGGATTATTTCAGTCAGTTTTTCATAGCTAACGGTTTTATGTGAGGCTTTTTTAAGTCCCTCGATGAGACATATTATCATATGGTCTCTGGCTTTCCTACCCACCCCATTGTCCTGATAATTCCACCTGGGGTCTTGGCCAGGGACTGCTTTGGCCCCTACCGGGTTAGTGGAGGCCTGTTGCCTCAGAGCATCGGCATGGCCCTGGGTGTTAACCCAGACTCAATTTCTACCTTCTGGATTAAGGGTGGAAGAGAGAATAACATGAATATCTTTCCAAGTTAGATCATAGGACTGGGTAAGGTACTCAAATTCCTCAGTATAATTGGTGGGATCCTCAGTGAAGGATCCTAGTCTTTTATTTATTTGGGACAAATCTGAAAGAGAGAAGGGGACATGAACGTTGACAGTCCCTTCAGCTCTCACCGCTTCACTCAGGGGACATTCTAAAACAGGGGCAGAGGTAAGGGATGGATAGGACCAAAGACGGTTCCCGATCGCGTGTGTGAGGGAGTTGTTTGCGGTAGTAGAGGAGTCAGGACTGGAGTAGGAGGTTCCGGGCAGGGTGGGGGGCCCATAGAAGGAGCTGGAAGAGGAGTCCCTGCTGGAGGGGCTGAGGGAGAAGGGGGTGGAGCGAGATCGGCTGGGTCAAAGGAGGAAATAGGAGAAGTTATCGCACTGTCTTCAGAGGGAGGTTTGGGAAGATTGGAGTGGAGTAGGGAGATTTGGGAGGGGAGCAAGAATTGCATAAAGAGGGCTGTAATCTGAGTGCAAAGGGGCCTGGATGTAAGGACCCTCAGACCATTTTCCTTGCCTCTGACAGAAATTATCTAGGTCAGTGAGAATGTCGAAAGTGCCGTTCTCAGGCTATTGTGAGCCATTGTCTAATTTGTACTGAGGCCACCCACTGCTGCAATAAAAATGAGTCACTTGGGACATAAGTCCTAAAAGAGCCCTAGAGTCTGTAGATTTTTTTAGGAGACATTCTAGGAGTGTTGTCCATGTTGCGGTGTGGGATGTGGTGGCCTAGCGGTCCGACGGATACACTAGTGGAAGAAGAAGGTGTGCTGCTTCTCCCCTAGAGCAGAGAGACATGCAACTCACCCATATCAGGCGTCCCTAGATATATGGTGAGCTGAGGAAACCTGGTTCCCGAGGAGCGTGTCCCGACCAGCGCTGGATTTCAAGAGGGACGATCACACAGATGTGACCAAGAGACCTGGCTTTCTTATGTCCTGGATGGGGGATAACAGGACAGCCCAGAGAATCAGACCCAACAGTAGGCAAGAAACACTCACCAGGGAATTAGTGTCCAGTGTAGATGCTCAATTAGCAGGAGAGTTTGGAGGTCCGGTGTCTGGCTGAGGATGTCGTTGATCCTGGTCCAAAAGGAGGCCCGGAGGACTCTGGGGGCTTGAGGTTGCCCCCTATGCAGGATCCTCACAGATCTTTAGGTTTTGGTAACAAATAAAAGGTCAGAGCTAACAGGAGATCACATCCACAATGCAAGGCCAATGTAGAGCAAAACGATTTTATTGCATGTGCCTGGGTGTAGGCGGGCTGAGCTGAAAAAGGGTCAGCCTCAAATAACAGTTGGGGTATACATTATATACTCTACTTTTAGCTTCCGGCAGTTCCTGCTGATGTACTCTGCCTGGCCCATTGTTCGCTTTGCAGTTGAACTGGTCTGGTATCTCATCCGGCATCTGTTGGGTGATTCATTGCCTTGCAGATAATCCAGATAATCTCACTCAACAGAAGGCTGAGCAAAGGTCATGCAAGCAACACATTTCTCACAGTTTCTGCCTTTTGCAAGATTTTACCTTTACCCTTTAAAACATTGCTAACCTTTTCAGTGAGCAGCTGATATTCTGTTATTTTCACATGGACAAAGAATCAAAATGAGGAATTCTTTAACATATCATGAGCTGTTCGAGGAATTTTGATAGATTCCTAATTTTGTCCTTCCTCATAACTCAGTTCGATAGCTTTCAAAGTTTCTTTGGTTTGTTTGTAAAGTTCTTGTTTAGCTTCAGAAAAAGGTTATTTCTTACATTGGATCACTGCTTATTTCCTCCCAAGAACAGGACATGTTTCTAGGCTCTTGATAATATGTCTTATTTTTTGCTACCGGGATACTTGATAACCATTCTCTCAGGCATTAATTAGCTTCCTGTTAGAGAAACTATTCATAATATTCACTCTAGAAAATCCCTCAAAACTTTTTAGTTTGATGTAATATTTGATAGTTAAATGGATGAGGCAGGTGATTACTTCAGGCAACAGGGTTACTTCACTTCAGAAGACTTTACTTAACTAGGAACATTTCTTAGAACCTCGTGTGTTTGAGTGTTGAGGGATGTCAGCAGAGTGAAGCCATCCTTCCGTAGGGGACTGTTTGCTGCTGAATCAATCAGGTCGACATGCCTAGTTTTATGACATGATAACTATGTATCTTCTTTGATCCTTGAGGGCAGGAGATTTCTTTAAGAAACATCGACTTCTCATTAACCAGGTGAAAATCTCCCACCATAAAAAGCAATTATGTAGAACAGTAGAAAGACATGTACTTTGGAACTAGGCCAGCAATGGTTCAAATACTGACTCAACCATTTGTTAATTGTGATATTTATTTGGAGATGATTCAATTTCCTTGATTCTCACTCTATTACCTGTAAATTAGTTTTTATTTTAAACCAAGATTTTTTTTTAGAGCAGTTTTATGTTTACAACAAAACTGAGAGAAAGGTACAGAGATTTCTCATATACTTCTTACCCCCACACAGGCCTACTTTCTCCCATCATCAACAGCATTTATCAAAATGATACCTTTTACCAAGAATAGACCTATAATGACACACTATAATCACCCAAAGTCCATAGTTTACCTTAGGGTTTACTCTTGGTGTTGTACATTCTATGGGTTTGGACATATGTATAATGACATGTATCTGTCATTGCAATACCCTACAGAGTATTTTCTCTGCTCTAACTATCCTCTGTGGTCTGCCTATTCACCTCCCTGCCTCTACTTCCTCCCCACTGTTAACCACTGATCTTTTCACTGTTTCCACAGTTTTGTTTTTTCCAGAACATTATATAGTGGAATCATATGTCTCAGGTCTTTTCAGATTGGCTTCTTTTACTTAGTAATATGCATTTAAGATTACTCCATGTTCTATCATGGCTTGATAGCTCATTTCTTAATGCTGAGACTGATATTCCATTGTCTGGAAGTACCATAGCTTATTTATTCATTTACCTACTGAAGGACATCTTTGTTGCTTACAAGTTTTTCCGTTATGAATAAAGCTGCTATAATCATTTATGTGCACATGTTTATGTGTGTGTTCTCAACTCCTTTTGGTAAATACTAAGGAGTGTGATTTCTGGATGGTATGATAAGTAAGAAACCACATACTGACTTCCTAAGTGGCTTTACCGTTTTGCATCACCACTGGTGGTATGTGAGAGTTCCTGTTGCTCTACACCCTACCATCACTTGTTGTTTCCAGGGTTCTGGATTTTGTCCATTCTAATGGGTATGTAGTAATATTTCATTGTTGTTTTAGTTTGCATTTTCCTGATAATGTATGGTATGTTGCATCTTTTATATGTTTGTTTGCCATCTGTGTATCTTCTTTGGTGAGGAGTCTGTTAAGGTGTTTGGATGGTTTTGTAATTGGGTAGTTTGTTTTCTTACTGTGGAGTTTTAAGAGTTCTTTGTATATTTTGTATAACAGTCCTTTATTAGATGTGTCTTTTGCAAATATTTTCTCCCAATAAGTGGTTGGTCTAATTATCTTGACATTGTCTTTCACAAATAGAAGTTTTTAACTTTAATAAAATCCAGTTTGTCAATTATTTCTTTTATTGATCATGTCTTGGTGTTGTATCTAAAAAGGTACCACCATACTGAAGGTCATCTAAGATTTTTTGTATGTTGTCTTCTAGAAATTTTATAATTTTGCATTTTATATTTTGATCTATGTTCTGTTTTGAGCTAACCTTTTTGAAGGCTGTAAAATCTGTGTTTAGGAACATTTGGTGTGTGTGTGTCCATGTGTGTATATGTGTGGCTGTTCAGTTGTTCCTACTTCATTTGTTGAAGAGAATATCTTTGCTCCATTGTGTTGCCTTTGCTCCTTTGTCAAAGAGCATCTGACTATATTTATGTGGGTGTATTTCTGGGTTCTTTATTTTCTTCCATTTACCTATTTGCCTATATTTTCACCAGTACCACACTGTCTTGATGACTATAGCTTCATAATGAGTCTTAGAGTAGGGTAGCCTCAGTCCTTTAACTTTGTTTTTCTCCTTCAGTATTGCATTGGCTATTCTGGATCTTTTACTTCTCCATATAAACGTTAGAATCAGTTTGTCAATGTTCACAAAGTAACTTGCTGAGGTTTTGAATGAGATTACATTAAACCTGGGGATCAAATTGGGAAGAACTGACATCTTGACCATGTTGCAACTTCCTATTCATGAGCGTGACACCTCTTTCCATTTATTTAGATAGTTGATTTTGCTTGTCAGAGTTTTGACATTCCTCATATAGACCTTGTACATATTTTGTTAGATCTATAAACTAAGGATTTCATTTTCTTGAATGCTAATGTAAAAGGTATTGTGTTTTTAATTTCAAGTTCCACTTGTTAGTTTTTAGTATATAGGGAACCGATTGAATTTTGTGTATGAGATTGAATTTTAACCTTGTATCCTGCAATCTTTCTATAATTGTTTTTTGGTCCCAGGAGGTATATTTATTTGTTTGTTTTTTTGTCAATTCTTTTGAATTTTCTACATAGACAATCATATCCTCTGTGAACAATGGTCCTATGTCTTCCCAATTTGTATACATTTAATTTCTTTGTCCTGTTACAAGGCAAGAATTTCTAGTAAAATTTGAAAAGAAGTGATGAGAAGGGACATCTTTGCTTTTTAACCTAATCTTAGTGGAAAAGCTTCTAATTTCTCACCATTAAGCATAATGTTAGCTGTAGGGTTTTTTGGTAGATAGTCTTTAACAAGTTGATAAAGTTCCTCTCTATTCCTTATTTACTGAGAGTGTTTATAATGAACAGATACTGGATTTTATCAAATGCTTTTTCTACATCTATTGAAATGATCACATAGTTTTCCTTTTTTAGTCTGTTGATGTGATGATTTACATTAATTCATTTTAAAATGTTGAACTAGCTTCACATACTGGGGATATATTCCGTTTGATCATGGTGTGTAATCCTTTTTATACCTTTTTGGATTTGATTTGCTATTTTTTTTGGAGGATTTTGTGTTTATGTTTATTAGAGATGCTGGTTTGTAGTTTTCTTTTCTTGTAATGTCTTTGTACGGTTTGGTATTTGGGTAAGTCTGGCCTCATAGAACGAGTTAGAAAGTATCCCCTCTGCCTTTGTCTTTTGAAAGAGTTTATAGAGAATTGGTATAATTTCTTCCTTAAATGTTTGGTAGCACCACTGAAACCATCTGGTCCTGATGTTTTCTGTTTTGGATAAATTGGTTTTAAATATCCTTATGTCTAGGTGTTATTGTGATCATTAGATAAAATAATGTGTGGAAGATGTCTGCTAATAATAATAATAATCAATATCAATATCATAATAACAATATTGATAATATCCCACATCAGAAAAAAAAACTTTCTCTGGATATCTATGTGTTTCTAAAATGTATGCATTTAAAGTTAGATATAATGATTAAAATGTGGACAGAATTTTATAACATATGTAGTTTTATCCTTGAAATACACATTGTCTTGGCAGAATTTATCCCTACTATGGAGGCAGAGTGTGGGAATTGCTGCTGGGTACCTTCTTCAAGCTCACCAGCTAGATTAGGGCCACAACCATGGGGTGTCTCATTATCCTACAGTATATTGATGGGTTAGACCTATGTTACTTGAACTGAATCTTAAATCAACAACAATAATATTCAGCATGATGTCTTACACATCCATTTTTCATGATTGCCAAATGAATGCATCTATCTAAAGATATTACTAGGTGTGGCAACAGCCTAAAACTCCTTTTACTTTTTTATTTATGATAGTCAAAGTAATTAAATATTACATTTATTTGTAGTACAAACTGAAGAAAAGTTGGAAGATACTTATAGTACTAAATAATAGAGTTGGAAATAATTTTATTTAAGACAACAAAGAGAGTTTTATATTATTTCCCATGTAATAAATATTTAAATTTAGCCTTTTTGATACTTCAGGTGGAGTGTTTTAAGATTGTTGCAATATGCCAATTTCACATCCCACTCCTGTTAGTGTTTTTGATATCTAGTATGTAATCAATTTACTTTTTCTTTTACCCTCAACACACACACACACACACACACACACACACACACACACGTGCACACACAGAGTTTAGTTTCACATTAAACTACTAGGTGGAGCTTTAACCTTTTTGTTTAGCACATAGACAACTTGAGAACATAACTGAAAATAGAAGCTCTTTGGTCAATTAGACAGTTTATTGTTTTTAACCAGACTACTGCAGTCTGAAGAACGTAACACAAGTAGAAAAGAAAATGAATTTGATTCATTTCAATTATTGTAACTTAAAATTATTTAAAATTTATAGTGTTGTATAAAGAATAATTTTCTTTTAAAGGTAAAGTCATGATTCTCATACAAATATAAAATGATGTCCTGGCCAGCTTGGCTCAGCAGTTAGAGTGTCAGCCCATAGACCAAAGAGTCATGGGTTTGATTCTTGGTCAAGGGCATGAGCCTGGGTTGCAGGTTGGATCCCTGGCCCAGTTGGGGTTATGTATGAGGCAACCAATTGACGTATCTCTCTCACATCAATGTTTCTCTCTCTCTCTCCCCCTTACTCCCTCCCTTCCATTCTATCTAAAAATTAATGGGAAAATATCCTTGGTTGAAGATTAACAACCCCCCCCCCCCCAAATACCATATGTCAAAGATTTCATTTATTTTATCAATTAAATGAGGAAACAAAAGAAAATGTTACAACTGGTTCAAAGATATCTAAAAGCAGAGACATTTACAGATCAGAAATACTGAATAATTGTACCAATGGAGGCAACACAGCCTTCCCCCTCCTCCTCTTGTCTTTTCTGGGAGTGAGGACTAGGGGAGAGCTTTCTTCCCTGGACAGAATTTATCTGTATATGTGTGGACAGGCATCACTACCCTGCTATCAGTGCTCTGCAACTACAGAATGATAAACTAGCCCAAAGACAATGGCATCCACAGAACCCTCAAGGAACCGATGTCAGATAATCCTTAAGGCTGTGCTCTGAAGCTGTAAACAGTACACAGTGTTCTACCGGAGACACATTTTTCCCGACTCTTGAAAAATTGTGATAGGACCTTCCACCTTATTAAACATTGAAGTCAGGTTGTGAATGTTCACTGCTTTCGTGTAGCTTATATTATGACAAAAATGCTTGTTTACTTCTTAGGGCAAACCTGCCTATCAAAATAGTGCACGAAGATTCCGTATTGGCCTGAGAGAATGGGCATGGGGTAACTTCGAAGCTTACAAGTCATGGAAGTTATAAACAAGCAATTTGGATCTTTGGAAGATATTTATGGATTCTTCCAAATTTATGATTCTAAGAAATTCTTGCGAAGAAATAATTTGTTTGCACCCCAACCCAGCCCAAATCTACAAAATCAGTCTTGTCTTTGTAAGATGAATGAGAGTTTTCTTGAATTGGGCTCTTTCCCAGCTCTTGAAGGGAAAGGGAGCGGCTGAAGAACTTGTTCTAATTTGTACATTGCTTGGTGCTCTTCACCAATTTGATGAAGAATCTTATTTTGACACTCAGCAAGAGAACACAGCTCTGATTTTAACAAACATTAGTGATTGGACCTGGTAATGCAGTGACTGGAGGCGTCCCAACACCAGGCCTGCTGGCTTCTGGTCGGAAGAGCCTCCTTAGCAGTTGTGTTTGCAACTGCAGGCCAGGAGGAAAAGAAGCAAACATAAAAGGGTGAAAAAGGGGAAAAAAAATGGAGATTTGCTATTTTTTTGGCACCTCTGTTATGTTATTTGAGGAACGTTGCTCTCTTCTTTTTGGAGGACTTTTAAATTGTTCTGTTGTTTTTTCCCCCTCACTATAATTAATGTGTTTGGAGAGCTCAGCTTATAGCATTTGATGAGGTTTATATTTCCCTTGATGAGAAAGCAGTTCTCATTAGCATTGATGACAGTTCCACATTGCTCTTGTCCCCATTTGCCAGCTGTCTCTTTCCTTTGGAAAATGGTTCTTTTCTCTCTCTCCTAAAATGTCTCCAGCCTTAAACATTTAGGTGGATGTAAAATGTACTTTAACCTACTTCTGTATGCATAGCGTCCAAGTGTTTGTACAAGTTACTTAGTGTGCATGTGAGATTAAATAAGTCATGAAAAATGTATTAAATTAAGAATTTTATTTATTTAGTAGAATGCTTAATCCATTCTTCATTAAGAAAAAATTCACACACTACACAGTTGCAACAAGCTTCATCAGTGTGTGTGTGTGTGTGTGTGTTCCTGAATCTGTTGTAGACTCATGAGATTATTTTAGTATAAATTGTAATTGTCTCTTTTTGGAAATCAGTACAGAACAGCAAGGCATATTTCCTCTCGATAATAGTAATTCTTTAAATGGAAAGCACCCTTAGCCATTGTTTCATTTGTAAAGGTCCAAATTATTTTAGTATGATTAATGAGAATAGCAGTTCCTTGACAGTCATAATAACTATATCCTGTTAGTTTAGGACCTCACTTTGCCCAGTTTATGGTTAAATGCTGTAATTTCAGTTAAATGCAAGTAGTTCTTGTGCTTGACTATGACTGAATTTGGAAACTGTAGTTTTGATCAAACCAGTATCCTTATAGAGATTAGAGAGAATAAATAAGGTCCTAGTCTAGCCACCTGAATTTATGGAATAGTTTCTGAAACTACTTCAGAGATGGTTAATGAAGACTATAAAAATGACTTCGAATACAAAGTTGCTGGATATGTCAATACTGACAAATATCACTAATCACTTTACTCCCATCTTGAAGCAAATATGAATAAATATGAAACATATCCCTTAGGTGGTCCAGGTCCAGTTCCTGGAATATAGTGTTCAGTGCATAAGAGAATAAACTTATAAGAGCATGAGGATTTTAGTAGAATTGAAAGGTCTCACTCTCTTCTTTCTGAAAAGAATTGCTTCTATGCTGACATTTGTAGGCTACTTTTGAAGTTTATATGTGGTAGGATAAGGCCAACTTATTGAACTACTTCTTGAGAGACATATGCTCTGGCTATTTTTAATTGGAAATATAGGCTTTGCTCTGGTTCAATGACTAGCTATTCATTTTCAAGGATGGTATTGCCTCTAGGTTTTATACAGATGCAATATGTGCTAAAGACTAGACCTCAGGATTTTGAGATTGAGCCATTGTCTTTCAGACTTAAAATAAGAGTGTGAGGTGTAGTTATCTCTAAGAACCCTTGTTGCTTTTCTAAAGTGGAGGATAACCTAGTAAAAAGAAAATAGGCTTTTTAGTCAGGCAGCCCTGGGGTTACCACTATAGTCTGTGATCCTGGAAAGTTAGTTATTTTGTCTCTATGAGACTCACTTTGTATACCTGAAAATTGAGAACATTAATGCCTATATCACAGAATTACAGTACAATTTCCTTTATGATTACCGAAGCTAAAATGCGTATGATATTGCCTAGGAGGGTGAGGATGTGCCTTCATGAGAAGCTTTATTAATTAGGTGTGCTTCTACCTCTGTCAACAATGAAGTGTGCCACTTTAGGAAAGCCACTCAGACCAAAGTTCCTATCAACAGACAAATCTGGACTCTAAGGTCTAACAGTCACCACAATTGTGAGACTCTCACAAATATGAAGTGTCTTTGGATAAGAATATCAACCATTTTCAGGCTGACCTCTTGCCATTGGGAAAAATATCCATGGTTATTATTTTTCTGGGTGATCTATTATTTAAAAAGAAGTTGCCTTAGAGGAGAGGAGGAAGGGCTAAAAGATTGCATTTTCACAAAATTTGAAAAAACAGTTTCATAGCTCTATGTGCATCCCCTAAAGCAGTTACTCCAAATGGTGCTTAGTGTTGTGTTCCTTGGCTCAGAGCCTCCAACTTCCTATGGGCACATTGAAAATAACACAGAAAATACCTCATTCAAGAGAAGTTAATTTTTCCTTTCTTCAGGCAGCCTCATCTGTGCAAAATCTAAACCACACTTGCAGGTCCTTGAAGGTCTACGTATCAAGCTGCATTGACTGTGTTTTAAGTGAAAAGGAATATGTTGCCTTTGTGTTGTTAAATCAACAGTTAAAATCAGGTCACATCTTTCCGCTGCTCCAAACTTCTCAACAGCGCCCCATTTCATGCAAGTCCTCCGTGTGGTCTACACAAACATGCACGACTGGACCTCCTTTACCTCTGACTACTGCCATTCACCCCAGTCTTCAGCTTCTTGCCCATCTTGCCTCAGGACCTTGACACTCTCTCCACTTCTGCCTGGAATGATCTTTGCCAGATATCTATCAATCTTCATGTTTTCTTCCTCACTTCCTTAAGGCCTTTTCTGACACTGTCATCCTCTCATTGTGAACTTCCTTGGCTACCCATGCCATTCCTTCCCCCTTGCATCATTTTTAATTTCTCCTTAGTAATTATGATTATGTTCTATTTTATTTATTTATTTGTTTATTTTGTTAATTTTCTGTTCCCTCCACTATTTTGTGAGTAACAGGAGGTCGGGTATTTTATTTTTCTAATTTGTTTTATTTATTACTTATATTTTAAATAGGACCTGGCTCAGAATAGGTTCTCAATATATTTTTATTAAATGAATGAATAAATGAGTGTTGGTAGTCTGACCAAGGAGAAACGATTCATTAGGACAAACCATCAGAGATCTTAGAGTTAAGCTCCCCACGGAAAAGACCTTGTTTTGCTAATTCTCTACTGCCTTCTCAGAACTTTGCAAAGCTCTGGAATATAGTGGGCATGCAATTAATATTTATTTGATAAATCAATTAATTTATTAATTAATGGTTTAAGTCTCCTAATTGTCACAGTGTGTCCTAAAATAAAACATCATGCTTTGGGCAACTAGTTTCTTATTATAGTATGGTTAGCAATTTTGTTCCAGAAACAAATACATTTCTCATTTCTGAGCCTCAATCGTCTTATCTTTAAATGGGACCAATATTATTTTTTAGTGTATGTGTCTAAGAATTAGAATAGTTAAATTATATACAATGTCTGACAGATAATAAAGTTTTAATAAACATTATGGGATTTTTTTCTCCTTTATAAATCACTCTAGCTCTAAATGACTCCTAGGAGACAATTTATGTTACATTGTTCTCTTTGAGAAAAAAACTTAAAATCTCAGCTGCAACAAAACCATCTGTAACAGTAAAACAAATCATAAGTTTATATTTTCTTCCCTAAGTTCCTCCCTAAATTTCAAGTTACACCTGTGCAGGAAGTATTATACCATATAAACAAAGTCTTAATCACCAAAAAAGAGAAAAAGGGGGAAACATCTACAACTTCCCAAGGAAATTCCAAGCACAAATTCTCACAGTTGCTTCTCACACTTGTTGTTACTTCTTTGACCATTGTTTTAATTATAGCACAAAGAGAGATATTTGTTTCATTGTACTTTTGCCTCCTTAAAGCAAAATATTATCACTGCTTTTCCATCTTACTGATTGTAATACCTGCACTAGTCATCCAGGCTGAATTAAACTAGGTAACCTAGGAAGTCAAAGACTAAATTCTGGAAGTTAAATTTAAAGAGAAAATTTTTAAAATCCAAGTGCCATAAAACTTGTATGTAGTCTCTTCAATTGTAGCCCTAGAAAGCAGACTCTGTTGGAAGGCATGCTTCATTAACTTTCATCTACATAGACCTGAAGCAGACGAGCATCATCTTACAAAATTAATAATAGTATGGCTATAATTTTTCTTATTATTATTAGGAGTAGAAGACTTGAAAGAGAAATTATTTTAAGAGAATCTTGATAAGGAAACTAATATAATACTTCAGAGAGATTTCTAAATTTATCTCAATTGTGAACTTGCCCTATTTATCTAAATTCCTGTAATTTATTTTTGTTTTGTGCTGAACAGCCTTTGACTCATTTATTTCATTAGTCATTCTTTGTTAAACTTTAATTAAGTTTTAAGAGACTCCATAGTTAGAGAATAGCACTAATTGTATGTGGTATAATTTGTCTGAGTTTATAAAAATGTTCCTGTTTTGGCAGTTTTTAAGTCATTTTCTGAGTCTCTTCAGAGTGGTTAAAACTTTAAACAATGCTTTAAGTAAATAGAGAAAGTTCACAATTAGAATAAGTGTAGAAATATCTTTAGAATATTATGCATACTTTTAGAGTAATTTTCTTGAAATAATAATAGTTTATTTAGATATCACTTTAGTCATGATCTACAAGATTGGTTTTGAAAAATTCTTAAATTCAATACAATGGCCCCTTAGTTCCATCCAAACTAATTTTGAACTTAATGTGGCAATATTTTGTTGAATGTGTTGTAACCCAGGAGATCGACCACACTCAGACTCCATTTTTCAGTTTTGGGGGATGTTTTATTACCTGCGCAGGGACTGCAGCCAACCTACACAGAGGAGAACTGCAGCCCCGAGCTCAGGGGGAGGGTTGCTTATATAGGGCAGGGGTCATTCAAGAGTTTAGCAGAGCAAGCAAGCTATGTGTACAGAAGCGGAGGCAGTCAGCGATAAGCAGGAGGGAACGGAGGGGGGAGGGAGCTGAGGCGAAAGGGAACTGGGTGAACTGGGTCAGCATACATCTGTCCTGCTATTCATTCCATTATCCAAGTTTTAAAAACTAACAAATTCGAGACAGATATCAGCGGTCAGTCAGGTGCAATACACACATGTTGAACAGTTACAGTTTTATGGGGTAAAGGGAGCTTCAGTTTCTCCCTATCAGTTTCTTTACAGAGCATGCAGGACACTCTGGCCTTGGGGCCGTTTCTGTCCTCCCTTTTCTTGAAGGATGTTGCTTTTCAAATTCCCAGTGAAGGTCAAACTCTAGTTAATTTTTATGGGGCTAAAGCCCTCTATAATATTCCCCATTGTTCATCTTGTTGTCTCTGAGGTTGTTAATTAGGGCAGCTTAAAGACAAGTTGGATTCTAAGGACAGTGAGCTACAACATTCCCCCGTTTTCTTGAGAGTGATCAAACCATTGATTCACAATTGTCATGGGGAGACAATCTCTAGTAGGATTGTGTTAAAACCCTAAGTTTTATTGATTATACTCTCTCTCTGATGAAGGCTAGGAGTCTATTAATTAGGATGGGTTTACAAGTTATTCCGATTAATAATAACAGTAGGGGCCCTGCTATAGCTGAAATCAGGGATGTTAGCTATGGTGACTAATTAAATAAGTTTTCATATTAATTATGGGAGACCTGTTCTCCTTTTCTTAGCTTCTTTGTCTTAGAATTTGGATGCTCTGTCTGATTATACCTGAATGGTTGGCATAGAAATAGCAGGTTTCACCTAAGGCTGCATATAGACCCTCTTCTGGTTGACATTTCTTAAAGATTTTTTTTTAAATGTTTTATTTCTAAGTACCCAGTTATACTGGGGTCTAGATCTATAAAGATTCCCCTGTACAGTTATAATCAGAAAAATTAGAGTCCCGATAAACGTAAGAGTCTCATTTTAAGGGATCTGGAGAGGTCTGCACCATTCATTCTGCTTTTTCTGCCTTCAACCAGGAATGATGCAGCTAGACCGGGATGCCGTTGACCTTGATAGCCGTTGGTGAAGGCAGGATGACAGTGTATGGTCCCTTCCAGGCCAGAGTTAGTCCTTGGATGGTGAATTTCTTTATTTGGATCGAGTCCCTGGCTGGAAAGGGTGCACAGAGTCTGAGGTGGGCACAGGCAGGGCATTGCAGATGTGTTTATGGATGGCCTTCTGGGCAGACTGCAGGGCCTGTAAGAACTGTAAGAGGGCGAGGGGAGCAGAGTGGTCCAGTTTTCACCGGTTTCTAAAGTAAATTTGGTTAAGGTTTCCTTTAAGGTCCTGTTCATGCGCTCTACCTGCCTGGAACTCTGTGGGCAGTAAGCACAATGGAGCTTCTAATTTATATTTAATAAATTAGAGATATCCTGTGATATCTTTGCTATCAAGGCGGGGTCATTTCTGATCTAAGGGTCAGGAGTAGCCTAAACCTGTTACTCCCTTTATTACATCCTAGACTGTTATTCTATTAGTAGGGGCAAATTCTCCCCTCTCAGTGTCTTATCTTCTTCCCTTCCTGAGTAATCCTCTACTGTCCTGTCTTCCTGTAATATGTATGCCCCTCTCTTTCTTCTTCCTATCTTTTTATTTTCTCTGCATAATCCTTCTTCAACTTACATAGACTCTCTGTGACTTTTCTAGTCCCTCCCCTGACATGAACCTGAGAGCTTGCTCAATCTATCTGCTGTCTGCATATCCCCTAGCCTTTTTCTTTTCCTCCCCATTTAGACCTATATATTCCTGCTTCCTTCTATCTTTTCCTTTTCCCTGTGACCTTCTTGGACATTATCTGCCTCCCAGGAGTTCAGTAAGCTTGGTGTAACCTAAGAGGGTAGGCTGGTGCAGCTGGTTGACTAAAGTCCGACCTAGAGCCTCTGGGACCAACAATCTCCCAGCAAGCAGTGTCTATTATTCGTTGATTTTCTTTATGACTTGTTTCTGCTCAGTTAAGTCATTTTCTGACCCAGTGTAAGTAGGAGTCAGAGGTGAACTTGGTTTTGGTATGGTAACTGATATCTGGAGAGGTCCCCACTGGTTTTAGGGCCACATGTTGATCTTCCTTATTTGCAGCATGGTTTCCCCTTTCTCATCAGAGAGCCTGGATTAGGGCTATGAGTTCAGCCCATCGGGCTGAAGTTCCCTTACTTAATGACATGGTCCAGAGTTACTACTGTTGCCCCGGCATACCTGATATCTTCCTGGACATAGTTGCTCCCTTCCGTGAACAATACCTCATCTGATGATGGCAGTGGGTCATCCCTGAGGTCTGGGCGGCCATCTGCAGTGTCGATTGCCTCCAGGCCGTCCTGCAGAGGTTATTCCGGGTCATCATCTGGAGGCAGGCTGGCAGGATTGATGGCCAACGTCTTGTGGAACTTGATGCAGGGTCTGGCTTGGAGTGGCAGTGGCCAGCAATTAAATGATCTCTGGAGGAGATCACGTCCGAGTAGGGGGTATGGGCACTCCGGCAGGAACAGAAACAAATGAGTTACAGTATTTTCCCCAAGGTCTATAGTCCTCTTTGAAGTCCAGGGGTAGGTTAGGGCCCCATTGGCTCGGTTAAGACTGAGTCTGCTGCACCAGTGTCTATTAGGAAACTAACTAGTTTATCCCCTATTATTTAGTATTATTCTGGGTTTCAGAGGGCTCAGTTGGAAGGAGCCCTAGCCCTGTCATTTTCCTAAATTAAGTACAGCATTTTATTTTGTTTTTCTATACCTGACTTTGTCTTTGTCTTTTCTATTCCTAACTGGGACCTAGGCCTGTGGTCCTGACCCTTTCTCATATTTCTCTTCCTAGGGTGACCCTATTCTATGTGCCCTGTTTTTCTTAAGGCTGCTATTACTACCTTTGCTAATTCAGCTGATTGGGCCAATAGGCCTTACAGGGGAACACGGTGAAAAGTGTTCTAAGGAAGCCCTTCCCCCGACAGTATTTGGGTCCTACCGTGGGCAGAGGAATGGGAACATTTCCTCTGACCCCAGGTTTACAAAAGGACACAGGAAAGGGGAGCAATGTCTTAACATTGTTTACACGGGGCAGAGTGTTTTTTTTTAACTCTCTAAGAGAATTTTGTGTCCATGCCTGGGATCCCTAAAGTTCAGAGAAGCCTGTTGGAAACTAGTTGCTGTCAAACCCGCTGTGGATGAGCAGCCCGGGCTGGCATTTCAATGGTTAAACAGTTTGCCTGTGAGAATATTATTAAGCCTTGCAGAGAGGCATTGAGACCTCATCATAAAGAAGCTAGTGCATCCGAACACATCTATATCCATTCAGACTTGGGTCCCCCTATACACAGGGGACACAGCAACTGAGGCTCTGAGAGAAGCCTGCCCTGCCGACAAGGCAGGGGAAAGCGGCAAAGAATCATCTTTTTTCTTTTTTTTTATGTCAATTTTTATTTTCCATCATTCATAAATCTTAAATCTTTATTATTTTTATAATTTTCTTGTCATAAAGCCCTTCTCAGGTGGAGACCCAAGTACATTAGAGATGTCATTTTATTCATGCTATAGTAACTATAGCTCAGATTTATTTATTTATTTTTTCTATTTATATGTGAGTATATTATCGCACCATGAAAGAAAAAACTTTTTTTTTTAGTTAAACTAAAAAGAGCCTGATCTTTAGGCCTCTGGGGCTTAATTATGTTCTTTCTTTAAATAATTCAAGCATGACTTTACAAAATATATTATAAGCCCCTTTAAAGTGAGGACTGTTCGCATAACCCACAGCGTTAGCAGAGACCCACATATAAGAGGCATCTGTGCATCTGCTAAGTGAACAAATAATCACTCTTAGTAGTGTGTATGCTCTTGCATTTGGAGTGTGTTGTCCTCTTATCTATATTTCAGTGAGGAAACAGACTGTGTTAAGCCATCTGCACTGATTTGATTTCCTTTTATAAGGAGAGAACATAAATCTTTGAGGAATTCCAGGTCTTATTGGAATGACTCAAAACTAATTCCAGGTTAAGAAAAAGTTTCTTAAAATTCGAATCCTGGAAAGGTTGTCAAACATATTTGACCAAAAGATTATATAGTATTATATATATAATTAAATAGTATTCAATTATTTATTTAAAGTGACAATGACAAATGTTAAACATAAACATAGGTCAGTGAAACTTCAGTTCTTATGATTTAAAAAATGGCTCTTTAAGGAATCAAGTACTTGATTAACATAACATAAAACCATTTCAATAACATATATATAACTTTTGCTTTCCAGGCAAATATTGGGAAAAAAATGTTTTCCCCTTTTAACAGGCTGAAAAAGAACCAAATAAATTCTATATTAATTTATTTTATTTATAATTTCTTTCTAAGATTTCTCTTAACAAATCTTTTAACTTTCATAAACCTTTTTATCTAGTCAGAAATAACCAGTTTTAGAACAATTTTAAAAATATATATATTTCTATATCTTATATATATTTTAACCTAATCTGAACTTTTAACTTTTAGACACGTTGAATATTTTTTCTTTTTTTGACAAGTACAAGTAATTAACATTCCTCTGATTAGCAAATATATTCATATTTTCAATAGACATTTTTTGAATCAATAGATCATTAACAGATCATTATTAACTAAATTCATTTTCTAGCTTTTCTGTAATAAGAACCCAAAGTAGGCAAACTCAGTTTAATTGACATTTTAGTATACCTCAAGGGGGTCCTGAAGGATGGGATAGAATTTCCTTGGGGGCTGGGAGGAGTTAACTGTCCTTCAGGACAGGCGGAGGCATTGTTAACAAAACTTTTTTCCTTTCATTTGAACCTCCGGACACTGACATTTCTAATCCAAATATTAATGTATACCTTTGATCAGGGTGGGGAACCCCATACATAATGGACCTCACAGCAAACAAAAGATTCAAGTCAAAAGACCCTTCGGATGGCTAATTAACTCGGAATGTTGGCCACTGCAACTCACAGAGGGTCCGGAGGACCCCAGGATCGGCTGGTGTTCTGTAGCCTTGGGATCTCCTGGAAAAGTCAGAAAAGTTAGCAAGAATGCATTCAAGGGGGGTACGAGGCGTTGACGGTCCTTGTCTCATCCTACGGAAAGCAAAACAGTTAGAGCAGCAGAGAACACAGAACACAAATAGACAGACAACCGCGGTCAAAACACAAAATACTAATTTCAGAACAGACGCACCCGAAAATGCCAGATGGGTTTGAACAGACGCACCCGAAAGTGCCAGACGCACCCGAAAGTGCCAGATGGAAACCCACCGGGTCTCCTGCACCCGAAAGTGCCAGACGCACCCGAAAGTGCCAGATGGAAACCCACTGGGTCTCCTGCACCCGAAAGTGCCAGACGTACCCGAAAGTGCCAGATGGAAACCCACCGGGTCTCCTGCACCCGAAAGTGCCAGATGGAAACCCACCGGGTTTCCTGCACCCGAAAGTGCCAGACGCACCCGAAAGTGCCAGATGGAAACCCACCGGGTTTCCTGCACCCGAAAGTGCCAGACGCACCCGAAAGTGCCAGATGGAAACCCACCGGGTTTCCTGCACCCGAAAGTGCCAGATGCACCCGAAAGTGCCAGATGGAAACCCACCGGGTTTCCTGCACCCGAAAGTGCCAGACGCACCCGAAAGTGCCAGATGGAAACCCACCGGGTTTCCTGCACCCGAAAGTGCCAGACGCACCCGAAAGTGCCAGATTAAAACAGATTGGTACCAATTTCAGAACAGATGGAAACCCACCGGTTTCCCAGGTCAGGAGTCGGCGTCCCGACCCTGAGGGGGAAGTGCGGTTCAGCGGCGTCCCGCCCGCAACAATCCCAGAACGCTCCGGAGCTACCGAACAGAAAACAGATGGAAGGGGAAATCCCTTACCCAGATCCTCGAGGCTGAAGTCTTAGTCCGAATTAGCCGAATCAAAGCCAGAACGAATGTAGGTGCGGAGGGCGAGGAGGCAGCCCTCCGCGTAGTCTGAGGAGGTCGACCCCCACGGAAAAGGGGGACCTCGCGCTGATCTCGCTGGGGCCTCCAAATGTTGTAACCCAGGAGATCGACCACACTCAGACTCCATTTTTCAGTTTTGGGGATGTTTTATTACCTGCGCAGGGACTGCAGCCAACCTACACAGAGGAGAACTGCAGCCCCGAGCTCAGGGGGAGGGTTGCTTATATAGGGCAGGGGTCATTCAAGAGTTTAGCAGAGCAAGCAAGCTATGTGTACAGAAGCGGAGGCAGTCAGCGATAAGCAGGAGGGAACGGAGGGGGGAGGGAGCTGAGGCGAAAGGGAACTGGGTGAACTGGGTCAGCATACATCTGTCCTGCTATTCATTCCATTATCCAAGTTTTAAAAACTAACAAATTCGAGACAGATATCAGCGGTCAGTCAGGTGCAATACACACATGTTGAACAGTTACAGTTTTATGGGGTAAAGGGAGCTTCAGTTTCTCCCTATCAGTTTCTTTACAGAGCATGCAGGACACTCTGGCCTTGGGGCCGTTTCTGTCCTCCCTTTTCTTGAAGGATGTTGCTTTTCAAATTCCCAGTGAAGGTCAAACTCTAGTTAATTTTTATGGGGCTAAAGCCCTCTATAATATTCCCCATTGTTCATCTTGTTGTCTCTGAGGTTGTTAATTAGGGCAGCTTAAAGACAAGTTGGATTCTAAGGACAGTGAGCTACAACAAATGCATGCTTTGGTCAAGATAACACATTGATTCTCTCATCTCTAAACTATCTCTTGATTCCTATTTAGATCCAGTGGGTGAAAAACAATAACAGTTTTCATTTTCAACATCCTCTGGGTTGACTTTTCTCTCTCTCATTAGTTCTTTGCCTTACATGCTTGACTATATAATGGTCTTGGAAGAAGATGTGGTGTTTAGAGAATTATGGTTGAGGTAATAAGTCTAACATTTTTGTAAAAATTTATTCTGCAAATAATCAGTGAACACTGCTTTGTCATCTATTGTTGAATAACAAACAACCTCAAAACTTAGTAGGTCAAAACAACAATCTTATCTTGCATGATTTTGTGTGTTGGCTGCAGCTCAGCTGGGTGGCTGTTCTGCCGGTCTTGCTTGGGGTCTCACATGAGATTACAATGAAATGGTAGGTGGAGCTGGATCATCCAAGATAGCTTCTTCACTCATTTGTTAGACACATTGGGGCTCCTACATGTGGCCTCTCTCTCTAGTGGGCTGCCTAGAGTTCTTACATAGTGGCACAGAATTCTAAAAGGCAGTGAGGGGAAGCTGCCACTCTTCTGTAAATCTGGTCTCAAAGTCCCAGGATGTAACTTCTGTAGAATTCTATTGATCAAAGCTGATCACAAAGCCACGAACAATTAATAAAGATGTTTAAAGGAAGGAAATAAGGGTTTCAGCTCAAAATAGAGAGCTGGATAAAATGTCTCTCCCACCTCTATAATAAGACAAAACTGGGACAAACTATATACTTATGACATTGTGTGAGCCCTGCAAATTGCTAAAGTCTCTGGATAAACA
The DNA here is from genome assembly GCF_014108415.1 of Molossus molossus. Lineage (NCBI taxonomy): Eukaryota > Metazoa > Chordata > Mammalia > Chiroptera > Molossidae > Molossus > Molossus molossus. The sequence goes on from NW_023425351.1 coordinate 25,096,403, forward strand.
ATTACTTGAAATCTGGAGAGAGATAAGCAGCTGCAAGGGTAAATAAAATCTGAGTATTTACTTACTGTGGACATACATCACTTAAACACCATAAAAGCTGGTGAGAATATTTATCTAGCAACTTTTAATGAACTACTAAAGGCCAAGTATGGGGCTGAAGAAATGTATGAAGTTCCTGGAGGCTGCAGAGATACAGGGCATTGCATCCTCTTGCTAGTTTTCCCTGCGAGAACTCTACCAGGTGCTCACAGAGAAGACCAGGGGGAATCCTGAGAAAACTTGCCTAAGGTGCTGGTTTGGGCAGCAAACAGCAGTTACTGCCACATCTCTGTCCAAATCCCTCTCCCATATCTCCTTTCTGGAACAAGTCTTAATCCATAGGAATTATGGCAATAAAAAGTATAGTTTGACGGTAGTTCTGTAAACCCACTGTAGCTGGCAGAAAAAACAGTAAGAAGCTTTACCCCTGGCAGAGGGAAGAAATATGTTTAGGGCCTAGCTTTACAACTGAAGAAGACACAGTTACACTTGCCTCCCTAAGACTGAGGCTTAATCAGACCATCAGAAAACAAGACCCACCTCCCTTACCTCGCCACCACACTAACAAGTGTTGAGTACAAATAAAACTGGAATGAACAGAGAGAAACCAGTATTAATGGAAGGCCCAGGGCCAAACAGGGACAGGTGTTGAGAAAACCCACTGACAGGTAAACCCATACTGTAAACAGAAGTTTGAAGCTCTAGTGAACTGAGGGTAATCATAGCAACAAAAAACTTCAAACCCAGCCTAACTTATGAATAGTTTAACACAAAACATTACTTTAATAGCTTTATAGAAGGAAGGGTAGACTCATCTCCAAACTTAAAAAAAATTGTTTAGTTCAATATCTACTATCTTATACAGTATGACCAGATTTCACCAATAACAACAAAACTAATGAGGCATGCAAAAGTGTAAGAAAAAAGTCTATAAAGATAAAGTACTTACCAGAACCAGACTCAGGTATGACAAATACTGTAACTATCAGATAGGGAATTTAGAATAACTATGATTAATTTGTTCGAACTGCTAATGGAAAAAACATATGCAAAATAAGAGAGGCAATTTCAGCAGAAAGATGGAAACAATAAGATAGAATCAAATGGAAATTCTAGAAGTAAAAAACATTGTAACAGAAATGAAGAATGACTTTGATGGGCTTATCAGTAGACTTGATTTGACAAAGCCTGGAAAAGAATCAGTGAGCTTACAAGTAGGTTAAAGGAAATTATTCAAATTGGAAAACAAAGAGGGAAAAAAGTGAAAAGCCAAACAAAGCATTCAAAAGCTGTAGGATAATATCAAATGATGTAGTGTATGTATAATTGAAATCCAAGAAGAAGAGAGAATTGGGCAGAATAAATACCCGAAGTAATAATGACTGAAGTATTTTTAAAACTATTGATAGATATCAAACCATAGATATAAGAAGCTCAAAGGACACCAAGAAGAGTAAAATTTTAAAACAACCCCCCAAACAGAAAAACAAACCTAAGCTCATTATATTCAAACTTCTAGAAACTGAAAACAGAGTCTTGAGAGCAATGAGAGGCTTATCAACAGAAGAACAATAGTAAGATAAACAGCAGACTTCTCATCAGCAACCATGCAAAAAAGATGACAATGGAGTGACATCTTTAAAGTGCTAAAGGACATTTTATATCCAGCGGAAGAAACCTTGAAAAGTGAAACAAAAATAAAGGCTTTCTTAAACAAAAAAGAAAATAAGCTTCATTTCTTGATTTGAGCAGTGACATATAAGGAGAGTAAAATTTGGTTGGAGGACATCTTTGGAGGTTAACTCTATGTATCTCTTGCATGCAAGGTCAAGGTTATGCTATTTGGGGAAAGTCCATGTTATCTCATTGGAACTAATTTTTCTTATTTATAAGATAATTATATTGGTCCACATGATTTCTATGGTTCATTAAAAGTACACTGTTTATTTTTTTCATAGTAGTTATACATTGTTGTTCATTCTTTTATCAATCTGAGAATAGGTATTTTTGTGTGTGCTTTATATAAAAATAGTCTATTTTAAAATTAAAAGATGAATGTATTGAAGAAATTTTAAAATGGTTGGCTACACATAATGATTATGCTTGATTATAATCAATCTGTGGAAACATAACTATCTACACATGAGCTGATATCTATATGTTAATAATAATAAATGTCAATCAATAGTCAAGTTGATTAACAATGGTCAACAAATGAATTGTAATTTTAGAATTATTGTCTATTGACATTATCTTTAACTTTTCTTTTTTATCTTATATTGAAATAGAGAAAATCTCTGGATACTCCAATTTAATTTTGACAAATATATAGAGTCAATCTCTTTACTTTTTAAAATGCTAATAAAAATTATTAGAATCAATTATAGATTTGGTACTCTAAAAATTATTTTACTGCCACTTACAAGGATATTTTTTATTTTATGTAAACTCTGACTAAGCTATACAACATCTAGATAGTTTGTGTCATGCTTAATATATTTGTGTGTACTTGTTAAAGAAAAAATAATCAGTGACACTTGTTAAAGATGGTGAGGCAGATTTGACTCAAGACCATCAAGACAGTATAGGGACCACTGCAATGTAATTGTACAGTGTGGGAAAGAGCTGGGGCTCAACTCTATAGGACAGAGACTAGAATTTGCATTTCTCACTTGTTTCTAGGTAACACTATCTGTTCAGTCAGGGATCACCCGTTGAAAACTTCTTGCATAGATGAACAAATATGCTTTTAGGTGAGACATGCCTGAGTAAAATCCAGATCTGCTACCAATTCACTCTGAGGAAGCTGGGCACAACCTTAATGTTTTCATCTGTAAAATGGTGTATTCATAACTACTATGTAGTGTTGTTGCTAGAATTCCATTATGTGCTAACCAGTGTCTGAAACAGAGGATGTAGCCAGTAAATGAAAGCTATTGATACTATTTTGAATGTTTGGTGATGAAGGTATCATTGGAATATTGTTATGCTTTACTCAATACATTTACTTAATTTATATCTTCATACATATTGAACAAATTAAGTAAATTGGTTGACTATTTTGATCCTGATTAGATGAACAGGATAACTACTTCTGAATTCTGTGACTTTTTGTCCCTCAAGAGGGATTATTTTACAAATCAAAAACTGACCACTCAACCAATATTTATTGTCCCCAGGCAAAATATGCACATTCACAGACACACTCACATATACACATAAACTTTAAAGTGGATACAGATTGGCTACGTTATATTTCTTCCTTTCCCTTATCATTTTCTCTCTTGAGTTGGTGCTTCAGTTTGCAGGTTGCATTCATTGGCCTTGAGCCCCTCCCCCATGCTTCCACAGGCACATCTTGCATCAATTGGGTACCTAAAGCAAAAGTGGCCAGCAGATGTGTGGGCTCTGTTGTATTTTGGTATTGCAATTTCCTATTACTGAAAAAAATGTGACGTGTCACCAAGGAGCCTAGGGGGATTTCCTGACTAGCAATGGCTTTGATGTTGAAGAATATTTCAAGACAGAGGTTTTTAATTGCAAAGAATCTTAATCACGTAGCAAAGTATGCTTTTGAAATGTTTTTCTTTGAACAGTACATTTACCAGTTCAGGAAGCTTATTTCTAAGAAGTGATATTTTAATTTCAATGCATTTACTTCCTTTACATTGCTACAATTTTATCCTTAGTCTTATTTATTACATTCTGAAAACGAGCTTATGTGCCTTAAGCTGTTCTATATAAATGTTTTCATTTCCCGCACCCACTACTTTAGAGATGCATTTTAGCCTTTAATTGAAGAAAACAATATAAAGTGTCTCTGACCAAGATTTTCTGGGTTTATTCTCCTGCCATCTCTGCAGGGGGCTATTTTCTACTCGAAAAATCTGAGAATTTCCACTAATGCTAGTACTGGGTATAAACTCATCAATCTAGAGAAAAAGAGACTTTACTCCTAAATTCAATTTTCCTAACTAATTTAATTTGCTTGAAGTTTGAATAAACTGGACTCATCTTAAAATGGATATTTGATCATACAAAGCCAACCCAAGAGGAGTGAAAGGCTTGTCATTTGTTTAAGATAGGAGAACGATACTATTCAAAGTTTAGGTTATTTTAGAAGATAAGATTATTTTTTATAAGTTTGTGTTCATATTCCTGATATATATATATATATTGTCTTTGGTTATAGTAATGTACACATGCGTGTGTGCGTGCACATACAAACACAGAAGATAATTAGGGCCCAAATAAAATGGCATTCATTAGGAAGCCACACTCTTGAATTAAGTGCAATTCTGAAATAAAATAAATATTTTAAGTACAGATCTTTTACTTAAAACACAATCAGTAATTGCAAATGGATGCATTGATATCATCAACCTAGCCTGAATGAATTATCTGTCGTATTTGTAAATACATTAGTAATTATTATGTATGCATATTAATACATCTTTGGCCCCAAGGTCTCTTAAGATTTTGGTTGCAAATTTAGTTTCTAGTTTGCTTGTGTCATCTGGTATTTGTCTTTAGTGGTGTTAGTATTGCCATTAATAAATTTGATTTTGACTTAAGGAAAGACCTACTATTATGTTCTTTTATCTTCTCTGCATATGCATGTGGGGTTAAAACCCCTGGATAACCAATAGTGTTTGCTCATCACAGAGGAAGTATAAGCCAAGGAAGACTGTACTGGATAATGCAAGTCAGGTGAGGTCTCTTGAGCCAACCACAGTGGCAGCCTTACATTTGTGTAAAGGAAAGATTACAGAGGGTAAATAGGATAGGGAGGAAAAACTTAGGGACCTTATCTAGAAAAGGGGATTGCATAGCATATTACATAAAATTGAGGAGAAATCAAGTACAAGTAACAAAAAAATGGGGTGGGGAAGGGGAGGGAGAATGGTTGCAACCTCAGTGATAGGGCTTATGGTTATGATAAAGTTGATCTAGATAAAAAGAAAGAAGTATAAAAAATGGCATGTTCTAGTGTCAAGAACATTATTTTTTCTTAACTAGGAGACTTGTGTGCCAAGCCACTCAGTTTTGGAAAATAGCAATCATCTGGACTTCCCAAACATGCTTTCATCTCTGCTTTATTGAGAAAGCCAGGGAAAGACCTAAAGTGGCTGCATAAGTCATCTTCAGTTTTGGTTAAAAATAAACAAGCACATTAAAAAAAAAAACAACCCACACTTCGCCCATCCAAAAGTTTTCTTACAGTCTAATAAATAATATTCCTTTTAAAAGGAACATGTAAAAAATCTTTTCTTCATACACCATCAGCAGTAGCTTATGAAATGGGTACAAGGACAACTTTTCCATAATATCTAATTTGACTACATTTCCCCCATTTTATTTTTTTGTTAATCTTCACTGGAGAATATTTTTTCCATTGATTTTTTTAGAGAGAGTGGAAGGGAGGGAGGGAGGAAGGGGGGGGAGAGAGAGAGAGAGAGAGAGAGAGAGAGAGAGAGAGAGAGAGAAACATTGATGTGAGAGTCCTATCAATTGGTTGCCTCCTACACATGTCCCAAGCGTGGCCAGGGTAAGAACCTGAAACCCAGATAGGTGCCCTTGACTGAGAATAGAACCCATGATGCTTCAGTGTGTGGACTGATGCTCTAACCACTGAGCAACACTGGCCAGGGCTCCCCCAATCTTTAAAAAGGAAAGCTTGTACTAAGTATTAGCTGTTCTTCAAAGATATCTCAAAAGAAGCTGTCAAATGTATTCTCTATTGCCTGTATACATTTTAAAAAATGTTTCTTTATTGATTTTAGAAAGACAGGAAGGTAGAGGGAGACAGAGAGAGAAACATCAGGGGGCTGCTTCTTGCATGCCCCCTACTGGGGATTGAACTCACAACCTTGGCATGTGTGCTGACCAGGAATCACAGCAACCTCTTCATGCATGGGATGATGCTCAACCAAGTGAGCGACACCTGCAAGGGCTAATATGTTTTTTTTTTATTTATTTATTGATATTTAAATAGAAAGGCAGGGAAAGGAAGAGAGAGAGAGAAACATCAGTGTGAGAGAAAAACATCAGTTGGCTTCTCCCACATGCACCCGACCACAAATTGATCCCTCAACCCAGGCACGTGCCCTGACTGGGAATTGCACCTGTGACATTTTGGTGCATGGGATTATGCTCAACCAACTAAGCCATACTGGCCAGGGCACTATAAAAATTTAAAGACCATGTCAATCATATCAAAGTAGTTCTTTCCTTTTTAATGGATTATTTTGAATTCCAGGAAAAGAATGTAAAGTGAAAAATACTTTCCTGTATTCATAAATATTAGAGATTAAGGTCAAAATTAATAAGTAGACATTTTACTTGTGACAACAATTAGGGCACATTTTGATTTTAATGCACTGTAAGAACATTTTGCTTTAAAAAAAAAGGGGGCAATATTTTATCTTTAGATTCTATGTTTGGGGACACAATGACTATGATTCCAACAGCAGTTCCTTGTGCATGCTTTATCCACACCACCTAGCAATTCTGTGACAACAACTGGGTGTCCTACAATTCTACCTAGAGGCACTGTCAGATCCCACTGCGCTCAGTCCTAGAAGATTGTCCCCACCACACACACACATTGATCACAAGTCCATTTGTTACCTGTGCTTCTGACCCACCAGCTATAGATTGGAGGTTCCCAGGACCTCCTCCTTGGGTTTGATTAATTTGCTAGAACAGCTTACAGAACTCATAGAAGCATTTATTTACTAGATTAACAGTTTATCATAAAGTTATAACTGAGGAACAGCCAAATGAAATCACTGCATAAGGCAAGGTATGAAGAAGGGGCATGGAGCTTCCATGCCTTAGCCAAGCATACCACTCTCTCAGCCTCTTGAGGTGTTTGCCAGCATGGAAGCTCTTTGAACTCCATCCTTTGGGTTTTTATGAAAGTTTCATTAGATAAGCTTGACTAATCAGCTCACTGGCCTCTCTCCCCTACCTCTCTTACCATCCCGTTATGAAGGCCCCAACCTGATGACCTCATCTAAAACCAATTACCTCCAAAAGGTCCCATTTCCAAATATCAAAATGGGGATTAGGGCCTCAACATATGAATTTGGAGGGCAACACATTTCAGTCCATAACAATGAGCTTCTTAGATCTGTAGGTTTATAGTTTTCATCTAATTTGGAAAAATTTTTAGCCATCACTTCTTCAAATATTATTTTTGTCCCCTGATTTCCCCTTTTTTTCCTTGGGACTCCAATGATAAATATATGTTAAGTCATTTGTTATTTTCCCAGAGCTCACGAATGCTCTGTTAAATGTCTCATTGTGTTTAATTTTGGATAATTTATAATACTATTTCTCCAAATTCACTAGTATTTCCTTCTACAGTGTCTAATCTGCTTTTAATTTCATCCAGTGTACTTCATTTTAGATACTGTTTTTTGTTTGTTTGTTTTTATCTCCAGGGGTTTGATTTGGGTCTTTTAAATATTGTTTCTTTCTCTATTTCTTACCCTCACTTTCTTCTACCTTCTTGAACACAGGGGTTTATTTACAACATCCTTGTCTATAAGTTCTAGCATATTACTTCTGAGTCTGTTGATATTGATTGACTTTTCTCTTGAAAAATGATTATGGCTCATTTTCCTCCTATTTTTTTGCATATCAGGTCATCTTTATCGAGTGTCAGACATTGTGAATTTTACATTGCTGGGTGCAGGATATTTTTGTATGCCTTTACATATTTTTGGGCTTTGTCCTGGACAAATAAAATTACTTAGAATCATTGTGACTCTTTGAGGTTTGCTTTCAATCTTAATTGTGGCAGGTTTAACTTAGGAATAATTGACCTGCTACTAAACAATACCTTTCTGTGGAACCTACATGATGGCTCGTTTATTAGATCCTTCCATTCTGGCTGGTAGGAACATGAATTATTCCTGGCTCTATATAAGACCTGAGGGTTGCTCACCTACCCTTCTCTGGCGGTCTTTCCTCAGCCTTATGTTGTTTTCACACAGATCTGTTCTTAGGAAAAGTCCCGGGAGGGTCCCTGTGCAGGCCTGCCTATCCCTCTCTGTGCATTTCTCTTCTCCTCGGCACTCTACGCTGAGAATTAGAGCTGCCTTGCTTCTTAAATTATAGCTTCTCAGTCAATGAAATTGCTGGACTATTTGAGCTCCTCCTCCTAGATGTAAGCTTGAAACGTCTCTCCAGGCAGTGAACTAGTTCACTCACTGGCCCCATCTTCCTCGTTTTCCCATCTTAGGAAACACTGCTCTAAGCCACCTGTAGTTCAATGCCTGACATCTGTGTTTCATATATCAGGTTTGCTTTTCTAGTTGTTTACGGCGAGAGGTTGAATCCAGTCCCCGCTGTGCCATCATGGCCAGAGTTGAGGTCTCCTTTTCCTATAATATTTGAATACTGCCTTTGTTAGATATTGAATTTGTGCGTACATTATAATATACCCATTGACTGTTTTCTGTTCCTCTGATAAAGTTGTCTATTTATGTGCTAACAACACATCCTTTTGATCATGATGGCTTTATGTTAAGTTGCAATGTTTGCAAGACCAATCTATCCTGTACTTTTCATCCTATTTTTTACTGCTGTCAGACATTTTTTATGATATAAAGTCTTTCCCTTTTTAGGTCTTGTTATATAACCTCAAATACTCACTTATAAGTATATTCAATGAAGCACTTTGTGTTTATTATTAAAAATAAATATTACGTTTATAAACCATATTATAAATGGATTACATTTTCTGTTTATATTTCTTGCTTATTATTCCCAGTATAGAACAAAGCTACTAATTTTTTCATATTTAGCTTTTAAGAAGTAATCAAATCTTCTTTTTATAGGATATCATATCAGCAAAAAGGTAATTTAATTTGTTCTTATTCAATATTGTCTGATATTTTTATTGCTTTAACTTAGTATGTTCCCTGGAACTGCACCTACCCAGAACTGTGAATCAGTGTTGTTTAATTATGATACTAGAGAGCATTTCTTTCTTGTTCCTGATTTTAATGAAAATGGCTTTAGTGTTTCACCATTTGGAATAATATTTGTTGGTTTAATATAAAAGCCTTTTATTTCAATGCCTTCTTGTAGTTTTTATTAGAATTTCTGCTATATTTTATCAAGTGCCATTTCAGGATATATTGAAATGAAAAATTTCTCTTTAGTGTGTTAATTAGTGAATTATGTTAATTGGGATATTTTCATGTTGAACTCCCTTCTACTTCTAAAATAAATCTTTCTTGATAATTTTGTACACTGTGAGTAGACTGAATTCTATTATTAAATGTCAAATACTGTTATATTTGATTAAAAAAAATTTTTTTTAAGAATTTGCACCCATAGTCGTAACAGTGATGAATGAGCAGTTTTCCCTTTTGTGCTCTCTTTAACAAGTCTTGTTATTAAATTAAACTGGATTCTTAATATAAATGAGGAGACATCTAGAACAATCAATGATCTGATTTAAAATTCCAAGAAAATAAAATTATATCAAGAAGAATCCAAGTATTGTCACCATATTCTAAAAATGAAAATATGACTTGCATGTATATGGATGTGTGAGGAGAGACTGTCCGAGCTGAGAGCAACCTACCCAGGATTTGCATATTTTTCAGTTGTTTATGATAACATTGCCTTCCTCTTTTTATCTTTCACTCCTCCCTCCTCCCAGAGACTTACTGCCCATGTGTCAACCTGAGCTGGGCTCAGCTGCAGAGCAGTTTTGCTGCAGCCAAACATCGGGAGCTGGAATATACAGTCTCTTAAAGCTTGGCAGTTGTTAAAGTGAGCAAATCCTCTCTGGCAACTGTTGAGGGAATGCATGAATGTCAGGGAATAAGAAGATCCTGGAGGCAAAGAGCTGCTCTTTGGGACACAAATGTGTGACTTGCAAGGCAGGCCCACTCATCATTCTGGGCAGCAGCTGCGGTGGGTGTTCTGGAACTCACAATACATCCTAAAACCCTGGATGTTCAACTGCAATAAACATTTCCCTCTTTTACAGCTGATTCTGGAGCCAGAGATGTTTTGGCAACCTCCAAAGCTGCTTCAGTTGTAATGGAAGGACTATGTTGCCTTTCCCATCCATGAGTTCTTTACCTTAGCAACCTAGCTGGGACCAGGTATTCTCCTTCTCTCTCCCAATTGTCCCTATGTCTGCCTCTTTTCTTCTGTCTTTCCAACTTTACCTTTACCTCCCCACACATTGTTCTCAGCCCAGTTGGGTCTGGAAAGCAGTCCAACACTTTGGTATACTTGTAGCTCACTTTCAATGCCATGATCACCTAGGATGTGGAGTCATTTCAAAATATTGGCAGCAATTGGCTTGGAGTAATGACAGCAGCACAGCAGACACAGACGTGGCAATTCTGATAGTGGCAGATTGGGCAAGGGTACAGCAGTGTCCATGGTGACATTATTGGCTTCAAGAGAAACAGGGAATGAATGATGCTCATGAAGAAAGACTCTTCCAAGGTCAGTTGAGACCCTCTCTCCACTCTTTATGGACATTATAATTCCCTTTCCAGCATCCACTTCACTCCCTCCTCATTAGCTTGGGTGAGATTGAACTCACCCTCACTTCCTGGGATGGAACCTGGTTTGATTTAAGTCAATCATTACAATTTCTTACTATAACACCTAGTTCAAGGTTAAGCAAAAACACAACCCTAAGTTAATTAGTGAACAGAATTACTTTAGCCATAGTGGTTATTGAAGGGATGGGCACATGCCGTTAAAATAGTCCAATTATAGACAGTGTTCAGAATTTCTGTTAGATGTTATTGATTTTTCTGCGATCCATTGCTCAAGAAAAAAATAGTCCAAAACTTAATGTCTTAAAACGTCAATGATTTATTATTTCTCTAAACTTTGTGAGTCAACCATGTGAATGTTTCTTCTTGTGATCTTGCCTGAGGTCATTCATGTGGTTACAATCACATAAAAATTCACTTGTGACTAGAGGGTCCCAGATGGTATCACCGGCATGTCTGACAATTGATATTGACTTTTGGTTGCAGTGCCTTGGCTCTCCTCCATGTGGCTTCTTATCCTACAACAGGGTACTCTGGGTGTTTGCCTAACATGTTTGGTCTTAGGTTTTTAAGAGGGCAAGAGTGGGATTTACAAGTTCTTTTAAGGCTTAATCTCTGGAACTTTCATATCAACTCTTCCATCATATTCTGTTGGTAAGAGCAATGAATAAGGCCAGCTAATATGTAAGCTAGAGAAAAAGTAGACTCAATCTCTTAATGAGAGCACAGAATAGTCAAATTACTAAGTAATGTGAACACAAAGAATCGTAATGCATTAAGGGACATTATCTACCCATAATGGGTAAGTAAGGCTAGTTATACAATACAAGTTGCATATGTTACATAATCCATTGGCCAGTATTATCTTTTAAAATAATCATGTAGATTCCTCTATCTGGTGTATTCCAGTTTTCCTAACTTTCTCTTTAGGATTGACTTTCTGTTCTACCACATCGCAGTGTGTGTTACACTCCTTTTAGTGTATATGTACCTGTCATTAATCAAAATATGAAGACACTGCTGGTTCTTTCTTCTTAAATGATCATAACCCTCTTATTTAAAAGTTCCAGTGACAGCTGCATTATATTAAATTTGAAACTTCTAGGTAAAGATGGTTCAAGACAATGGCTGAGGATGAGTATTTTTCCTTCATCTCTTCACTGTCACTAGCCCCTACATCCACCATGGTTAGATAATAGTAAAAGAAAACATCCATTGCCATGAGGAGCATGGGAGAGATTTCAATATATTTCTGAAAGATAAAAAAAGGATGGAAGGGTTTGACAAGAAAAAGAGAACAAGTCTGTGTCAGAGCAGAGCAACAGGAGAAGGCTGAAGGAAAGGAAAGTCATGGTTATAAGATGGCAGATGAGAAGTCCATCTGCAGAGCAAGTTTATGTTTTCTTCATAAGATGCCCATGTCTTTGTTTCCCTTCTCTATGTCCCATGATGTTTAGTGTAGGAACCAAGCATCAATTTCAGACTGAAAATACCTAAATATTCTTTTCTAATAAGATGTAAGTGTCTGCATAGGCAAAATGAGAACTTTTGGTGCCAGCACACCAGAGTAAAGTCCACTATTTTGGCAATTGGAACCTTCATAGCTAACGATCTGTCACCAGCCTGCTTGCATTGAGTGCTTCATTTCATTTACACAGCCTTGGAGACAACAAGTCCCAATTGGTGCTCTTGTTAGTGAGAGAGACCAAGTAGGAACACAGACCCATGAACAACAGTACTATAAGAAACACACCCCTGCTACAGACAGAAATTATGCCCTTCCCTTTTTTTACATAGAAGGTATATCCAAAGACCCCCAACATCATGAACAAACAAGATTAAAGGCAGGGCAAGATGAAGAAAGGATAAGATTAAACAACAACAAACAAAAAAAAAAAAAGAAAGAAAAATTATCTCTACAAAAAACAAAGAAACTTTAGTGAAAGATTTTAGAAGGTAATGCCCCTAGAATAGTACAAGAACAGAATGCTGTGAGAAAAGAACAGTCAGAGAACAAATTAGAATATTACATGTATAATCACATGCCAAATGAAAAACTTAAAGAGAAGTTAGACTATAAAGCAAGTCTCTTACAACATAGAGACAAAAAGCCAACAGAGATTGAACCAAACAAAGTGATTGAATGCTTGAGATAGAGATGATATACAAAGAATAATTCTAGGAGATCCAACTCAACTAATAGTTCTGGAAAAATGGACACACAGTAACAGAGGGGAAGAAATGTCAAGGAAATAATACAAACAAATGTTCCAGAGATCAGAAGAGAACACTTTTCTGTTTGAGTCTATTAAGTTCCTAGCAAATAGTTGAAGAAAGACTCATATGTAACTATAGTCCAGAAATCTTTTTGTTAAAACACAAAAGGAGAAGATTCCTAAAAACTTTCATATAGATAAAACAAGTCCTCTCCAAAGGCTAGAGAGTCAAACTAGCTTTGGACTTCTAATCACCAACAAAAATGGTAGGAGAAAAATGAGCAATTCATTCAACATTCTAATGGGCAATAATTCTGAATCTAGCATTCTTACATAGTCAAACTGTTAATGAACCATGATAAACCAGGACTCAGAAAATTTACATCCTATGTACCCTTTCTAAGGAACTGTTTTAAGATATAATCCAGCAAAATGAGTATAGATATTATGTTGTCAGTTAAATTGTGTGCTCCCAAAGATACTGTAGTTCTATGTACGTGACATTATTTGGAAATAAGGTCTTTGAAGATTGTCAAGTTAAGATGAGGTCATTAGGGTGGGCCTTTACCCAATATCACTGTGTTCTTTTGAAAAGGAGAAATTTGGACACAGAGACTGACACACATAGAGAGAAGACCATGTGAGGACACAGGAAGAATACCTTCTTTGCTAAGGAATATCTGAGCATACCAGACAGTAGGAAAGAGACATGAACAGTTTCTTCTTCACAGACATCAGAAGGAACCATCCTTGTCAACATTTTCATCTTGAACTTTCGGCCTCCAGAACAGTGAGATATGAGTACCTTGTTATGACAGCCCTAGAAAATTAATATAGCAGGAGAATAAATTTCTGATAAAAAAGATGGTGGAATTCACCTGGAGGATTTGGAAAAAACAATCCCAGGATGACAATTTTCTATTAGGTCCTTAGCAATCAGTCAAGATTGGAAATGAAATCAAGGGGCTCCAAGAAGAATGAAGAACAAAAGAGGAACACAATAAAACAACAGATAGTGCTTAAGGGGTTAGATAATGTTAGTGACTTTGTGAAGAAAGAATATATTTCTTCTTTCCATAAAAATGAGATTTCCACAAACAAAACAAAACAAAAAACAATAGCAACAACAACAACAAAAAAAACCCAGAAAACAAAAACAAAAAACCTAACAAACTATAATAAAGTCATGGTTCAACTATGAAGAAAACCAAGCGGTGTCATGCATGCCTTTCAGTAATTGATGGTGTGTTATGAAATAGAAACCATTAAACCTAGAACTGGTCCCCTGAGTGTCATGAGTATTTTGACTTTGGACCCCCAAAAAATGAAATTCAATTTTACCACACTATTTTTTTTTTAACGTAGTAAGCATTATTAAAGTAGTCAGATAGTACATACTTCATTTATTGATTTTTAGATTTTAGAAAGTAACATAGGTGACTTAAATGTGGTTACAAAACACAAGATAAATTTTATCAACCCTGACAATGCAAAATAAAAGGTAAAGCTCAAACATAGAAGGTAGAAGGTAGTGAGATGGAGAAAAGGGCAGAATTGTCAGTAGTCTCATCTGATACAGTGGGCAATCAAGAGACATCGACTACATTTTCTAGAAAAAGAGTAACTTGAGTGTTATTTATTTTTATAAAGATTATTAATATAAAAATTAAAATTATAACTATCAAAAATGGGTACAGCCTTTTTCAATTTGATAAAGAACATCTGTGAAAAACCTACAGCTAACATCATAGTTAATGGTGAGCACCTAGAAGCTTTCCCACAAAGATCAGGAACAGGGCAAGAAGATCTGCTGTCACCACTCAGGTTCTACATTGTACTGGAAGTATTAGCTAATGCAATAAGACAAGATAAGGAAATAAAAGGTATGTAGATTGGGAAGAAAGAAATTAAACTGTCTTGGTTTATAGATGACATGATTATTTATGTAGAAATCCCAAATCAATAACAACAAAACTCTCCTGTAACTAATAAGTAATTATAGCAAGATGATAAGATACTGGGTTACTATATAAAAGCCAATTGCTTTCTTCTATACCAGCAATAAACAATTGGAATTTGAAAAAAAAAAAGACAATTTACATTAGCACACAAAACTAACTATATGTAAGCATAAATATAGCAAAAAATATATAATATCTATATGAGAAACATTTTAAAAATCTGATAAAAAAATCAATGAAAATCTAAATAAATGGCTTTGTATTCCATGTACATGGGTATTGAGTAATATTGTACAGATGGCAGTTTTCCCCAACTTGATCTATAGTTTCAACATAATTCCAATGGAAATCTCAGCAAGCTAATTTTTACATATTGAAAAACTTATTCTATAATTAATATGAAGAGACAAAATACCCAAATAGCCAACTTAATATTGAAGGAGAAGAACAAAGTCAGGGGACTGATAATACCTGACTTCAAGACTTATGATAAATCTAAGGTAATCAATACAATGTGTACTGGTGAAAGAATAGACAAATAGATCAAAGTACTAGAATAGAGAACACAGAAATAGACCCACACAAATATAATCAACTAATTTTTTAAAAAGAAGCAACGGCAGTTTAAGATTAAATTTAAAGGGTAGGTGTTCCACAAATCGTGCTGAAACAACTGTACATCCACATATGAAAAAAGAAGGATCGAAATGCAAACCTTAAGCCTTTCACATGGATCATGGACCTAAGTGTAAAATGCAAAACTATAAACCTCTGAGAAAATAACATAGGAGAAAATCTAGGTGACTTTGGATCTGGCAATGATAAATCCACACATTTTTAAATACAAAGCCAAAACTGTAATCCATGAAAAAAGAAATTGATAAATTAGACTTAATTAAAACCTTCTGCTCTGAAAAAATGAGTGTCAAGAGAATGGAAACACAAATCTCAGACTGGGAGAAAATGTTTGCAAAAGATACATCTGATAAAGAACTGTTATACAAAATATATACAGAACTTTTAAAATTCAGTGATAAGAAACAACCTAATTAAAAAATGGGCCAAAGACCTTAACAGATACTTTACCAGAGAAGATATATAGATGGCAAGTAAGTACTGGAAAAGATGTTTCACAACATAAGGCATAAGGAAATTGAAAATTAAAACAACAATGAGATATCACTACATACGGATTATATGGCCAAAATCCAAATCCCTGACAACACCAAAAGCTGGAGAAGATGTGGAGCAACAACAACTATCTTTCATTTCAGCCACTTTGGAAGACAGTTTGGTAATCTGTTAAAAAGCTAAATATACTCTTATTATACGACCCAGCAATCACACTCCTTGGTATTTACTCAAATGAGTTGAAACCTTATATCCATACAAAAACCTGCACACAAATGTGTACGGCAGCTTTATTCATAATTGTCCAAACTTGGAAGCATCCAAGATGTCCTTCGATAGGTAAGCTGGTAAACAAACTGGTACACCTAGACAATGATATTATATTGAGTGATAAAATGAAATGAGCTATCAAACAATTAAAAGACAAGGAGGAAACTTAAATACATATTGCAGAGTAGAAGAAGGCAATCTGAAAAGATTATGTACTGTATGATTCCAACTATAGGACAGTCTGTAAAAGGCAAAACTATGGAGACAGTAAAAGATTAGTGATCTTTTACCAAGATCTTGGAGGGTGGGAGAAATGAATAGATGGATTTTTAGGGCAGTGTAATTATTTTGTATGTAATACTGTAATGGTGGATGTATGTCATACAGTTGTTAAAACCCATAGATTGTACAACAAAAGTAATGGAATTTTGTTATAATACATGCATATTGGCTAATTAAATGTAACAAATGTACCACATTGATACAAGATAATCATAGGAGAAACTGGGGGTGGGGGTGGAAAATAAGGTGGTTTATAGAAACTCTCTGTACATTCCACTCAACTTTTCTATAAGCCTAAAACTGCTCAGAAAAGATAACAGCTAATATTTTTTAAAAATAGATACAAGAAAGCTAGTATTTCACAATGTTCTGTTTTCTATTATGTGTGTCCAGAAGTATTCCAACAAGAAGGCAATTATTCTCCACTACCATGGGTGGCCTAATACATTATATATCTGCTTTCAGTAAACTTATTTTTGTATTTTGATAATTATAATTTCTTTCCTGAGTTTGTTATTCTTTCTTTCTTTCTTTCTTTCTTTCTTTCTTTCTTTCTTTCTTTCTTTCTTTCTTTCTTTTTAATGATTAGTTTGGGAGTAGTGTGGATGGATTTGATTATGTTATGGGCACATTTCAGGTGAGATGAATAACACTTTGAAAATACTACCATACCACTATAATATTCCTAGTTTCTTCTTGTCCCCTACACAGACTCATAATCCTTAGTGAAGGTTTATTACTCATAGAACATGTGTTTAGAGATAGAATGATTAAACTCTCAGAGGCCAATAGAGTTCCAGTGCCTTTTATTCTTCTATTTATTCATTCATACTTTCAATCAGCAAATATTCATTTAACTACAACTATATGCAAGATTCTCAGGAGGCTCAGGGTTCACATGGGTGACACAATCTTTTTCTTTAGGACATTGTGGTCTGGTAATAAGTTCCATCAATTGATCTGGCCATTATGATAAAGTGTAATCAGTACCATGATAGAGAGAAAGGACTGTACCATGGGGCTTGACATTGAAAGAATTCTGAAAGTACTCCAGTGGACTGGGGTGCATTTGCACAGTGAGGAGTTGGCATGAAATGCAGCCAGAGGTTGGTCAGCAATGACATTTGTCTTTATCTTGACGTGTGTGAAACAATATCAGAACCCCCATGTATTCAAGGGGGAAAAAAAACAAATTCTCGACCTCTTCTCTTATTCCTGATGATCATGGAAGCAGTTCCTCATATGCTCAGACCAATCTGATACAAGAACAGTCTAAGATTGCCTCGCCCTTCTCCCTTCCTGACTCAGATTGTATCTGTAAAAACCTCTAGGCACTTATGCATGGGCAATGTGGACTTACAGGATCCAGTCAATGCCCTACAGGGCAATCCTTCACTGATTGAGAATAGGAAACGAAGACTAGATGCTTCCCTCTTTCTTCCTCCAAGTGGGAAGTTCTGAAATGTATTTTACAAGGCGTCTCAGAAGGTCCTATAGCAATGATAGAGCATCCAGTTTCCTATAGGAGTGGCCAACTCTGTTATGCATTCTTGTATTCGTTTTCCCTCTCTTTCTGTCTCACTATTCCTTCCTCCTACTGCTGCTCCCTAGAATCATGTTAACATAAATATTATCTTCACATTAGCTTTTGTCTCACACTCTGCTTTCTGAGGAAACCAGGCTAAGACAAGCAGAGAATGATATATATATACTTAACACTTTCAACCTCAGAATAAATGAGACTCAAGTGAGGACATTTTTATCGATTATCTAATATATATATATATATATATATATATATATATATATATACATACACATACACACACACATATATATACATATATATACACACACATATGTATATATATTATATATATTTTGTACAGACAATAATTAGATAGTAATATATAATATAATACTATGATAATATATATTAGAGTTATATAACTTATAATGTATTGTATGTATATTAGGATGATAATCCTGGAGAACATATTAGAGGGTGTTAATATAGGAGGCAAAGCAACCAGGTAGAAATTTTTATAGGGAGGAGATAAATAGGGTATAGTTTGAGGTTTGGGAGGTTGGAGAGGATTTTTAAGGAAGTGATAGAAGGGAAGGCTAAGCAGGCAGAAGGTACAATGCAAGGAATTATCAAGTCTCTTCTGAGACTAATTACAGACAAACACTGGCTATTCATTTTACAGGGACAGTTGAAAGTTAAGTTCCTGTAATGAGGAAAGTGATTATTTATTACATGTAAGATATGGCTATGAGAATGATTTAGGGTTAATCAAGATAGTGTGGGAATAACCACATCTTTAACAACTTTAGAGTCTTTCTAAAGTAATCCTATCCAAATATTTATTTAGTTTTATATTCCATAAACATTGTATCTAAAATTAAAACATGGCTATGAAAACTCTATTTTGTCCTTTTAGGCAATACGTATTCTAAAGTCCTCCAATTGGCATGATAGAAATAATTACATGCTCCAGCACATCCTGCTTGTTATGACTAAAGTATAAGTGAATTAACAAGCCTTTTTAGAATTACCTCTTGTCCAAGATTCTTAATTATGCATTATATAGCTCAATGTGCTATAATATTTTTATACTAGTATAATTTAGAATCATCTAACATAGGCCAAAGGAAATACCAGAATCAATTTTACTCGTGAATAAAGAACAGTCTGATTCTTAGAATTCTCTATTTAACTAGATGGGCATGCAATAAAAAAATCTTTCTATTTTTTTCAGTGCTATTATCTTAACAAATGTCACCATCAAATTTGATTTATTACTTTACCTAGTATTGAAAGGGCAGGAAGGCTAAGACGATCTCTGTCTGAAATATGGCCAGGGAAGCTGTCTTCTTACAAACAGCCTTGGATTTTTCTTTTAGTCCAGGAGCCCTTCTCCGGGCCTGACCAAAGGAGACCTGCTCTACCCTGTGCTTTAGCTCTTTGAACCGTATGATAATGGATTCTCACCACGCCAAGTTCATGCATCTGAAATAAATTTAATGGGTGAGCTAGTTTACTACTCAGCAGCCTCGTCTATCTTCTTTTCTCCCATCTCCTTTATATTGGAAGCTTCAACCTCATTAGTATTTCAGGAAAAAAAAAAAACTGGATCCTGTCCATCATTTTTGTTGTCCCTTTCCTTTTCCTGGCAGGCAGAGCCTGAAGTTTCAATAGAGGAAATGGGGAGGGATACCGCACATTCAGAGTTTATGAAAGACCTTATTTACCATTAAAGTGAAGGTTTCCAGATACTCCATCCCTGTTTTCTTATGCTCTTATGCCTTTGATGAGGAATTAAGAACTCCAGCCGGGGCTACAGAAGACACTGGGAGTTGTCTGGCGAAGGCACTGCCCGGTATCCTGAAGCTGTTCATTATTACGAATGATACTCAGGAGTGGAGGAACAGAAGAGTGAGCAGAAACTATTGATAATTCCTACGGGAGCACTTCTGAGAGAAATCTGAGTCTGCACACTTAAGTGAATATTTTTCTGCTAGCTTCCTTGCACATTCTTTCTTTCTTTCTTTTTCTTTGCAAAACACTCATTGCCCTTTAATTGAATTACTTATACTTGTGACATTCCACCCCACTCAATTGTAAGTCTTTAGAATGGTGGCTCGAAGATGTTAGTGTGTCTAAGAATAATCTGAAGACCTTGCCAAATTAGTTTAAGGCTCACATCATTGAGATTCTCATTCAATAAATTTGGAATGGTGCCCAGGAATGTTCATTTTAACAAGAGCTCAGGGGATTGTCATACAATGGTCTGTGACCCACCTTGAGAAATATTTGCCTAGAGAGCAAAGTCTCTGTGGTCTCATGCCCTAGCTCTATGCAATACACATAGAGGTTCTCAGCACATGTGTGAAACTGAGGCACTGGTGATTCAAGCCCAATGTATTGTTCTCAGAAGTGAGACTGAAGCTCTAATGGATTGTGCATAGATTCATTTCTTCTTCTTATAGAAGGAAATTGCATAAACAGTTCTCCAGTTGGGGACAATGAGTAAGAGAGAAATATTATTATTATTATTATTATTTTTGGGAGAACACTTGATGGAAAGCATGATTTATTTACTTACTTTTTACATGAGAGGAAGGTGCAGACCTAAGGAGGAGGAAATGCATTCATTCCTTGCTGCCTATAGGACTTTGTGAAAGGTGCAATCATGTTTGATTTTCCCAGTCATTACTGGATGCCCGTTTTCCATGTCTTCCCTTTGTCTCTTTTGTTTATTGTTGACTAGGTGCTGTGAGGTCTGCTCTTTCATGTGCCTTGTCCTTTGTTCTTCTGCCTAAGGGTGTGAAGCCATTTACTTATTTATCCTTTGCTCATGGCTACCTCTACATAGCTATGTGCAAAAGAGAGAGGAAAAGCACATCTTGTCCATCAGCTCCTCACACATCATTCAAAAGCTGGGTCCTTAATATAAGAAGAAAAGACAGTCCCTGTTTGTTTTATTACAGAGGGGTACAGTGATTCATCACAAACTGTGCTCTTAAAAAACATCATCTGCAAGCCTGATAAATGTTTTAAAGTCAACAATTGGAAAACATCTTTATTTTTTAGAGTTTTACTAATGCTTTTTTTTTTTTATCCTCACCCGAGGACATTTTTCCATTTTTTTGTACAGATAGAGTGGGAGGAAGAGAGAGAGGGAAACATCGATGTGAAGGGACACATCGAGTGGCTGCCACCCGCTCGACCAACCAGGGCCCCAGGGCCGGGGACAAACTGCAACCGAGGTATATGCCCTTAGCGGGAATCGAACCCGGGTCTCTCCGGACCGCAGGTAGACGCTCTAACCGCTGAGCCAAACCGGCCAGGGCTAATGCTTTCAACTATTGGAACAGATCAACATGTCACTTTCTTGCATTAAAACCGTTCACTCTTCAGTTTATTTAAATGTCATATGTGTGGACTATTTAAAGTTGTAAGTAGGAAAAAATGACTGAAAAATACATGTGAGTAGCATCAAGACAAAAGTATATATGGTTTGTTTTGCTTGCTTGTTAAATTAAGTGGAAATATTCAGTGCTCATTAGGTCCTGGATCTGTTTCCAAATGAGAAAAGGCAATAAACATAAACATTAAAATCAAGACATGCTCTGTGTTTCCATTTTCAAATCCTAAGAATCTAGCTACATTTTTTAGTGAGCATTTACTAACAACTTTGTCTCTTTAATTAGGGACACTGTCTTAAATTATAGCAGCTCTTAGAAATAAACATTCTTGCCTCTGGATGGATTTACATACTATCTAGATGTTGAAAAAAAGTTACTGACTTGCAAAGACTCTCCCTTCAAACAGCACAGTGCAGTGGTGATGCACATTGTATTGGAGTTTATTGCATAGGCCAGGGCTGTCACTTTCCCATAGTGTCTTTATTTATTATGTTAATTCACTCTCCCCGTGCGGCCAGGAGGGGGTCAGCCCTGTGAAACATTCTCCGTTGTTGTTGTTTTCGAAAACAAACCTGTTTTGTGCCTGAATAAAGCAAAAAAAAAAAAAAAATCAATGTGTTTTTTTTTTTTTTCTTCCCAAGACAGGGGTGTCAGTACCATGGTTGTTTTTGTTCCCATCCAGTTATGTAACCGTAGGGACTTGTTTCATTGCTTTCAGGATTTGTACAAAACACATTAAGCTAAACAATAGGCGGGAGTCGCAGGAGCAACCCTGGAGCCGTGTCTGGAGTCTATCCTCCTACTTTGGGAATCTCCCATTAGTTCCATCTCAAGTGTTGACTGTGAGTGTGCGCGTGTGCGCGTGTGCGCGTGTGTTTAGTTAGCTGGCACGCAACACACTTCCCCAGGGTTGTGTTTCCTTTTTCCTGAGATTTGGCGAAGGGTAAAGGGTCGGAGTCACATGGATACAAAGCATTTGATTAATGTCCAAGTCACCGCTGTGGCTGCCGAAGCCGCCTCCCCTCCAGCCGGGGCCGTGTGAGGCCGGAGCGGCGGGACCGGCGCGCAGGTCCCGGGCTGGAGCCCCATCTCCTGGGAGTTTCCTCTGCAGTACCTCGCGCCTCCCGCGTCCCAGTTCCTGCGGGCCACCCCTCCTGTCCCCCCGCCCCAGCCTCTCCCAGGCATGTAAAGTCGCCCGTCGCTCCTCGGACTTTGCGGAGGCAGCAACTTTCCTTTCCCGCCGCAGCAGGGCCGCCGCCGCGCGTCCCGCCGCCCACCATGAGCGACGAGAGCCGCGGGGACCTGGAGAAGCAGCTCCGCCTGCGAGTGTGCGTGCTCAGCGAGCTGCAGAAGACTGAGCGGGACTATGTGGGCACGCTGGAGTTCCTGGTGTCGGTGAGTGGCCCGGGGGGCGCAGGGGTGGCTGGGCGCGGGGACCGGGACGGGTCTCAGCAAAGCGGGCACCGAATCCCCGCGCGCGCCCTCGCTGTGTTCACCGACGCGTTGACCGCGCGGGGAAATTTTACTGCCCGGGGTCGCACGGAGTTTCCAGGGCCTCGGAGAGCAGCGGGTCTGAAAAGTTAGCTGGAATGGGAAAAGGCGCTCGTCCAGGGAATCCCGGCTGACCCATCTTTCCTGCCTCTCCTTTACCCCCCTTCCTGGCCTGCTTAATTGCATTGTGCAATTTTTTTCCTTCTCTTCCTCCCCTGGGGATTTTGTGTGAAGACTTTGGCTTGCTGATTAAAGTCAGTCTGCTACATTCAAGTACATTTAGTAATGAAAAGTACTTGATTCTTCTAGAGCCTGAGTCCATTATTCAGATTCCATGGCAGTGAAGTCCCTTTAAGTTAGAATAATCTTTGAAGCAGGGTACTGGTGGAGGACCGGCACAGAAAGAGCAGCGAGGTTATGATCTCTAGCAGCTGTTTGATATTAAAGCCACATGTGGTGGTCAGCCCGTCCTAGTCCTACAATCTCCTCCCCAACCCCCACCCCCGGTTTAAATCAGTTCCCGCTCAGGTCCTGGGTCCCCTGTTGCCACCGAGCCCAGGAGAGGCGCATAACAAAACTCATGTCAAGCAATTTAAAGATTTCCTAGAACTGGCAGGAACTTTGTTTCAAAGTTTCAGCTTGGCGTGCTGGAAGTAGGCTTTATAAACCATCCATTCATTGTAGGACCAGGAGGGACCAAATTGAGTGAAAGAAACTTCTGAGACATCACTCAAAAGTTGAATTTTTTCTACTCACAGTTGCAAAGACAAAGAATTTGAGGATTGGCCACTCCCCAGTCAGATGCCCTGGAGAGCATCACTCAGACTCAGGAGCCATGGCCTCTGCAGTCTCCCCCAAATCTAACCTTCCACCACTCTCTTGGGTAACCCCCTGGTCCAAAAGAAAATGTTTCATAGGCCAAACTTCCAGCTCAGTTTTCTGAAAGATATAAACTTTCTGCTTATGATTATAACAGGAAATTTACTTGTTAACTATGGCAAAAAGGAAAGAATAGTGTTTCAAGGGGTGTAAGATGCACAGGTTGGATTCTGGTTAATTTCTCAAGTTAAAATCAATCTACTGGAGCCCTCAGGGGCCACATTCTTTAGAAATGTATGGATATTGTGAATATACTAGTAATTGGTCATTAATAAATTCTACAGTTCCATGCAACAATGTAAAAAAAACGGGGGGTATTTTTAAGGAGACTTGAGTTTTAATAGCCTCAAGGTTGGTTTTCATGAAACTCTGGTGGTGACAAACTTCTTTGACTTATAAAAATCAGAGTTACTTCTTAAATTGCAATAGTTACTCCTTTGTGGAAGTTTATGAAAAAGATACTGTGCAGAGTCCTAATAGAGAAATAGTTAACCTAAGCTACCTTAAAAACCAAGTGTTGATCTTTATTTAAAAATATCATTTTTTCTCTAACCTTAACACCTGATTATTAAAACTGCAAACATATTGCTAGACAGAGCTAAGTAAGAAATTATGGGTGGTATAAAATAAATTGGATTTTCCCGTTTACAAGTAGATCATCTTATAATTTCATTCTTCTCATCTCATTCAGAAATTATGGACTTTTCCACTTTTTTTTTTATTTTGATCATTATTTGTGCACATATATGTTCACACATACGCACAAACACACTTACTGGACTGAAAGTCATCCTTAGCAAAAGTTTACCCTGACTTCTTTATAATCTTATAACAATTCGAAGCCTAAGATCTACTTATAACATACTATTAGCTTTCTTTTCTGGGTATTATTTGTTGTAAAGTTTAATTTCCATGTATTTTATCTGGTCACCTTCAGTCAATAGTCAATCTAGTTTTAATTTTAGCCTAAACTAATATATACCAAGAGCTTTGGAAATATTTAATCCCATTGGCCTGGTAATTCATTTTTGAGAAGTCCATCCTAATGGAATAATTAGAAGTGCAGACAAACAATACAAGTTATTTAAAAAAATAAGCTGTAGTATTAAATAAGTACTGTGGTAAAATTGTTGCAAAAATTTGCTAGTGCATTCTTAAGTCAAATTTAAATATTTGTTAGATTGGTCATTTAGATTTCTGTCATTGCTTCAAGCCTCTAAACTGGATGAAGGGTAATTCTTATTTATATTATAAAGAGATAGAAAACATATTTTTTAGTGTTAACAAGAACATGTTTTACTTGTGGGCTTATAAGTAAGCCAACAAAATGTTATTATTGCTATTGATTAAATAATCATATGGCCTTAGGCAATAACTTTTCTTATTAAGATTTTTACTTCAGACTCCTTTCTCTTTTCCAACCCTTTGCCTTTGAAGGAGAGAGCAACTTCCCCCCACCCCCAGATAGCCCATGAACATTGCCTTTTTTCTCTATCGTAGACTCAGTCTATATGTACCTTCTTTCTAGTTGCCACTAGGCACACATTTCTTAATTGTTCATAGGACTGTCCTTTAAGTTTGCTGCTGTCATTTGGAGTGGTTCTCTCTTCCCGTGGGCTTTCTCAGGGCTCCTCTTTTGCTTTTCCCTAACCCTTGGATACCTGCCGGATTCCTACTGGGCTTTCAAGGTTCAGTTCAGGTCCTTCAGAAAAACCTTTTATGAGCCACACTCTGCATTCTCCCAAGGTTAAAGTGTTCACTGCTTTGTATCTACTCTTCCCAGTGGGCTACCTTTTCCTTAGCACCAAAGAAAGTGTATGCATTTATTTGTTTACTTTTGTCTCATTCTATACTAGAATGTAAGTTTTTTGAGGGCAACATTTTATTCATCTGTGTTTCCCAGAATTTTGTACTGTGCTTGGGACATTGTAGCTACTCAGTACATGCTTAATGAATGAATGAGCAAATTGATTCATCTTTTAAACTAACACTCATTTTTAAGGACAGTTTCTTAGGTTTCTGATTTTGTTTGTCTTCCATTTGGTCTGTATAGATAGTGGAAATTACTTAAGGTCAGACAGATATGTATCCGTATAACAGAATATTTAAAAGTAAACATTAGTGCCTGCATATAAAACAGAAACATAATTTAAATCAGGCATTGAGGTATTTAAGACTTTGTAGCACACTATTATTTCAATTCATTGTATTCTAAATTTTCATTTGAGACCATGGGTAGATTACATTATCTGGATTAATTATTTTTAGGACAAAGATAAAATGGTGGGGAATGACCGAATTTGCCTGAATATATATTCATGTTTTGCTTGGGAAATGAAATTTTGTGCTTTATTAGAAACACCCTAAAACATTTCTTCTAAAGAAATCCTATCATGGACCCAGTATTTAATGTGCAAACTCTGGACAATAGTAGGTTGCAACTGGTTTCCTGTTTGCATCCCAGTCACAGAGCATGATGGTTTCACAGACCCATTTGAGTGGACAGGAAAAGGCCAGAGCCAACCTCATGGTCTCACTTCAGAGCAGTCATACAGGGCTTAATACTCAGAAGGACCTTGAGCTAGGTTTAATGCTCTGCCATTACTGTCTTGAACTTCTTGCTAATTAAAATTTTTTAAATTGATTTTAAAGAGAGAAAGGGGGAGGGGAGAGAGAGATAGAAATAGATGTCGATTTGTTATTCCACTTATTTATGCATTCATGGTTGATTCTTATATACGCCCTGACCAGAGATCGAGCCCTCAACCTTGGGGTATTGGGATGATGCTTTAGCTAACTGGGTTACCCAGCCAGGGTGAAATTCTTGCTAATTTTTTTCTTTGAACTTGTCTTTTGCAAGTGAAGTCCAGTAGGACAACAGTATGTGAGCAGAGTAGATACACAAAAGAAAGAAAAAAACACTTAATATTTCAATACCTTTAATGGTATTTATTTTCTGCTTTTTGAACAAAAAAACCTCCCATTTTTGTTTTGCACTAGGCCTGGAGGATTGTGTAGATGTGTTTCGCTATAGCAAGTGGCATTGAGGCAGGATGACCATATACATTTTTGTCTAAACTGGGACACTTTTGTGAGTGAAAGAGAGTGCTATTAATAATTACAGTGGGAAACAGATGTAAACAGGGATTGTCTCTGGATAATAAGGGTGCACGATTATTCCACACTGTAGACCAAAGACAAAATTGTGTATCTTGCCATAAACCAAAAATATTGAAATTTGTTATCTGTCCAGGCTTTGACCTTGGATACTCCAGAATCAGTTCTGTGTCTAATTTATTATGTAACTTTGGAGACATTTCTCAACTGTTCAAACCCCATTTTCCTCATCTGTAAAATGGAGAAATAGTTAATGTCTCAAGGTTGCTGTGAGGATGAGATCATGCGTGCACTAGGCTGAGCCCAGAGTCTGGCTCACAGGAGGGCCCATAAATGGTCACTGTTATTTCTTCTGATGCTGTAGCTGTCATACACAGCCACACGTGCTGGTCATCCTTAGTGCATGTTTTTGTCTTTATTATATTCTCCTCTACCTTTTTGCTATGTCTCCCAGTCTCTGCTTCCTCCCCTGTGTTTCCTTCTGTCAGTACACTCCTTCCCATGGTATTCTATAACTGCTCAGTTGACTAAAAATAGTGAGAACACTTAATACAACTGTAGTTAGCATCGTGCTTTACAATTTACCCTAAACAGTTGCATATTTCATTGTCTTATTTGGCCTAATATATGTGTGTCTCCTAGCTTCTTCAAATGGTGCTTCCTGGAGCTCCAGGGTTCTGTGGTTTGGATTCAGGAGCCTCGCAAAGGGTCAGGGGGAGTTGAATTGTGTGGATTCAGGCTCTCCACTCTGGCTTCTAGCATAGCCCCACCTTATTCTGATTTGTGTTTTTGCTAAAGCAGTGAGAAAAACTACTTAACTAGATGATAAACTCCAAGAGAACAGGGTTGGTGCATTTACTTCCTATGTATGCTTTTCTTGGCCTAAATACAGTGCTTTGTAAATAGCAGGTGCTCAAGAAAACAAACGGGCAAATAAAGCAAAGCAAACAAAACAATTTGAATGAATCTGAAAACAACTTCTTTCAGTCATGATTTAACTTTTCCAGGTAAAGATTAATTGGTTCAACACATTATGTTAAGGCTTATGTTATGGTCTGCATTATACAACAGCTCCCCATTCCCATTCATGTTGCAGCCTTAACACTTAGTATATAAATAATCACCATGTCATATGGCAGGTGCCACAACAGAGTGATAAGCAAAGTAGCAGGGAGACATCAAGGTGCTCCCTCTGTTGTCCGGAGTCAAGGGAAGTTTGGGGGAAGAGGTGATAATAGAGCTGGCTCCTGAAGGCTGGGTGGAATGTGTCAATTATCTATCCCCCAAAAGTAGCATGTTCAGTGTTACCTTGGTATACACGGCATGCTGGGTGTGCTGGCATGACCTGGCATGGGGTGGGGGGTTGAGATATTCTTTATTAAGGGAGATAAAAAGTTCTGTGTGCTTTTGGGTATTGACAGGAGATGAAGTGAGTTCAGTCCAGTTTGAGTAGGATTCCATTCTTTAAAATTCTGACTTCAGCTAAAGGCAATGGGAAGTCAATTGGGAGGGTATGCTTGCTCTTTTTATTTATTTTTAAAATAATAAACAAATTTAAGAATTTCAAGTACCAAGGTTGGCACTTGGGGTCTCTGGTGGGACTGAGCTGCCAGGCCGAGATTCCCTGGTCCGTGTCTTTGAGTCACTTCGAATCCCTTTTCTTCACTTCCTGTTCCTGCGGCCCAGCGGCCCAGCGGCCCAGCGGCCCAGCGGCCCAGCGGCCCAGCGGCCCAGCGGCCCAGCGGCCCAGCGGCCCAGCGGCCCTCAGCTGCACTGCCTCTACACCTGCCTCCTCCCCGTTCCCCACAGGCATGCAGAGAAGACCTGTCCTCGCTCCCCTTGCCCGGGGTCAGGCTATAACCTTCAAAAAGTGTTGCTATGATTTGCTAAAGGAGAGCATAGGCCAGTAATCCTAGAAACGACATGAAACATACACATAGCCTAGCTTGTGTAAAACAGATTTCTTCTCCTACCAAGGGAATCTTACTCTCAGCGTCTGCGGACTCTGCCCTGTTTGAATCTTAAACCCTCCGAAAGCTTCTGTTCAGTCCCCTGGCTGGGCACTACTCCTGGGCTGACGTGATTGGCTTGTTTGTTCTCTAGTCCTTAGCCTGAAGGGTATACATGAGGATGGCCTTAGGAAGCTGCCCTTAAAATGTCTTGACTCTTGCAGTAAATATACCATGGACTAAAGGGGTTCATTCATAATTCTGATTTTCAGAGTATTAATTATGTGGCCAGAGCCTACTCCCTGCACAGACGGTTTTATTTATTGTATTACAATATGATGATGTTAATGGAAAAATAATCTCTATTGAGATTAGCTTTGTTTCTTAGCAAGGTAATTCTGTCAGTGGTTTGAGGAACAAAGACTAGAGTCTACTTACTCATTGGGAGTTTCTGCTGTTCCAATGGTTCAGGTAAGAAATGTGGAATGTCTGATCTAAAGTAGAGGCAATGAAGAAGACACCAAACCAAATCACCAAAAACCAAACACCCAACAACTAGGAGACATTTCTTGGATAGAACCTGCAGTATTCATGTTCACTCAGAAGTGAAGGTAAGTAGAATGGAGAACATAGGTGGGACGTAGGTGTCTAGTTTGAAGATAGGATGGGTAGTATCCCTAACAAGAAATGGAATGCAAGGGACAGACCAGCATTGGGAGGAGGAGAAAAGTGTATTTGGTTTTGGACACACTAAGCTGTACATTCTGCTATTTTTGAAGACAGAAAGATAAAACTTAGGAAATAATTTGGGGCAAACATTAGAAATCTAGAAATTAACTAACTATGTACGTTGAAGTTGTCAAGCGGATCAGATGACCACAAGCGGCACAATTTGAGGAAGAAAACATACAAACCAAGGGTAGGAGGTTGGAGAGCCAATGTTCAAGGTTAGGAGAAGAGGAGAGAGCTCTGGTGACTTGGACTGAGCCGTCTGAGGTTGAAACAAAGAACCGGAGTGGAGTGATCTCTTGGAAGACAAGGAAGGATCTAGTTTCCCAAAGAAAGTTTTTTTTTAAAGTGTCAACGTCAGAAGTAGTGTGCAGATGGAAGGTTTGGCACTTAGAGTGTCATTGTGGGTTCAGTGTCAGTAGTGTGTGTGAGAGGAGCCTGATGGAGAGAGAGCTGAGACCTGAGCGGAGCCTGAGGAGGTGAGGAAGATGGGGAAATGGTTCAAGGAGCTTGGTGGTAAACGCAAGGGAAGAAATAGGTTAGTGTTGTAAGAGGATGATTTTGCCCAGAATGTTTGAGGAAGATGCACACAGGCAGGGAGAAGGAGACAATGAAAAGGGAGCTAAAGCTGCTACAACAGAGCATGGCAGAAGTCAATGCACCTACTGGCAAACCATGCAGGAACCTCTGTCCGTGGCACTGGGAGGCAAGGCACTTGGTAAAATTCACTGAGCCATCGCACAGCGGAACATGCTTCTGGCAAAATGTCATTGCAGCACTAAGGCGGAGCAACCTGCCACTTGTGTACTTTAAAAATCCTGCTTCTTCTGTGGTCCAGAGCTAGTGGAACTATTGGGATGGCCTTTGTACCTCCTTGTGGAAACTTGTCAGTGCTCCGCCTCCCACACTAGGACCGTGGGGTGCAGTGCATGGTACAGAGCATGGGTTTGGGGAATGTGGTCACCTGGGTTAAAGTGTATATACTTTCAGGAATGATGAAGTGTATAAAGTACATTTTGTGAAATATACAAACTGTGTGATTTTGAACCAATTACACAGCCTCTTAGCCCTGGCTGGTGTGGCTCAGTGTGTTGAGTGTCATCCTGTGCACCAAAGGGTCTCGGGTTTGATTCCTGGTTAGGGCATATACCCAGGTTGTGGGTTCCATCCCCAGCTGGGTGCATGTGGGAGGCAACTGGTCGATGTTTCTATCTTGCATAGATGTCTCTCTCTCTCTCTCTCTCTCTCTCTCTCTCTCTCTCTCTCTCTCTCTCCCTTTCTCTATAAAATCAATGAAAACATACCCTCGGTAAGGATTAAAAACAAATACATAGTCTCTTTATGGCTTGTTTCATATTTGGAAAACACATTCAATATCTCACAGGGCTGGCCGGAAGTTCTAATCTGCTCTTGTGGGTAAAGTCCTGGTAGGTAGTAAGCGTTTTCTCTTTCTCCCTTCCCGACTCTGAGTTGATTTCTCTCTCCTCTGTCTCTCCTACCTCATAGACTGAGTTTGGAACTCGCTCAGGCCACCTAGCTGCTCCTTATCCCTTTCTTTTCCAATCCTAGAAGCATAGGGGGGTTTAATAAATAAAGAAAGGAGGCCAGAGGGGCCTTTAGGAATGCAGGGTGGGGTGGTCTTGGAGCTACAGGAGAGATACTTTTCTCTGGGAGGAGGGAAGGTTGTAAGATCAAGGGTCTAGTGGGGAGGGAATTTGGAGGTTTCTACCTGGTGGCCTTTGTTTCTCTGTAGAGTTGAACTCTTGTTTTCTTTGTGTTCTGTTTTGTTTTGTTTTGTTGTTTGTATTGGCTGAGACTGTGGTGCCCTAAACACAGTAATAAAGATTTAGAACATATACTTTCAGGAATGGTAAAGGGATTGAACACAGACCGCTGAGGTTGGGTGTTTGCATGATGTCTTTGTATAGTTATTCTTTCAAATGTAACTTTCTTAAATGCAACATCTAAATTTAAAAGTCAAAACAGAGAAGTAACCTTTCCTGATTTAGTATATTATGACTAGGTTCAAATCTTGGAAATGATGATGTAATCCTTTTTAAACCATGATACAAATTGTACAGAATTTCTTTATTGCATTTAACGCACACAGCAGTCATTGTACATACCTTTAAAAAACATTGAAAAACAAAAACAAAAACAAACAACGAAAAAAAGAAACATTGATTTGTCTGATAAGATTTTGGTTTGATTACATTTTTCTCAGTGCTGGTCTTTTACAAGTGTTCTGTTGAGTGTTCTCTATACCTGACATTATATTTTTATACCAAATGAAATTATGTTTGTTTTCAATACAATTAGTTTGAACTAAAGAAAGTTCTTTATTTTACATTAATTCTTTGAAAATCTTATGAATAATATCTACTTTTCATAATAAATAAATTTTTACTATTCTCAACTTGTTGAAATTGTTAGCTATATTAAAATAAGATTTTTTGATTGATGACATTATATTTACCTCCAAGATTTCTTTGATTTATGACATTATGTAAACAATCAAATATACAGGAAAAATATCCCCTAGTAAATTTTTCTTTAAAAGTGTGATTGGGTCACTTTTCCAATGGTATTAAGCATAATCAATCAAATCCTGACATTTAATAAAAACATTTTTCTAATATTTTCCCATTCTTATGAACTCTTTCATTTGATCCAGAAGCTCAATGATTGTAACTTTAAGAAATTTATACAGTAAATTGAGGTTATGATTTTTAAACACTTCTAGTTAGTATAGATGATTTCAGACTTTGGTTTCTTGAATAAATTTGTTGTGTTCTAACCTTGCTATATAGCTAAGTATAATGTACAGAAAAGGACTTGTTTTGTGGCAGAATATCTAAGCCAAGGACACTGTTCTACCATCAACGTGAAATGCATATTTTTTATTGAAAGGTAAGTCCTTCATTTGAAAAGTTGAAATAGTGTAATACTTAAGACATGATTTCAGCTGCTTAGATTTAGAATACTAATATAAAAATATTCTCTGGGTTTAGAGCAAAATCTAACAAGATAGAATATAAATGGATAAATATTTTTATTCACTTTAAAACTTTGTATGAAACAGTCAAGTAAGGATTGATATCTGTGTTTGGTTTTGCTTTGCCACTTTTTGTTACTTTATTTATTTAAATTGTCTTCTTGCCAGTAGGAGAGGCTTTATAGATGGTGACACATTTTTAGTGATTGTGCAAGTAATGTTGATGTTTTCCTTTGATGCCTGTAATGCCTCAACTTGGCCTTGCTCCCTTGGATTCTAGTTTTTCCTTATTTGTCCCAAAGAAATAAATTTTAGGAGTCCAGAAATGACATCTCCCATCCCAAAGTTTTATTTCTGTCAATAGCACTATGGAAGACGATATTTCATGTAAATGTTAGTTCCATACCACATGTTCCAAGCTTACTTTAATAATTCATTTCTCCAGAGGTGAAACTATGAGAAGGAAGGGGCCTTTCGTTTTGTACACTGTTTACCTAGGTTGTGTTTGACTTTGTATAACTTTTATAAATTTTAATATTTTATATAGAGATATTTTTGTATTTATATAGTTTACATTCGACACTTGTTTGAATATTCTAGACGCAATTTTATCTCAATTTTTCTTGTACCTCTTAATAATGAGACCTGTGACAGAGACTTCTAATTGCCCCTAATATCTAATAGTCTCTCCTTCTGCAGTGATACAAGTTTTAGCTCAGTAAATGATTATCCAGCTTAAGATGACATTTCCTAGCCTCCTTGCAGTTAGGTTGGGCATATGCATAAGTTCTAGACAGTGGGATGAGCAGAGGTGCTAAGGTGTGCCCTTATAACAAAGAAGTGTGCACTCTCCCACTTCTCCCTGGCTGGTATGAAGTTGTGATGGCAGGTGATGGGGCAGCCATTTTGGACCATGAAATGGATGTCACATGCTGAGGATGACAGAGCAACAAAATAGGAGTCTATTTCTTTTCTTTTTTTGTAATCCTCGCCCAAGAACATTTTTCAATTTTTTGTTCAGATAGAGTGGGAGGAAGAGAGAAGGAGAGAGAGAGAGAAACATGGACATGAAAGGGACACATCGAGTGGCTGCCACCCGCATGACCCAACCAGGACCCAACCAGGGCCAGGGACAAACTGCAACCGAGGTACATGCCCTTAGCGGGAACCAAACCTGGGTCTCTCTGTACCACAGGCCGACGCTCTAACTGCTAAGCCACACAAGCCAGGGCAGAGTCTATTTCTTTATTAAAGCAATTCAAACAGTAACCTATCAAAAATAGGCCTATAAGATAAATCAGTATTTATTTAACTCTGTCCTAAAATCATCTTTTTGAGATTTCACATTTTACTTCTAAATTCTCATTGAGTTATGCAAATTATTAATGAATTGGCAAACTTTAATATATATTTTTTGTGCCTTTGTCTGGTCAAGCTGAATAGTCAATATTTTACATTTATTTTTTATTTTTTGTTAATGAATCTTCTCTAGCTCACCAGTGATTTCCCTGGATTATGCTAATACCACACTCTTTGTTTTGGTATTGGTATACTTTAGTTTTTTCTTTAGAGAAAGAACAATATATATATATTTTTAGCCATACTTAATGTTCTTTCTTCTGAAGATCAGAATTTTGTGTTTTTTAAATGTATATTGATAAGGATATTTTTCAGCTGCTTTCACGGAGGTCAGATATCAGTAGTTTAAATGACACAGAAGGCTTGTTTGTAAATATGTAAACTGTATGTAATCAACATGGCTTTGTTTTGCATTCTCTCTTGAAGCTCTGGTTATTTAATTTGTGATGCTATTGCCCAACAGTGTTCCAGGGGAGTGAGCAGCTCAGTTCCATCAGGTCATTCAGAGACTCTCGTTCCTTCTATCTGTTGCTCCATCATCCCCCAGGACCAATTAAATCTGAGTCTGTTGGAGAGAGAGTCAGGCATTTGTATTTTATGTAGTTTCTCCAGGTGATTCCACTGTGCAAAGAAGGTTGGGAAACCAATACACGGGACTGTCCTCGTTCCTAAGGTTGAAACTGGCTCACTAGGGCCCCTTTCACATTCCAGCCCCCGGGGGTCAGAGGCTGTGAGGAAATTCCACACATCACTTTCATGCTCATCTTTTAGGTCAGCACTTTATAACTTGGCTGAACCAGCTGCAAGGGAGACTGGGAAGTGTGTGGTGTAGTTGGGCAGCTGTGTGTACAGCTTGGGGAGTTCGATAGCACAACAAAGAATCGGAGAATTAATGTGGAGAAGCCAAATGTAGTCTCTGCCACATTGTGGGCCCCAATACACTAAAATCATTTATATTAATTCTTGGATTCCTTTACTGTAAGACTCTATTGTACTTAAAATATAATTTGGATTTTTTTTCTTAAAATAATATATTATTACTCACATAGAAATTCATCTAATATTTATCTATCTCTTCACATATGTCCATAAGAGCACCCTATAGTCCCCCTGCCCCCCACTGACTTTCACTACAGAAAGAATTTGGGGGTATTTGGAGATTTTGTATAACGTCTATTTTTCTGAAGTCTCCAAATAAAATCCCAGAATAATATTGAAACCTTCAATTAGTATGTATTAAGTGCTGCATATTCATGTATAGCTCACAACTCACAGCTACCTTCAAGTCTTACATCACTGTAACTCACACCTGAGGACGCGCAGGTCAGTTGCTAAGTGGGTGGGTGGGGATTCGGAGTAGATCCATTGTGCAGCTGTTCCAAGATTCAGCGAGTGATTTACTGGCCTGGGCATTTCTAGGTTGTGGGAGCAGTGTGATTAATTAGGACTAGGAAAACCAAGGCAGATGTTGGAACCCGGACACAGAACTTGACTCCGGATGTACACAGAAGCTAGAAGTCAGGAAGGAACAGTAGTTCATTTCAGGCAAACTGTCAAGAGCAAGCGAGCAACAGACGCTAGTGGTCAACCAAGACAGGTCAGAGGTGGCAAGTACTCAGGAACCAAAGATTACCCAGAAGTCAGGAGTTTCCCTCTCAGAAATAAGGGTGCACAATGAAGCCTTAAAAAATAGACAACCTTAGTTCTGTTGGTTATCTGTTAATGTACATCATTCTTGAGAGTTTTTCAGCTTGATTTAATTCTTCTGGAATCATTTCATATCTCTCTGTACTTAGTACTTCATAGCATATATGAACTCTTGGTTTCATGTGTTAAATATAGCTCATGTTTATCCTATACATGGTTAAATCATAAGATGTTTGAAGCAGGGGTTAATTTCACACTCTCTCTCTCTTTTGCTCTCTCTCTCTCCCCCTCTACTCTGCAAAATGTGTGTACTGCTCTGCATTCAGTGAATATTGTGTAGATTGCATTGGCAGAGCATTGATGTGATATAAACACAAGTAAAGTGAATCCATAATTGAAATTATTGTTATTCCTGGGATTCTGTTGACAGGCCTACTTCTTTTTATTTTTTTTTACTTAATAAACTTATTTAAATTTTTTTAAATTTATTGTTGACTATTATAGATTGTAAGAAAATTTGAGATTTTAGTCAATACTTGAATGGATTCTCAATTTTAAATATGCACATTGCTATAGTTGAAGATTTGGGTTAGATTCAACTTTAATGGCATTATGAAAATATAAGCAAACATTAATAGTAGTCAGCAAGGATATTTGAATAGATTTAAAAAAAAATCTTCACTCAAAAATATGTTTTCATTGATTTTTTTAAATTTTTTGCTCAAGCAGTAGTTTTTTTTTGTTTTTGTTTTTGTTTTTGTTTATATTTTGATTAGATAGAGTGGGAGGGAGAGAGAGAGAGAAACATCGATGTGAAAGGGACACATCGAGTGGTTGCCACCCACAGGACCCAACCAGGGCCGGGGACAAATCACAACCGAGGCATGTGCCCTTAGTGGAAACTGAACCCGGGTCTCTCCAGACCACAGGCCAACGCTCTAACTGTTGAGCCAAACCAGCCAGGGCTGTATTCACTGATTTTGAGAGACAGAGAGAGAGAGAGACAGAGAGAGAGAGACAGAGAGAGACACAGAGAGACAGAGAGACAGAGAGACAGAGAGGCAGAGAAACATTGATCAGTTGCCTCTCATACTTGCTCCAACCAGGGAACCAACTCAAAACCTAGGTATGTGCCCTGACTGGGAATTGAACCCACGACCTTTTGGTGTATAGAATGAAGCTCCAACCAACTGAGCCACCTGGCCAGGGTTTGAATAAATTTAAAAAAAAAGTCTGCTAACTAGATTGAAAGAGAAAAAC
The DNA here is from genome assembly GCF_014108415.1 of Molossus molossus. Lineage (NCBI taxonomy): Eukaryota > Metazoa > Chordata > Mammalia > Chiroptera > Molossidae > Molossus > Molossus molossus. Next base: position 25,133,204 of record NW_023425351.1, read on the forward strand.
ATATAGTTTTTCATACTGTATTATATATCTTCTCTACAAATATTTCTTTCCAGGCCTGTCAGGGTTCAAAGTTTTAACTCCTCTATGATATGTTAGAGTTTTCTTTAGTATTTAACACATGTCAAATAAAATTTTTAGTAATTTTAAAATAGAACATAACTAAACAAATTTGTCAAAAATTACTATAAATTGGAATCAGAGTGATTTTTAATTCATTTCCAAAACCAACTTATTTAATTTGCGAAGAGCCTTATTTTGAACACAGTGTAATTTATGAGTCGAGTCATGTAAAAATAACCTAGTATGGTAAGCATCACAATTTATCTTTTTCAATCATTGTTTTCAAAAACATAAAGTCCAGATATTTTGATCCTTAATGTTCCAGGGCATATTTGTTGAGCACTTCTTGTATGCCAATCACTGTTCTGTACTGAGAGGATGTATATATAAGCATTAAAATCCCTGCTTTCATGGAACTTCCACTCTAAACCAGGAGGTACAAGACAAAAGAGTAAAATGTGTGATATATTAGCTAGCCTAAACTGCCAGAAGAATGAATGAAGCAGAGACAGGGAATAAAAATCTGTGTATGCTTCGACATTTCATAGGATGAAAAGGCAGGAATTTACTCCTTTCTGTTACACTTCTTTCTCTAAGTCTCTAAAGTATGTGAAAATGATGTTTATTTATTTTTTTTACTCTTAACCTTAACAGGCAATACCAAAGAGGAAGCAGGTCTCTTGTCTAATTCTCCAGGATAATTATAATTAATAAATGAAATTAAACCTATATGAGCATTGCTAATAAAGTTAGTAGAACAGATCAGCAAGAGCATGGTGACCGAGATTTAAGCCTTTCACTAGTTAGTTCTTTAGCTGTCGTTTTTCAGTACATTGACTTTAGTAACAGGCCTATTTTTTTTGGAGGGGCCAGCTGAAAATCCACTGCCTCATTCTGTTACGTGTTTATACCGCTGAGGGCCTTGTCTTATAGAGTGTTTGCCAATACAGTTTCGGATCACAGCAGCTTTGTGTCCAGTGGGCCTTGCAGCTGGGTTTGTCCCCTTTGTTGGTGGCACCTGCTAAGACGCTTCTGCTGGAAATGGAGTGTCCTTTAGCCCCAGTGGACTGAGGCACCAGACAAGGCGGGTGAGGGTGAGGGGCTGGAGATCCCGAGTGTTCCGCAGCCTGTAAAGCCAGTTTAGTAACTGTTACCTTAGATGATCCCAGACGTGAGTTAGAAGCTAAGGTATGAAGCACTCTCCTAGGGGTCAGTTGTTTAAGGTCTTTCCCTGAGAGAGGACGGGAAGGGTAAGCAGTGTTCCTGGCACCCCCTCCCCTGTTCCTAGGTATCGTCTCTCTACGTCCCCACAGAAGTGACTCCCTTGAGAAGTGTGGGCAGCTGGAGGCAGCTCCTCTGTGGCCTGTGAAGTGTCTTTGGGAGCCGCTGCCAGACCGTGGGGGAGGGGGAAGGTCACTTCAGGACTGTGGAAAATATTCCCTTTCCCCTCAGCATCCTGAGGCCTTCCTGTTAATAGAGCCCAGGAGCTCAGATTCTGAAGTTTTGTTCAGGGTTGGTTAATTCTAGAAATGATATTTTTAAAGCAACCTTTTGGGGAGCTTCATTCTTTAGTTCACTGAATTTGTAGCACAAAGGAGAGGAAATAGATTTATTACTGTCGGCATTACCAACTTCAGAATAGAAATTGGTGAATAATTATGCTTATAGTAGACATTTAAAAAAGCCTAACTGAAGAGAAAGGATTTAGCTGCCTGTATTTTTTGATAAGGTTGCGCTCTTTCCTCTTCCGTTTCTCTTCAGAGCCCATTCCACCGCTACTACATCACACACGTTAAAGGAAGTGCAAACACAATTACCGCAGAGAGCTGAAATCTTTTCCACTCACTCCTTTGTGCTATTTGTGACTTGTCGGCCTGATTGTTTCAAAGTCAAGAAAAAAAAAGTTGGTATTCTTATCTGTTCTTTAGCAGTGGCACTGGTTTTGAGAATGTGGTGTGGGACAAAACCAGTCCTCACGCCAACAGCCATTGTGCTAAGCTACCCACAGGACCGTGTACAGAATACATGCAGTGAGCCTTAAAGGCAAGTGGGTCTGTCTAATGAAATCATGAAGATGCAGTGCCTAGGAGGGAAGTCAGATACAGAACTTCCCTTTAATCCTGTAACAAAATGTTCAGTGCCATCAGTAGCTTTACTTAGGGGCTTTGAGAGTCTCTGCTTCGCTCTGCTCAGGATCTTAGCACTCATCCAGCTCATCAGTCCCAAAGTCCCAGGAGGAGGCACCGAGCACTATGGGCTCATTAATCAAGAGCGCAGTGACTGCCGTGGGGTCATCACTGGGAAGCGAGGCTGGGTTGAGAAGTTGGTCTAAGATAACATCTGGACATTTCAGAAGGTCATGAAAGGAAATGGGGTCAAGGGTTAACACAGCTGAGTTCTCTGTGACACAGAGCCAAGGAAGCAGCTTTCGGGGATCTCTGCCACCTTTTACTCTTGAGAAATGTAGTTTGTTCCTGCTGCTCAGCCCCTTCCCATGCACTCTGGCTGGCCCTCCCCCGCACCCTTCACTTACAGGATTCTCTGGCAGAGACTTGCTCCCGGACTCCTGGGTAGGGTAGAGTAAGTAAAGGACTTTAAACTATGATAAGTCTGAGGGATGGGTAATCCCATAATAATAAAGATTAGGACCAATATTTGTAATAAGGAGAGGCAGATTTTAACTGCTTTTATTAAACTTATTTCCTGAGATGATTAGAATAATCACTGGCTTCAATTAGTTTATAGTTACTCCCTTAGTCCATTTTCCACCTTGGAAGTTTTATTAATGTTTTATGATTATTGTATAGTGTATAAGAATACTTACCAGACACAAGGACCTTCCTTAATACGTCAAGTCTGGTCTTACCTAGAGACTGAGCCTTTAGGAAAAGCTTGAAAACATTCCCAGTGACTTGTTTGAAGGCCAGCAGGTTCCCTTTGCTTCCACTGTGTGAACATTAAAAGGGTCTTCAGTTCACGTATGGGCCCAGGTGCACAGAGGTCAGGTGGGTTACTCCAAACAAAAGGAGCAGAGTCAGAGACTGAGCCTGAGCCTGCCTCCAGTCTTAACTTCCTATAATGCAAATTTCTATAGCTTGATTTATTTTAATTCCCAATACCTTAAATACTTCATCGCTTTGATTGTTTATACTGTAGATATAATTAGTTTAGAGATTCAGGAAGTACAAAAATATAAATAAGACAGAATAAATTATCTCCTTCATTTTGGGAAACCACAGAGCAAAGTGGTTTTGTTTATTAACTGAATGATGTTTGAGGAACCGTTGCTGAGAGTGAGGTTAAGATCTGCTGTTAGGAGTCATAGTCTCTAAATTTCATATAAAGCAGAATAAGGTCTAGATACAATTTACTCTTCAAACTGCCATATCAAACTGCAAAGAAAAATGAATACAAACCCCCAAAGGAGAGCCATTTCTATTCATATGGAGAAATGCTATAATGATCATCAGCCTTTCAATGACATGGGATTAATTATCCCAGCAAAAATAACAATACCCTTAATCTATTCTCACCCTTCTATGTCTCTGATGGGATCAGTTTACAATTAGAGGCTGACATTTTACTTGGCGTTCTCAGCCCCACCAACCTCCTACAGAGTTTGAGCTGGGCTGCCAGTTTGGGAAAATACGTGAAAAATACTTGGAGTTAGGAGTTCTCACACTAGTAGCTACAAAGTCATGTTTTCTTAATCAAGAGGTAATCCTACTTTTGACTTCAGAGTAAGAAATGTGAAATAAATGAGAGGAAAGTCATTCTCTTCTTCTGAGATTATGATGCAATTGATGTCATACATCAGGCTACTCAGAATCTTCTAGACTAGAGCCTAGGAGTTCAGGGCAGAGCCAGGTGGTGCAAGACTCCCTCTACCTGCTGACCCCGGGCCTAGACTATCTTGAAGCTATTTATTAATTATATTCTTATACTAAATTACTGAATGCAAAGAGATTCTCTTTCATCTGTCTCTCTAGTGACAATGAGTATTGTTTGAGTAGACTCTACTTTTGACAGGAATTGTTGAAAAGGCTGTCTCAGTCTTGGGTTTTGCTTTTGTAAAACAGTGATTAAAATGGTCAGACTAAAGGGTTGGTGTAGGAATAGTGGTGGGTGATCAAGGTGGCCTGGGGTCACCATGGGGGGATAGCCTTGAATGCCAGAAGAGGTCGCTTAGAATTATCAGTAGAAAGTAGAGAGCGAGGGGACATTGTTGAGCCAGGGAGTCACAGAATTGAGCCTTGATTCAGGAAGTGTCATCTGGCAGACTGGCTTTAGACAGGCGACAGATTGTAGGAGTCGCTCTGATGGGCACAAGCAGACTGGACGAGACCAACCCATTGAGACCAATAGATATTGGAAAGACTAAATCATTGGGGAATAAGATGATGGCCTCACTCTAGACCAACTTAATTAGAATCTCAGGATAAGGAAACATGGGGTTGGGGACTTAGGAATCAGTATTTTTAAAAAGCTCTCTACCTGATTCTAATGTTAGGTAGAGTTGAGAAATACAGGGACGTGAATACAATGGCATTAACATAAATATCAATCAAAGATTGAGAAAGTGTTTTCCCAGTATGCCCCTAAAAATTCAGTCAGTGTGGTGTAAGTTGTGTGCTTGCTTTCTTGCAAAGTGAGAGAGCTCTGAGATGACAAAGAAGAAAACAATGACTGAGAAGTGGAGTGCATTTATGGAGTAGTTAAAAAATCACCACGAGAAAGATAGACATTATGGAATTGGTCAAAATGACCAGGAGTTTGGCAGAGTGACCACAGTCATGGCCAGATCAGATTTATCTGCAGTTAAACGTGCTTAGGGATTTTCTGGTGCTCCCTTTTCGTACTTTAGTTCTCCAGATACACAAATCTCTGAAAAAAGAAATCTTTTTTTTTTTTTTTTAAGTACTTTGTGATGGGAGAGGTATAGTGACATTTGACTTCTGGTCCTTCCACTGCTTACTAAGAAAATGGGGAAAGTAACTGATGTATGTCAAGAAGCTCCCACATGATGGGAATTTATTATATTACATTATCATTAACCTACACACCAGTCCTGTGATATTGGGATTAACATCTCAATTTTATAGGACATGAAAGGAGGCTCAGAGGGGTTCACTGGTTTGTGAGAGAGCACACACCTACTTGCTCCCAAGGCTGTGCTGCTTCTCCCCGTGATGGCTCAGGATGGGGGAGAAACTGGAGATGAACTTTGAGTATTTTGTAAAAAGGAAAGATTAAAGATTAGCAGTGGTACTGTAATTATCAGTTATCATAGAGATAACCCAGATGGATAGCAGGTTCAAGGTTACATGAAGGTAAATGACAAAGGAAAAGTTCATGTGCTGAAGGAAGCAGAGTTCCATTACCTTCAAGAACAAAAAGAAGAGTCAGGCTGGAGACACAGGTAGATTCACATTCCTCTCTTCACTTCACACTTTTTTTTGAACCCACCTCCTGTTGTTCATTCCACCACGTCACCAAAAATGCCTTCATCAAAGTCACCGATGATAACATCCATGTTGCCAAATCCAGTGGTCAGTTTCTCAGGCCTTGTTTTACTTGACCTAAAAGGAGTGTTTGACCTTCTTCCTCACTTTCTTCCAGGGCACTACACTCTTCCGACCTTCCTGCTGCCTCTGTGCTCCTCCACGTCAGTGTCCCTTGCTGGTTGTTTTTCTCTATGATAAGTAGCTGTTGGAGCTACCTAGAATGTTTGCTGCAGGCTCGGGATTCATTGCTCTGACCCTTTCTCTTCTCTACCTACATTTATTCCCCTGGCGATCCTCCTGAACGTCAGCCTTGAATTTCTGCCTCTCCTCCTGGATGTCTGCTGGATGTCTCAAATTTAACGTGGCCAACACCAAACTCCTCACCACCTCCCCTTCCTCACATCCTGCTCTCTCACTGCCTGCCTCATCCTCCTGAGATCTTACTCATAGCAGTAAGTGACAACGTAATCTTTTCTCTCATCCCTCATCTAATACTGGCAGATCCTTTTAGTGCTGTTCTTAAAAAAATTCTAGACTCTAATGACTTTTCACCATCTCTGTCTACTACTGTTACCCGGATCCAGCAGCTTCCTACTTGGTTTCCTGCATCCCTATAAGTAGGAATTTATACCGTAGCTGGAGTGATTCTGGAAGAACATGTCGGGCCATTTCCCTTTTTTGCTCAAACCCTCCAAATACTTCTCATCTCCTTAGAGCAAAAGCCAAAGTTCTTCTAGTGGCCTGCGAGGCCTTATGGTTTCATTTTCTGCTATTTTTCCCACACTCTCTTTTAATCAGTCTTCTCTGCTGATCTTGCAATATGCCAAGCACACTCCTACCTCAGAGCCTTTGCACTGTTGTTCCCTTTGCTGGAGCACTGTCCTGCCAGATACCCTGACTAGCCAGCTCCTTTGCTTCCGTTAGGTCTCAGTGAGACCTTCCTTGACCACCATATTCCAAAATTGCAACTCTTCTCTTTTTAGTCCAACACTCCCCACTCAACTTTACTGCTTAATTTCTCCAAAGTACTTGCTGACGTACTAAACACCTTAATTTTTTTGTTTGTTTATGTCTGCTTCTCTCATTAGAAAGTGAGCTCGTTAGGAAAGGGAAGGGATTCTTGACCATCAGTTTATTGCTCTTTGCTCAACTCTTATGATGGTGCCTATCACGTAGCAGGTGCTCATAAATGTTTTGGAATGAATTGTTGTGAGTTATACTCAATATCATATTAAGGTATAGAAATAACTTTTTAAAAACTTTTGTTGAGAAAAATTATTTAAACGTTCACCCTATATTGGAAAGGTATTGAAGGTCTAGTAAGCTACACACTTGAGTCAGATCTAAAATGTTAAGAGTTTAACAAAGTAAATAATATTGATAATAAAATGAATGACAAGAAAGAATATCCTGATAAAATTAACTTATAAAACTGAAGAGTAAGTAAACATTGAAGAAGAAGCTGAAGAGAAATGAAATGAGCTAGGAGACTGCATTTATAAGATGTCATTCAGTGATTATCCAATAATACTTTTCAAAAGTAATGAGAAATGCTGGTAGTATAAAAGATATTGTTAAAGTTTTAATTTAACTTAGGTACGAAGAAGTCAACTAATTATTTTCCATGCATCTGAGCAAAGCAATAAGACAAGAGTGATTAGTGAGAAGTACTCTTGTTGTGGGAAAGGAAGTATGCTACTTTGGGAAATAAGGATGTTGTAGAAATTAATATTTTAAAGTCTTTAGATGATTCTCATAGGGGAGTGATGTGCTTTCCAAAGTTCTTTGTTGTGAGAAGCGAGATACGCAGGGTTACTTTCTAAGTGCCAGTTTGTGACTATGAGCATCTGTATACCAAGGGAGATTGGAAATGCAAGGAAGCCACTAAGGTTTAATGCAATGTCCTTAAAGGTTTTATTTTGTTTTTGTCTCTTCCCTCATGTGTAAAGACATAATTAAAGTTCATTGCTGTGAGAGGCTCAGGCGCCTTTGCTTTTCTCTGTAATAGCAATAGTTTGATTTCCGGTTACAGTAATTTCTGTAATAAAGTTCATTGGTGATCTCCACAGAACTTAGGCTATTGCTATCATATATGAAGGAAGAAAAAAAGTGTCACTTCAATTTCTTTCTCTCTGTAGATTAGGCAGGTCTTTTGTATTGAAAATATGAATAAAACCTCATCTGAATCGCACTGCTGCTGTAGCTACCGTGAAATCGCCTCCCAAAGCTTTCAGACTCTTTGCCCACATTCTGTATTTACTTGCATTTACTGCTTTATGCTCTCTTTGAACCTTCTCGCCCTGGCTTCTTGACCCCTGTCTTTCAAAGAAAGACTCCTGATGTTTTCCAGTTAACCATTTCTCGTAACTTTGTCCCAGTTTTGATCTCCCTTTGCTTCCCTGTGGCATTTGACATTGCTCAGCAGTGTTACTGTTTTGATTTTGTAGAGTGTTTCTTTTGGGTTCATGCTGAAACTCTGTAATTATTCTCTTAGCTTCTCATTCCCTTTTTAACACAATTTTTAGTTTTTTTCACTAAGCTTAGCAACTCCTCATGGCTTTTTTATTTACCCGCCCTCCCCTCCCCCCTTTTTACAATTACCTTTACATAAATACAATTTAATTCAAATATATTGCTCCAGTTCAGATCTTGAGTCCTAAGGTTATGTCTTGTACATACAGGACATTCCACTGTGTCTCACTTTCACCTCTAACTCATCATTTTCCCTGAACTCATCATTTTCCCTGAGAAGAGACTCATCCTCTCTCACCCTACCTCCTTTCTGTAATTGGCATTCTCCAGTCTCCCTGGACCGGAAGGCTCCATGTCATCTTTGTCTCCTTACCTTTCATCCCTGTCTAACCAGTCTCAATGACCTAACGATTCCCCTTTCTAAATGTCTCCAGACATTTCTAAATATCCCCAGGCCTCTACTGCTTGCTCTATGAATTCAACTCCCTTTCTTGGGGGAGGCATAACGGTGAGAGAGCAGGCAGTGGTATCCATCCAGCCAACATTCCAAGACTCATCTTCCTAAAATAGTCTTTCACCTTTTTATTTCTTTTGTTATAGACCTCAGCTCCTTAAATCTCACACATCCTAATTTCTCCACTTGACATTTTAAAGCCTCTTTAAAAAGGTCTTTACCACATTTGTCCAAACTTTCTTACTTTAGCTGCCCCTAAGAATCCATCCTGTGTGGTTGGTTTGATTCTCAAGTAACCCAAATAATCATATTGCTGACCTACCTTTCTGCCTCTGCTTATGCTCTTCCTTCTGCTGGGATGACTTTTCTTCTCTTTTTGAGTATCTATACCCTGCATGCCTTTCAAGACCCAATTTAAATACACCTTTTTTGGTAATGACATCCTCTCCAAATTCATCCCATACCACTCGTACTTTCTATCACCTCCTGTATGTTAATTATCCATAACACAAATTTCATCATGTCAGTATTCCTTGCCTTGCATTGCCATTTATATAGTTTTTCTAATAATTATTTGCATGGACATCACAGTTTATAAAGCATTATCATATTTGTAACTGATAATAAAGCAAGTCAGACATTTTATAATTGAGAAGAATAATATTAGAAAGAGCCCTGAAATATAATGAACATAATAGTCTGAGGAATGGGGTAGTCCCAGAGATGTGGAGGTGGGGTACAGACTGACAATTCCCAGAAGAGGGGTTGGTGGGGGAGAGATAAACCACAGAACTTTTATGCATGTGTGCATGAACAATGGACATGAACAACAAAGCTGGGGACAGGGCAGGGAGGGTGGGGGCTGGGGGAATCAGTGGGGGAAAAAGGAGAAACATCTGTAACAAAAATAAATTAATTAATTTAAAAAAAGAAGAAAGAGCCCCGAGACACATGGGTAGTGAGAGTTAAATGGAAGCAGGACCTAAGTATTGGCACCAAGTGCAGTACTTTTTCAATTGTTCCAACTTCCAAGGTGCTTCCACTTATTGTACAATTTTACACATTTTTAAAACTATTTTTATAGAACCTGGCACATGTGTGTTACATAGTAGGTGTTAAGTTTCTTGTTGGCTGATAGTAATATATGCTATAAGTAGTCAAGGCAGTGTTTTCTGAATTACAAAATTATACTCACGTTTACCTTTCTGCACTTACATTGAAAATTGGAGAAAGACAAATTATTGCCAAAAATTGCTTTGATGTGCTCTGATAAACAGCTTTCTTAAAATAAATGATAGGAACCTTGTGTTTGAAAGCTGTTCTCTCTGTGTTGCTTTTGTGGTTCTACTGTGGGTTAAACTGATGAAATACAGTTTTGCTAGTATCTTGTTTAAGAAGAAACAGCATGATTGATAGATTAAAAAAGGAAAAAAAAAAAAACAGAAAAAAGAAAAACTCTAGAGTTTTTAAAGCATTCTAATAAATTTGACTTTTTTTTTTTAATCCTCACCTGAGGACATTTTTTTGCATTTATCTTTAGATAGAGCAGGAGGGAGAGAGGGAGGAAGAGAGAGAGAAACATCGATGTGAGAGAGACACATCTACTGGTTTTAACCCAAACAGTTTCAACTGGGGCCAGGGACAAACTGCAACCAAGGCATGTGCCCTTAGTGGGAACTGAACCCGGGTCTCTCTGGTCTGTAGGCCAACGCTCCAAACACTGAGCCAAACCAACCAGGGCCTAATAAATTTGATTTTAAAAGTCTAAATTCATGAGCATTTCATGTCATATTCTAAAAATACATTTGAGTGGATATATAGTATCTTGTTCTATATATAAACATCTAAAATCAGTATTTTAATACATATTACATTTTGTAACAAGCCATGAAATCAGTTAGCTAATATTCTACTGAGAAATATTCTACTTTACTAAGTTTTGGAGTTAATTTTTTATATAAGGATTAGCAAAAGGATGAATGAATGGGAGTTTGTGTTGTTGTTGTTTTTTGGGGGGTTGTAGATTAAAATGGTATGGTTAGCCAAGTATGAAGGTGAGAAATGTTCCTATCATTAATCATGCAAATTCTGAGAATTTGTTTGGGTTTAATTGTACAAAACCAATGCAAAAAAGTTCCTTAACCTTTACTGCAGTGAATAATTGTGCCAGGTCTTCTCACCTTGAGATAATATAATGATGTCATTTATTTATTTATTTTTTAAATATGTTTTTATTGATTTTTTTTTTTTTAGAGAGAGAAAGAGAGGAACATTCATGTAAGAAACATCTATCAGCTGCCTCCTGCACGCCCCCTGCTGGGTATCGAGCCCACAATCCAGACATGTGCCCTGACCAAGAATCAAACCAGGACCTCTCAGTCCATTGAGCTTAATGATGTCATTTAAAAAAGGATTGTGTTTCAAATCTATTTATTGCATAGGTCTCTTTCAATTTTGCACTCTTATTCTGTAAGGAGGTAAATAATTGGATATTAAATTAGTCATAAAAATTGGTACAAAAATGGAGCGTTTTTGTGCTCACATTTGATCTCTGTTGTATCCTGCCTGCAGTATCAGAACTAGCTCCTGATTCTTTCCTGCTCTGTTTCTCCTACACTCCACTGGGACCTTGACACCACTTTTTGATCTCTCTGAACTGGTTTTTGCTTTTATTCTTTCAATTCTTGCTGCACTGCTAAGAAATTAAATTTCCTAATGAATGTGTGGGTATGGCTTTTACTTTTATGCCATCAGATTATGTGACACCATCAAACATGTGTAATAGCTCACCATGACCTAGTGAAAGCCAGAGGTATCAAGGTTCACCGAGGTGTCAAGGTTCACCAAGGTGCCAGACATGTGCGTGATGAAGGGATGAAACCATTTAGTGATGGGCTGTCCAGTCACCCTAGTGGATACCACATGTAGCAGAGATGCGGTGTTAGGCTGAGCTCTTCTAAAATTTCTAACCCTCAAAATCATGAGCAAAATAAATGGTTGATCTCAGCCACTATGTTTTGGCATACTTAGTTATGTAGCAATAGATAACTGAAACATAACATACAGAAACTCATAAATCACCAACAAATTTCACAAATTGAACACAGCTGTGCAACTGGCACCAGCATCAAGAAACAGAATATTGCCAGCCCCTTGGAAGCTGTTTTCATCCCCTTCCAGTACCGGCCTTCTCCATGAGTAACAGCTGCTCTGACATCCAGCACCTCAGAAGAGTTCTGTGTGGTTTTGATATTTATGTAAATGAAATATATCCATTATATACTCTTTTGTGTCTGGTATCTTTCACTTATTATAGTTGTGCAATTTATCTATAGTTGTAATTCATACCTTCTCATTGCTGTATAGTATCCCATTCTATGAATGTATCACAATACATCCATTCTACTATTGATGAACACTGGGTGGTTTCCCATTGTTGACTGTTATGAATAGTCTTCTATTAGCAGTCTTAGATGTGTCTTTGGTAATGTATGTACACCTTCCTATTGGGTGGTTTTTTAATTTTTTCATGATTGTTTTGTACTTATTAGTTTAAACTCTGTATGTAGTCCATATACCTTTTTAGAGTATAGTGACTAGGTTTTACATTTTTTTCTTTCTCATTATGATGCCTTGAAAGCAGAGTTCAAGTTTAGGGTTGTTATTCAGGAAATATATGTTGATTGGTCTTTTAGAACTTTTAAAGCTCAAATTCTTGGCTTCTCCAAAAAAGTTCTAAATTAATCATAGAGTTTACACTCCAGTCTTTAAGTGAAAAACATAGGAAATATTCTTTTAATTAGCTATTTCAGTTGAATTAATAACAGCTTATTGGAAAATGTTTTATTTGCCCAGAGCTATTGTTTGTTGTTTGCAAATAGCGTGAGAAAGAAAATCGCTTTGTTTCTTATGATGATAAAAGAAAGGGTACTAATGAACAGCTAAGGTTTCTGTGTACTATTAGCATACCTAAGGGTTTTAAGCTTCAGTGAATCACTTGTTAGGAAGCACTAATACATTATATTGTTGTGTGTAACTTCAAATAGTATTAGAATACATATGCTCTGTTTTGATGTGTTATGTGTTTAGAGCTGTATCATAACATTTACTGTAATACAAATTAATGGGTACTAAAATTATAATATTGTTTTCCTCACATCTAATCAACTCCAGAAATTTTCTTGTTCATTGCTGTAACATTTGGACTATGTACTTAAAATATTGCAATGATAAAACTATTTCAAATGAGCTAGGCCTGATTATTTTCAACCCTAGCACATTTACTTAAATTCCATATGGAAGAGTTTAACTTTGATATGCCAGATTTTTTTTTTCTTTTTTGGTAAAATGTAGCTTTTGGACAAAAAAAGTGAGTGGCATAGATATTCAAATTAATGTCAGATGGTTTTAGAGTTTGCATGGTTGCTAACTTTGAAGAAGCTGGATATATAAAAAGGCTAAAGAATCTTTTACCTACCAAGCTTAAAATATACATGTTTACAAACAAATCCATGCATTGTATATCTTGGTTTATTCTTGTTCTTTTCATTGCTAGTATGTTTTCATGCACCTTCCCATTTGTTATTTTATTCAGCAAAGTTTTTTTGAATGTCTTCTGTGGGGCAAATAATACACTAGGTCCTTCCATTTTCATAGACATGGCTCTGCCCTACAGTAGCTCACAGTCCGCTGGAGATACCAGAGAGGTAGACTGATATTTGCAGTACGACATCTAATACATACATAAGCAGAGTAGTGTCAGAGCAGCTCCTTCGGCCTGGGAGAGTGTGGGGAATTTTAGAGAGCAGATAAACTTGGGACTGAGACTTGAAGGATGTAGAGGAATTTGAAGAAAGAAGTGGAGGGAAAGATGCATGCAAAGGGAGGAGAGTAATACAAAGCTGAGCTGTGAAAGGCTTGGCATGTTCAGGAAACAGTGGTAAGTTCCACTTGCTTAGAGCTCAAAGCACAGGGGAGTGAAGAGGAGAGGAGAAGAGTGGGAATGAGGTTAGTTACTGTTCCCACTGCCAGAAAGCAAGCCTTCCCCAGGTGTCTTTCCTCCTTTTAACTTGGAGCATTGTAGTCATCTGGGAGCTGGGAACCCTTTCTGGAATTGGCAGGAATTGAAGGAAAGGTAAGCATTTGATCAGCAAAGAGAATAGGATTGGGCGTTCCAACAAATACACAAATGAACAAAAGAATATGAAGAAAGGGAGGAATATTCTCAGAACAATAAGTAGATCAGTTGGGCATTTCTAAAATAGAGACGCTACAGATTAAATGAGCTCCCATTGGAGGGAAACCTCCCTGGGGTACTGTGAACACTGGCCATGGCTTTCTTTAGTTGTATCTATTCACTGACTTGGGTGAAATCACAGAGGGCAGCCGGGCAGCCTAGATGCTGATGTGGTTGATAACAGACGCAGGCAGCAAAAATAATTTTTGATAGGAAGATAGAACGTCCTGAAGATGAGAAAGTAAAATTTAAAGACATAAGTGCAACGTTCTAAAATTTTACAATTATTGGGGAAAAGATGTTAGGTGTTTTAAACAATTGCGGTAAAAGAAGGGAACGGTATTATGAGACAGGTAAGAAAGCAAATGTGCTATCAGGAAGACCTGGGTAAAGCAGGAAGAAAGGGCCTCTCTATCCTTCATCAAGGCATTTTGTTTGGTCTGGATGCCATATATTAAGAAATCGTTGCAGAGAAGAGAGTGGCCAGGGAAGGTGACCAGGGCAGTGAAGGGTCTGGGGACAACATTGCAGATAATGAAACCGGCTATAAACCCTCTAGTTGAATGAAAGAGCTGAGACAGTTGTTGAAAGCAAGAATTGTCTACAGGGAAGACAGCAACTACTCCATAAAGTCCAGGACGTAGATTTAGTTCTAAGGTGAGACGAGCTTTCTAATGGTTTTCAGTGTGAATAGGGAAGTAAACAGTGTTGGAATAAATGCAGCACCTCTAAGATAATGAGTTCCCCGCGGGCGAGGCATGCTCCAGCTGAAAATGAGTGCCAACCTGTCAGCAATGCTGGGAATTGTGGGAGCCTTGCCTGATGATTGTGAGCGCCACTGGAAGATGTCTGAGAGCATAAAATATGACACTCTCGATATCCTTGAGATGTGTGGGAACCAGGTGGCCTCCGCTGAGTGCATTTAGGAGCCCTGAAGCCGGCGAACCCTGGGCATAAGGTAGGGCTGTGTGCTGAGAAGTTTTGTCTGAGGTTCGACGGGTGGGACACGACATAGTTGCTGAATTGAGATGCAGTCAGTAATAATCCCAGGCACTAGGAAATGAATGCCTCTCAGTGCCCGGTTCTCAGCTGGGCACCTCACGTGTGCTCTCTGACTTAATCATCGCAACAAACGTGGGTGGCGAGGTTTTTTATTCACCTTCCTTTTACCAGTGAAAAATCGGAGTTGAACAAATTGAGACCAGCTCTGACATCTACCAGCTGTGTCACTTTGAGAGAGTGATGTGATGTCTCCGTGCCTCAGTTCCAGCGTCTGGAAGTGTGATGTGGTGAAGGTTAAGCGTGTCTGGTACAGAGCAGATGCTTAGTGAAATTCTGCTGTTGTACTTTAATTTTTACTGTGTCCCAAAACTCATGCTTTTTTCACTATGACATTTTCATTTTCCCTCAGGTAGCAAAGGATGGAAGTGAATACGATAGTTAGCAAATTAAATATTGACAGGTATTATTATCCTCATTCTTTAGAGGCAAAATATTAGAAATACATGCATTCCATTTAGGAGTTTGGTAGGGAGTTGATGATCACATGAGTGGACTTAACATTTTTTTTTTAAATTTTTTATCCTTACCCGAGGACTTTTTTTTTGCATTTATCTTCAGATAGAGTGGGAGGGATAGAGGGAGGAAGAGAGAGAGAGAAACATCAATGTGAGAGAGACACATCAAGTGGTTGCCACCCACACAATCCCAACCGGGGCCGGGGACAAACTGCAACCGAGGTACGTGCCCTTAGCGAGAACCAAACCCAGGTCTATCTGGTCTGCAGGCCGATGCTCTAACCACTGAGAAAACCATCCAGGGCTGGACTTAACATTTTTATGCATAAGAAAAGCTTACAGAATTTTTTCTGTATATTTTTTTCTCATGCCTACAACCTCGCAAAACCTATCTAAAATGCTACCTACTTTATAAACTTTTTCTGGACTATAAAATGGAATGGCAGTATGTCTTTCTTTAAATTTCTATGGAATGTTCTTATTTGCTTAATTCTGGCCATAAATAATAGTTACTTGTGTACTTGTAACATCCTCTCCAAAGGACCTAAAGCTTATTTTGGGCCTGGCCCTTGTCATCTTCTCTGTGGTATTTCTTGGAATACCTCGGTTTCAGTGTACAGATACTCAAGTTGAATTGAGCCTCATTGTTAAGCTTTACTTTTTATTCCTTTTTACCTGATTCCTTTAAGTAATATTGAAAGGCGTCTTCAGAACATTTACTTTATATAGTCTATAGTGGTCTTTTAAACAAACCAGATATACTAATTCTGAAAGTTTTATGTTTGTGTTCTTCAAAACAAATATCACTTTAATAAAAACAGTTTCTGAATCTTTGTTTGGTATCCACATACTGACAACTGTGAGTCAGTGGTGAAGGGAACAGACTTCGTGTCCCTCTTACCTGACCCCGGAGGACTTGCACGAAAGAAGATCGAATGCTTGCTTTAACTGACCCAACGCTGCGGACATGTGGGTGCAGACAGACTCTCCCCTGGACTGCCCAGACAGGCTGGCTCAGTGATGCTCAGTGTACAAGTGCTTTGCAAAGTCTGTCATCTCTCCATCCTCGCTGTCACTTAGTTTGTTTTCTAAAATTCTCATACCCGAGGACAGTATTCTCATACTGTCCTAATTTGAGGTTCCCGCCTACATTCTTGACTCAAATAAGTCCCCGTCCTCCATGACAGTAACTTTCTGTACAGAGAGGCGACCCCGTGTTCATTCACCTGGAACGGCCACAGGAGTTCCAAGCAGTTAGGCTGGCCTGGAGTGCCTTCCCAGGTCACCCCCAAGGCATTTCCAGTAGCAGCCTTCTTCTGCCCCCTCCCTTCTGCCAGACCCCTTAGGCTGTATGCTCCAGAAATACAAATTAGGTTTTTCATTTGTTTCCTCCTCGATTATCCATTGAATAGTATTATATGCCTTGTAAGTGGTTATTACGGACATGGGCTCTGGATCCATCTGGTCCAGATCGAAGCTTTGTGACTACAGAAGAGGTTCTTAATTAACCTTTCACGTCTGTAAGACAGGGATGGTATGTGCACCCACATCACAGATTGTTGTGAATATTGAGTTAATACAGGCCAAGAACTTGGCACAGTGCCTGGCACATTCTAGGTACACATCAGTTCGCTCTGCTCAGCCTGTGCTGGGAATTCCTATCATCAGGCCTTTGCTCCTGCTCTTCTCTCTGTCTCAGGTGCTCTTCTCTGTCAACTAAAGAATCTCTAGCCATTCTTTAGAACCCTCCTAAGGTACCAGCTTCTTATAAAGCCTTTCCATGGTGCCCTTTCCATCCTCAGAAAGACCTACTCACTCCATCTTCTGTTCTGCATTTGAACCTTGGAAATAAAGTTATATGCAATGCATTTTAATGCAAACATTTTTATACACATCAGTGTCCCCTACTGGATCGTGTAGACTCATGAGACCAAAAACTATGATTTATTCATCACTGATTCCTTAGAAACTAGGTCAGTGCCTGCCACATAGTATTTCACAAATAACTGTGGAACTGTATGTTTTGAATTAAACAGCAAAGCATTTTATGACATAAAGTGGAGGTGGTGGTATTGAATTTCAAGATATTGGACTCTAATCTAGAGCACTTTTGCACCATGTCATGCTGATAGGTGAGCATAGCTGTGTGGCTGTGTGTAGTTTGATTAGTATATGCCTGATGAAATAAAACGATGACTGCAAGTTGTCCCTATAGTTAACCACTTCTGGTAGTTTATAAGAAATTAATGTCTCCGCCTTCCTAGGTAGAAATGGAAGCCGGCAGTTGTACTGGTTCACTGCCAGCGATGTATTGCTGGTCGCCTGGAAGACTCCACGTCACTGGCTCAAGCTGTGCTTGAGTGAACAGGAGCTCAAACCCTTGATGATGGGAAGTACAGCTGAGGACTCTTTCAAGTGCACAGGCTGATCATGCTGAATGCTTTTCTGGGTCATGTTCATTTCATAAAAACAAGCAATTCCCAGCCTTCCCGGGAGAGGAAATGCTGAAGGTCCCCAGCTGCAGTGTGGGGTGAAGGGAAACCAAGGACTGGGAGTGGGAGGGGCCCACCGCCTGTCCTCTCCTTGGCGAGTAACCGGCAGGCACCGAGCCCAGTCACACAGGTCCCCGCACGGCAGCTTTCAAGCTAAATTTGTGCTGCTGCTTGAATGGAGAGTTTTTTTTTTTTTCCTTTTGTAGCGACCACATTGTACCAGTGACCAGAGCAACATGACAGAAGCAGAAAAAACACACCAAGTCCTTGCCAGTTGCTAGGCAGAGAAAATGCTTTTTTATGGTTGAAGTATGCTTCCCATGTTGATTTCCTAATCATGACTCGTTTTCAAAGCCAAATACAATAGCTCCATGAACACTCATCAGCATTTGGTCTGCTTTGCTGCCAAGCTAATTAACAGATCCTGATTTAGAGGGAGGAGAATAAAGGGGATGCTTTCGGTAAAGCAGTAGGTTCGTGGGAAATGTGATTTTCCTCTACTTAAGGATGATTATGTCTAGAGTTTTGACAATGTCCCAGATACAAATTCTATTGGCCATGTGTGTTTTAATTTTAACAATGCCGTCTTTAGGTTATACTTAATGTTGATGCCAAGTTATCTTTCAAAAAGGTTGATGAACTATTGAAAAGGTTCATCCCTTTGGATTCTTTGGAGATTAGAGCAGGTTACCTGTGTGATGATTTACACATATAAATGCTGAGGAGGCTTCATTTTTCCTCATTGTCAGAGATGGGAATCCAACTCCTTGCTCCAGAACACAGACGCTGTCCCTGTTGGGCAGCATATCCTCTGAATCCTGAAATCAGAGGCAGGGAATCCAAAGGAAGACCGTTGAGTGTAGGAGGCTGAAAAGGACGCAGGAAGGGGACTCTTCCCTGGATGGCCAAACACGTTGGAAAGGGACAAGAGCAGGTGGCTCGAGAGTGATGCCAGGGCAGGGCATGGGGCATGGCTGGTCCTGGGGTCAGCCATTTACCTGTGGGTGGGGGAGCTGCTGCATCCAGGCAAGCCTCCAACGGCACCCAGCAGAGACGTTCCAAGTGATGTCTCTTTAACTCTGTTATTAGGACGGTGCGGTTTTTAGCTGAGAACACAGCTCTGCGTGGGGCTTTCAGGAAGCTGTGAGACTAGGAAGACACACGGGGTGGTGGAAGGAGCTCAGGCCAGCTGTCGCTTGGGAGAGGGAAGTTCAAGGTTAATTTCACTTGGTTGGCAAAAGAGTATTGAGAGAAAAGTTCATTTTCATAATGTTTCTTTTGGCTGGAGGCAGGGGAAATGGGGAAAAGATTAACATACTTTTCTAGGATCTCTTCTGGGCTAATCAGGTTATACTAATGAAAATGATCAGTGTGCAAGGCACAGGACTAAGTGAACTGTGAATGTGAACTCTTCGTTCTCACAATCACCCCATGAGGCAGAAACCCAGACTCTTTCCTTCTTACCGATGGGAAATGAGGGTACAGACAGATGAAGCAATTGCCCAGACTCACCCAGCTAGTAAGTGGCAGAGCTGGGATCTGAACCAAAGAAGTCTTGTGATAGTCGCTGCTCTGAGCCAGCGCACCTACCGCACTGCCTGGGCCTTCAGGGGGGTGTAGCTATCACAGCTGGACCGGGCTCTGAGCTCTGTCAGAAAGTGGGCGCCGAACACTTCCATGGGGCAGTTTTCTCACCGGGGTTAAGTCATTGATTTACGCCTGTATCACTTCTGTCATTCTGCAGGGCTTTGACTTTGTTTCCCTGGCACCAGCAGGTGCCAGAGACCTTATGAATTTGTGGGACACAGTGCCTGCACCCTAGGGCTGAGAGTGACAGGAAGGTGCGGAGTGACCTACGAGGCCCTTTTCAGCTCTTGTCAGAGGAACAGAGATAGTGTCTCATGTCAGAGTTTCGAAATGAAATCCTCCATTTTCATTTGCTTTCTTTTATCCTCAATAGTCCCATCTTTCTAGAACTATGTGAGGCCCGTCAACTCTCCCTAATACTTAAGCCAGCGAGGCATTTGGTACCAATGCTACACAGATGCATTCAGAGCCAATGCCTGCATCTTACAGCTTGAATCTTTTTCTTTGTACTGTCTGGGCACCTTGAGCACGTTTATTATTACTCTCCAACTCGCTGTACTCTTGCAGGGGCTTGGGGTACGTATGTGGGGAGAGCTATGTGCATTGGGGTGCAAAGTTTCAGTTACCAAATATGTCCAGAGTGAAGTCACAGCCTGGCCCTGAAAGGCGTCTATAATTCCTCTGCAGGCACATTTTCAGGCTCATTTCCATCCCTCACCCCCCATCGCCACCCCCATGCTTCCATCACTTGCACTGGACTGATCACCTGTCCTCAGACAGACCTGGTGGCTGTGCGTCTGGGTCTGCTCAGGTGGTTCCCTTTGCTGGGCATGCCCTTTGCCCGCATTCTCCTGCCTGTGGGAGCCTTGCTGTGAAGCTCAACCTGCACCTTTTCTCAGCAGCTGCTCGGATCCGCCTGCCGCATTTCAGAGTGTCCCGGCCCCCCAATTCGAACCCGCTTTCCTCCCCACCCTGGTGTGGAACCAGGACCAGGTTTAGGATTGCAGCTGATACTCCGGGCAGCCTGATGTCACTATTTCCGTTTCGCAGATGAAGAAACTGAAGCTCGTGGAGATGATGGAGTGCAGCTGGGATCTGAAGCCAGATTTCGCCACTGACAATTCGTGTTCTCCCGCCTACTGCCCCTAGGTCTCCTGAGCCCGGTCGCATGCCTGGCACAGGGCATTCATTACTCCAGTGTGTCCTCACCCTGCCCTCCCCAGAGAGCGCCCTTGTTCACAGAGAGCGAGCCATGCCCTGGGGTCACGCTGCTGAGTGGTAGGGCCCATGAGAAGCACAGGTCTCCCCAACTCTTCTCTTTCTAGTCTACCGTGCCATCTCCTGACTGCCCAGAATGTGCAGAGGAGACCCTTCCTGTCTGGTGTGCCGGGGTGCTGCGCGCTGTCTACCCTTCATCCTCCAGACCCCCGTCCTAGCTTGTGCCTGAGTTAATGGTCTCTTACTTCATTAACTTCTCCTTTTGTGAGAGAGTTAGAAACTCAGAAGCTCCCAGAAGCTAGGCAGATTATGTATACTTGACAAGTGGGTGGTGGTAACCAGCCAGCTGGAGGGAGCCTGTGTCCCACCCAAGGGGACAGTGATACTACTCAGCTCCTGCCAAATGCTGCTAAGAGGCAGCATAGCCCAGTTCCCCCCCGAGCTCCCGCGTTTTTAGGCTAAGCTGAAATTCTGGATTTTTATCTGAGTTTTCCAAATTTTTTAAATGCAGAGCAAGCAAACCAGTCATGCACATGGACCATATTTCTAGGCTAATGTTCTGTGATCTCTGTCTGGGGACCTGGATACCTACTGCGCTCTGCTCACTCATGTGATCAGCCTGCCTCACAGTCTTCTGGATTTGTGGTCTTCGGTTTGGGAAAAGGAGAGTACAATGAATAAGTGAGATATGGCTATGGAAAGAGATAAAGACAATTAATAGCTGATGAAAAAGATCCATGCTATAATGAGTGGAGTCGGCCTAAATTTACATTTACATACAAGTGACATTCTAACTTAGTGACTAGAAAGAATATTAAGATTTTCTTGAAATTGTTATTCCAAGCCAAATTAGTTATCTCTCTACCTAAATTTTGCTTAATAGTGGTCTTTAAATATATTTTAAAAACTTCTAAATCTTAACTATTTTAAGAATTAAAAAGTTTCAGATCTGGTTAAATTAAATATTTACACTACTAAAGAGTAATAATATTTTATTTTCTCAACATATAACTACTTGAATGCTGGTGTTTTTATTACTTCGCCATTCTGGGTACATTACTACAGTTTGATAAGTGAACTGTTCAACCTAATTAGCACAGAGCATACTCATATATTAGCAATGTATCAATATTGTTGCTCTATACTTTGTGCAAAACTATTGGTGATTTGCCATTTTAAGTAGAAAACTTATGACTTTCCCACAGCAATTTAAAATTGTCTCATTATTAAGTGAAAATAGCTTATCTGTCATTCTTTAATTGCTTAATGTAATATTGATAAATTCCACTTACTGAAGATGCAAAATTATTATCCCTAAGCCTGTGGAAGTGTACCTAAATAGGCGTTTCAAGAAACCTATGCAGGGACATGCTTTAAAAAATGTCACATTCCATAGACATTTGTCTTCATATTTCTCTAAATATGTAACTCCCATATCTCAAATGTAGGCATGTTAACAAAATGAATATTTTCTCTCACATGAACCAATAATTTCCGGGTTTCAAAGCCTCCTAAGCTGCTCATCTGTAAACATATGAGCCCTTGCAATGGACCTTGGAGAGTCCTAGAGTTGCTGGGTAGAGATGGTGCTATTTACGCGTGGATCAGTGGTTCTCAAGCCTGGCTGTACATTAGGTTCACCTGGGAAGTTTTAAAAGTACATCTAGTTCATCCTCTAAAGGCTCTGATGTACACGGCTTGGGGTAAGGCCTGGACATTGTTTTCTTCTGTTTTAAAGTGTTCCTCAGGGGGTTGTAATGTGTTCAGGGATAAGAGCCATCCTTGGCCTTTCAGGAGAATTCCAGGCATAATTGATATGGTGTCACTGAGTCACTTTACTCGAGGTCCCCAGCAGCCTACCTAAATCTTGCTACTGGGGCTGTGAGTCATGATGCCTTGGCTTAAGAATAAAGTCCTTTAAGAGGTTACAACACTACACACTAATGTGATGGAATAGCCTCATTTGTGTGGCTGTGCCTTCCTTAATAATAAGTATATTTATGGGTTTACTGGGCGGTGTGCTTGATTGATATTCAAACTATATTTAATTCTCCAACAACTCTACGAAGTAATTGTATAAGGAGAAAGCAAGAGCAGAGAGAACTAGTCAATAGTAGGATTTAAACCAAAAGAGTCTTACTCCAGAATTCACATGGTTAACCTTCATACCAAGGCATTCAAATAAAACACTTACAGAGTGAGGCAGGGAACAAAAGTGAGCAAAGCTGCTCAGAAGCAAACATTGGGGGGGGTGGGATCTGGGGCACACAGAGGGGCAGCACTACTCAGCTCTAGTCAGTTTCTGCCAGGCAGGTATGTGGTCTCCAGTGTAGCCAGGACCTCTGCTTTTTAAAAAAGAGGTAATCTGCCAGGCCTGTGTGGCTCAGTGGTTGAGTGTCGACCTATGCACCACAAGGTCCCGGTTCGATTCCCAGCCAGGGCACATGCCCAGGTTGTGGGCCCCATCCCCAGTGGGGAGCATGCAGGAGGCCGCCAATCGATGTTCTCTCTCATCGATGTTTCTATCTCTCTCTCCCTCTCCCTTCCTCTCTCTCTAAAGTCAATAAAGGAAAAAAAAAAATAAGAAAGAGGTAATCTAAAATATCTGAAAATTTTAACATAAATCTTTTTCAACTACTAAATATAGCAAGCCTCTTTATAAATTAATTACACATCTTCAGTGTTTTTCATGCTTGTTATGGAAAGCCCAGTCAAGGACAGAGGTTCTGAAAAGATAGTGCAAATAATGAATTAAGCTCTTTGAAAAGGGATCATGGAGATTCTTTTGATGAAGGACTGGTCTTTCCCAGAGATAGGGGCTATATTGATCCACAGTCACTGTCTGTCTTACTTTCTCCAGAACTGGTATAGACTGGTTCTGAGGCCCAAGCTAAGCATCTGGTATAGGAATGTCAAATTGGTCTGAGGTTTAAATCAAGGACATCTGCCTAGTTTCCATGTTATCTCTGGTTCAGCGAGGATGAGAGTATTGTGATATCATAGACACAGGTGTTAGGATGTACATCTCTATTCTTTTCATAACTAACATCCTGCTTTTGCTCTATTTTCATGGATAAATTTCTAATTTTGATGCTTGTATATTAGTCTCAGCTGAGAAATGTGATGAACATTTCCTAGTATTTATTCAACAAGCATTTAGGCTGAGAAACATTTAAGAACTTGGAGAAATAAAATGTTCTAGAATTTCATGGAATATTGCTTAAACTCTGATCAGATATTGATCCTTTTTTTTTTTTTTTTTTTTATCCTCACCTGAGGATATTTTTCTATTTTTTGTTCAGGTAGAGTGGGAGGGGGAGAGAGGAAGAGAGAGAGAAACATCGATGTGAAAGGGACATATCGAGTGGCTGCCACCCGCACGACCAACCAGGGCCGGGGACAAACTGCAACCGAGGTACGTGCCCTTAGCGGGAACCGAACCCGGGTCTCTCGGGACCGCAGGCCGATGCTCTAACCGCTGAGCCAAACCGGCCAGGGCGGATATTGATCCTTTTAAAAACACATTTGAGCCCTGGCCAGTTTTGCTCATTGCCCTGCGGACTAATGAGTCGCGGGTTCAATTCTGGTCAAGGGTATGTACCTTAGTTGCAGTTTGTCCCTGCCCTGGCCCTGGTTGGGGTCGTGTGGGAAGCAACCAGTTGATGTCCCTTTCACGTTGATGTTTCTCTCTCTCTTCCTCTCTCTCTCCCTCCCTCCCTCCCTCCCACTCTGTCTGAAGATAAATAGAAAAATATCCTCAGGTGAGGATTAAAAAAACGACAACACATTTGAGACTGAGTGTTTTATAAGCAATTTTTAAGACTGGTTTCTCCTTGAATTTTCTAATATAGCACATAATGGGTTAGGCATTCTTAAAACAGGGCAGTATTTTGTAAGAACATCATTGTTTATGGCACTTTAACCATAGGATCTGAATATCAGCACTTTGATTTAGAAGCAGTCAAAAGCCTATTTTCCATAGCCTCTATAGCAGTGGTTCAGCTTTCATCAGTTTGAGTTATTCATCTGAACATAATAGGAACTGTCTTCTTGGTATAGGAACCAAACTGAGTTTTCTTAAGAAGGTATGGGGGGCCAGGCCGGTGTGGCTCAGTGGTTGAGCATTGACCTATGCAACAAGAGGTTGACGGTTCGATTTCTGGTCAGGGCACATGCCCACTTTGTGGACCAAATCCCCAGCGAGGGGCATGCAGGAGACAGCCAATCAATGTTCTCTCTCATCGATGTTTCTATCTCTCTCTTCCTCTACCTTCCTCTCTCTCTCTAAAATCAATAAAGAAAAAAAATGTCAAAAAATCCCCACAAAGAATGATTAATAAAAAAAATGGTATGGGGGATTATAACTGGTACCTTAGAAAAAACAGGGGCAATGTAATTAGTTATTCTAAAAGAAAAATATCCATTGAACACATTTCAATTGTAAATCCTAAGGTTATGAACAAATTTCAATGTTTACTTTAAAAATAATATTAGAAGATTATGAACTATTTATTTCAGAACTTAGACCACTCAAAACTATCTTTGGCCTAAGTTTATAAGCAGATTTCAAAATGTTTTGATTTTTTTAATAGTGAGGAAACAAGTATTAAAAATGGTTGTAAATTTGTAAGTATTTATAGATGAGTGTTCATCTAAGAATTCTGTTTTATTTTTAAATACTGATAATTTCTCAAATTAATGCTTTGCTTTTGCTGTTTTTTTTTTTTTCCTGACCATGCACTGTACTTTATTAGACTGCGTTCCCCCTTCTAGATAATAGCATCCATATGATGATTGAGGATGAAACATGTGTATAATTCCAGTTTCTTCAAAAGAATGCTATGGCTTACAACTACTTTTTGAAATTTTAGAAAATCACTTCATTACCTACTTGAGTACCTTATACAGTACAAATCACCACGAGCATGCTCAAGTATAAGATTAAATGCCAAATAAGCACTTTATTCAATAAATTCTATTGAAAATCTATTAAGAAAAAAATATGTGTGCCAAAAGACTTGAGGAAATCTTCATGGAGAAAGTGGGCTCTGATGGGTAGGTCCTGAAGGCTGGATTGAATGTATATGGACAGATGTCATCCTTGATAACACTGGTGATGGAAGGGGGAGGTGATTGGGGTCACAGGATGACTTTAGGAAGATAAATGGCTGAGAGATAATATTTAAAAAGATAAATTAAGTTTGTAGATATGATGTATAGCAACTATATATAACCTTAAAAAGATTACTGCTTATCTACTGTCATCTGGTCCTGGGTGATTCCATTGGTTAGAGCACAGCACGTGTTGCAAGCCAGACCATGTTTTCTTGTGTTCCGAGGCCACAGATGGCACTCACTGTCTCCGAAATGTGTCCCATCGGCAGGTGAGCTGGGACAATCGACAGGCGAAAGCCTGAATCAGCCCAGCCCAGGAAGGATTCTGTTTTCTTTTATCCTTTATTTCCTTTTCTTTCCTCTTTCCTCCCCTTCACAGTTTTCTCCTCTTCATTTCTTTTAGATTAATTTGCAGAGACTTGGTGCCCTCCATATATAATGGTACATAATAAATGTTTTATGGATAATGAAAATATATATTTCAGTTATAAAGCTGTGGAATAGAGTTTACATGGCTTTTTTATGATGAATTTTTGTACAATTAGTACAATGCAAACATTTTCTTATAAACTCTTTTATAATTGATGTTATTTTTTTATTGTCACTAATATGTTTCACAAACAGAATAAGATATAAACATTCCTGATTTGAAGATAATGATTATTAGTCTTTTAATTTATTTTCAGAGTATCATTTATCATAAATAAAGCCAGATATGTACTTGAGTATGTAATACTGCAATTTGAAAATAGTTATCTTTGTAGACAAAATTAGTTTGTCCTTTTACTGTTTTATTATTTAAGATTCCATATCAAGTTGAACTTATATTAAAAAGTACACAACAGCTATATTTATATACAAAACTTTCAAATTGTCAACATAAGTATTTTTTGTTTTTGTTTTATTAGATGATATGTAAACATGTACTTCATTAGTTTAAACTTAAAATACATATTATTGGATAATATTTGTGAAAAAATTAATATGCCCACTTGTGTTTATGGCACATAGTGAGAACACTATCATAGTGAGAACACTATGTATCTAGTCACTACTTGATAGACACTTAGGTTGTTTCTAGTTTTTGTCTGTTCTAAGCAAAGCTGTCATGGATGTTTGAATATGAGTCTTTGGGTTGACATAATGTCCATTTTTCTTGGGTAAATTCATTTAGTGGGATTATGGGGTCATCTGGAAAATGTATGTCTGAGTTGATAAAAAACTGGTTTCCCAAGTTGGCTGTGCTTACCAGTTTGCATTCTCACTAGCAATGCCTGAGAGTTCAGTTTCACATCCTTGTCAGCACTTGGTATTGTGAGACTTTATAGTTTTAGTTCATAATATTAGTTAGTGGCCTCTTTTTCTCACTTTAATTTGCACTTTCCTAGTAATTAATGATTCTAAGGACCCTTTCATGTGCATATTAACATAAGCTATATCTTCTTTGTGTTCAACTTTTACCCATTTAAAAAATTCAGTAGTTTTTCTTTTTTATTATTGGTTTGTAGGTGTTCTTTATATATTCTACATAAGGGTTCCATGTCAGATATATGTTTCACAGATATTTTTTTCCAGTCTATGTCTTGACTGTTAATGGCCTTACTTATTGGTGTTTTGATGGGGGCAAAAGTTTTCAATCATGGTAAAAGATTTTACATTTTTTTCTTTTATAATTAGTACCTGTTTTTTTTTTGGTCCTGGAAATATTTGCTTATCCCAAGATGATATATTTTTTTATTTTTTTCCCCCTGCAAGTTCTGTATTTCTATCTTATACATTTAGGTCTATGATAAACTATGATTGAGTTTTATACAAGTAGGAGTTCAGGTTTGTTTTACTTTTTCCAGATGGATGTACAATTATTCTGGCAACATTTATTAATAAATTTTTTTCTCCATTGAATCCAGTTGGTATATTAGTAAATAATAAATTAAACCTTATGTGTGAGGTTATTTATCTACTCTCTGTTTTGTTTCATAGGTTTATTTGTCTGTCCTATGCCTTTGATGCCTTATCTTGATTATTCTGGCTTTATAGTAAATCTTGAAATTAAGGAATATAAATTTCATTAACTGTTCTGTTTCTTTCTTCGAGGTTGTTTTGTCAATTCTCTTTTGCATTTCCATATAAAAATTCAGAAACAGCTGTCAATTTCTTTAAAAGAAACTACTGATATTTTGATTGACTTTGTGATAAATCTATAGATCAATGTTGAGAGAACTGATATCTTAAAATTATTGATCCCTCCAATTCATGAACATGGTATGTCTCCATTTATTTAGATTTTTTCTATATCAGAAGTGTTTTTTGATTATCGATGTAGACATTTTTTACTACTTTTTCTTTATTTTATTTTTTCTTTATTTTTGGTTAATCTTCATCTGAGGATACATTTCCACTGACTTTTTAGAAAGAGTAAAAAGGAGGGAGAAAGGGAAGGGGGGAGGGGAGAGAGAGAGAGAGAGAGAGAGAGAGAGAGATCAATGTGAGAGAGACACATTGATTGGTTGCCTCCTGCATGACTCTGACTGGGTCCAGGGATTGAACCTGCAAGCCATGTATATGCCCTTGACCAGAATCGAACCCATGGCACTTTGGTCTGTGGGCTGACGTTCTAACCACTGAACCAAACTGGCCAAGGCTTCTTCTTTTTTAAATCCTCACCTGAGGATATGTTTTTATTGATTTGAGAGAGAGAAAGGAAGGAAGAGAGGGAGAGAAACATCTTTGTGAGGAGAAACATTGATTAGTTGCCTCCCATACACACCCCAATCAGAGATGCATCCCATAACCTGGGTATGTTCCCTGACCAGGGATTAAACCTGGCACCTTTTGGTGTACAGGGTGATAATCCAACTAAATGAGCCACACTGGCCAGGGCCCACTTCTTTTCTTAAGTTATTACTAATTGCCTCATAATTCAATGCAATTGTAAGTTATATTATTATTTTAAGCTTTTATTAATGGTGTTTATAAAAGTTTTTTCTTCCACTCATTTGTTCATCACTGGCTTTAAATATTTTGAATAGGGGAATAGGATTTATTCTTCTACAGGATTTGGAGCCCCGGTGAGGATCAGGGGGTCTCTTTATATTTTATAGCCTAGTTACCTTCCCTCCAAATAATTTTCTGTGTTCCTGGGGAGTTTTCTTAGTGCCTCATTACCACACTTGACTTTCTGCACCTCAGGAGTTCTTTTTCCATCTTGCTACTCTGAGCCCAAATTCAGACAGGTGCTGAATGTATTCCGTAAGGGCTGTGAGGTGATTAATCTCAGTTCTTCTCCTTGGTCATCAACTTTCATTGGGTCCCTGCCTTGCACTGGAAAGGCCCTGTGTGTCCCACTGGGGATCACCATCTTTAGCATACTGCCCTTCAGCTTACTTCAGCACTTGGTGAAGGCTTGTGGGAAAGAGTTGGCTGGTGCGTGTGAACTTGGCTTGTAGTTGGGACTTCCTGGGATTCTATTTCAGATGTAGTCTTTAAAAGTTCCTAAAAGTTGAGCTGAGTTCTCTGTATTCTAACCTGTAACAGATTCACATTCCTTCTACAGCTTCTTCAGGTACACAAGCACCATACCCAGTCATGTCTCACTTATGTAGGGTGCCCCACTCTCTGAAATTTATTTCATTATGATATTTTTTTTTATTATTAGCTCTCTGAAAAATTATGATTTTTGTCACTTACCTATCTTCTCCTGCTTGTTAGAGTGGAAGCAGTGGGGTCTTGTAACTTTCTATCTCCCTAGAGAAACATAGAAGTTCTATGTAAAGCTTTTTAAAATATTCACTTAAGATGCATGGAGTAGAGACTAATTTTCCTCATATAATTGTCCCAGTGGCTCTAGTAGAAACATTCAGTGTACTGTTGGTAATATGTGAACTTACTGGGATATGTGAGGTTATTGGCAATACATTTGTGATATATGAACTTAGGAAATTGAGAATAATCTTAAATAGGTCTTTACTTCATCCAGAGCCATTCTATTTAAAGTATATGTGGCACTTCCTAATTTTAAGAGATTTGGAAAATGTGACCAATGCATTTAAAATCATAATGCCAATTATATGATGGAAAAGATAGTTTGTTGAATCATTAATTTGAGAAAAGTGGTAAATATAGTTTGATAACTGGTTAAATCTAGTTATATGGCTTCTTGAGTTAGGAACTTTGGATCTATGATAGGTTAGGAGAATGTGCTGGACAAGGAACTCATGTTTTCACATCGTGCAGAGAACAGTTAGCTCTCTGGAGAAGGAAGGCTTAGTGTCATCTTAACCATGAACTCTATAGGTCAGCTTCAACGGAGATTTTTATGCTGCTTTTAATTCATTAGTACATTGCTCTTAAAAGATGTCTGAAGACTATTTCAGGGTTGGGGGTTTATCCTAACTATATCCCAAACCTTTATAAGTACCCTTATATTCCTCTAAGTCATAGTTTCTTAGTGTAGTAATTTCTGATTAAAACAAGGTGACCCTTTCAGTATCTAAATTCCTGAGATGGCAAAAGGTCATTCAGATGGGACCACTTTTGCTAAGTCGAACTACTGAGTAGTATGTAACCAGCAGGACCTTCGCCTGCCCCCGTGTCAGCTGGAACTTGTTACGTGAAAGTAGGTACTCGATTGTATTGTGTTTTTAATGTGGTCTTTTTAACTTACATGCTGTAATTAGGATAAGAGGAAAGGGTTTCTGGAGAACTTTCTTCTATAAGCAATATTCTGTTACAGAAATATAAGGTTACTCAACTTCCGTGATTTTTATTCAGTTAGAAAACACGTCAGTACAATCAAAGTCAAGTAGCCTTAAACAGAAGACTTATTTAATTTGTCTGCTAAAACCTATGCAAACAGTGACAGCCTTTCCAAGCCAGGGATAGAAACTTTGGAAATTAAGTTTAGAAACTGAAGGTAATTGGGTTTTATCTCTGCCTCTACATGAAGCCTCCTGGCCTGACTTCTAACTTCCCTGTGAGAAGTGGGGTCTCACCATCCACTCAGCGGTCAGAGCACTGGTGCCGGGTCCAGCAGGGAATGAGTCCAGGTTCCTTCATTTCCTGGCGCTTTGACCTTGGAGAAATTAGAGCAGGTCCTCCAACAATGTTGTTTTATATAACATCATTGTTATAATGTTGATGAGAAAAAATAGTTGATTCCAGGCATCTGAGTTCTCTCCTGGTCCTCCAGTTTCCTCCCACGTCCCCAAAACATGTGCACCTGAGGTCGGCACATCTCTATTGCTCAGTCTTGGTGAGTGTGGGTGGGTGTGAGTGGCCCTGGATTGAAGGGCGTCCTGTCTAGGGTGGGTCCTGCCTCGCACCCTGAGCTGCCAAGACAGACTCGGACACTGTGGACCCTGAACTGGAACAAGCAGGTTGAAAAATTATCTTACTTGTTTTTATAAATCTTTCTTAAATGTTTGTCTAGCTCTCATTTTTTTAAATCGTCACCTGAGGATATAAACCTGGGGATATGTTTTTATTGATTTTAGAGAGAGAGGAAGGGAGAGAAACATCACTTGGTTGTCTCCCATACCCACCCCAACTGGAGTGGGGGGATGGAACCTGCAACCTAGGTATATGTCCTGACCGGGAATCGAACCCACAATATTTGGTGTGTGGGATGATGCTCCAACCAACTGACCCACCTGGCCAAAGCTGTCTAGCTCACATTTATTTCACTGCTTAATATTGGAAGAGTTTGGGTCTTTAATTAGAAGTTTGGTGTTGTTTTTGAGGTCAGAAATATGTGTGAGGAACTTAATTCCTATTTCTATCAATTAACCTAAGATCAAATTGGTTTTGTTATACGTGGTTTCCCTTGAATTGGCAAGAATTTATGGATGATGGTGAGGACTTATTGTACTTACTTTGTCGAGGCTTAGTTTCTCCATTGCTGAAGTGGAGCTAAGGTTACACCACAATTTACAGGTTATTGAAGCATTACTTGAGGTGATTTCTGTAGCTGGTGAAGAAATGACCACTTTATTTTTTTTTGCTATGACTATAATAGAAATAGTAAGTTTGAACAGAAACCTTAATTATTCTGCAGTTGTCTTTCTTGCTTTTTCTGGCCATCTGGCAATGAGTAGTTATTTTTCTTTCTTTTTCTTTTTGTGATATTTTGTTCAGATAGAGTGGGGGGGGAGAGAGAGAGAGAGAGAGAGAGAGAGAGAGAGAGAGAGAGAAACATCGACGCAAAA
Source organism: Molossus molossus (assembly GCF_014108415.1). Classification (NCBI taxonomy): domain Eukaryota; kingdom Metazoa; phylum Chordata; class Mammalia; order Chiroptera; family Molossidae; genus Molossus; species Molossus molossus. The sequence goes on from NW_023425351.1 coordinate 25,165,062, forward strand.
GGGACACATCGAGTAGCTGCCACCCTCACAACCCAACCAGGGCCGGGGACAAACTGCAACCGAGGTACATGCCCTTAGCGGGAACCGAACCTGGGTCTCTCTGGACCACAGGCCGACGCTCTAACCGCTGAGCCAAACCGGTCAGGGCAATGAGTAGTTATTTCATGCCCATCCATTCATACCTGCTTTTATTAACTTACTGTTTAGTGAATGGATAGCAAGTCAGCTATGCTTACCCTTAGCGACTTAGACTCTGTTGAAAATTCAGTTGTTTATATTTCCTGCCACTGATAAAAAGACTGTGTAAACTTATATGAAACATTTTACTTAGTTTGGATTTTTTTTATAGCTTAGTATTTATGCAAGTGGTTTCTTAATTAAAATAATATTTAATATTTTTCTTAAACATTAGCAATCCCTATATAAAAATATATGTATAATGCTTCTCATTTCTGAACTCATATTCCTTCAAGTTTGAACTTTTGACACTGGAAGGTCTTTATTTATTGACATCGCTTTGGAATAAAAAAGAACAATGAAGTAAATGTGGCCACATCTCATTTATTCTTAATTTAATGAAATAGCACATAATAAGAAAGCAGTTGTTGACACTATTTACTAATGATATTTTTATGGCTTCCTAATTCAGTCTGCAGAACAGAAGGGACTATTTCAACGAGAAAGTGAAACATAAAACAGAAGAAATAGCTTTGCAGCTATCCGTTAACTGGCACTGTAAATAATTTTGAAAACCAGGAAAGACTCCTCTTTGGATAAGTGTTTATTAATTGAAACTGTGTGTGTGCATTTATGCATCTGTGTGTGTAAAACATTTCTCATTGTGGAGGTGGATGGTAACACAATTCCTTTCACCCGATGAAGGTGCAGGAGCTCCATTAACTCCTCTTCCTGCTTCTGAGCTTGGATCCCTTTTTCTGTTACCAACAAGCTACTGTACTTACCCTTGTAAAACATAAGCCAAGTCATAACGCTTCTCAGCTCAAAACCCTTCACTGTGAATAGAAGTCCAAGACCTCATAATGGCCAACAAGGTCTTACACTACCTTCTCCTATATGTACAATGACTATCTCATCATGTCACTGACCATCACAATGACAAGGCAGATTTTGTTCTTTCCCAACTAGTGACAAGAAGTAAAATCGTGCAGCTACTGCAGGACATGGGCCTTAGTTTTCCAATGGGATGCCCACTGCCGGTAGATTCAGGATACAATGTTGGATGTGAAATTTTGAAATCCAGTGCCTGCCTTATTCTTTGATCAGAATGGCGTTTACAGTTGACACAGAGCAGGCAGCTCATTCACATTTGCTGGTCCTCTGAGCTCTGTCCTCAGCCTCCCAGAGGCATTCCTGACCAAGCTGGAAGGCAAAGAGGATCCCTGGCCACCCTGGGAGGCAGGGTCTGGAATTCGTTTTGCTGTCCTGAGTCTAGTGTCCTGGGTCTAGTGTCCTGGGATGAACAGGTACACCAAGTTCCCCACCGAGCTTCAGGCTGATGATCTGCCTTCACAGTGGACATCCACACAATAAAATTGGGATTCTTCCTCCTCTCTGGTTTTTATTCCAGTTCTTTATCTGGTCTGCGGCCTGCACAGAAATCCTCCTGCATTTGGAGGAGGCCATGACAGTAGCAATTATTCTGTTCGATTCTACTCTTTCTCTTCACACCCTTACTTCTCATTCTCCCTGACGTAACATCTATTGGGGTCACTTTCAGCTCCGTGACACTGCACCCTATGCTCCTGTCCTCCTCAGTACTGTCACTGCTATCTGAAGTCTACTTGCTGAGGGGCTTCCGGACCTCCCTACCCCCAAACATCAGGCCTAGTTCTGTTTAGGGTTTGGTTTACCATTCAATGTATCCTTTATGTTACTTGCATTTTCAAGTTCCAAGTCTTACAAATAATTGCCTTAAACCATGTTAGTTATCCATACCCAGCCCAGGGACAATTTCACTTATATCCCCAAAAGGCTGTTTCTTGGGGACCTGGGAAGATGCAGGTCCTCTGATACCAAGAACTATTGATATTAGGGGATATTTGTCATTTTTCAGTAGAGAAAATGCATCTTTGTGATTATATAACAAATCTCATAGAAAAAGTTTGAACACATGAGCTTTTTCTTTGTTTGTATAATTCAGGTCAGAAAAAAAAAAAAAAAAGCATGAAATGTTCTTTAGTTATAGCTTTTTTTCCTGGAAGGTAAATTTTTTTATTTACTGCATCAGGCTTGCCTCATGAATATTCAGCTGTTGACAGAGCTGCAAGCCAATATCCATGGAAATGAACTCATTAATAGGATTTTGCTGGTTCCTATTTGATTTATAAAGTATGTAGAAGTATTTATATTTCATATTTTTTTCTTCTCAGCTTTTGAAACATAATAGGATTGTCAGTAATAATTGTTACCCAAGATTTACAGTTGAGTTTATTGATTTTTCCTCATATTTTTTGAACATATAAGCAAATGCTTTCAGATATTTGACTTCGTGCAGATTGTTGATATACTTTTTACAAAGAACATTGTGAATAAAAGTTATTAATGGCTTAAAACCTGTTTTAAAATATTGTATGTATTTATACAGACACAATACTTATTTCTCTTATTAATGCATTTATTATAAATTAGTGTGTGGATGTTGTAAAAAAAGAATGATCCTCCTTCTTGAAGGTCTTTCTTTGGAGATGAAGTATGAGGTTATTTAATGAAAATAGCATTTGCAAGTATATTTGGTGACGTCAAATAAAATGGAAAAATAATAATAACAAACAGTTATACATTGGTCCTTGATATACCAGTTGCTTTACATATATTAATTTTAATCATTAGAGCAAGTCATAATACTTTCATTGGACAAATATGGAGACTCTGTCTCAGAGAGGTGATAACTTGTGAGTTGTCACAAGTCTAGTATTGGCAGAGTTGGGATTTGAACCCAGGCGACCAGCTCCAGAATTCAAGTTCTTAACCACTTCACATTCTTGTCTTCTTTTATATTTTGGCAAAGTCTGTAAACTCGACTGCCTATTGTCTCAACACCTGTGCACCCTTTCCTCCCTTGTTTGAAGTACCACCTTCTGAAATACTAAATTCCCTTCTAATCAGGATGTTTTCTGGACTCTCGTTCATTCCATTAACCTATTTATCTATATCAGCCCAACACGAACTGTTTTCATTACTGCACATTAACTCTTTTAGGAATAGAGTTCAAATAGAGTGGAACAGGAAAGGCCCCGGAGCTGCAGGCAGGGGTTGGATGGTACAGTGACTGGGCATGAGAAGAGGGGGCCGGGGATATGGTGAGTGAGGAGGGCAGTCTGTTTTAAGGGTAAGAGTGGACAGGTTCAGGAGTCAGGTTGTAAAGGAAAGGCAAAGTAGATACATAAATTTCAGAATAAAACTTTTTTTAAAATATTAGTTGAAACAAATGTGTATCATGGAGCAAATTTGAAAATCTCCTGTTCTGTACCTCTGAGAGTTGCACAGTGGGAAAAATGTGTGAAAGCAAAGAGGGCCATGGATGCCAGGCAGAGCGAGTCCGCGAGCCGGAATCCTCAGCTCACTTCTCTGGGTTGTTTTCGAGCTTTGAACGCCTTCCTCCCCCCCTGCTTGCATTTCCGTTTCATGGGAACTGGATTCTCGAGTAACGACTTAAACAGGAATGGTGTTCTGCATGTTGAATTCGGGAAATGACCAGTTTCCTGTGCCAGAGAAAAATTTGTGCTTGAGAATATTATCTATATTATGTGCTTTGTACTTCCCACTTAGCCTTCTCGTGCATTGTGCTGTGTTTTTTACGTTATCTGATATCAATGTAAATTCCTGAGCAGCACAATATGAAGTATTATATTAGAGACACAATAGCCTACTGGCATCTCTGTATAAATATTTGTATAACATTAAAATACAGCGACTTACCGGACATCTTATTAAGAAAAAGTTTCATAAGCATGTTCGTGTAAGCTCGTGAACTGCCTTTTAGAAATCAATTTTATTCCATTATTGGTCACTGACACCGTGAAACATACTTTTATCTGAAATGCCACCGGAAATTATAGGATATTTGAAATATTTTTATATTTCTATTATTCTGAACTTAATTGAAAACATTATTTTCTTCTGCTACTAAGCTCTTTTACAAATATCACGATTTTTCATACATAAGGAATAGAGTTTAAGTTTTGCCTCCTATATATACACACACATATATAAGTGTATATGTGTGTGTATTTAAATAAACATAGTAGATTTATTTCCCCACAAAAGCTGTGAATTATTTGTTTTGAAAAAAAGGAATTTTTCAGAAGTTAGTTTGTTCGATTGTTCACTGTTAATAGAGGAGCAGAAGGGGATAGGTGGGCACCTTACCCTTTAGTTCTTTCTTGCTGGTATTAGTAATAATTATAATCACAGTAGGGATAGTAGAACTACGTCTGAGGATGTAGCAGTAACAGCAGAAATATCAGCTAACATAAATCTGGTCCTGAGTGTGCACTAGTGACACTCTCGTAATGAACCCGGTTACTGAGAACAGGAAAGGAGCGAAGGGAAAGCAGATGATGCAGGCATGCCATTTGTGCAGCTTTGCAGGAGGCTGCGGTTTAACACTCTCCAGGTCTGTTCTCTGCAGGTCCTGGGGGAAGGGACTGGACAAAGAAGAATAGATGCATGCCCAGTAAAGTCTGGGTGATGTAGGGAAGGTATTTGCCTGTCAGTCACACCTGGGAACAGGTCATTGGCCAGGCATGGCCACTGCAAGCATGGGAAGGTTTAAGATACTTAAGCTCCTAAATAAAGGAGTTCTCTCTCTTGTCTCTTGGCATGTTGTGCTTGACTCCTGGCTTGCGGGACTTACATGCTCCTGCATTCAATGGGCTGACAGACTGCAACTAGCCAAATGCTATACCAGATCCAACTCCCCCATGGCATGGAAACTCTGGACACTGGCTTTGCTTTGAGCTCTGCTCAGTCCCCAGCTGCATATTTTCCAGGACTGGATGAAGAGAAACGAGACATTGGAAATGCAGGGATATAATTACATGCAAAGAAAGATCACTGATCCTCCTATGGGAGTGTCAGAAAATTATTTTTCTTAAGATATTGTAAGGACCCAACCCTGAGCTCCCGGTGGGGAAAGGGATCCCCACTCCCACTGGTGGATATTCCACTTTCACCAGTAATACTAGCACTGTACAAGGTGCCATCAAAAATTACCTCTGTGTGATTCTCTCCACCTCTCTGTGAGACAGCTATTATTATTATTATTATTATTAACCTGATTAATGAACAAGAAAGCTGAGGCTTTGAGCCATGGGCTTCATACATGCTTATTACAGGGCTGAACTCCACCCTTGTGAGACGTCCTGTGTCTATACAGCTATGTGGGTGGGTGTTTCTAGGCATGTTGGGGAGGCATAATTTTGATAGATTTCAAAACAGCCGACTACCAACATTGGGTACTTCCTAATCTTACTTACTTCATTTAGTTGATTTCTCCCTAGAATTTGGTGTATCCCTGATCATTCAGAAAGAGACTCCAGTCATCCTAAACAGTACAAGGGACACAAGATCATCATGAAGCAAATGATACTTGGAATATATAAGCCAAGAAAAGTTTATTGTAAAAAAGTCATTTTATTAAAAGAAATATTCAAGAGTTTAAAATGAAGGCTGTAGAGTTGTTTCAGTGTTTGAATACATGGCTTTCCAGAGTTGTCTTCTAAGCATTAACATCTGACTTAATTTTGAATTTCTTGAGAAACAAAAATTTAAGTAAATAGGCACCAATTTTCTTAATTTCTTTAACATTTTTACTCTCTTCCATTCTTGGGAGTACTTTTTCACTCAAACACGTTAAGATCAAATGCCATTTTAAAACTTGGAATTCTGGATGATCAGTATTAGAAATTTGTAAGCGCTGAAAGGGCCTAGGCAAAACCTCAGGGTTATGGTAGACATTGAAATGGATACAGAGATATCTAAGTCACAAAAATGAATGAAGTGGACTCTGTGTGGTAACACTAGTGTGAGAATGAGTAATTAACATTCAGTTTTGGTGTAGGGGTAATAAGGAACAGTGGTGACTGTAGCAAAGTGAGCAGAACATGGGCCTCTTTGCTTCCGCCTATTGTTACCAGGCAGAAATGTGGGCCCTGTGTTGATTTTTTCCCTAGTGTTGGAAGAGAAACTATAAATATTGACTTTTGTGTGCGTGCTATCATTTCTTTCAACGGTAGTAAGTTAATCGATGTTTTAGCCACATTGTGCTCTTGACCTATGCTTTAGATCTATTCATTGCCTTAGGCCAGTGGAAATTATCCAAGAAAGATAGTTACAATAGCCCTATTCTTATAGGTTGATTTGTGAGATGAATTTGTGGAAATTGAAATTGCAAAAAAATTAAAAAAGTGTTAAAAACGTAACAAAACACAAAAACAAAAAATTTACTTAAGACACCTTCAGAAAAGTTTGCATTTATTGTAGCATTTTATTGTGATCATGTCAATACATTTCTGAATTTTCACTTTTGATAATTTTATGACAACCGTAATTTCATTGACAATGGTTCTGATTTCTCTTTCACCTGCTGTCCAGTTTCACTCTTGACTTTCTAACCACCTGTGAAACATCTTTAAAACCCTGTGCCTTTTACGTGGCTACTGCACTGATCACATGCTGAAGATGAATTCTTTCTACTGAAATCTGAAGAACATGGCTCTGTCATGCTGGCTTTTGGCATATTGAGGCCAAGTGGAAGATACTAAATAATGTTTTAATTATCAGCACATCCTAGAAAAGTTTCATTCAAGAGAGTTTAAAAAATCTGGGTGGTATAAAGAAAAATCATCTTCACCTAGGCTCCCAGTTGTAGTGATGTTCACTCTGATTTAACAGTTGTTCTGAAAAAGAGTAAAACATATTTTGCTGGGAAATTAAGCAGATGTTAAAGTCTCTTATTAACTGAGACACAACAAATCCTTTGGTTCTGAATAATAAGAAAACATCAGCAATCAAAGGGCTTTCCCTGGGGACTTTGATGTACGGTTTAGGTGTCCCTGTGATGTCTTTGGGCATCTAACTGAGTAATCCAGGTGTGGTATATAGTTCTCAATGGTTGGTAGAGCTATAGGTGTCCATGAAGGTGAGTCTTAAATGATACTCAACTACTAGCAAATGATGTATTGTTCTATACGTTTTTGGAGTTTAGCATGGACAGAATGTTGTTATGGCTGTCTAGGGACAAACTAATACCTGTTCCAAAGGATGCTGCCCATATTCTGAAGTAGCTTGCAGTCTGGTGGAGGACAGATGCACAAAGTAACAGTATTTTGTAATTGTTGCTTATTGTAACAACATGTAAATTTAAACATAAATTCCCCTTAGTTATAATTTTCACAAAATTGTGTTTGACTTTTTATTCATAATCTAACACATCTATTGAAACAAGGAGAGTATATAGAGAGATAATGGACGAGGAAAAGCTCAGCTGGACATGAGACATCACTCATTTTTATAATGTAGCCCAGAGCCTTTCACCTCAAGTTAATGAATTTACTTGGCATTGGTATCGGTATTTTGGGACTTACATGCCAGTGGTGTGCAGCTGAGGGGGTGGGGTGGGCATGTGGCCATCTATGGAGACATTTTTGGTTGTCACAACTGGGGGAGGTGGTTGCTGCTGGCAGTCTGTAGGGGGAACTGTTAAATCTCCTAAATGTATAGGCCATGCCCCACAACCAAGACTGATCTAGTCCCCTATGCTAATAGTGCCAGGGTTGAGAAATTCTGGAATCTGGGGATAGAAAAGAGAAAGATTGTATGATATCCTTATATTCCAAGTGGCTGACTATTTGGATTTGAGGGAAGACATTTAGGAACATAATATACTATTTGGGCATATTTGGGAAGGTAATATACTAGAAAAATTAAGACTACACAGTCTGGTGGCCTTTAGACACAAAAGTCTAGTGAAAAAAAAATTCTCCACTCATGCCACTGAAGTTTATTGAGAGCTCACAAAGTGCTAGGCAGTACTGTAGGTGCTGGGGATACCCCAGTGAACAAGAGACAGACTCTGTCTCTATGGAGCTCCTGTCCCAGTGTGGGAGACTAGTAAACAGACAAATACTTACCATGGGACATGGAGGAGTGGGCAGCGCCATGGGGTAAATGAACAGAGTAATGTGATAGTTAGGACTGATAGGGGTTGGAGAAAGGACATGTCATGCTGGATGGTCATGAGAGACCCCATAGGAGGTAGCAAACATGCTGAAAACTGAGTGGCAGCAGGAAACAGCCAGAAAAGTCTTGTAGGTAGAGGAAGTAGGTGGTGAAAAGGTGCCAATGTGGAAGTCAGCACTGCATGTTTGGGGAGGAGCAGGAAGGCTGTGGTTGGGCTGTGGTCCAGAATGGGAAACGGTATGACTACAAAAGAGGGTGGAGGAAGGAAGAGGCTAGAAGTCACTAATGGGACCTGAAGATCTAGGCCAGGACCTTCAGTGTAAGATAATTATACAAATATCTATAGTTCTAAGAATAATAAATAGCCAGATAATAATTATTATTCTCAGGAAATTTTAATTTTCAACTTGACTTCCCAGTGCTACTCTGGATTCTTCTCTTACGGGTCCCACTTCTGACAATGTCTATATAAACAATGCAAGTTTGTTTATTTATTACATTTCTAAGTTAAGACTAGAAACATAAAAATGTTTCCAACCCAAATAAAACTATGGTTAAACTTAAAAAAAAGTATCATGGTTTGTAATTTCCCTGTGTTTCTAATTTTCCTTAGTTCCCTAGTCAAATGAGTCTGAAGTGCTTGGCTGTAAAAATAAAGTGGAAGACGACTTGCTTCCTTATCTTCGGAGGTGACTGGGAGTTGTAGAGGGAGGTTACAGCATCCTCTCCCATTGTTGGTCTCATGCATGGAGTGGGAGCTGACAGGAATAGAGTGAAGGAAACACAGTCGAGGAAGGAAAGAGAACAGGTGGCTTTGGCTGGTGTGAAAAGTGATGCTATAAATGTAACAAGAGAAAGATCGAGTTTAATTAAATAACAGAATTAAGTGGTATAGATTTACGGTGATGAATTTTGGGTCCCAGATATCTTGGAAAGCCTGGGAATTATTGCAAGGTATTATATGAGTTTTCAAATGTGTGTAGGTAGATACCTTTTTATTATTGTGGTAAATTTATTGCTCAGTTTTAACACCTACTATCTAATATACCAAGTATGTTTATTGCATATTATGTGTCTCCTCCCAATAGTATATAAGCAGGGATTTTTGACTATTTTGTTTATTAATAGATTCTATATGCCTAAAACAGTAGTTCTCAAAGTGTGGTTTGCAGACATTTGGAGTTTTGTGAAATCCTTTCAGGAGATTTGTAAGGTTAAAACTACTTTTATGGTAGACTGAAACTTATTTGCTTTTTTTTTTTTTTTTCCAGTGTTGACAGTTGCACTGATGGAGCAAAAGCAAATGTGTGTAAAACTGTTGATGCTTTAGTGTGAATTGGGTCACAGAACCAAACTGTACTAATGGTCACTGTGTGCTTCACTGTCACCCACTCATGGTGGGCGAAGGTAGAATGGCAGTTTTACTAGACTGTCGATCCACAGAGGGAAGGGGGTGGTGGGAAGAGATAAACCAAAGAGCTTACGTGTATATGTGTATAACCAATGGACACAGACAATAGTGTAGCAAAGGCAGGGGGTGGCCCAGGAGAGGGGAGGAGGGGGGGTCAATGGGAAAAAAAGGGGGAATATCTGTAATACTTTCAGCAATAAAGATAAATTTTAAAAATTCTTGATAAAGCTGTAAAAATTATTAATTTTGTTAAATCTTGACTCTTGAACATGTCTTTTAAATATTCTATGTGATGAAATGGGAAGTAGACCTAAGCACTTCTGCATATTCGAGTATTATGGTTGTCTCCAGGGAAAGAATTTGTGTGATTGTTTGAGTTGCTATGGAGCACCATATTTACTTGAAGTAACAACTGTGAGGCAAACTGTGGTTTCAGTATCAAGACATTGAGGTATTTGGCAGGTATTCTCTCAAAAGACAATGAGGTGAGCCTGTCACTTCAAGGAAAACAACTGAATATACTTGTTAATGGTGATAAATTCAGGATTGCAAGTGAATTTAGAGTTTTGGGGAATTTATATATATGACTGTGAGCTTGACGATTTCCTAATAAAGACATTCCTAATGAGTTGGATATTGATATTAACTAATGAGATGTAGTTTTTAAATAATATATAATAGACTCTGTTCATATTTTAAAAATTTGCATAAGTCTTAGTTAATCAATGTTAAAAAATATATAAAATCACACATGGATAAAAGATCCCTTCAAACTGCAAGATAGGTCAATGGGTTTTAATGGAACAGAGTATGAAAATTCACTGATATGGTTTCAGATTCCACATAATTACTGACCTCAAGAAACTACCACTTATTTAGTTTTGCTGTTGTATTAAAGAAGAATATCTACAAATATCTGAAAATATTAATGAACACATTTCTCTCTTTTCCAACTATATATTAGAGATATGTTTCCAAACAACATATCACAACAAATTGAAGCATTTATGAGAAGTTAGCGATTTTCTATTAACCTAGACGTGAAAGAAATTTGCAATTATATGAAACAGTACTACACTTCTCATTAAATTATTTTGGAAAAGGATAGCTATTTTTCTTAAGAATATGCTATGTATGGTTAACATGTAATGGGTTTATTGTTGATTTTCAATACATTTAGAAATAATCTATTGGATAACATATTAAAATTTTTCTTAGGTTTAATTTTTAGTGTTTTAAACATCGATAGAGATATTGGATAACAAATATTAAAATTTTTCTTAGGTTTAATTTTTAGTGTTTTAAACATCGATAGAGATGACATACATAAATAAAAGCTCTTTGTGGCTCTCCATAATTTTTAAGAGTATAAAGTAGTCCTGAGACTAAAACATTTAAGAACCCCTGCCAAGAACAGTGTCTGGCACACCACAGAAACATTGTTGACTTTTTTTTCTAATAGTTCTCATTTTTTTCCTAATATAATTTTTTCCTTTCTATTCCATTGGGAATTGTTCTGGTCAAAATCACCAGTGATGGACCGCCTCTGTATTGTCAAGCCATGTATCTGTTTATATGTTACTTGATTTCTCCGCACTGTCAAAGCAGTTGACCTCGCCCTCGTTCTGAAAACCCTCTCTGCTGTTCGCTTTTGCGATTTTTGTGATACCACATTCTCCTGGGTTTTCTCCTACCTTATGGCTTCTTTGGTTTCTCTTCTTCTGCTTGATCTAAATGTTGGAGTGCCCCAAGGTTCTGTCCTGGAACCTGCTGCCTTCTCCATTGCTATTCTCTCTCCAATGCACTGGGGCCAGCTGTCTCTTCTCTCCGTGTGCACTTTCCCTGTGTTATGTCTTTGGGCCGGGGACCCTCAACTCTACCTTCAGCTCTGCTTTCTCCTCAGAACCTCAGGTTGATACAGTCAACTCCCTACTTGAGATTTCCACGTTGGTGTCCAATAGGCATCTCAAACTCAACACTGGCAGAACACACTCACACACTAATTCTCTCACCCCAAACTTACTGTTTCTTCAGACTTCTCCATTCCAATAAAATAGTACCACCATCAACCAGGTGTTTAAGACACACTCAAATGACAAGTCTTGTTCATTTATTAGGACTTTGCTTTTCATTCAGGAAGACAAAACAGAATACCTTATCTTCTAAAGAATTTTGATGTGATAATATTGTTTTAAGTTCAAGAGGTAAAAGTAAAATATTTACTTTTATTTTTTTCACTTAATTTCATGAAATGAGTATACTGTTTCCTGCAATTGTGTGGCCTTCCCTTAAATTTTCCCCTTTATATTTAAAAATTACCTATCTCTATACATTTGAAATCGCCACATTTTTAAGATCACAAGTTGTTGCTATGATCATTCTGAATGTAGAATATTTATAGAAGTAATAAGGTTTACTGCCTATAAAATTCAGATTGGCATCAAGTATAGGCAAGAATTAAACGTATAGGCTTAAAATCTGTGGGCCTTTTGAGAGATCTGTGTGTACCTGACAAAGGAAAAGGGTGGAAAGGACAAAACTAAGTTGAGAGACATCATTGAGTACACTGAACCTAGGAATCAGCAGGTGTATTCTGAGAGTAAGGCTCATCATGGACATTACCTTTGAGCTATCAGTGGCCCAGTGGGCAGACCAGGGGAAAGGGTGCTGCTGTCATCTCTCTGCTGTATCTTAATGAGTTTTCCTCCTTCTTTTGATTTCTTGGTAGCAAATTTGTGACACTTTTTGCTTCCTTAATCTTTAATTAATACATAACATTGGATATATTTTACCAAATACGTGATAAGAGGAAAACGATATGTGGAGCAAGTTCTGTTCTCGGGGCAGGAAAAAGGCAGCCATGTCTGGAGTGACACTAGGAATACATTGTACAGACTCAGGTTAAGGGGGTGCTGGTGAGTGAGTGCATGTGATACACCTGCCAGCTGAAAGGTTCCTGGAGGGCACCTGTGAGCGTCATTTCTCCAAAGGTGACAGTCCCTCTCAGCTTGCTTACCTGTCTCTTGGTCTCCCCAGCCTTCAGAGAGTATTAAGAACTGTTTACTCCCAGATTGTGATTTTCATTATTGGAAGCCTGGGTCCTCCAGTGGGTGTTAGTAATCCCAAGTGGCTGAATGAGAGGGTGTTGTACATAGAGGGAGTTTGACAGCTGCAAGTCAAGGTAAAATAAATGAACCCATTTATTTATTTTTTAATGCAGACTCACTTATTTGTTTCTCAAAGTCTATTTTTTCAGACTTTGGAAGAATTAACCCAAAAGAATGGTCATCAAAATATGGTCTGTAGACCAATTGCATCAGAATGCAGATTTGTATTCTAGGGAGCTTGCTCAAAATGCAGATTTCTGGGTCCTGAACTAATCTGCTGAAGCAGACCCGGGGATAAGCCAGGGAATTTACATTTGGAAGAAATTTTCCAAGTCTTAAAACACACTAAAAAGTTTGAAAACTGCCCTGGCCAGTTTGGCTCAGTGGTTGGAGCATCGGCCTGGGGACCAGAGAGTCCTGGGTTCGGTTCCCGCTAGGGGCACATACCAAAAAAACAACAACACCAAAAAAAAAAAAAAAAAAAACACAAAAAAAAAAAGTTTGAACACCAGTGGCATCAAAAGCTATTTTCCAGTACTTATTTTCAATATATTTGAATCAAAACGAAGATGATCTAATTGTGATGAAATTCTAGACCAGTGAGGATGACTGAATGCAGAGCTAAATAGCATATGAACTCCCTGATTTTATGACTTAGGGTATTAATGCTTTCTTGATTGATATAAGAAAGACTGAATGCCCCAATCACCAAAGTTTGAAAGAACTCTCTAGATACTGGTTGTTAAAGGATGATTCTGAACACATGTTATGTATCTGTAACTTCAAGAGGGAAGACCTACACATTTTGTAAAAAAAAAAATGTCAACCAGTTTTTATAAGTTTGCACTTTCAACAAACTATCTAAAATCTGCCTGTGTAAAATGAGGCTCTTGGGAAAAATAAACACTGGGTCAGAAATGCTAGTAGGTCCCAGGTCTTCTTTCCTATACAGTTAAGCAGAAAGTTCCATGTTGTCACAGAGGATGAGAAAGATAAAATGTCAGATAAAGAAATTGTTTACTTTATTAGTTAGTATTTCCCCTTCTACCTCATATTTTGAATCATTTTTACCACCTCCTTACTTTAATTTATTGGTTTCAGGATGTGACTGAGTTCAGTTTATGAAGACAAGGTTTATAAGTCTAGACTCGAAGTTTAAGCTTGGCTAGCGCGAGAGGTTACCTGTTTACTGTGTGGTCAATATTGAAATGTAAACCAGGCAACTAAACCACCCATGTTATTTTAAGACTAAATGGAAAAGTCTAAAGAACATTTTTTGGTATGAGTATGTGGAAAAATATTCAAGAAAAACAAAACTAAAATTAAACAGACTAATACTGATTAAATGGACACTTAAAGTCAGGAAATTCAAAACCGCTGTTTCCATTGCCAGCTAAATGCAAATTTAGAAAATAGTTCAAAAAATTGTATCACCATTTTTAAATCAAAATATTAAGGTAACATCTAATATGTTCTGTTTCAGTTTATTGAATTCAGCTGAATTATTTTGTTCTATTGAAGCTATTAGTACTGATGTAGCTTTGTAGGTATAGAAAACAAAACAGGAATTGGTTGACTCAGGAATAAAAGTGGTGCTGAACCTTATGTTAGGAGTAAGAGCTTATGGCTCTTTTGTTTCTTTCAAAAAGTTAAAAATTTTTTTTATATGTAGAGAGATTGGCTGCCTCCTGCACGTCCCTCACTGGGGATCGAGCCTGCAACCTGGACATGTGTCCTGACTGGGAATCGAACTGGGAACTCAGTCCATGGGCCGATGTTCAATCCACAGAGCCACACCAGCTGGGCTCAAATAGTTTTGTTTTTATTTTTACAAAAGTTATAACATGCTCACAGTCAAGTATTCAGAAAATTAGGAAGTATACTTTCCTACTACCTGGAGGTAACCACTGTTTGTGTTTTGGTATATACTACATATTTTTTCTCAGGATGCACACATACTGACATTGCACATGAATATATAAGTATATATGCTTGTATGCATATGTATATATGTATGTGTGACCATGTAATGAGACAACTGTTTTATACACACACACACACACACTTTTATAGTATTCCATTTATGATTATACTTTTGCAGTGTATTCTAAAATTTTAATGTATGAAAATATATTAAATGATTCCCTTTTTGACAGCCATTTATGTTATTTCCAATGTTTCTACTTTTGTCAACGAGACAGTGAAACCTCTTGTCTGAATATTTTCTTAGGATTAATTTCTGGAGTTAACTTTGTGAGTTAAAGGGAATGCCCATCTAAAAACTTAAGATATGTTGTCAAGCTGTTCTCAGAAATGTTGTGCCACTTTATACTCTTACTAGCAATGTCTTGGGGGTGATACTTTTGGAACATCATGACCAATCCTGGTGAGCTAGAAATAGGATTCTTATCTTAATTTTTTGATACAATGTCCAGATATTCCCTAGAGCTTCTGCATGCCCTGGGGAGTTGGTGCCCTGTTCAGTTATACCCTGACTTCGCAGGTAGTGGTGGAGTCCGTAAGACAGACAAGAGAAAGAATGGTCTCACCTGGGCATTAGATAGTTAAAGGACAGTGTCTTGAGGACACATTACCTTTACTGGATGGAAAGTATCTTCTAAACTTTCTCTTTTGAGGCTCAGTATAAATAACTCATTCTACTTTTTTTTTTCTTTGCAAAAATAATAGCTTATTTAGCCATGGGTCATAGCTTAATGACCATCAAGAAGAGTCCAGATTTTTTAAATGCCAGTGAATTTACTTTTCCACCACAGGGATATGCAGAACCCGGAGCTGATCTCAGAAATATAAATCCTGGCTTCCTAAAACTTGGGGGAGAGAGGATAATGGGGAAGGGACATCATTCCATTTCTTCTTGAAGAGTCATTTTCTCTTTCTCTCCCTCCCTTCCTCAATGTCTCTCAGTTCTAAAAGGGTTAATTCAGAACTTATGGCCCTTTTGTTTTTCACTAGAAATTCCATTTGTTTTTTTCATTAGACTTTGGTCTTTTGTGCTTCACAAGACTTAGAAGTTTAGGAAACATCTGACTCTAAATGTTTACCTCCAAACTTTGAGACTTCAGGGGATACATTTAATTCATATATACAGGATCTCTATGGCCCTGACCCAAAACTACAAGGGAAATATAATTCCCAGGTAGGAGCAACAGTGAACAAGGAATCCCCTTTTATAATAAACGTATCATATTCAACAATTATTGGACTTTTTAAACTTTGGTTTCTGTAAAAAAATGTTAAGTTTGATCAACACAGTTATTTTATTAACCTGATGTTACCTTTATACCATCTCTTCTTGTTCTGTGCAGGCATTCTTACACCGAATGAACCAGTGTGCAGCATCAAAAGTTGACAAAAATGTCACAGAGGAAACAGTGAAGGTGAGGAGGGACAGCCAGCCCTCGGCCCCAACACGAGGTGCCCCGGACGAGATCTCAGCTGGGGGGTGTTTCTTCAGGGCTCCTCTCTCTCTCTTCATCCCAGCCTCAGTTCTTGTGACATCCCCTGGTGTGGGTGATCGTTAGAAAAAGAAAAACCAGAGTTTGGGAAAAGAAACAGGGATTAAGAGGATGGAGTAGAAGTAGAGTACATAGTAGAGACGTTTTTTGCCAAGGCCTTGAGAAAGTTCAAAAAGAAAAAGAAAAACCCAAGACCAGGAACCTTAGTGTCTGTGAGGGAGGAGCTGAGCTACTGGAGGGGTGGCTAGAGGTGCTTCAGGACCATGGGACGTGGGCAGAGGCGGCTCCCAGTCTCTAATCACAGAGAACAAACGATTTGGATGGTCCGCTGGTGCAGAAAAGCAAGTCCGCGTAATATCTGCAATGCGGAAAGAAATGTCTAAGCATTTCCTTTTGGACCGTAGGGGAGGATAATTTAGAAGAGCTTTGGGAACAAAAGCAGGATGGCAAATGAAAATGAATTGTGGTATTTATTATTACTCATTTACCTTGTGTAAATCATTATTGATATTTATTTTTGATGCTAATTTGTTTTACTTTACTGAAAATAAAAAAAATTTCCAAGGATTTTATTGGCTCTCCTTACTCTATTTCCCCATAAGTTAAATACTAACATTCAAATTCTCTAACTATGGGAGTATTTTAGTTTGTGTGCTTTTGGTTGCAAAAGACTTGTATTTCTCCAACTGACTTGAAGACACTTTGGCTCTCTGGACAGAAGAGAGAGCTCAGGACTCGAGACTCAGGGAGCTTAGTAAGATTGCCAGGCTCTCTCTAGCTCTTCCCTCTGCCATCCAGGTTGTCAGCTCTGCCCTTGGACTGGCTCCTCCCACAGCTGCAAAAAGACGAAGCACCTTTCCAGAGGTGGCAAAGGGCTGTCCATTCCAGGGTACCCTTCTTGGGATTAAAAAGCCTGCCATCCAATCTGCCTGCACTGTTCTACCTGCAGCCCAATCGTGTTAATGGGGTGGGGCCCATGCTTGGATTCAGCCACTCAGGCTTCCCCTGAAAGCCAGGAATAGGTTCCTGGTTCCCAAAGCTGTGTGGGAGGAGAGAGGATGTCCAGATAAAATTGGTACTGTGCCCGCTGGGTGGGAGGAAGGAATGGATGTGGGATGGATAGCTTTCCACTGAAGTTTTCAGCTTGGACAAGAATACTATACTTGCCCTGGCCAGTTTGGCTCAGCGGTTAGAGCGTTGGCCTGCGGTCCAGAGGGACCGTGGTTCGGTTCCCGCTAAGGGCACGTACCTTGGTGGCAGTTTGTCCCCAGCCCTGGTTGGGTCAGGGCTGTGCAGGAGGCAGCCACTCGATGTGTCCCTTTCACGTTGATGTTTCTCTCTCTCTCTCTCTCTTCCTCTCTCTCCCTCCCACTCCACTCTCTCTGAAAATGGAAAAATGTCCTCGGATGAGGATTAAAAAATAATAATAATAATACTATACTTGCATAGACTATTTTTTTAAAACTCGCTTCACTACTACACTTACTCACATATTTATTTATTTACAGATTCTGTTCTCAAACATTGAAGATATCCTTGCAGTACATAAGGAATTCTTAAAAGTGGTGGAAGAATGCTTACATCCTGAACCTAATCCTCTGCAAGAAGTGGGAACCTGCTTCCTTCACTTTGTAGGATACATTTCTGTTTATTTTAAAAACTCTTTCCCTTTACATGTTAAGGTTTAGCTTTTGGCCTGGTAGGATGTGGGAATTCAGCATTAGAAGTAAAATCTGACACCAAAAGTTTGGGGTCTTTTAAGGCCAATGAAATCTCCTATTTGGAGCCAGAAAAGGGGAGAGGGCCTCACGTCACCCATTTTATTCAGTGAAGAATAAACAGCCTTTTCATTTTCCCAACAAGTTAGTTCTTCGCATCCTCTCTAGCTTTGAATTCTAATGAATATTCAGGCTGTTCATAATGAATGGATTTTATGTTTCTCTCAAACATAGAGCATTTCTCTTTTGAAGCATAAAAGTCTTACTCTTTTAATGGCATGTGGAGCCTTTGATCAGTCAGAATGTTCCCTTATTAATCAACTGGTGACAAACCTGGAGGTGAACAAACCCGGTCACTCTAGGTACACAAACGTCTGTGTCTGAATTCCTCTCAAGGATGGTTTCTCAGAAAGGGGTACTGAGCAGTGCAGAAGGACCAGTCAGGACTCAGCTATTTCAGATTATACCTCATGTTTGTATGATTATTTTTATCTCTTTGGACATGGTAGCTGAAATAATTTATGCAATCGATTTGCAAAGTGGAAAGCCACCTGTAGAGTGTAAATTGTTTTCAGAACTAAACAGCATTTATCTAAAAAAAAGTGTCATTTATACCATTCCACTGGTGCCAATTTTCAGAGTACTAATTTGAATCCATATTTATCAAAATGCTGTACAATTAATGTTCTATTAAAAAATGGGTAAGAGTATTTTATCATTAAAATCAATCTGTTTATTTTTAATTGCTATTTCGTTTTTTATAAAGGTAACTATATGCAGTTTCTTTTTTTGTTCTTTTTACTCATAAAATATTATTTTATTAAATTTATTGATGTGGCACTGATCAGTAAGTAGGGTCATATAGGTTTCAAGTGTAGATTTCTTTGATACATGATCTGTACACTACACTGTGTACCCACCACCCAAAGTCAAAGCATCTTCTGTCACCATGTATTTGGGCCCCTTTACCCCTTACTACCCCCCACCCTATATGTATGTAGTTTCTAAATCTGTATTTCTATATGCAGTGAGCAGTCTCTGTATATGTTATCTTTGTAATTAGAAAATATTCCATAATTATATTAAAGCGAGAGGCTCCTTGGGTGGAGGAAGATGAACGGCTGGAAGCCAGGCATGTTTGTATACTCTTAACCCAGCCTGTTCCCTTTCAGGAGAGAATCCTAGTCTTCAGCCAGTGGGCGGGGTCGCTGTCTCAGTTCCGGGCTGTACACAGGAACCTTCCCCCATGACATCCGTTTCCTCTGTAGCACACTATCAATCCGTCCTCCATGAAGTCAGCTAAACTGTTTCTGACATTGTTGTATTCTGGTTTATACGGTCTCTTGAAATAAATAATTCAATATATTTCCTACTGGCTATATAAAATAGCACTCCATGTTTCTTTCTAACTGGGTGTCTTTAAAATTTTAGGGAACTCACTTTTAAAAATATGTATTTTTATTGATTTTTAGAGAGAGAGGAAAGGAGAGGGAGAGAGAAACATTGATGTGAGACAGAAACATCGATCGGCAGCCTCCTGCACAGCCCCCACTGGGAATCGAGCCCCACAATTTGGGCAATAGCCCTGACTGGGGATCAAACCAGCTACCCTTCTGTGCATGGGATGATGCCCAGCTGAGCCACACCAGCCAGGGCTACACATTCTGTTCTAATATTTGATCAATATATTTTCTGTCTCCCTCTTTGATTGGTACTGCTTTGATAGACATTGATCATAGCCACTTAGAGAAAATCTTACAGATGGAGGAAAACTTAGAGATAATGATGGCAGAAGTTCTTGCTTTTTGAAGGTGTCCCATCTCTAGCATCTGTGAAGGTTGCTTGTTTTGTTTTTACTAGACCACTCTCTGTGACAGCCTAATTGTTAGAAAATCTTTATATTAATCTCGAATCTGCCAATCACTGCCTATCCCTCCTTTGCAGTCCACCTGGTAGTCCTAGTTTTGTGTTTGGGAGTTACATAAATTTGTAAATTCTTTGCACTCCGACAGTTATTGAAATGCAGCTACTATTTCCTTATTTTTTATACTAGCATATATCTTTCTGAAATGACCTCTCATATGCAGTGGCTTCCTGGTCTGAGTCACTTGCTGCTGAATAGTCTCCCACTTGTCAGTGTTCTTCAACACACAGCCCAGCTCGCTGCCTGTGGACTGCAGAGTGCTGTGTCCAGAGTCCGGGATGATCTGGCGGACACTTTCCTTCTACCTAAAATACTTCCTTCCCTCGCCCTGCCTGGGAGCTGTGGATCCATCGCTCTGGACCTTGTTCTGATGTTACTTCCCTTTTAAAGTTGTATCTGAATCCTCTCAGCAAAGCTAGGGGCTCTTCTCTGTACGTTTCTACCACTTGGTTCGTTTCCCTGTTTTGCACACAGCATATATATTGGACTGTAACCAATATGTCTAACTTCTTTCCAAGGCTATTCTTTATGAATCAGGGAAAAGAAATAAAAAAATATATTTATACATACATACAGTATAGCTCTTAAAGCAAAGTAAACATTTCACAGAGTTTGTTCGTTAACATCACACAGGTTAATATTTCAATATGGCTAATAACTTATTCTCACTTGCATTCACAGAAAGACAAGTTTCGTATCTATGATGAATATTGTAGTAACCATGAGAAGGCACAAAAATTGCTTCTTGAACTGAACAAAATTAGAACCATCCGGACATTTCTTTTGGTAAGTATGTATTTCTGTGTTACCATACGCTGCTATCTGATAGGCTGAGGAATAGCCTCAGGGTGGTGTAGAAACCGCTTATGGGGCTGCTCTTTGAACATATCCAGTCTAGGAAGCTTAAGTCCTTTGAGAAATGTAGGGGTGAGAGTTGGGAGAGGCTGCAATGCAGGGACACACTGATAATGCCCTCTCCTGGTGGGTTCTGAATTGTTTGTGGTACCCACAGGTTCCTAGTGAGAGCAGACATTTATACGAGTTCATCATTGCTTTTGTGTCCTTCGCTCCCTAGGGTTTCCTTCACCGCTGGTAAGAACTCTGAATAGGGCAGTAACAAATCATGGTATGGCAGGAAAGAAATGTAAAAATTGGTCTTTCTTCTATATACTTTCCTTATTCAATTTTCGTAGAAAGAGCAAAACTGCATATTTAATTGCTTTAGCATAAGACAAATAAATGTGTATTTTGGCAGTTAGTTGGACGATTTAATTTCCAGTGAGAAGCATACTGTAAGTGTGAACTTCAGTGATACTTAGCACAGTGTGGAGTGGATCGACCATCCCCATGATCCAGTTTTAGAGCATTGTTGTTACCCCCAAGATAGTGCATCCCCACCCCCACCACTAGCTCCAGGCAACCATTGACTTGCTTTCTGTTTCTATAGATTTGCCTTTTTCTGGAGGTTTTATATAAATGAAATCACACCATGTAAACCTTTTAAATCTGGCTTCTTTTACTGAGGCAATGGTTTTAAGTTTCATCTTTGTTGTAGTGTGTATCTATGTTCCACTCATATTTATTGCTGAATAATATTCCACTGAATGGATATATCATTTTTGTTTCTCCATCGCCAGTTATAAACATTGGGGCAACAAGCGACTGATACTGATGGACCTTAATGATACTGCATGTGAAAGGTCCTTTCAGAGAGAGATGTCTGTTAGTGTAGATAAGTCAGGAAATGTTTAGTTTGCGCTATCATGAATAATGCTTTTATGAGCATTTATGTACGAGTCTTTGTGTGGACACATATTTTCATTCTCTGGGGTAGATACTAAGAGTAGAATTGCTAGGTCATAGTAAGTTTATGTTTAACTTATTAAGAAACTACCAAGGTAACTGTGCCATACCTATCAGCAGCATGTGAAGCTCGCAGTTTCTCTGTCTTTGCCAACACATGGCGTTCTCAGTTCCCGTTACCGCCATGCTAGTCGGTGCGTAGTTGTATCTCAAGGTGATTTTTATTTGCATTTCTCTAATGACCAGTGATATTAAGCATGGTTTCATGTGCTTATTAGCCATTCATAGATTCTCTTTGGTGAAATGCTTATTCAAATCTCTTTCTATATTTAAATTGCAATGTTTATCTTATATTGACCTATAACCTTATTTTGGATGCAGTTCCTATATCAGTTATATAATTTGCAAATATTTCCGTCCAGTGTGTGGTTGTCTGTTCATTTTAAAATATTGGTTTTTTTTGAAAATCAAATGTCTTAAATTTTGTTGAAGTCTAATTTATTAAATTGTTTCCATTATGGCCCTGCTTTTGTTGTCGTATTTAAGACATCTCTATTCAGGTCTTGTACTTATTTTGTTCCATTTATTCCTAAATATATTACTCTTTTTGATGTTGTTGTGATTGGAATTGTCTTAATTTCACTTTTGGATTGTTCGATGCTAGTATGTAGAAATTTAACTGACTTTTGTATATTCTCGTATCTGGTGTATTCTAGATTCTTATATCCTGTGATTTACATTTATGTATTGGTTCTAGAATACTTGGAGAATCTTTAGGATATTTTACACGTAAGATCATGAAATTTCACTTCTTCCTCTTCAAGGTGGATGTCTTACTTTTTCATTTTTTCTTGCCTTTTACACGGCTAGAACCAGTACAGTGTTGCATAGAAGTGGTAAGAACAGATACTCCTGCCTTGTTTCTCATCTTTGGGAAAAATCATTCAGCTTTTTGTCATTAAGTATGATGTTGTCTGTAGGTGTTTTTGTAGATGTTCTCTAACAGGTTGAGGAAATGCCATTATATTCATAGTTTGCTGAGAGTCTTTAAGACCTTTTTATCTTTTTTAATATAGGTGTTTAAAGCTATGAGTTTTGCCTTATATATGGCTTTACTTGCATTCCATAAATTTTGACATGTGTTTTCATTTTCATTCAGTATTTTAAAATGTCTTGTTTCCTTTGTAATTTCTTTGATCTATTGTTTGTTTAGAAGTTTGTCTTGGGAGGCAATTCACCATGGGTCTCTTATGTTTCTGCACATTTTCCTTTTTTGTTGTTGTTGCTGTTGACACACTTACAGATGTCCCCTATTTTTCCCCTCCACCCAGCCCCTGCCGACCCCTCCCCCAGTCTTCACCACATTGTTGCCTGTGTCCATGGCATATTTTCATACATGTTCTTTGGCTAATCTCTTCTAGTCTTCTTCCACCCCCTCCCCTCTGAGACCTGTCAGTTCTGTACATGCCCCAACATGGGACTAAACCCCCAATCTTTTGATGAGATGATGCTCTAACCAACTGAGCCACCCAGCCAGGGCTCCCTGCACATTTTCTGAGCAGAGGAGCTGACTGCCTTTGTTCTCCTTATCTTTTAAATAATGTTTGTATCGTGAACAGCCTGAGTGATACGTTGTCTTCCTCCTCTGCAGTGGTCAGACGTGCATGCTGCCCTTATACAAACGTCATTTCCTGAACTCAGGCTCCTCTCCTGCTGTTCACGTGTGTGTGTGACCTGCTGTCTGCGTGTTGTAGGATAGGAATCAGGGCTTAGGAAACTGGCCCCAGAATAATGATACTCTGGCTATTGCTGTTGCTGTGAGGAAAAAACAGACTGTCCCGTATCTCAATCCAGCTGCATCATTAGTCAGTGGCAGAGCCTACATAGAATCTAGCTGTCTTTATTCTACCAAACAACGCTACCTCCCTTTGTAAAGAAGACACATTTATGTATCTGTCTAGGATTTACCCATCCATCCATCCATCCACTCCTCCCTCCTCCCTCCATCCATCCATTTATCCATTCTTCCATCTCTATCTCTGTTTTATCTTTTTCCTCAGACTTCATACTCAGGATAATACATGTGAATTAATTAGATCCAAAACACATTTGGCTTCTGTAACTAATATGAAAGGCAAAAGTATTTCTCTTTCTTTCCTGGAAATGTTATTTGTGACTGAATGTGATCGTCTATGAGAAAGAAGCTATATAGAGACATGCTTTCACAACTTTTCAGCAGAACATTTCATGACAGAAGAAAGTTTTACAGCTACAGGTTTTAAAAATATAATTAATTATATCTATTTCCACCCCAGAACTGCATGCTACTTGCAGGACGGAAGAACACAGATGTCCCCCTGGAAGGATATTTAGTAACACCAATACAAAGAATATGCAAGTACCCCCTCCTTTTGAAGGTATTTTATGTATTTACTTTATTGTAGCATTTTCCTTGTACCTGCATATTTTGCTTACGATCTTTAAAATTTTAAGTAGTCTGACATTCTAAAGAAAGGGCATATTGTAGTCATTGGGGGGAAATGGCTATTTTGTCACTAATTTATATATGGAGAAGGAAATAAATCTTTTAAGAAAAGAAATAAAAAATACTCTTTGTAGAAAACATATTTGTTTGAGTTTCATTTAGAGTAAATGCTTTAGTTTCAAGATAGATCCCATCAAGTACATTATGACCAGTTTATATAGTACTTTATCTTCTTTGTGTTAAGTAAGTTCTCTCTTGGTGTATTTTTTGATTTACTTTAACACTGATGCTAATGAAGTGAAGGTCAAAGTTACATAATTTTAGAGCCTGGTTTTAAATCATTATTATAGGGAATGGAGGGGGTCACATGGGACAGTAAGTGATGAGCACAGAATGAGTGTCAGAAACACGCTGCTTCTGAAGATAAGAAATATTTCACTAATGGTCAAAGGGACACTGTAATGACCAACATTTCTATTATGAAAAACATGTTGTAGAGTATTAATTACTGCTCGCACTGCAAGGGCCTGTGACTAGATTAGAATAGAAATTCTGGAAAGGGATATTTCTAGATATAGAAATATCTGAAAATCAAGATAGGTAGTTTGGGGTGGCAGTTGAACATGGGCATTTTGAGTGTTCTGCTTACAGGTGTATGACAGCACATGATCTAGTCTCTTAAAGCCTTGGGTTTTCCCTTGTGAGTCAGAAAGGATAATGATGATGATGAAATTATAGCATATACCTACAAGAATATATACATTTATGTATATGTGTATTTGTGTGCGTATGAATTTAGCCATTATTATTCATATATATTTGATTCTGATTGATTTTAATATATTATTACTTGGTATTCAAATTTTAAAATACTCAGAAATGCTATAGATATATTAACTGGTATTCACTTATTGATTTACTTTTTGAGAAATAAATGTTATAAATTTGAACTAAAAATACACTTTTTACTACGACTTTTGGCAGTTGAATAAATTGGGTTGCTGTGTAAAATTTCTTCGAAAAGGATCTCTCCTTACTGAAAAAATCAAGTGAAGTCGCTTGGGTAGGCCCCAGGGAGGAGCTGCCGCAGGGATCTCCCACTCTGCAGAGCTTCGGCTCACTCAAGGGGGTAGGGGGACTGGTTCGATGGACTCCTGTCTCTGGGAGCGTCCCTTTAGACCTCCGAGTTGGTGACTCAGATTTGCATGTTGCTCATCACTGCAGTCATTCCTGGCCCTGGTTGTGGAGTGCAGGGATTTGCTTGTTTAAGAGTCAGAAGGCATCGTGATACTGAGAAGCGCATGATGCCGAGTGTTTATTTTAGATCACTCACTTCTGGATAAGTATGACCTTGGGTGCTGAAGCTGACCTTTCAAAAGATAGAATCATGGACAATTTCTTTCTTAGGAAAAAAGGTTATTTCAGAGCACCATCAGGTAGTGGAGAGATGACATCTTTTCCCATTTTTGGAAGAGAATCTTCACAAAGAAACATGAAAAAAAATGTTTACTTGTGTAGTAGGTGTTTTGGTATTGATATTTTTCTTTCTAGTCCTATCAGCTGAAAAATTGTCTGATATTCTCTTTGATTTGGATGGCTTTATTTACTCAGAGAAAAATATTATAAGAAACAGGCTGTGTGTTAAAGAAAAGGTACGTGGGTCTCATTTGTGGAAGTTGAAATTATTGGGTTGGCCAATTGGCACAGGGTTCATAACTGAGAGAAGACTGTTACAATTATTTCTCTAACTATTTCACATGATCTAAATTCATGTCTGGACTCTGCAGATACCCATTGGGCATAACTCCATTGGGCCCCAAATCTCGTATGCTGCAGACTGACTTGACCCCTTCACATATTTACAAATATTTCTACCCTTCACAATTTCTGGAGAAGGTTGCATATTTTTTTTTATGCATTTGTGATTCAGCATAACTTTTAAACCTTGTCTTGGGAGTGATGTAACATGTGTTCCTTTGGTGCTTGCTCTACAGAACAGAGTGTGAACACATCAAATGCTAAGTTGAAGTTTATAGCAGATTTGTCCACAATAACAGACCTCAAGAGAATATAGCAACTGCATATTTTCCCACTGTTTGTTAGGAATTAAGAAAATTCTTTCAAAGTCTTGCCTCAGGATTTCTGTAATTGTGTTAGTTATATTTGATGGCAACTGTAGTAAGGAAACAAATGACTAATTAAAAAGCAATGTGGTCACAACCGTCTAGACAGTGGGTGAAAATGTTTAATTTTGTGCTTCTAAACAACCAACAAGACCTTTTAATATATTTAAAAGATTAAAGATCACTTTAGTTCTGATATCCTGAATGGAAAACAACAGCAATAAACCATGATTAAAATGTCAAAAAACCCTCTCCAAAAACAAAAATAAAAATAAAGCTGTTGAGGGCATACATATGGCAGTTCATTCATAGCAGAGAATGAAACTGAGTTATTGGTGAAAACAGCATAAATTCTTCTTTTAATGACTGAGTATTGTGGATTTATAAATTATTTATATTGCTAGAGTATAAGACATTATTTAAAAGTCTTACTTCATGACATGCTTTTATAGTGTCTTTAAAAATTATTAGAAAATCAGACAAATTATTTTTGAGATTATGGGATGTATTCATATAAATGCATCTGTTAAAGACTCTGGGGAAATGAAATTAACATAAAGATGTACTTCTGTTGGAGTAAAAGTCAAAGTTATAAAAAATTGCATTCTGCAGGTGAGATATTTGACAATTTGAAAAAAGGAAATCTAATGTAGTTTTTACAAACAAAATAATTTTCAGGGAAAAATTGAAGTGACTGCAACATGTTATTAGGGTGACACTTATTCACTGATTCAACCTTTGGTTTTTTTATCTTAATCTTAGTGGAGTTTGTAGTGTCACTTCTGAAAGTGGCTCTCATCATCTTTGCAGTTCTCATTTCCTGGTCAGCCTGAACCTGCTGTACCAGAAAGCTGGAGATCAAAGGGTGATTTGTTTCTCGTGTATAAACAGGAGTTGCTGAAGCGGACTCCAAGGAAACACAGTGACTACGCAGCCGTGATGGAAGCCCTCCAAGCCATGAAAGCTGTCTGTTCCAACATCAACGAGGCCAAGAGACAGATGGAGAAGTTAGAAGTGCTGGAGGAATGGCAGTCTCACATCGAAGGCTGGGAGGTACAGTCACTGTTCACAGCCATTGAGCTTAACATAGTTTTGCTATTTCTCATGCTATGGGTAGAATTGATTGGCATTGGATGGACCCGTAGATAGTCATTTTCCTAGATAATGCTAGGCGGCTATAAGCATTTTTGAAAAGTGCTATCATTTTTATTTTTAAATATTTTTAACCTCAAGCTTTGTGATAGAGCCAATCGACACTGCGTGGGGTATAAGCTTTGATATTTCAGTATTTGAGCTTCATGGTTATCCTTTTTCCTGTCTTAACTTTGGTCAGGAAGTACACATCCTGAATCCTGGAGAGAGTACAGAGGGGACTAAGGCTCCATACATGTGCTGTGATGTTATTTTCGGACTTAAATTGAGTGTTTAATGATGAATTTCACTGTAAGCCCACTTCATCTCTTAAATTTGAATTTCTTCAATTCTAAAGTGAATAAAGTAGCTGTGATATGATTTTTAAGGTCCATTCAAGATGAAAAATTTTGAGTTCATGATTCACTAAAGAAATATTTTAAAAACTATAAAAAACAAATGAGTGATATTCAGAATCTGTAGTGTGTTTATAGCTATGGTAACTGTGAATCCCAGGCACTTCCCGGGGTTGGACCCCTTGATTACTTTAGTGCTATATAAAGAATAATCTAACATTTTCTGTCTTTCGGTTGCCTTAGTTTAGATGAGCATGAGCTTTGGACTGGGATAGATTTTTATTGTTATAAAGTAAGCAATTATCATATATTTTTTTAAGTGTAAAGTTTTAAAATGTTTCTAACCAAATAGTGTACCTTACAAATCCAAGTGGATTGCTTTTATCTTTAGGACATTATAATTGACTGATTTGTTTCTTATCTTCAATATGTTAGTTTCCATTTAGATCTAAAATGACAGCCACTTAGATTTGCAGAGAAATCGAAAACGTTGACCTTAGGGAATTCTCCTATTTATCCTTTCTTCCCCATGAATTTTTAAAAATGCTTACAGGGATCTGACTTAGCTTCCTGCTCATTTGTATTCTTCCATTTCAAGTGTCCAGTGTGACCCCCATTCAGCATGAATGCTGCTTATTCCAATCAGTTAAAATGATTGTGTGTTTTACAGTTGATTTATGATGATAATTATTTTCCTGGGGAGCGGTTGTCCTGCTGGGAGGAGAAAAATGGACTAAAGTTTGCTTTTGCTGTTCTGTTGTCACTGAAACATTGGAAGAAAAACGGAACTTGCTTTAAATGGCAGGATTTGTCAGTGACCTCTGCCAGGCCTTTTACCAAAACAAAAACTTCACAGTCTCTGTTTGGCACTTCATGGAAATGGGATCTATAATAATTTTGTCTTCTCCTTGTATAGATCCTAAAAATTGAGTTTAGAGCAGAAACAAGTGATTATTGAAAGAGAATTGGTATTTCTTGTACTGTTCGCACCAGTTAGTCCAAGGAAGAAAGTATGAGGGCCATACTGTGTCCTAGGTGACCCAAGCAGTGGCGCCTCGACCTCAGCAGCCTGGTAGGAGTGCAGTGCTGGGGGGCACGGGGGAGCAGGAGCACTGACAAAGAGGAAACTGGCGGGAAGTCAGCTAGGACTCCAGTTCCAGCAGGGGAGCATATGACGCTGGGTTCCAAAAAGAGTGGCAATGCAAATTCTGCTTGAGGTTTGAAAATGACTGTGTAAGACACAGCCCTACAGCGATTTGGGAGTTTGGGGACGTTGAGGGGCTGCAGCTTGGAGCAGGGCCCAGCCAATTAATTGGCAGACAACTTGGGATAAGAACCTGATTCCTCAGCTTAGTCCACCATCCTAGAGCAAGTACTCAGCCTGGCCCCTCCTGGGAAGTTTAGGAGAAACGGCTATCTGATAGGACTCCAAAGGTCACAAGACAGAGGGACACAGGGACACAGGGACACAGTCATCCAGGATGAATTCTGGCTCTGGGACGGAGTGGGAATGGTTGAAGAGCTTTCTTCGAATTGCCAACAGGAGGTATTGTTCAGTTTACAGACAGCTCTGCGTAAGTTTAGAGTGGCTCTCCTGGGGTAAGGATGGAGCCAGGGACAGGCATCCGATGGCATGACAGCTACAGGACATACTGTTTCTCAAACAGTGTTTGAGGTTAGGAGTCTTGAGCTGATGTTGGGAAACAGCTCCTCGTGAATCCAGCTGCTTCCAGGAGTTCCCGCAGATCTGAGGACACCTTAGAGGTGATGCTCTTGCTCCAGAATCGCAATTCTCTCCAGTGGGATCTGAGTCGTATATGCCATGAATTTGCCTTATTTCTACTTTAGGGAGATTATTATTTCAAATGCATTGCTTAATTATCTAGGGTCTTGTTTCCCCATTCATCAAATGAAGTCTTTTTTTCCCCAGTGTAATCTTTTAGATAAACTTACCTATTATAAGAATTGTGTTTTTTTGTCAGCATTTATGTAGTGACTACCCCCACAGAAGATATGTAATTGTTTAAACTGCTCATATTTGAAGTTCTACCTTTTATTAATATTATTTAGTATATCTCAGTTATATGTTTTATCCAACAGTTCAAACATTTCACAGGACATTTTATTAAAGGTGATTGTAAAGCAACTATGAATGTGCTTGGAAATGAAGTTAATTAACTGTTTGATCAGAGTCATTGATTCATTTCATACAATAGGACCAATCTTAGTCTTCCTGTGCTGTTTGGTTGGTTGATAGTATTGTAACTACCACTGTAATCTTTGGAGTGATACTGACTGATATTGACAAAGGAATATCAATAAACATCCTATCATTTACTAATTCAGCTTGATCTCCTTGACAAGATTGATCTGTCAAATCAGGAAAAAAATATCACACTAAAAGATAAGAGGGTAAATTATTATTAATATATCAAGGTCTTGGAAAAAAATAAGATTCAAGATAATTAGTGTGTTTTAGAAAGTAAAAAAGAGCCCAGCTGGTGTGGCTCAGTGGTTGAGCATCGACCCATGGACTGAGAGGTTGTTGGTTCAACTCCTGGTCAGGGCACATGCCCAGGTTGTGGGCCCGATCCCCAGTGGGGGGCATGCAGGGGCGACCAGTTGATGTTCTCTCTCATCGATGTTTCTATCTCTCTCCTTCTCTCTAAAATCTAAAAGATAAAAAAAATTAAAAAAAAAGAAAAAAGAAAAGAAAGTAAATAGAAACAATAGAAATTTGAGACCTCTTGATTGCCTTTTTACAGGGAGACATACAATGCTACAAGACCATTTTAAAATCACCCCTGTTGGTTTGGAAGCTGTTTGCTGCTCTATTTGACGAGCTGTATATCTGGCAGCGTATTGACTTCAAGTCATGTTCTCTTGTTATTTCATCACTGTGAGTCTTGCTGAGGTTACGAGGAGACCTGCATCTTTTTGTCCCCTCTACATGGTGATTTGCTAGATACAGTTTGTCTACCTTGACAAACTGTATTTGTCAGAATTTGTAGAATTGATTTATAGATAATCCTTGCTATTTAAGGATAAGTAGTTTTGGGAAAAGACCATTGAAAGTGAATCCACATAAATGAGCACCAACATTTCACAATATATGAAATTGGGGGAAAGTTTGATTGGGACATAACATTGGTAAAATGAACATTTATATTATTAGTTTTTTTTTAATCTAACATATAACAGAATTTAGGTTATAGTTTCAGTTAATAATTTGAATCTCGAAAAGAGTGACTCAAATGCTGAGTCTTTTTTGGAGATGGCATACATTTTATGACAAAATTATATAATAAAACAATGCGATATGCTTCCTTTCATGTTTGACTTTCCTAGTAGTTTTAAAAGTTTTTTTTTAAAAGAATATTCAAATGATTCATAATTTTTCTCAAGAAACTCTTTTGATGTTGAAAATGTTCTCTTATGAAACACCCATCCACTTGTTCGTTTTCCTTCCTTCCACTGTGAATGGGCCCGCCGCTCTGTTAGATCTCCGACACATTGTGTAGGAAGGAGGAAGTTTCAAGGTCTCTTTCATCTCATCTTTCCCCAGATCATGGCTTCCTCTCTGCAGTCAGTTTGTGTTTTTCTGATGTTGACATTCAACCTTTAGTTAACAAGATGAATGAGATAGCCCCTGGTGCTAAGCAGGGAGAGCTGATAATGGGGTCAGATAATTAGTGAATGGTTTCCTATGACAATGATTTTTGCCACCTCATAGCTGTGAAGAATCAGTAATGAATGCTTAGGTAACTTATATTGAGAGAACTTGTTAACATAAAAATGATGTACCTTTTCAAACAGTCCAGATATAGTTTAGCACTATTATTTTTATTGTTGTTGTTTTTTTTTTAAAGATGAGACGTGTTTTATTATTGCAGTTCTTCATAAATTATGATTTTAATGTTTGAAGAAACTTGGAAATTAGAAAATAAATTGAAAAATGAATATACATGCTTCTGGTGGCCTTTTCTGGCTCTTGTAATTTTCTGAAAGTATACTCGGACACACAACAAGTGTCCATTCATAAAATTTATCATGGTTTCACATTAAATTCTGTAATGGTGCATCGAAATTTAATAGTTTTTCACAAATACTGACCATATAAGTAACTGGCAGCCAATTATATATTTCAAATTATAGATTAAAAATTATTCAGCTTTGCCACAAGTTGGATTCTGAATTGTTATTACTTTCTTGCTGGCTCCTGTGGCCTGACACACACACAGAAGAGATGCTATTGGTGAGCAACAATGCCAAAATGGGCGGCTCTGGGTCCTGGTCTGTGACTGACGTCGTTGTTTGCTTCATCCATTCAGACTGATCTCACCCATAGTGGAAGGTGACATTTAAATGGTAGACTTCATAAATTCAGTGAAGAAATTTACTGGAGAATGACTGAAACCGGAAACTACAACATGGCATAAACTATATAATTAATGATAAACAAACATAATCATGAACACACACAGCCATCCCTGATATTGGTCACCATTCGCACGTGCCAACTCTCATTTTATTCATGTCCTATTCTTGCAGTGATTGCACAGCATTTAGTTGTGTTCACATGTCTGTTTCTCCCATGAGCGTGTATGTTTCTTGGGAGCAGGGTTCATATCTCAAGATCTGGGTCCCCAGCATCTAAAACAGTGTCTGATGCACAGTGGGCTGAATGGGATTAAATGCAGATACAATGTCATGGTAGTTATGTACGGTTAGTGGCTTCTTGCTGTTTTTGGATGCTCTTGCCTCTTTTGGTTAATGGCAGTGATTCTGACCTGGTTTTATTTAGAGTCCAATAACTTGTTTCATTATTCTGCTACTTTGATGTTCTCTAATAATCTTGAGCATCCTGTTCTGGTTTATGGGTCACAAATATACCTTGTGAGATGTTTTTCACTTCCTTGATATTAGAGTTGAACACCCTGCAGTTCGAAACTCAATCATTGTAAAGATATTTCTACAATGCACGTATTGGTTCTTTTGTCTAATCAACTTGTATGAGCAGACTTCTCTCAGTGTATTTCACCCTTTGCATTGCTGGGGTGGTGGTGATGGAGGAATAAGATAGGTGTGCACAGCTTGGGGTAGAAAGGGAGAAGCTTGTGGGATGAGAGCAGCCTGGATGAGTTCATCTCCCCTCACGACTCACAGATGTTTACTCATGATTACTTCTTACCTTGAACTGTCACCCCACTTCCTTTCCTGATCTAATGAGAGCAGTCAGATTACAACTATCCATGTAACTTCTTAGCTGGGGTTTTACTGTGTTTAATTCTATATATGTAATTCATTGTAAACAAGCAGTCTCTGATTTTCCATCATAAATGTAGCTTCCTAAAGGGAAATATGCATTAAAAATAAAGCATGTAGATGATAAAAGTACGTTGCTTTGGTTATATTTTAAAGAATTGCTAAGAGACAGCAGAGCTCTGAATCATATGTGAAAACACATTATTTAAACGTATCTGCATTGCCCTGGCTGGTTTGGCTCAGTGGTTAGAATGTCAGCCTGAGGACTCAAGGGTTTAGGGTTTGAGTGCTCAGTCAAGGGCATGTGCCTGGGTTGCAGTTTAGATACCCAGTCAGGGTCGTGCAGGAGGCAACTGATTGATGTGTCTTTCTCACATTGATGTTTCTCTCTCTCTCTCTCTCTCTCTCTCTCTCTCTCTCTCTCTCTCTGTCTCTCTCTCATCTCCTCTGTCTTCCTCTCTCCTTCTCCCTCCTTCCCTTCCAATATATCTAAAAATCAATGTAAAAGTATTTTCAGGTGAGAATTAATAACAACAAAAAGTATCTGCATTAAATATGTACATATACATATTACATTATATGTAATGATTTGGGGGCAGTTCAAAATGAATGATTTATGCAAAGCCCTCTTATTTTTTAAAAGCAAGTCTTTCATACCTTACCTCTCAAATGTTGGCTTATGACTCTGTGATATATGCCCACACTGTTTAAGCAGCTTATTTTCATGGGCAGGATTTTTTTTAAGGTGTCAGTTTTTTTCACAGTACAAGTCTGCTTCCTCTGACATCTACATGATGATCCATGAAACCATTTACAAAGCTGATTTAATTCAATAAACATTTTTTCCCAAAAAACTGTAGGGATAGAGAGGTCCCTTGCTAGATATTTATACCAGGAGAAAATACTTAACACATTGCTTGGCATGTTTTAGAAATGTTAAAAATCTGACTTTAGTATTCATCTAGATAGAAGTGTTTATTATACATGGTTGCTCAGTGACTAAATATGTATTTGTGAAAGAATATATATTTTAAAAATAACATCAGTGTTCAAAATGAAGACAAAATACTAAGTAAAGTAACATTGTGCAGATTTAAATGAATATTCAGTGATGATGAACTATGCCATAGGGATGAAACATACTGGAGGTGTAACTGTGATATGTAACATGTGGTAAACACCTCTTCTGCCCTGGGCACTGGGAAGCAGTCAGGACAGCCTCAGGCAGAAACCTATGCTCACCTTTTCCTCCACTTTAGCACATTGCTGCACTGAACACCTGGGCACCGGAGCTCAGGTGATCAAGCCTCCAAGCAGTGTTGCTTCAAGTGTGCACAGGAGACCACAAGCATTATGACCTACGAGGTGGTCTGGGACCTACCCCAGATTTACTCAGTTTCAATCTCTGAGGGTAGTGCCAAGCAAAGTTTCAACTAGCCCATTAGGTGTGTCTTCCAAACTCTAAAATTTGAGAACCATTGTCCTAGAGGCTTCGATCTCCTCCGATGATCTGCCTGGCTTGTTTGATTTTCTGGTTCACTCATCTGACATTCTCCTTTTGATAAACTTGAGTGCTCCTGACTTTTACCTAGCAATCTAATGCTTATAGCCATATCTTATTTTAATTTCTCCTTTGAATTTTGTAGCTTGGTGGTGGTGGTTATTGTTTTTGTTGTTGTTAATCCTTACTTGAGGATATTTTCTCCATTGATTTTTATTTTTTACTTTTTATGTGAATATAAGACTGCTCCACATTTCCTTTAGGACCCGCCCCCCTCCGTTTCAGTCATGGTTTTGGGTAGAACTGACCATATGCTGGACGCTGAGGACGGCCCTGCCTGAGTCTCACAGCTCACCTGCTGTGATTGGCCCAGGATTGTACATAGGCCAGGCAGACCCAGAACTCAGGAGGCATTTGCTAGGATTTCTGGGAAAGATGTTTGCTCTCTTGTCCCCTGGATAATACAGTGTGGTGAGGTGTCTTGTCCCGAAGAATTTTTAGAGAGAGTGGAAGGGAGGGGGGAAGAGGGAGAAAGAGAGAAAGGAGAGAGAAAGAGAAACAAATATCCATGTGAGAGAGACACATTGATTGGTTGCCTACCAAATGTGCTCTGACTGAGGCTGGGGATCAAATCTGCAACCTAGGTACATGCCCTTGACTGGGAATCGAACCCGCCACCCTTTGTTGCACTGGCCAGCGCTCTAACCACTGAACCACACTGTCCAGAGCTATAGCTTGGCTTTTTATCCCTAACCCCAGAAATTCTCTTGGCATTTCTAGGTAAATTAACAAAATACACATATTTTTAATATTATAATTTTAAAAATATTATAAGTTTTATATATTTCAAATATAAAATTGCAAGATTTTTTTTAACTATAGAGAAAGCTAGATTTTTATCATTTGAGGGGAAAATATACAAACAGAATATTTGTAGTAGTGACCCTTTTTTATTATATAACAAATTATCTTCCTGCCTTTGTTTTTGAGGGCTACTATAAGAAATAGTCTAAGGTAAAGTTTTGTGTACCTTCTGTACAGTTAATATTAATAAAGCCACTTCTCACAATGTTGTGTTGATCTTGTGTAGAAATCAAAGTGATGTTTCCTTTTTTACATTTTTAAATATTATTTTATCTTAGCTTTTTTCTAAGGTAAGGATGGTATTCACTATAAATAAGAAATCATTGTCACTGGAATTAGGATTTATATTCATGTTTGTTGACAGTTTTTACTTAATTATTACATTACAAAGTATATGAAATTGTGTAAATGTTTGACAGATCTCCATTTATATATATCTACCTTTTACAATGAAAGAAGAGAGGGAAATGTCTAAAATTTAAAAAGTATTTGTAATATACTCAAATTAACACTATAACAATGTCTTAACCCCTTTAGGTAGTTTCTTATTATAGTCATGAGTTGCCATTTTAACTTAAATTTTTATAATTGATTAGAAAAACTATATCAATTATTCTAGAAATGTGAAATATAATATTAATATATGAGTTTTAAGTATCAAAAATAAAAATTAAATCCATTAAGTTTACAAAGAATCAGAAATTTACTCCCAGACTTGAAGAGACCAGACATATTTAAAATTGAAATACACCTGTAGATAGAGCACACTTAACAGATCTCTACTGAAAATTTCCTTAAAAAAAAATCCAACTCATTGCATTAGTTTTGATAGTTTAGGTTGTAGAAACTACAGTATGGACTACAATACGTACAATGGCTCAAAATAGACATTTATACTCAGTTCACACAACAATCCAATGCCTGTGTTCTACTTAGTGGGAAGTGTTTCTTTGTTGTGAATGATTCAGGAACCCAGGCTCCTTACCTCTTGTGGCTCCTCTAAACCTCCAATGGTTTGCACTTGTGTTAAGAATCAATGTTGTAGCTAAATCATATGACTTTAGTGGGCACTCAAGGCTTATGATTTAAGACTTTAATGAATGTATGTATTTGTGCCAACTTTTAATACTGTAGTGAAAAGCTCTATGGAATGTTGCTCTCTTCAAATATGTAGATTTTTTTCTTTTATTTCTTCTTTTCTTTTCCCTCTCTGTCCTAGTGGATGGATCTATAAATTCAGTCCTGCTAAAAATTTAGACAGTTTCTTATACTTTGCCATATGTCTATGGAGTTCTTTCCTCACATCAGGGAAAGAGAGGAGGAAGAAAGGAATATTAAGAATATTAATGTTATGAACCAGTTTGAAATCATTTTGTTTTTAAAGAACATAGGTAACTTGTATCATAGATGCTTTTGTATGTGTACATATATAAAATAGCTAAAAGAGACCCAGAATCTCTTTTTTTTCTTTTTAATTGGCTTTATTGGTGTGGCACTCTTAATAGTAGTTATATTATCTCAGACCGACCAAAAGGAGACTGGAAGGGAAGGAGACCTATGTTCAGTATATAAATATTTGTACTCTTTGAATTTTTATCCTGTCCGTACATTACATCTTCAAATAAAAACAAATATGCTTTTAAGGGGGAAAAGACTTACATATGAAAGTTCTATTAAGTAATCAGACATTGTCTCCATTCTTCCTGACTTAGGGGTCTAACATCACCGACACCTGTACTGAAATGCTAATGTGTGGAGTCTTACTGAAAATCTCTTCCGGAAATATTCAAGAACGGGTGTTTTTTCTTTTTGATAATCTTCTGGTGTATTGCAAAAGAAAACACAGGTAAGAAGATAAACAGGTACCACTTAAGAAATTGTTTATCCATCTCCCAGGTTCAACATTTCCCCCGTGGTCCTGGGAACTCACAGTCTCATCAGTAAACTTCCACATACTCAGCCTATTATGTGATTGTTCTCTTCATCTTATGAAACCTAACTGAAATGTGACTATTATTCTATGACACCACCTCTCCAGGAGCCTTCTGGAGGAAAGATTTTTGTTGTTGTTTCTCACCCCCTACCTCAGACCCTGTGGCCCAGGTAGGTGTGTCTTGTTTCCTAGTGCTGCTCCCCACCACGTCTCTTCCTTTAAGGATCCCAGCACACGTGAAACTCATGCCATCAGTCCTTCCTATCTAGTAGCTTTCTTGGTTTATTTCCTTTTACAGAATGCTGCATAACTTTCTGCCGCACATGAGTTCAGTGATTGCTTTAGCTCTTGTACCACTTCCTTGTGTTTGCTTGGTCACCAATTTTGTTGTGTTCAAAACTCATATGAATGATCTGTTCAGTATTTGAACCTGAAAGCCTGTGGTCACTTCACCTACAACAATAGTCTACTTCATCATACCCGAGCCACCTGCCCTGTGGGCATCCCTTTACTTTGTCAACACTAACAGTTATAAAAATTGAAATCTTGATTGTAAGCATCTGCTCCACTCCACTAAGCTGCTCGTGTCAAAGTCATCATTGACTGCTATGTTTTCTAAGTAAGTGATCACTTTTCTGCTCGGTAAGGTTTTACATGTTTTCTCAGCAGTATTTAGTTTAGTTGAGCACTTCTTCCTTCTTAAAATGCTTTCGTATCTTTATTTTGTAAAAGATGTAGAGCATAAATTGTGGAGTAGTACATGAGAACGTGGTGAGACCCGTCAGGAGCAACCACTGTCACCCAGGGAGGAGATGCTGGCGGACGGGCTAGGGTAGATGAAAAGATGTGGAAAGATTTTTGTATGTTTTAAATGCAGAATCAATAAGATTTCTAGTGGATTGATATGGGAGGATGAGGGAAAGATAGGACCCAAGGCTAACTCCAAGCTTTTGGAATCAGGGAAACTAATGGATGGGAAAACTGGAGAGGAAATCAATAATTCTTTTCACTTGCATTTATTTTTTTTCAATTTTTAATTCTTTAACATTTTAAAAAATTACAGTTTACATTCAATATTATCTTGTATTGGTTTCAGGTATATAGCATAGTGATTAGATGATCATATACTTTAAAGATTGTTCCCCCTGGTATTTCTAGTACCCAGCAGGCACCATACATAGTTATTATAGTGTTATTGACTGTATTCCCTATGCTATACTTTACATCCCCATGAGGAAATAAGAACACTGTTTCTTCCTGCTGCACTGGCTGTTCTCCTTCCTAGTTACTCTTCCCTCCAACATTTGTGTGGCTGTGCTCTTGAAGTCTTTTAGATCTCATGTAAATATCACTTCCTCGGAAATATCTTCCCTGACCACTCCATCCAAGGCAGCCTCCCAGACACTGTTACTGTCTGGAAAGGGCATGCTGATATTTTCTCCAGTATTCATTTGTTTATTTTTTGCTACCTTTACAAGATTAGACTGTAAGGGCCATGAGAACAAGGATCTTGCTGCTTTTTCATTGCTCTTTCCCCAGAGACTGGAGCAGACCTACCATGTAATAGATACTCGAGATATATTTGTTGAGTAGTGAATACCTGATTGAATGAATGAAACTCAAGCAAGTCCTTGGTATAATACACTTAGTCGTCGTTAGTGTAAATAATGTTATGTGTTCATGTTATTGACATAATTGTTGTTTGTTTTAGATCATAGATGTAATTTTTTTTCTTCAGAAGGTACTTGTTTGATAGGATGTTTTCTTGAACTTTTGGGTAAAATGTTTGCAGGTTGTTTAAACAAAATAGTAAAGTTGCAGTTTATTGGGAAATATCCTGAGCCTTTATGTGCTTCTCCTTAGCTGTAGCCAGGAAACATATGTTTTAATGAAGTGGTACAATGTACCTTGATGGAAGGGAACGGGTTAGGATTAGAGCCAAAAGATAATTAAATTGCTGTCATCTTTGTCTAAATGAGATTTTTAAAAATTTTCTCTTTACTACATGTGAAAAAGAACCTATTTTTTCTAGTATGCTTTTCTAAATTCCTTGTGTTTGGTATCAAGATTGAGATTGATAGAAATAGGCTTTAGGAAGATGTAGAAGAGGCTGTTAATTTTACTGGTATGTAATTTCTTTAAAAAAACTGTAACGTGATTCAAGTAATTTAGGTGTAATTATTTTTCCAACTTTATTGAGGTATAATTGAGAAATAAAATTGCAAGATTTTTAGAGTGTACAACATGATGGTTTGATATACATTATACATTGTGAAAGGATTTCCCCATTGAGTTAATTAACACGTCCATCTAGGTGCAATTATTAAAGCATTCATTTTGAGAATTATATCTTTTCTTTATTACATTTGATCTCATTTATATATACACCTGCCTTTAAGTCAAAAGCTTTTACAAGTGAATACTGTACAAATGATAATATTATTTATGATCCCATGGCCTTAATATTTAAACAAGTTAAACAACAGGAAAGTTATATAAAATTAAAATCTTGTGTTTTAGCAAATATCCTGAACATATGTATCGCATGGACAAAATACATAGTGATTAGAAGGGGAAATCACTAAGTAAATCTGTGTGTCCCTTCCTGAATGATGGTAGTGTGAATCCCCCATCTGTTTCCTTCGTTTTAGAACACCTCACCTTCTTTACCTTGTGCAGTCTAAGCTCTAATTATCTTCCAGAAAGTATGAGTAAACTGAACCTTTTCCAAACCTCCATATTGTTGTAATTGCAAGGCCCAGGGACCTGATGGGTTTATTTTATTTTTATTTATTTATTTATTTTTTTATCCTCACCCGAGGATATTTTTCCATTTTTTGTACAGATAGGGTGGGAGGGAGAGAGAGGAAGGAGAGAGAGAGAGAAACGTCGATGTGAAGGGACACATCGAGTGGCTGCCACCCGCACGACCAACCAGGGCCGGGGACAAACTGCAACCGAAGTACGTGCCCTTAGCGGGAACCGAACCCGGGTCTCTCCGGACCGCAGGCCGACGCTCTAACCTCTGAGCCAAACTGGCCAGGGCGTGATGGGTTTATTTTAATTTTAGAGTTACATTCGTTAAAGACAAGAGTACTAAGTAGGCATCCCAGCTGTCCATACTTCTAACAACACTATTAATCTTAGAAGAAATTAGTATTTAAAAATAAAAAGTTATGTAGTATTTGATATATATAACATGACTACTTAGTTTGGCTTGTTTATGAGCTTTTTTTTTTTTAATTTTTAATTTTTTGTTGTTGTTACAGATGTTTCTCCTTTTTCACCCCATTGGCACCCCCCTCCCCATTCCCCCACCCCGTCCCCGGCTTTGTTGTCTATGTCCATTGGTTATGCATACATGCATATAAGTTCTGTGGTTTATCTCTTCCCATCCCCCCCACCCCCTCTTCTGAGGGATGTCAGTCTGTGCCCTACTTCCATGTTTCTGGGTCTACTGTATTCCTCAGACTGTTATGTTCATTATATACCATATATAAGTAAGATCATGTGGTATTTGTCTTTTTCTGCTTGGCTTATTTCACTTAGGATAATACTTTCCAGGTCCCTTCATGTCGTCTCAAAGGATAAGAGATCTTTTTTCTGCCCTGGCCGGTTTGGCTCAGCGGTTGGAGTGTCGGCCTGCGGTACAGAGAGACCCGGGTTCGGTTCCCGCTAAGGGCATCTACCTCGGTTGCAGTTTGTCCCCGGCCCTGGTTGGTCGTGCGGGTGGCAGCCACTCGATGTGTCCCTTCACAACGATGTTTCTTTTTCTCTCTCTTCCTCTCTCTCCCTCCTGCTCTATCTGAACAAAAAATGGAAGGATGTCCTCAGGTGAGGATAAAAAAAAAAAAAAAAAAGAGATCTTTTTTCTTACAGCTGCATAATAGCAATCTTGAAAAAGAAGGACAAAGTAGGTGGGATCACAATACCAGATATCAGGTTGTTTATGAGCTTTGTATATGAGATGGTATCGTTATGTATTTAATTGTCTGCAACTTATATTTTGTATATACTATCCTTTTAAAACTATATATCTATGTGTGTAGCAATAGTTTATTCATCTTAACTGCTGCATATCCATTAAACAATTTAATTAATTATGATTTATTAATTCTCCTGTTCATGGACTTGAGGGTACTTTCCAGTTTTTCTATTATTGTGAGCATTCCTGTACATGCACCCTGGTGACCTTTGAGACACATACTTAGGAAGGAACTCATAGACTTGAGCTATTCAAATACTAAGAGTTACAGTGTAGAGTCAAATTATTGTCAAACCATGGATTTTTTAATATTTAAAATTCAATGAGCCATTTTCTGAGGGAACCAAAGATCTGTTACAAAGATTTGAAGAAAGTGTTACACTGCTAATCAGACGCTTACTAGAATTTCATATTGACTGTTATCATCTGCAGGTCAAGAGAAATATAAAAAGCCTGTATGGAGTTAATAGCAAGATCATAAAGAAAATCAATAATTTGGAAAATAGGTCCCAATGACAGATTCCATGTCCGTGACTAAAACTGTCATCAGTTATATTAAGCTTTTCAAAACGTGATTGGTTTTTTTTTTTTTTTTTAATTCTCACCCGAGGATATTTTTCCATTTTTTATACAGATAGAGTGGGAGGGAGAGAGAGAGAGAGAAACATCGACGTGAAGGGACACATCGAGTGGCTGCCACCCGCACGACCAACCAGGGCCGGGGACAAACTGCAGCCGAAGTACGTGCCCTTAGCGGGAACCGAACCCGGGTCTCTCCGGACCGCAGGCCGACGCTCTAACCACTGAGCCAAACTGGCCAGGGCACGTGATTGGTTTTAAGTATGATGTATCAATTTATAAGAAATTTTTTTTTTGCAACACACCATAATACAATTTCCTACCTGAGAGAATATGCAGGTACCTGCATTTAGTCGATTCTGCATTCTATATCTTTTGCCTCCAGTGATGCCAACTTTCATAGTTACCTGGCTCCAATCCCTAGTGTACACTATTTATTTAAGGTTATTAACAAAGATGCATTTAGAGGCTGCTTTCACAAAGAGAGTGCAAAATCGTGAAGGCCTGGGGCTGACAGACATTCAGATGAATTAATCAGTTTAGTTAGTTTTCTTTACTAGTGATAAAGGATGATAAGTTTTGATGAGGGTTTAGACAGGTAAGTAGGGATACATACTGTTTTCCCAAGAAGGAAGTCAGGGATGGTGAAGACACCTGTGCTCCCTCCCTGCCCCCGTTCCTCCCACTCCATGGCAGGTGTCTAACGCCAGAGGAGAAGAGGAGAGGGAACACTGGTGTTGGTGTACAGTGACAGCTTACCTTTTGCTCGGTGTTTCTGTATTGCACAATAAGTGAATAATTATCTCAGCATTTTAAATTGTTAGGCAGACTTGCATCAATAAGTCAACTTGAAGAGTTTAGGTCAATTGAAATCTCTTGAGTGACTAGGTATTCTTTAATCCTCTCAAATCACTCCTTTCAATCTTTTCTTTTAAATTTAATTGAAAAGACCCAGTTTTTAAAACAATCTCTCCTGAATGTTCAGTGATTCAACTATAAACACACACAATAACCTAATTCATTATTACAAGTGTTCATCTGTAGACCTGGATTATTTTTACTTTGTGTTATTACATGCTTTTAAAGATAAAAGCCAATACTAGACCCACTATATACAAAGTTTTGGAATGACTTAGACTATTTTTAAAATAAATAAGACCTTTATGAATGATTATAAATGTTTTAAGAGACTTAGTCAACAAGCATAGAGTTATCATATCATAAAAACTATAGGGAAAATATATTCACCTGGATAATGCTTCAGAACCTCCAGCAGAGTCAATTTCTTTGAAAAAGAATCATAAGAACTAACTGAATTTTACCAGAGATTGAAAAAAATGGGAATCACCGGCCACTTACTGAAAAATGAGAAATGAAGGTGAAAGAAATCAAATGAAATTTTAACCAACTGTTAGTGTCTGTCAGAGTGTGATCGGGCACCTTTGATGACCTATATTGAGCTACAGCACATGTTTACCCTCCTTCCTGTATGTTGTCTTGAGCCTAGAACTTCACTTTATTTAAAAAAGTAGAAGTAAGTCACATCTTGTAACCCACCAGCACTGTTATGAATGGGAGGACACAAGTAAAAAATACCAAGAGCCTAACATTTGATATCATTCATTGAATCGGTATCTTTTTCAAAGATTTGATTAAACTATATAGCTTCAACATTGTCTTGCATTAAGAAGAGTAATAATGATTTTGTGATCTCCTTCCTTTTAAGACGGTTGAAGAATAGCAAGGCGTCTACAGATGGACATCGGTATCTTTTTCGTGGCCGGATCAACACAGAGGTGATGGAAGTGGAGAACGTGGATGATGGCACAGGTGAGAGATTAGTAGATTTAAAATGAAAGGCCAATGGGGAACTCCCTCATAAGACAGATTTCTCACTTGAATAATTCACATGAGGTGCATTAGAGCTTAGAAATGCACATGAGGTGCATTAGAGCTTAGAAATACGTTGTTAGGTAGAGCAGTCAGAGGAAAAACGCGAAAGGGAGGGGAAGACTGTTGTCAAAATGAAAAGTTATTTTTGGCTGAAACA
Source organism: Molossus molossus (assembly GCF_014108415.1). Taxonomy (NCBI): domain Eukaryota; kingdom Metazoa; phylum Chordata; class Mammalia; order Chiroptera; family Molossidae; genus Molossus; species Molossus molossus. The sequence continues at coordinate 25,208,975 of NW_023425351.1, forward strand.
CATTAATATTAAACACAGATACAAGGAAATAGTTGAGTAGGAGTATCCTACGCATTCATAATTTCTAGTCTAGAGAGAATGCAGAAAATATTCAATGAATGGATTGACTTACTATAAGTTATGCTATATGTTATAAGTACACATGTGACATTGTGTTCCTATAATATATTTAATGTAGAATATAGCAAACCCTAGATTTATTTTAGCTATACAACTGTCATTAATATAAACCGATTGTCAATTTGCTTATATGGGAAAGTTGTGGATGGAGGTGGTTCGTACAATTTTAAGTGCTTATTTTAAGTTCTTTATTTCACAAAGATAGTAAATTCTGCTCTGTACATTTGAGGGTATGGACTTTTATCAGTAAGTTCAGTAAGTTCATGAAATTGTGTTTAGTCACAAACATTAAGTAAAACAAAGTGGAGATAAATTATTATTTACTGTTTGAAAAAAAGTTGTCTATAATATGAAAGCTTAGTAAATTGAATCATTCTTTTTCTAAAGATTTTAATTAGAATTTCAAAGGTATGCTTCTAAGAAAAAAGACAAGATATTATGAAATATATTAATTGTTGGTAAGTGATATTTATTTCCACAGAGAGAAATGTCTTTGTAACATGCCACTGAAACATGAGATTGGGGCACAGATCAGCTCCCCCCCTCCCACATAACGTTTGTTGTCATCCTTGGGTCTCAAAGGGGAGAAGAATGTTTATAATCTGTCTGGAACACAGGTTTTCTCATTGTAAGCATCCTAACAAACTGTCCAGTACTTAAAAGAGTGACCTGTGGTTGCCGCAGGCAAGGGAAAAAAACATGCAGGGGACAAGTTCTGGAGGTGCCTGAGCCCAGTCACGCTGTGGAGATGCTCTTCAGTGGTGCATGGTGGGATGGAGGTGGGGAGCTGTCAGACAGCAGAATGGGGAGAGATCCCACATTTCAAACCCCTTTCTGTGCTGCAGACTACGGTCCAGTGACAGATACTCCCGTGATCACATGTGGGACCTAGCAGGATATTTTTCCTTGACCGCGTGTGCATGTTAGTTTTTCTAAGGTGGCAGTAACTCATTTTAAGGCTTTCTAAGGAGATTGTTTACTGGCACGTAGAACTGCTACCCATCAACAATGTGAACAGCTCTCTTGCTTCAGTAACCCGAATGCTTAAGAGAACACCCCAAAGCCCACAGTTGCTTGAGGTGGGAGGAAATGAGATAGGGAAGGCACACTCAAGCCTCCATGCTGTCCTTCACTGGCCCTGTCGCCCCTGGGCACCCCCTCTCCCTTCTTGCCTCAGTACTCTCTGCGTTTTCTTCCCTGGTCTCACTTCCGTCCTTTTCCTCAGATGGTGTGGTTGTCAGCATTTGTACCACCTGCCTGGTAGTCTAAGTGAATGTTGTATGATTGCTATGGTTACTGTGCTGATGGGAACCTGGGGCAGTGGATGAAGACGTGTAAGAATCCAAGGCCTTTGGAGGGACGAGCATAACATGCTGTCCTCGGTGTGTGGGTCAGACGTAGGGAGGGAGAGCCTGTGAGGGTGATGTTAGAACTGTTCCATTATTGAGCACTGACTACATTCCACATGCAAACATTTTATTAACGTTTTATTTTTTGTTCTTCAACACGCACATAGAGCAAAGGTATTTTGAAGAATTCCATGGTTTGGGAACTTTTGTGACTTGAATGATTGCATTGATGTAATAGTATATGTCACATTCGTTCATTCACTTTTGCCCATTAATTTCCAGCTGACTTCCATAGCAGTGGACACATTGTGGTTAATGGATGGAAGATACATAACACAGCAAAGAACAAATGGTTTGTGTGCATGGCAAAAACGCCTGAAGAGAAACATGAATGGTTAGAAGCTATTTTGAAAGAAAGAGAAAGACGAAAAAGTGAGTGTATGAAGTGGGCACTATTATACTCTGTGAAGATTCTAACTTAGTAGAAAAGCAGATAATGGGCAAAAGTTATGAGAAAGTAAAAAAGTATATAATGTTCACTTGAATTTTCTGTGTGATGTAAGCCCCATGCTGAAATACTTTTTGAAAGCTTGCAATATTGTTACTTACTAAAATAAAAGAAAAACCTTATGCAGTTAGCAAAATATTGTATTGTGACTGGCAGTGTCTTTTAAATAGTGTCTTAGTCTGTTCAGGCTGCGGTGACAATCTGCCCCAGGCTCGGTGGCTTGTGAATAGCAGGACATTTATTTCTCTCTCTTCTGGAGGCTGGGAAGCCCAAGATCACGACTCCTGCCGGTTCTGTGCTTGCTGACGGACCACTTCCTCTCACAGGCCTTCCCGCTGACCTCCCAAGGCGGAGGGAGCCAGAGGGATGGCCCCGGGTCTCTTTTATAAGGGCACTAATCACATTCATGAGAGCTCCACCCTCATGACCCCACCACTTCCCTAAGGCCCCACCTCCTCATGCCCTCTCACTGGGGATTAGGTTTCAACATATGAATTTTGGGGGCACACAGATAGTTTGTCTACAGCAAACAGTTTCACTTGTTTTACAATCTGTTCCATTTTCTTTGCAGTTTATTCTTGCCTTTTCTAAAGCATCATCACAGAGGTTTCCTTTAAGAGCCAAGCTTCAAGAACATGTGGCATTGTAGGCCTCCAACAATTGTTCTTTATATATTTAATAGCACCCTGAAAATTCCTAGGCCAAATATGTTAGTGTCCTAATTATAGAATAAAGCACTTTGGATATATATTAACTTTCTAAAAATGTTGCAATTGTATTACATTGAATATAATGTAATATAACTCAATAAGCAGCTTGTTCACATGAGATGGCCTAGCTCAAATTTGTTTCATGTTTTTAGCAGATTTGTGGGAGGTACTTGGTCTGGCAATATTCAGTTGTGTGGAGTTTGTCTGCAAATAACCATGTTTCTGTAAATCAGCTAGGAAATAGAAATGCTTGTGTAACTACTAGTTTCTTTATCAAATAATTGATAATAAATATAGTATATATTCCTTTCCCCAGACATCTAGGAATAAAAGGTCTCATTGATGATAAAACTTTAGAACACAAAGAGCCCTTTGGACCTTCAGCTGCTTTCCGTTGGAGAATGTACACATTTTTTACCTCGATTAAAATGTCCATCGCACACAGTTGCAGTAAGAATTTCCAAAGCATTTTCAAATCCTTACTCCTTTGATTGATGTTGGACAAAGAATCAGATAGAAATTTTTAAGACAAAGATTATGAATTCATAACAGACTCCTGTTTAGTTAAATCTAGCAATTAATTCAAATATAACAAATTATTTAAAAATGAATTGAATTTTTGAGCAAATTGACCCTTAATTTTTTCAGAATGGCTATGCATGTAGGTAAGCCCAAGACCCCCCCAAAAAGGTGGAGGGGGAGAAAGAATGAAGGAAAGAAAGAAAGCACATTCTATAAATCTGTGTATGTTAATAGGCTCAAATCTTAATGAATTTTTATTCACTATTACTGACAAATGTTAATGGCTCCTGCATTGAAAAATATAAAATGTCAGCAAGAAATTTTGTAACTAGGAAACTAAAATGATTCAAGTATTTCTTCTGCAACAGTTCTTCATGAAAGTCCTACGATTGAGTGTCAGTGTTCCCAGGATTCCCGCTTTGCACTGGTCTCCTCCAAACTAGAGTCCTTGCCTGGGTCATCTATTCCCACCAGATCAACTTCCACTTCTACAACGCCAAGTTCTCAGTCTTGATGTCTAGCCTTGTTTTCTCTCCTGAGCTTCATACTTACGTAGTCTACTGACCCCTGGACTCCACCTGAATGCCCAAGGTCAGCCTGCTCAAGCTGGGCTCCTCCTCACCTGACACCCGTTGCCCACCAAGCCTTCCTACCCCCATTTAGGTGTCACATCAAAAACCTGAAAGGCACCCTAATTTCTTCTCTTGCCTTCACACCTACAAGTAACCTGGTGGTGTGTCCTTCCAATACCACCTCCTAGATGCTTTTCATCTCTGTTTCCATTATTGTCTGTAAGGGCTTGAACTTGCCTGAACTTTTTCAGTTTCATCCTAATGGTCTCTCTCTTTGTAAACCTTCCCCCCTTTCAGCTTGTCCTCTGAGTTTAGTTTCTAAACCAACAAAACTTCCTTTCCTGCACTACCCTGACTTCTTCCTCTCTGGTTAAAACAGACGTTTCCCTAGCACCTAACGAATGAAGGATCTTGAACTGCAGTTGAGCAAGGACCCTGCCTAACCCACCAGCACATCACTGAAACCCAGGGCTCGCTGTCTGTGCTAACCTCAGTTAGCTCTCATGACTCTCTCTCTCTGCAAATCCCAGCCGTACTCGTACCTGTGCACTCAAACAGGGCCCTCCTGAGAAGCCTTTCTGAACACTTTTCAGATAAGGGCGCTACTTTGAATGTGTTCTATTGTATGACAATTTTTTCTCTAAGGCTGTCTCTGGGGCCACGCTGTCCACCTGTGCTGACCGAGTCCTGACAAAGGGTCCATAGCGTGTGGGATATAGCTGCTCTTCCTCCACTGGCCAAACCATGTGCCTTTGGAGCACAGCTTCAACATGTGCCAGGTGGCCCTGGCCATCTTGCCTCCGTGTCTCCCTGTACCCCATGAGCTTCCTGAAAGCCAGGCCCCTGTGGTCCAGAGCGCTGTAGCCACAGCCCTAGCACATGGAGACACACAATAAAAGGTTGTTTAATGAAGGCATGAGTGAATGAAGACACTTTTTCAGTTACCTGTCCTTTGTTTTATTTTTGATAGGTTTAAAATTAGGAATGGAGCAAGACACCTGGGTAATGATCTCCGAACAGGGTGAGAAACTCTATAAAATGATGTGCAGACAAGGAAATCTGATCAAAGACAGAAAAAGAAAACTGACTACGTTTCCTAAATGCTTTCTTGGAAGGTAGGGTTGGTAGTCTGGGTGCATATATGTATATATTTTTTTATATTTCCAGTATCTCATGCATTTGTTTTCTTTCATTTGTTTGTTTTTCTTTAAAAATTATTCTCCTAAGCATTTTGGAATATGTCCTTACTGTGAGCATTTTCTAGACCATTGTGAGATGAGAGAATGGGAGTAGACCTGGGGACCATGACTACGAAACTTAAGGCATTATTCATTCATTCATGACTTTAGTAATTTCTGACACACTGTGTTCCAAGGGCAAAGCAGAGGCAGGGCAGGTACGCAGGTTTGCCTGTAGGTGACAGTCTGGGAAAGATGTGAGTTTGGGGCCCGATGTCAGAGAAGGCTGGAGAACTGAAGAGAACTGAAGAAACAGTCTAAGCTACCAGTTAATTTAGAATTTTGACAGTTGGGCTCAGGAGGAAGGGCTATAGATAGATGAAGAGTCTGAAAAAGTGGGCCATGCCAGGGGCAGGCACAGAGCAACAACAGGGAGGTCTCCTGGGTGTGCAGCATAGATGGGCTGCGTGTGTCCTTGGGTGTTCGCAAGCAGCTGCATGTGGGAATCCCTGCTGGGTGCTGCAGGCTGGGCCAAAGGGAAGGGCAGTGCCTCAGGTACCTGTGGGAAGGCAAGCGGAGTCTCTCTGTACGCTATTTCTAATCCTCAGATTCATGCTTACATTTTATAAAGATTCACAAAGTGGGATCAGGGAATTTAACATGCCCAAGTGCACACAGCTAGTGAATGTTAAAGTCAGTTCTATAAAAGTAGACTGGAATAGTGGTTCGAAGCCCAGAGTCACACTCAGACCGTCTCCATGCAGAGCTGGCCCTGCTACTGGCTGACATCTGGAAAAGTTAAATTTCTCTTTCCTCCTTACGAGTGGAGATTATCATAGTGTTTACCTGTAATATCTACCAGAATGCCTTACTCATTCATTAGCTGTAGAGATATCCGAAATCACTGTGGGCCACAGCGCCCCCCAGCGCCATTGGAAGAATATAGGTCAGGAAACTGCGTGCTTGCAGGGGGTGCAGCGTGGAGTCTCTTCTCCAGTGGGCATGGTCCCCACGCAGGCCCGACGGCTGCCAGCAGGCTGGTGTTGCCAGTGTCCACAGCCCCTCCACCGATGGCTCTCCCGCAAGAGAGAGAGCAAACGTGAGCCCACCTTGGCTTAGAAGCCCCAGAGTGCAAAGAAGACACTATTTCTGTTAACTACCTCGTGCGCATAACTTCCACGGCCCCGGCAGGGGCATGTCTGCTGACAAGACAGTCACTTCAAGTTTGGGGTTTTCATCAGGTATTTTGAGTGTCACTTTAGCCATTGGCGTCCTTTTTACCGTGAGCAGTGCTGCCCACTGCCGCAGCTGGACACCCGCCTCCATCAGGGCCCTTGGTAAGCAGAGCCGGAACGTCAGCCAGGGTCAGACTTGTCCTTACTGAAGGAGGATGGGTTTTGTGAAAAGGGTCTCCTGTGGCTCTGGTGCTGGTTAGTTGCCATGATTTGCAAAACATTCCCCAGGGCGCCTGAGACAAAGGAGGCTCAGTAAGTGTTAACTATGTTACCTGTGGCCCTTTCCACAGGGACGCTCCCTGTGTCCACATGACCGGCCCCGTTAGGAACCTATGATCAAATTGCCTGGTGAAGTGAATTTCTGTTATATTAATTACAGCCTTCCTCTCTCTCTCTCTCTCTCTCTCTCTCTAATCCTAATTTATAGCAGTACTTAAAATGTGCTCTTTCCCTCATTTGAATTTGACACAAGGAAGAATCTGGTGCTGTCAATCAGAATGTAAAATCTTGATTTAGCTACATACCAGCCATTTCAATGCACTTGTCGATCTTTTGACATTTAATGTGTTCCCAGTGTGCCAGGCGCTGGGCTGGGTTCCTGACATTTCAGCTCCTTTCCTCTTGTGACAGCACTGTGAGGTTGCTATTATTTCTATGTTACCGAGGGAAAAAAACAGCTCAGGTTCAGAGAGCTAAATATACTAATCCAATGTCACCATTATTGGAAAGCAGAAACAAGATCTGAATCCAGGTTGTCTTATTGCAAAGAACACAACCTGAACTGTTCTACTAATTCCACCTTTCATTTTCTTTCTCTTGGATGGTGCTTATTTAATAGAAGAATAAAAAGCACTTTAACAACTTCTTCTGCCTTCAAACATGCTTGTTAGACTAGACGTCGTATTCAGAATTCCATATTCCTTGGCTATTTGACTTGGGCTGTACGTGTTCCTTTTGGTTTTGAAATAAATGGAAAAGTAATTTCTCCACACATTCCATAGCTCTGCTTCTCTGGACTCTGTGCAAAAATAAAACCATTCTAAAATACATTCATTAGTTTATGTAAAGTGTCAAATGTTAGATTTTTATAGCATATGCATCATAAAATTTTTATTGCAAAATGTCTCTGTAGTGAGTGTTCTTTTAATGATACTACATGGCCTTAAAATAGATTTACTCTGGAGCTGATGCTCTGTCTCCTAAGTGTTGCAAAACACTATCCTTCTTATCTTATCTGCGATGCCCGGCTCCTCACCCCTCCTGAAGTGTGAAAGATGAGAGAGAATCCCCTGTGGCCTTTTGCAGCCTGGCAGCTGTGTGGTAGGCCGTTCTGATGGAGCTGTGCAGAGTCTTCTTTATGGATGGCGGTTTAGATACTTCAATGAATTTACCAAGTAATTTTAAAATTCGAGAAAAGTGTAGTAAAAGTTTTCTGTGTCTTTTGGTGCATATTCATGTTTTACTGCTGCAGAACAAATTGCCCTTGTGCCTAGTGGCTGGAAGCAGCACCTTTTTATTATTAGTCTGTACATCACATATCCAGGTGAGCAATACTGGGGTTTCTGCTTAGGGTTTCATGAGGCCAAAATCAAGGTGTGGGCTGGGCTGGGGCTCTTGAGACCCTGCAGAAGAATCCATTCCAGGGCCTTCAGGGTTATGAGGCGGTTCCGCCTCTTGCTGCTGGAAGCTGCCTGCATTCCTCGGGACAGGGGACAGGGTCCTGCCTTCCAAGGCAGCAGCAGCACACAGAATCTTCCTGTGCTTTTCATTTCCCTCACTTCCTGCTGGGCCACCAGCCTGAGAAAAGTCTCTGCTTCCAAGGCCCCAAAGGGCTCCAGTGATCCGGTCAAGTCCAGTGGGATAATTTCCATATTTGAAGGTCAGCGGACTTGGGATTTTAAGTACATACACAAAATCCGTGGACAGCACTGCCTAAATTAGAATGGGATTAAAAAAACAAGGGGTGGCCCTGGCTGGTTTGGCTCAGTGGTCAGAGCATCGGCCTGCGGACCAGAGAGGCCTGGGTTCGGGTCCTGCTAAGGGCATGTACCTTGGTTGCAATTTGTTCCCGGGCCCAGTTGGGGTCGTGTGGGTGGCAGCCAGTTGATGTGTCTCTCTCACATTGATGTTTCTCTCTCTCTCTTCCTCCCGCTCTATCTGAAGATAAATCCAAAAACATCCTCGGGTGAGGATAAAAAAATAAATAAAAATTAAAAATACAAACAAACAAATAAACCAAGGGGTAGGATTCTTGATAGGGGATAAGAGGACATCTTCACACTCTGTCTACCACACTGGGAATGAGTTTTGTTTTAGAGTTTCCGACCCACTGGTTCTCTGTGCCTAGAACAGCACATTCAAGAGTCTGTCTCTTTACCGAGTGCCCCACCCCACATACCAGTACCCACCTGGCAGCATTCGTAGTTAGCGCAATGTTATTGACTACATTCCCTGCTGGGCTTTACATCCCCGTGACTGTGGCTGTCTAACCACTACGCTGTACACCTGAGGCCAATATAGAATAATACTGAAAGTAAACTGTAATTGAAACATTTACCAAAAGAACTTTATCTCCTATTACTCTATCTATCTAGATCTTATTACTCTAATTCTGTCCTTTAGTTATTCTTGGATCTGTTGTTTACTCTTTAGTGCCCAATTTTTCTTTATGTGGATAGTAACCTTATAATTGAAGCTACTTTGAGATTTCCCCTTTGTGTTTATTAGAAGTCTCAACAAGGTCAGTAGGTATTAAGTATGGTTTAGGTAGGTCTGAATGTATGGACATGGGCTTTCTAGAAGAGTCCAATTTAAATAACTGTGAGCTGTATGTATATGAAAAGTGTATGCTGAGATAGACTGAAAATATTCTTTTCTATTTTGAGACTTCTTTCATAACTGCTTGATGAATGCATGGCACAGATAGACTTCCTGGGGGTAAAAATAACGATTTAACCTCTTCATTGGCTTTCTGCTGCAGCGAATTTGTGTCATGGCTGTTGGAAATTGGAGAGATTCACAGGCCTGAAGAAGGTGTTCACTTGGGACAAGCTTTATTAGAAAATGGAATTATACACCATGGTAATTATATTGTTAATGGCTTATTTATTCTATTTACCCATAGATTCCTTGCATCTTAATTTCATTGATTACTTTGTAGTAATTCTCCACATTACAGGATGCTTTTTTTTTTTTAAACGTTTTTGAGAGGCTAAAAATACAGAACCATGTTTCTGGAGTGAAGGTTTATGGTGATGTATTGTCTAACTTTACAATGAACAGCTACAACACAGGCAAGACTCAGCAATGCAGTTAAGTGTGGAATTGAGAAGGAAGGGACGGCAAATTCTCATTGGAGTGTTTAGGAATGCTTCACAAGGGAAGTGGGGTCAGTGTTGGGCATGCAGAATGCACAGAACTCTGACAGGGACAGAGGCAGATTCCACCCTGAGGAATATTGTATGGCACTAGGCACAGGAGTGGGAAGTTCCTGGCGACCTCTTCAGGAAGTAGCTCCGTCTCATGTGGAAGGACAATACTGTCGTGATGTATATATTGGGGCGTGGGGCAGGATGAGAAAGGTGGGTGAACACCTGACCTGAAAGACTCTCTGGCTCTAGTGTCTCCAGCTGATTCTGGAGGTAAGAAGACGATAGATACTTCTCACAAAGGAGTGACCAGACTTGGTTTCAGAGCTAACAGGTGCAGCAGTGTGGAGCCTGGAGCAGACAGGTTAGGGACTGCAGAGAGCCCCGAGCAGGGGGCCATTCCATCCCCAGGAATGAAAGGACGGGGCATTGCCAGGGCTGTGTCAGTGGGCACGAGGCGAGTGGCCCATTGCAGAGATTCTGGTGAAGCTGAGACAATGTATTTGGTAACTGGATGAGGGAGATGAAGAATGAAGAGCAAAATTAGGTTATTCTGAGCTTTCTATTTAGGTGACAGAAATTGCTAATCAGGAGGAGGAACAGGTTGGGGAGACAATGAGGATTTGCTGTGGGTTGGATATGAGACATCCATGGGGAAGTGCTCACAAAGGCTGAAAATGTGTGTAAAGTTCAGGTGAGAGAGAGGGAGAAAGGGAGGGAGGGAGAGAGAGAGAGAGAGATTTGGGGTCATTTCAACAGTGTTATCAGATTCCTCAGAACATCAATAAGAAACAAACAAACAAAAAGCAAGAAATCAATGATAATGAGACTGAGAATAAAAGCCTAAAGAATGTCTAATGCCAACTGTGGCAGAGGAGAAAAAGACAGGGAATTATGAATAAATATGGATATTTGGCTATGCTATTTTGATGTTCAGTTTTGTTCTAACATAGGGTAGGTTGAACAAAACTAGACCCTCCCGATTTTCCCCACTGCACTGGTGCTGAGGATGTCATGTAACACCATCTATAGACACAGGAATCATCTGGAATTCCTTTCTCTCCCTCAAAAAAAGGGGGGGAGTTGGAAGGGATATCGGACTGGGAGAATGTCAGTCCTAATCAGTTTATCTCCCTGATGTCAGACAACACTTTTCTCCAACAAAACAATTTTGAAAAGAAAGTAGTAGAATAATTCTGGATTACACTTACTTTGAAATTTCAAATGCAAGAATCTTTTGATTATTTAACTCATGAGAATTTAAATTGTTTTGAGCAGTGATGCTTATAAGCCAATTAACTCCTCTTTTCTGAGAAGCACAGTGCTGCGTACTCTCTAGCAATACTGTTCTGTTCACCAGCATTTGATTCAGTGGCCTGCGCTGGTACTGTTCTCAGGATTTGATCAGTTGTAATATCAGATTTGCCATGCAGAATTTTTGTCACTGGAAATAATCTTTTTAAGTGTTTTAAATAAACAGGTTCTCCCAACCTGGGGATAAGAGAATATATTATGCAATTTCACATTGATAAGTTTATTACAATGAAGAAATATGAGCCACACCTGCTGTTTCATTAGTATGTGGTTCCAGCTGCATTTTAATGAAAATAGAATTCCTAAAATAAAGTTGAATGAACTGTCTGTTTAAGGAAAGCAAGCAAAAAAAAAAAAAAAAAAAAAAAAGGTAGAAAGTAGACTGTATTGCTGTCATTCACATTGCAAATACTGCTGAGAACTTCATCAGAGCAAAACCTTGCTCTACCAGGAATTCAGGGGTTGAAGTGCACATGCTTCTTCTGTGATATGCTGACAATATTCTTCTTGTGTGGAGCTACTATTTACATTATAAATGCGAATGTGAGAACTCAGAGACCTCACTCATTATATCCACTGGTGTGCTGATGTTGGCTTGCAGGAGCTCAAGAGAGCCGGTAATTAAATTTTTAAAAAATTTGCAAGGTGGTTGTTAAATACATCTATTATTAAAATTGAAGTTATAGAAACATATAAGTACATAGATTATAAACAAAGGTAATGTATTCTTGAAATGCATCAATTCCTAATTATTTTATTCTATTTTACTGTTAACTTTGCTTTTGGTGTTACTGATACCTGTTATTTCTGTGTGATGGAAATACTAAATAATAATGTATCACCACACATCTAACTCTGTGTTCAGTGACTTTGTTTTGGTAGCTTGCAGTTGGCCATTGAAGGAGTACTTATACCACAGAAATTTGGCGAATGCTACAAATCAGAGCTCCTTCTCCCCAACCACCTAGAGAGCAACACTGACCAGTGCACCTGGTGACATACATAGTGTTGAAAAAATGGCAGTAAACAGCCTTTCTCATGAGATGACCTGCAGTCTCATCAGTTGATAAACCCTTTTCTCATGTTCGAGAAGCTGAGGGAGCAGATTTAAATGTAGAACTATTCAGTTTTTCCAAGGTAGCAGCTAAGAGTTGCAGATCAACCCAAGATTAATTCTTGTAGTCACAAGAGTATGCCTGATGGTTATCACTTTATTCTGAATAGGTTAAACCACTGTTTATTTTACTATGGCAAGAGACATTCAGGCCCAACATTTCCTTGAATTTCGAAATATCAAGACAATAATTTATTTCAGTGAATCTTCAGGGATAAACATGGGAATAGGTAGATTGCATAAGAGAAATAAAAAACTGGTCTTGAAAGATGCTGTAGGACTTCAGAATATTTCTCTTTATTTTATTTTTTTCACTCATGCTTTTTAAATTTGGGGGCTTAATCTGGATAAAGGATGCCAAAAGGCTGTGTTGTCTATGTATTTGGGGGACAGCAATCCTGTTTCACTTTTATGGCTACAAGCCACACACATGGTTTGGATAATTTGGTGGAAAATAGCTGAAACTGTGTGTGTGGGGGTGTGTGTGCATGTGCACGTACGTATGTGTGTTTACAAGTTTTTTGGCTTTTTTTTTTCCTGGATTCACCAAATGTAGATAATGAAATTTAATTCTGACAGCTTCTTCTCTCCCTTCAACATTGTTAGCAAAAAGTAAGGACCAGAGTCTCTGTCTAATCACGCAAGTAGAGCCTACTGCGATGAACAATCTCTTCTGCAAGTGTTGCCCTTCCTGTAAAGAAAACATTTACATGTAAACTCTTGGAGCTTCAATCTGAGGTTGTTCATTTCTAGAACAGTCATTTAAAAATAAATTTGACTGTCTGTGAAATAACTTCTGGGAAAAGGAAAGTCTGAGAGGAAGTTTAATAGTCTTGATGAATATGAACATCTTCTCCTGAGGATGCAAATGAAGGGTGACCACTCTCATATTCCACTAAGAAAAGAAAAATAAGTGACATGAAAGGAAAACATTTCTCAGTGTAAGAAAACTATTAAAATCTTGGAATCAGTTGTCTACTTAAATTATATAATCTGCTCTGGAGATCTAAACACAGGGTAAAAGGTCAAGACTGGTGTATGTGTGGTCTTGGCTTGATCACTGTGGGATAAAACAGATAATGTTAAAATTCACTTCTAGGGCTGAGACTCAAACCGAAACCCACTAATTAGAATATCTGCTCTTTGCAGGACACTTTTTTGCTCGATTTTGTGGCATTGTAAAGAAATAGAAAACACAAACTTGTATATTTATGTAAATACACTACACACAAATATATATAATATGCTAGCTGAATGTTGCTAACCTCATTTTAGTTCTGAAGTCATTACATGGAAATGGTAAATGTAATATGTAACTAAATTTCATCATGAATCTTATTGTCTAAATACTGGATTTGCATTACTGTGTTAGGAAAACAAAAGCTTTTGATAAAACTAAAGTTCTAATATTTGGGGAATATGTATTTCATAAATGCACTGGCTTTGAGCTGCCACTTTTTTAGATTGTCAGTATTTTAATATATTGTTTTTATGTTCTTAGTTACTGATAAACATCAATTCAAACCAGAACAGATGTTATATAGATTTCGTTATGATGACGGAACATTTTATCCAAGAAATGAGATGCAGGATGTGATTTCAAAGGTAACAGCTTCTGCAACTTTCTATCAATAGCAGAATCCATGCCATACTTTAGCAAGACAAAATGTTGAGAGATGTAAAATATTCCTCTAGTATAGAAAAATGTTAAATGGCACACAAAAGCGAACCTCTCAATTTCTTCTTGCTATTTCAAGAATTCTAATGTTAAATCATTTGTTCATTCTCTTATCTAGTTCTAAATGGAAGTTATGCAGTTGCATCATTCAGGAGGTTAAATCCATTTAAAGCTATTTCACATGTAGCAATAAGTAGTCATGATATGTAAATAAATAAAAACAATACAAATATATGAAATTAATGTAATATTTTTCTTTTTACACTTGACAAAATTTATATTGACATACAACAAACCAGTAGTATGATATTGCTCGTGATAGATTTATTGTTTGTTTACATATATATATATATATATATATATATATATTTTTTTTTATACTCACCCGAGGACATTTTTCGATATTTTGTTCAGCTAGAGTGGGAGGGAGAGAGAGAGAGAGAAACATCGACATGAAAGGGACACATCAAGTGGTTGCCACCCACACAACCCAATCAGGGCTGGGGACAAGCTGCAACCGAGGTACATGTCCTTAGCGGGAACCGAACCCGGGTCTCTCCAGACCGCAGGCCAACGCTCTAACCGCTGAGCCAAACTGGCCAGGGCTATATATATATTTTTAAAAATATGTTTTTAGCCCTGGCCAGTTTGGCTCAGTGGTTGGAGTGTTGGCCCACTGACCAATAAGTCTTGGGTTCAATTCTGGACAAGGGCACAGACCTCTGTTGCGGTTAGGTCACTGGCCCTTGTCGGGGTCATGCAGGAGGCAGCCAGTCGATGTGTCTCTCTCACATCAATGTTTCTCTCTCTCTTTCTCTCTCCCTCCCTCTCTGTCTGAAAATAAATGAAGAAATATCCTTGGGTGAGGATTTAAAAAACACACACACACACAAAATAAAAATATGTTTTTACTGATTTTTAGAGAGAGAGGAAGGGAGAGGGAGAAAGAGAAACATTTATGTGAGAGAGAAACATCAATTGGTTGCCTTCTATACTCACGACCAGGGATCAAACCCACAACCCAAGCATATGCCCTGGCCAGGAATCGAACTGACAACCTTTCGGTGCATGAGAGGATGCCCAAGCAACTGATCTATACTGGCCAGGGCACATTGTATTTTCATAGTTCGTATTTAAAGAAAAATAGTTTTAAAAACCCTTTGTATATGTATATGTCATATGTGTATGACAAAATCATAGCACAATTTAATCCTATTTTTAATAGTTTAAGTCATTTTTAAGATTTACAACATATATATTATGTTGTAATGTAACATTTGAATAACTTTTATATTGGTTGAGATTGTATAATGATTCCAGAATGTCAGGAGTGAATACATTTATTTCAGAATGTCATTGGTGTGTCCTTTTACTGATCTTACTTGCTTTTGACATATCTTTATTTTACAATAGGGCGTAAGATTATATTGCCGTCTTCATAGTTTATTTACTCCAGTGATAAGGTGAGTCTGGTTTCTAAGTTGTAGGCAACTTATATGAAAATATTTGTATTGCATATTAGATAAATATTATCCAGCTGGAACTTGTTGGTTTATTTTTTTTCCCTCAAAGTGAAAATTTTACTTTTAAAGATTATTTTAAGTAATAATTTATCTCAAAATATTTCTAAATTTTTTGTGGCTCTATATATAGTTTCTCCCACTTTTTTTATTTGGGCTTCTAAAATTATTTCTCATTAATTCACAGTAATTTATAGACTTGATAATGAAATGATTCATATTCAGTTAATATTTAATAAGTAAGAGTTGGGAGAGAATTTAGAGATATGGTTTGCTATAAATATTTACCATTATGATTACTTATATATTAATTTTTAAATTAAATTGTGTAATCTAATCTTGGATGTGTATTTAATTTTGCAATATTTCCTTCTAATGGTCTTTTATTTAAAGAAAAGATTTTATACTTGAAAATTAAGAATCACTTTGGAGTTAATAAGTATAATTTAATAATTTTATTCTTCAATATGTTTTTCCTTCTGAAGAGATATGCCTTCTATTTTTAAGAGGAATCAGGATTAATTTTCAGTTTATCTCTTTAGAAAAACAGTGGAAAAACTTTGAGTTTTGTGTTATGGTTAAAAATAGAGGAGACCATATAGCAATATTATTGTGCTTTGTCATATACACAAACTGATAGAATGTAATGTAACATCAAACTAATTTCAAATGACCAGGTGTCATTCAGAATGTATTGATTTAAACGAAAAATATGGATGTACTATTTCCAAAATGAATAAGGAGGCTTTTCAGTTGTGGCTATTGAATCCAAATGTTTGATTTACAGGGTTTCTAGTTTTCATTCTGGTTTCCAATTTCAAGGAAACTCAGAGCTTAATTAAAAATAAAAACATTTAGCAGTTGTTGTCGAGGTGTATCGGACACCCACTAATGTTTCTCGGAGAACACACAGCAGGTCCTGGAGGGAAAAGCAGGGTCTTACCCATCGTTCCTGAAAGTGCTTTGCCCACTCGCAAGTGCGGCTTCACAAAGCAAAACAAGAAAAAGAACCAATGTTTGTTGATTCTCTGGCACAGACACCCTGCAAATATTTTAGATAATTTAATACTAAAAGAGGTTTGCTTAACTCAGTAGCACGTGGACACTTATTATTATTTCTTTTCCTGCTAAACTAATAGAAAACAATGTTGGTTAAAATTTTCATGTCACTTGTGCAGATGCAGAGTTTGTATGTGAGAAAATATATTTTAGCCCTATGGGATTTCTTATCTTGAAAGTTACACTCAGTAAGAGCTGATAAGAAGGAATTATTCTTTGGCTAGAAATGACAATTGTTTATGAGTTGTCGAGGGGAAATTTATGGGAAAAAAGCTCCATAAAACAAATGGAATGCATGACAGTCATGCAATATGTGTGAGCCCAGCTTATGAAAAAACAATTGTTTGGGTGAAGAGCCATGATCTGTAATAGATTTACTTTTCCTTCCTTTAATGCTTATGGGCACCAAAAAACAAATGAGTGATAAGGTATCAAAAAGGAGATAGATATTAAAATATTTAAAAAATATGCTGTTGATTACTCTCTAACCTAGTACATTTATTATTGAAATCTCAGAAATTTCAACCATATTTCAAGGAGCTCTTTATGAAAATGGAATAAATGATGTAAATATTAATTATAAATTCTAACAGAGGCTAGAGAATTCTGAATATAGCTGGTAATTATCACTTCAAGTTGTTTATAATTTAGATTTTTTGATGCTCTGAAAAGATGTCACTTTCTCATTTCCTTTTTACATTTTTTTTTATTGATTGATTTGAGAGAGAGATCAAACTGTGTTCCACTTATTTATGCATTCATTGATTGACTCTTGCCCGTGCACCAACTGGGGATCAAACCTACAACCTTGGTATGTCAGGATGACACTCCAACCAACTGAGTGACCTGGCCAGAGCTCTCATTTTTTTTTTTTTTGATCCAGGCCTGAAAACTCAATGAATTATAAATTTTTACCTTAGGGGCCTCGTTCTGATCACGAGGTACTTTGTTGGTGTCTAACTAAACTTTGAATGGTTTCTCGGATCTGAGAAGTCTACTGAAAGGAGTCTGATGTGGAGACAGTTGACTACCTTGGTTCCCTGGGGATGTGCTGTCACTGTGACAAAATAAATGCACAGTTCTCAGTGTATTTACCTTAGGACAGGCCTACATCTTCCAGTACGGCTGAGCTAAACCAAGACTCCTTCAGAGCAAGTCCTGCCTTCCTGGAGAAATCAGGAGTGGGAATTAAATGATTGCTTGCTTCTCCACATTTTGCGATGTTTTGTAGAATCTATCTTGATTTTAAGGGAAAAAAATTCTATTTTATTATTCTTTTATTGCTGAGATATTGTATTTCTAGCTAAGTTATTACCAGATAATATAGCAGTAATAATCTATTTGAGTATAAAAATGTGAAAGAAGAAATGTCCTGTTTTGGTATCATTGGGAGTTTCCTCTATTGGTATGAGCTGATGAAGGAGTTTTCAGATGATGTACAGAACTTGTAACCCTCTCTTATTTACATATAATGTGCACCATTGATTCAGATTACATTGAGTAAATGTTCCTGTTGCATACACTAAATGAAATGTTTCTCGGGTACTCACTTACTTCTTTCTTTAATGTTTTGGTTTCTTTTTTTTATAGAGATAAAGATTACCATTTAAGGACATACAAATCTGTAGTCATGGCCAACAAACTGATAGACTGGTTAATTGCACAGGTAAATAGACAAATTAAAATTGCTGAGTTATGTTCACTGTTAAAGTAAGTTTGAGCATGTAATTTAAGTACTTTTTTTTAAAACCACAGATGAGGCACAGTGAGATAACTTGACCGAGTCATACAGCTAATATGAAGCAGAGTTAGGATTTGAGCCTAAATAATGTATTTGGCTTCAAAGTCTTCAGGCTTAATTTTTGTTCACTGTCTTTCGAGAAGATGTTCCTACTTTTAAATGATATCAGATAAGATACTTAGATAAAAAATAAAGTGTAATATCTGCTAACAGTTTTTGCATGTTTTGTTCACTAATTTGTTTTAAGTACCTGTTTATTAGTTCTAGCAAGTTATTCTGATCTTCCTGTGCCTTTTTCTCTGTTAGATAATAATTGTGTTTTGATACTATGAGCTTTAATGACCATCTCCATACATTTTAAAAAGGAAAGTACAAAATTTGTTGTTATTTTTATTTTGTTTCTTAGAATGTGGGAGCTGGGAAATAGTATTTACCAATCAGGGTATCTCACCCATCATAATAGACATTAAAATACAAATTTATTTAAATGTTTCATCAAACTAGGGCAACTCATAACTGATCAACTATTTTCCCTTGATTAAAGAAAAGTGACAGCCACTTTGACAGACTATATTCTTTTGGGGGAGGGGATATTGGTTGAAATGTTGTCATTATTTGGGCATTTGAGTCAATTTCATAAACAGTTTTACTTTTGTGTTATTAAAGAAAGTGGCCTACTTCCTGTTACACCTGGATAATAACATTTGATACTTATTCATAAAAATGTTTATTCTGTTTCAAATATTAATGTTTAAATCACCTTTGATTCATCTGTACACACAGATGTTTTGAGATTTTATTATTAATATTAATTTCTAGACTATCCAAGACCACCTACTTTGTATTTTATAGGTCTTAAATTTATCCTATTTAGAGGTCAAGATTTTGGATTGAACCAATGGTTACCGGTAGAAAAGCCTAATTCATACACACAGTGGGTTTACTAGCACCGAGCTTTTCTAACACCATGGCACGTGTGTCATTGGAATTGCTTCTGTTCTTCATATCAGAGTTGGAATTTCACATAGGAACTATAAAGCTGTAGAATTCACATGAAATTGTTTTATATGTTGGTTATGTGAGAAAACTGAAGTACATTTAAAAAATACTTTTTTCTTTTGATTTATTTTTACAGAGAGAAGGGAGAGGGAGAGAGAGATAGAAACATCCATGAGAGAGAACATCGATTGGCCGCCTCCTGCATGCCCCCCACTGGAGATTAGAACCACAACCTGGGCATGTGCCCTGACTGGGAATTGAACTGGTGACCTCTTTGCATGGGTT
Source organism: Molossus molossus (assembly GCF_014108415.1). Classification (NCBI taxonomy): domain Eukaryota; kingdom Metazoa; phylum Chordata; class Mammalia; order Chiroptera; family Molossidae; genus Molossus; species Molossus molossus. The sequence continues at coordinate 25,228,247 of NW_023425351.1, forward strand.
GATGCTCAATCACTGAGCCACAGCGTCCGGGCTAAAGTACATTTTTTGAAGTAAAAGCTGGTGCTGAGTAAATATTTAAAGTTCTTACTCTGAAGTCAGTTATTATCTTTTTTTTTCCTTTTGGCATTTTTACTTCCCAAATACGAGCATTGGAAGAATAGAGTAAGTTGCTTAAAAGCTGTACGAAGTTGCAAATCTTCTTCAGGTCTTCTTGGTGGTCTGTTAGGACAATGTCTGCAGAAATTGTGTGTAGTGCAAATTGCAATGCTCTGGGACTCAGTGCCTGCCATCTGATAACAGCTCTGTTGATAAGTACTTTTGCAAACTTGGGCTAGGCATTTATTCTCTCTAGATTATATTTTCACAACTGTTGGCTACTTACTGTAATAGCTATACGCATGATCTCTTCTCTGTCACATAAGCTTAATGATTCTGATATTATAAAACTTATTCAAATGTAAGCATCAGGCATAATAAACTCTTATTGCTTAGCATCAGATGAGGAAGACGTGGGCTGCCTTAGAGGATGAAGACATACAATGCAATGAAAGAGAACGATCAAGTTCTAATATAAAGTGTAAGGTCTCTTTCCACCAAGACTCTCAAATGACAATGAAGCTAAATTTGTAGGCTTAATTGATTTGGATAACTTTAGAGGATAGAATACAAAACTGTCTCCAGTATGATAGTCTGTATATTGTTTGAAGTATATCCTGTATCTGACAGTTTTTCTGTTCTTTGACAATATATTGTATGATACTGTCTTGGAAAATGTGCTAACTGTTGTTTTCTTCTAAATATATTTTTTACTTGCTGTTACGCTGCTTCTAGTACAGTGGTGTATAACAACTATTTCCATGAAATCAGCACCTTATGTAGCAAGTGCATTAACGTACTTCTAAAACTTTTAAATCACGTAAGTCGTGATTTGTTTATGGATCAGTCATATTTTATAACTTCCTTCTTCACAACCAAAGGCATTTCTGTTGTGCTGTTGCAATTCTCACGTGTTCCGTGTGGCACAAGCAGGGTTTTTAAAAGGCATATGGATACCAAAGCATTTTAGGTTATATTTTTTTGGACCATTATGTTCAATAAAATAATAGTCTGGCCAACATTTAAATTGGATAATGAACTAAATGTCAGGGATTATTAAATAAACTCTTATTGTAAGTTTAACATTTAAGCAGGTGCTTTGATGATTAAAATAAACCAACAAACCAGGAAGTAGGCATGGTTCCTGCCTTCAGGGGGCTGATAGCTGATGGAGGTAACTTTTATGTGGCCTCTAAGATTTCACGCCAGCATTATCTCCCCCAGGAAGCTTTGCTGGGTCCTCTGCAGTGGGCTCGGGGTCTTCTTCTGTGGTCCCAGCTCCCTAGGTAGATCCGTCTTGGCAAATACTATATTATATTGAAAATGTGCTAACACACGTTCCTCAGGTCAGGGACCTATTTAACTTTTGTCCCAGTACCTAGTATAATGCCTTATTGGGGATATTGACTACATTGAATAATGGTACTTGTTATAGAGACTACATTTTATTTTATATTTTTAATCCTCACCAGAGGATATTTTTCTATTTATCTTCAGATAGAGTGGGAAAAAGAGGGGTGGGGGTGAGGGGAGAGAGAGAGACAGAGACAGAGAGAGAGAGAGAGAGAGAGAGAAACATTGATGTGAGAGAGACACATCGACTGGTTGCCTCCTGCACAACCCTGACCAGGGACGAACCGCCACCCAGGTACGTGCTCTTAGCCGGAATTGAACCTGTGACTCTTTTGTTCGCCTTGAGTCAAACCGTCCAGGGCTATCGACCACACTTCAAGTGGCCATATCCTTTACTAGATTTTAATTTCTTGAGGGCAGGAAAGTGTTTTATGTTTGTGTGTTTTACTGTATTATTTCTAGCACTTGGCACACTGTATGGTAAGAAATGTAAATATCTTCTGAATGAATGTGTAAAAGTTACTTAACAGCTAGATTTGAACAGGACCCAGATACAGTTTCAGCAGATACAGAGTGTAAGTGTTTTGTCAGTTAACTGGAGGATTAGTGAGGGTTGGAGTGTGTCACAGCATGAGGTGTGACTTGTCTTCCTCCTTGATGGACAACGAGGTAGAATTTACATGGGTGATGGGGAAGGAGAAGGGCATCGAAAGTGAGAATACTTACACGACTGAAAGCAAGGATGAAAATAAGCACAGAGTTCAGGCAACAGTAGGGGCCAACTCGACTGGAGCCAAATGTGTGCATGTTTGGAAAGCAAAGCTGGAGATCTAGAATGAAGCCAGGATATGCATGTCCTTGAAAGCCAAACAGAAAATTTTCATATGTTATGATTATAAAAAAAGAAAGCTTGTTTAAAGTTTTGGAACATGACATTTCTGTGTAATAAAGTTTAATTCTGTAATAGCATATGTTGGAGAAAGTACCAAAAATTATGACAATTTAGATGTGAGGTGAAGAAATAATATTGTGTTGACACAGAAATGAAACAGACAGAAAGAAGAGAACATAGATTAGGTAGAGTACCTAAGTGCTAAAAGTACTAGGAAAAATGAGATAATATATGGAAAGAACTTCTTAAACTGTAAAAGATACAGCTCTAGCTTGGCCATTGTTGCTCAGGGGTTGAGCATTGACCTATGAACCAGGAGGTCCCTCGTTTGATTCCCGGTCAGGGCACACTGCCCAGTTGTGGGCTCAAACCCCAGTAAGGGGTGTGCAGGAGGCAGCCAATTGATGTGTCCCTCATCATTGATGTTTCTATCTCTCTCTCCCTCTCCCTTCCTTTCTCTGAAATCAGTAAAAACATATTTTAAAAAAAGATACAACTCTAAGGTTATATACACACTCATACATGCATATACATTTACATATTCATATATATGAATCCATACTTATATGAATAAAGTAGGCGCCATGACAAGAGGTTTCATTGGGTTTTCTTTTTGGGTTTAATTATATGATCTGATTATTTTTTTCAGGAACATAATGAAAGAGAAACTTGTATTTTTTGGCTCAGCCAAAAAATTTACTTGAAGGGTCTTACCAATTACCTTAGATTAGTAGGTTTCTTTAGGTCTTTTTTTTTTCTTTTTCAATTTTTATTAATTTATTTTTGTTACAGATGTTTCTCCTTTTTCCCCCCTAGACACCCTCCTCCCCATTCCCCCACCCCTAGCATTGTTGTCTGTGTCCTTTGGTGATGCACACATGCATGTAAGTTTTTTGGTCATCGCCTCCATCCCCCCACCCTCCTACCCTGAGGTTTGTCAGTCTGAACCATACTCCTTTCTATGTCTCTGGGTCTGTTTTGTTCATCAGCCCACCTTGTTCATTATATTCCACAAACAAGTGAGGTCATGGTTTTTTTAAAAGCAAGACCATTTGGTGGGAGGGAAGTAATAGTTGGGATCATGCATAATGACAGCCTTTTTAGTGTGATTTCAATATATAAGCTATTTCCTTGATGCATAATTGGGATACAAGATTAAAGAAATAAGAGAAATAAATAATTTTTATAGCAATACATTTTAGTTACTTATATGTTTTCATATTTAATAAAGTATGTTTTTTCTCAAGAAATATTAAATCTTTGTTTTTATTTAATATCAAGAAATATTTTCATTATCAAGTGAATGTTTTATATATATTGTAGGCTTATGAAAGCAATTAAACTATGATACATAAATGGCTTTGTCAGTTTAGTGATGGGAACATGAAATGTAGTAAAGACGAAAGCCTTCGGTTGCCTATTAACCTGTACGGTGCTTTTACGGTTAACAGGGGGATTGCCGCACCAGGGAAGAAGCAATGATATTTGGCGTTGGACTCTGTGACAATGGATTTATGCACCATGGTAAGAATTTTTTTTCTGGAAGCTTACAGATGTATTTCTTTGTTTCGTTTTTGTTAAGACACTGGGGATATCTCAGTGTTCCAGGGAAGTCATTTAGAGATGAACCAGCCAAACTCTCTGGGCCTTGCCATGTGTCCACGTAGGGTCATCTCATCTGCATCATCTCCCGACTGCCATGACTAGTCTTCTGTTTTCCTAGACTGTAACTCATTCCAGAAGAGCAAGGGCTTGAGCTCCGAAGTTTTTTTTTTTTTTAAAGCTTCTTTATAAGAAGCTTCTTTTAAACTATTTCGGATCAGATTCATGTTTTTTTGTTTTGTTTGTTTTTTAATGCCGGTATATATTAAAATGATTAAATGAGAGTATATATGATTAAATATTTATTGTTCTTTTTATAAAAATACTTTCAAGCTTATCTCAGAGAACAAAATTATGAATATCTGGAAGAAATCTGCTTTTCTTGGCAACTAATTAAAGATTGATTTTCTTTCTTGTTTGATGACTTCATTCCCCTTAAATTTATAAAAATGATGAGACTTACTTTTCCCTCTCTAGTTATGTCTTAGAGATTCCACAAACCTAAACAATCTGTTTTTATTGTTTTAGATAGATAGATAAGTATAGATATAGCTATCTTATAGACATATACCTATTTGATAGCTCTTATCAAACATTTTATACCTATTTGCTATTTGTCATTTTTTTTTATTGATCCTTTAGAGAGAGAGGAAGGGAGAGAGATAGAAACATCGATGTGAGAGAGTAATATTGATCAGCTGCCTCCCGCACACCCCTTACTGAGGATCCACGTTGCAAACTGGGCATGTGCCCTGACTGGGAATCAAACCAGGACCTCTCAGTCCATGGGTCGACACTCAGTCCACTGAGCCACACTTGCTGGGCCAGAAGGTTACTTACTACCTTTTTATAAAGAAGGAAGTACAGCAAAAGTTGCAGCAATTTTAACCCTGGCTGGTTTGGCTCAGTGGTTAGAACGTCAGCCTGAGGACCAATGAGTCTTGGGTTCGATTCTGGTCAAGGGCACTTACCTCAGTTCCAGTTTGTCCCCGACCCTGGTGGGGTGGTGTGGAAGGCAACCAGTCAATGTGTCTCTCACATCGATGTCTCTCTCTCTCTCTTTCTCTTTCACCCACTCTATCTGATGATAAATAGAAAAATATTCTCGGGTGAGGATTAAAAAAAAGTTGCAGCAATTTGAGAACATCTTGGTTATTACGTATTCCTTTGGCATTCCACTACATTCCACTACCTCTAGAGCACAGCCTCAGTTGTGATACAGAAATATCGACCCTTGAAGAGCAAACCATTGAATGGAAGAAATGATGTCTTTACAGGGAATTAAAAGTATAATATCAAGTTGAAAACAATCAATAATAAACAAGCAGTAATTTGATCTCAACACTTTGAAATGTTGATTTTTAACAAACGTTTTTCCTCCAAAAGTCTCTGTCAGTAAAGCACAATCAGTTCAACTCATGCCTGGCCTTTCCGATGTCGTCTTCTCGCGTGACTTTTAGGCAGACTATTTCAGGGAGGAAACAGTACCAAAACACCATGTGAGTTTGGGAAACTGCTTATGTCATGTAGACAAGACCTAACTAGATATCCAAAGATCAGTACATCCATCTGGTCAATAATTATTATGTGGAACTCTATAAAAATAGTGAAATAAATAAATCGGTATTATCTTTGAGTGCCTACTATATGTCAAGTTATTTACATATATTACCTCATTTTAGTTTTGTACAACATCATGAAGAAGGTTTTATGAGGAAACTGAAGTTCAGAGTTTAGGTAACTTTCCCAATGTTATACCCAGAATCAGTCCCAGACCTGGAATTTAAACGCCATCTATCTCATCATAAAGCCTTAAATGTCTGCTGTGCTGTGGGACCCCCACTTCCCTGTTTGCTCCCTGGCTCAATGAAGCAACCTGTCCCTTCAAGATACTAAGGAAAGATACATGGCAATATAAATGACTTCTTTTTTAACACATTTGACTGCTGTCAGGATCTCTCTGAATACAAATTCTTTCTGTTGGCATTAAGCCTTATTTTTAAAATGACTTATAAAATGTATACCTTGTATCATTAGGGCATGCTGGGAATCTTAGGGATTGGGGGAAAACGTTAATGTTCAGATGAAAGGGAAAAAACTGACCTTTGCAAAAATAAGGTTATTTGAGAATAATGCTTTGAAACTGAAATGAGCTAAGAATTAATGGAAATTGAATCACATTTTACCCAGAAGACATATTTCTGGTTTCAAGTGTGAGAACAAAGTGAACACAATGGGAATTGCTCACACATATAAAGACTACACTAATCCATTTGAATTTTCTCATAATTGTGCAGGATATTAAAACCATACTTAAAATGTTTACCACAATTTCAAAACACTCTAGTTTTCTATGTTTGGGATTGTATACATTTTTTATGCAATATAATCTTTTATTTAAATTTAGGTTTTAATCTGGAAAGTGAAAGATTTGGTTAAGTATAAAAAAACTTGGCATTGAAAAAAATATACCTTATAATAAAAATTAAAAATCCTTTAGGTATCAGAAATGTAAAGGAAACCTTGGTTTGAAATTATAGAAGAAAATAAAAAACTCATATAAATATTAGTGAATATAACTTGTTCTAGGAGTATCAAATTGAAGCCATGGTACAGGTATTACTTTATTGAGTGTCTACCAGTTTGGACAAAGTTTGAATTTTGGGTTGATTTAAACCATTTGAATCTCTCTCTGTTTTCTTAGTCCTTGAAAAAAGTGAATTCAAAGATGAACCTCTACTTTTCCGTTTTTTTGCGGACGAAGAAATGGAAGGATCCAATATGAAACACCGACTTATGAAACATGATTTAAAAGTTGTGGAAAATGTTATAGCGAAATCATTATTGGTAAGTTTATTAATATGTTACAGAAGTTTTCTTCTTGATTAGATATTAGCAGAAGATTGCATAAACATGTTTTGTGATATATATTATTTCATTCTGTTTGATTTGCAAACCTTTTTCCTACTTGCTGTTTTAATAATGTTAATATTTTGCATTTCAGATTAAATCCAATGAAGGCAGCTATGGTTTTGGGTTAGAAGACAAAAATAAAGTTCCAATAATTAAGTTGGTAGAAAAGGGGTCTAATGCCGAGGTAATGTAAATTAGCCTTTTTATTTATTTTTTGATATTTTCAGATAGAGTGGGAGGGAGAGAGAGAGAGAGAGAAACATCAATGTGAAAGGGACACATCGAGTGGTTGCCACCCACACAACCCAACCAGGGCCGGGGACAAACAGCAATTGGGGTACATGCCTGTAGCGGGAACCAAACCCAGGTCTCCCCAGACCGCAGGCCAACGCTCTAACTGCTGAGCCAAACCGGCCAGGGCTTAGCATTTTTATTTTAATTTGTTGCCCATGACATAGAAATATAAAGCTTCTAAACTAACTAAAATCAGCCTTTTAGTATCCTTATTAAAAATAATGTTTCTGAACAACCGTATTCTGAGGTTCTATCAAATGCCCTTGGGCTCTGTGAGAGGTGTCTGTCTGGAGACCCAGGTACAGTTGGGGCAGGACTGGAGCTATCTGCAACTGTGAACTCCTTGATCTCCTGGGAGGCCAGATGCCTCATTCCTGGGACTTCCCAGTGCCCCTGGGACTTCCCTGTCCACGGATTCTAGCCTGGAACCCTGTGGGGACAGCATAGGGTGGGACTGTATGCATGTCAGATGGTTCCATTAATTCAAGGGCTGTATCTTCGATTTTCCTGTCACTTTTGACTGTCATATAAATACAACTTCCAAGAGTAACAGTAATTTTTTCACAGGGGTTAATACTTATTGGTGTTCTCTCACCTCATCAGTATTTTAAACCAAGACATCTGAGCATTTATTTGTTCATTCAGAAATATTTATTTGGTACCCATTGTGTGCGAGGCAGAATTCTAGGCTCTGGGAAAACAGCCATGAACAAAACAGGCAAAATGTCCTGTTCTCCTGGAGCCTGCTTTCCAGTGTTCCATACCAGGTTTATCAGAATATACCAAGGATTCTCACCTTACTGCCTGGCGTGTAAGGTGCTCAGGCCCCAGCAGGCATCTCCGTATTTAATCTTTAATAAAGAATGTGGGAATGAATGAAAGGTCACTTTCAACCGAATCTGTTTCCAGTGAGTAGTCAACTGTCACCCATCCTCTCATCTGCTGATGCCCAAAGTCTGTCATGTGAGACACAGCTTAATGTACAGCACATGAATGTCCAACAAGATAACTCTGGTCAACTCATACTCCGTTAGTGGACCCCAACAGCAAATGACTATTCTTGGTAATTTTCTGTGAGAAGGAATCGTTTCTTGCAGACATTTTCAGAGCATGTTCCTAGAGCACAGCTTCATCTGACTGTGCCCCTGATAAAATGCCTTCTCCCGGGTTTTCATCATTTACCTGGTAAACAAAAGAGCATATTGTTTATAGGCAGTAGGATTGGTTAAGAAGTGCGGTTGGGATAGAGAGATAATGTCTTTGTCATCTTTTCAGCATTTTGTAGTCTGTGCTGTTGGAGCACACTTCCGGGCTTCCAGGCCATTCTCTCTCCTGCCCTGGAGACACTAGAGATACATATTTTGTTCTCACTGATGTCTAGATTGAGATCGAAACTCTCTGAGTTAATTGGCTATAGAAAAGACAATACAAAAAAAGTAACCTGGGGTTTAACTATAGTTAAAAGGATGAAATTAAAAACAAAAAGCTAACTAATCCAATGTCTAGGGTTACAGGAAGGGTACAATGTTAAGGCATGGAAGAATTTCAGTCATGATGGGTGATCAAATTTAAAACTAGGTCAGAGAGAATAAATAACTCTGTCATCTTGCCCACAGTTCTGTTTTGTGAAATTGTATAAAAACATTGCAGACATGTTAAAATGTCAAGATCTATAAGTTCTAGACCTTTTCATATTCTAATTCTGGGGAAAAATAGATCCCTTATTAAAATATAATTTGACTTTTTTTTTTAAACTATTTCTCTCTTAGATGGCTGGCATGGAAGTTGGGAAGAAGATTTTTGCTATAAATGGTGACCTAGTTTTTATGAGACCTTTCAATGAAGTGGATTGCTTTCTGAAATCCTGCTTAAACAGCAGAAAACCTCTAAGAGTTCTTGTGAGCACAAAGCCAAGGGAGTAAGTTGTATGATTTGTATGGGATTTAAAAAATTATACGTAAGTGAATAAAACAGAAAAGTTAACTAATCCAATGTCTAGAATTAAGCATCTCATTGCTTGAATGTTTGAACCTCACCAACATCACTTATACTGGTCTTTAAATGAGGGGAACACTACATTGCTTATGTTGACAAAATGCTTGCTACTTGAATCAGGTAGTTTCAGAGGAAATAATACTTTCCTTTTGCTGACTAAATGTTCCTGGTGTAAGTTGTGTTGATTCTGACTATGGGTGAAGAAAACTAATAGAACACTTGATAATAAAAAATTGCATTCCTCCATATTCAGCTCTAAGAATCTCAGGGCTAAGAGTGGATTCAACACCATTTCTAAGTAAATGGGGATAGGAGATGGGATCCAGACTAAGTGAAAGACAATTCCATGCTGTGTGGATTTAGAACTCTATCCATTCTTTTAAAAAATATATCTGCCTATCTACCTACCTATGATTAGGAAAACTAATGTTTATCATAGGAAATTCAGAGTACAGACTTGTCTAAAGGAAGACATTTAAACATTTTCTTAATTAATTAATTAATTTTTGTTACAGATATTTCTTCTTTTCCCACCATTGACACCCTCCTCCCCACTCCTGTGCCCCGCACCCCCCCCCCCCATTTCACAGTATTGTCTGTGTCCATTGGTTATGCATATAGGCATGTAAGTTCTTTGGTTTATCTCTTCCCATCCTCCCACCCATTCTCCCTTTGATGTTTGTCAGTCTGTTTCCTACTTCCATGTCTCTGGGTCTATTTTGTTCATCAGCTTATTTTGTTCATTCACAAATAAGTGAGATCATGTAATATTTGTCTTTCTCAAGGAAGACATTTTCCTTATAATCATATTATCCGTAATAACCACTGTTATTCTTTGAAAATTCTTTTTCGGTGTTAGTTAAATTTTATAAATACAGACACACATCACCATCATATATTTATAAAACAGATATACTTTATGATCTGTTACTTTTTTATAAAAATTAACAAGATATTATGGATATACTTGGAAGACATTGGCCTTTCTTCTGTAAATCATTAATGATCTCATGTTCCCTTATCAGGTTTTCATTTGTTTAACCAATTAAGTAATCAAAATAATGCATATAAAGTGCTTGCCATAATGTATTAGTGTATGTACTATGATTATATCAAAATTACTTTTTAAGATGTAATTATATTATTTATCAATAGTGATAAGCACCTTCATTAATTTTAAGATGAATGAAGTTTACTACTTCAAAAACAAAATGGTTTATTTTGATTACTTACTGAAAGACTCTAAGTATATACAATGAGGTATTCTTCTCTGCCTTAGTATATATATTCAGCAAAGCTGGGTGCACTCAACTATTTATCTTAAGAGTTGAAATGCATTGTAATGGGCTAGATTCTGTAGTATTAAGTCTTGAAGGTAGATGCTTCTATCAACAGTTTACCAAGGGGTTTGAAAGAGTGAGCCTTGTTAAAGTTACTGATTTAGGGGGATTTCCGCTAGAAAGCAGCAAATAACCATAACTGACATCTTTCTAAAACTAATTATGATCTAGCGTTCCCCCTTTATCCAACCCATCTAGAATAAGGCTATCTAATTGCCTATCTCTGGACACTTTGAGGACATTTAACAAGAAAGGAATAAGGGAGTAGTATTCCAAAGCAATCATTAATGAGCATGAAGGCTTTTCTCATGGCCCCTTGACCCCTAATTTAATGTTACAAATACTGTTTCACTGATTACAAACATTTCAACAGGTAGAGAACTTCGAAGTCATCAGCTTGAAAAGTGAATAGATAGGGTAAATCCTCAGTCCTAGTAGTTGCTAGATGAGCAGAGTTGGAACCTGGGTCTTCTGATTCTTCCCTTGGTGTTTGTTGCGCAGTAATTGGAACCTGGTATTTTTGGTCCAGGTTCAAGCTTCTCATCCATCACTTGCCTGCTAATTGTGTTGCTTCAACATCCTCATCTATGAAAAATGGGGATGAGCGTGCCTATGTCACAGAGCTGCTAAGAACACTAAATAAATCTAGGTTTGTAAAAAACTTAGTGACATGTTCAGCCCATAATCTATATTCCAGTGATGTAATCTATGATGCTTTTCTGTTCTCTCATTTCATTTCTTTCCATTGCTTTTTATTACATCAAGAGCATATTTTATGTTGTGTTCTAAAACCGTTTTGAGCATGAAGTACTCATTTTTTCTTTTTTCTTTGTTTTAAATGCATAACCTTTCCTTTATGTTCTTATCTTAATATACGATTCCTATAAATCACTCTCATACTTTCTTGCAATAGCTACTTACAATTTATGAAGTATCCTGTTTGGGGAAAAAAACGAAAATGTGAGAGGTAAATACAACAGAATTTTTCTTTTGAATATAGCTGTATTTTAAAATAGATAACATCAAGGAATTTTTCAGCAGCCTTTGTAGAAGATAATTTAGACACTTGTTTTCTACAGGAAATAGAACATCCTTCTTGTATAAATTTAATTCTTCCTTTAATAGATAACATAGTGTTCCCAGCAGGGAAACATATTTTCTAAAGATCATTTTATAAAAGGAGTCCCCAAATTATGGCCGAATGCATCTCATGGTGTGTACAAATACTGTTGAGAAAATTATTATAATCTTCTAGAAGATTAGAGTTGGGTCAACCTTCCTTAGCAATATGAGAAGGAAGGAAGACCTTGCTTAGAAAGGGTCGAGAGAACACTATGAATTCTTCTCAATCCTAAAGAACAGTAATTCACCGTGGCCTGAAAGCTCTAAGTTATTTCAGCAAAAGTGAACTCTTATTGGTAATTATAGAAGCATGAGCTACCTTTATTTTTTGTTTCATGCTCAGAAATGTATTTATTCCCTTTTCTTTTCCTTAATTATCTTCTATTTTCAAGTGTATCTTTGACAGACACTAGTAACAAATTACTATGCAGAGAAAGCAGACACAGCTTTCTATACCAAAAAAATATTTAATTAAGGATACATTAGTTCTTTGACCTCTATCCCATCAATGTGCAGGTCACTTCAGAGTGCATAACCTAATTTATAACGATACTTTTAGGGTCTCCTCAAACAGGCAATGTGCATTTCTGTCACCGAATGTCCGAATGCCTGCCTGGGTTATATTTTAGGCTACAGTGTTAGCCCTGCCTTCAGGCCTAAATGCACCATCTGGCTTCCTCAAGTGTTCTAGGCACCACGGTGCTCAAACTGCTCCAACAGTTATTTCATAAATTGCAAATAAAACTTGAGACTGTTAAATGTGCCCTTGAAATACTGCTGCATTTATTTCATGATTCATTTGTCAGCTTTTGGAGAACACTCTTGTTTCTTGAGCATCAAGGGCTATCCATCAAAATTTATTACATCATATTCATTTGTCTTTGCTCTGTGCTGCAATTTGTTATACTCATTTTTATTGTTACAAGGTTCCATATTATCTGCTGTCCTCTGCTTTTCATTGTCACTATCTGATTTCTGGCTTCCTTCTGTGGAGGAACTCATTTGTTAGTGCAAATCAGACTCCCTCGCTGGTTTGCCCTGTCAGCTTATCCAGGTTCTCCAGCCCTTCATCTGCTTTTCTGTGTGGATTCACTGAGCATTTCTTTTTCCTTATGCAGGTTTACCTTTTGCTGTATCAGTCTTTTAAAATTCCACTGAATAAATACTAAAGTTAATCTTATTCTTAAATTACTTTGATATGGTGTTTGACACATCTGTTCTTTGTAACTAGCTTTTTGTTGTTTTTTTCTTTTTATTTTCAGTTACAGTTTACATTTAATATTGATCCAATTACTTTTTTATTTATTAATTTGTTTTTGTTACAGATATTTCTCATTTTTCCCCACATCAATACCCTCCTCCCCTTTCCCCCGCCCCATCCCCAGCTTTGTTGCCTATGTTCATTGGTCATGCACACATGCAAGTAAGTTCTGTGGCTTATATCTCCCTCCAAAATCCCCCCTCCTCTGAGGCTTGTCAGTCTGTACCCCACCTCTATGTCTCTGGGTTAATTTTGTTCAGCAGTTTGTTTAGTTCACTATATTCTACATATAAGTGAGATTATCTGATATTTGTCTTTCTCTGCTTGGCTTGTTTTGTTGAGCATAATACTCTCCAGGTCCTTCCATGCCATCTCAAAGGATAAGAGATCTTTCTTTCTTACAGCTGCATAGTATTCCATTGTGTACATGTACCACAGCTTTCTTATCCACTCATCTACTGATGGACACTTGGGTTGTTTCCAGATCTTAGCTATTGTAAATAGTGCTGCTATTAACATAGGGGTACATATATTCTTTCTGTTTGGTGTTTCAGGTTTCTTAGGGTATATTCCTAAAAGTGGGATCACTGGGTCAAATGGCAGTTCAATTTTTAACTTTTTGAGGTAACATCATAGTGCTTTCCACAGTGACTGTACCAGTTTGCATTCCTACCAGCAGTGTACTAGAGTCCCCTTTTCTCCACACCCTCGCCAACACTTGTTTGATGATTTGTTGATGGCGGCCATTCTGACAGGTGTGAGGTGATACCTCATAGTTCTTTTAATTTGCATCTCTCTGATTAGTGATGTTGAGCATTTCTTCATATGTCTCTTAGCCATTTGTATGTCCTTTTTGGAGAGGAGTCTATTTAGGCCCTCTGCCCATTTTTTAATTGGATTCTTTGTCTTCCTTTTGTTGAGTTATATGAGCACTCTATATATTTTGGAAATTAACCCCTAATCTGATGCATCATTTGCAATTATTATCTCCCTGTAGTGGGATCCCTTTCCATTTTGATGGTCATTTCCTTTGCTGTGCAGAAGCTTTTGAGTTTACTATAGTCCCGTGTGTTCATTTTTTCCTTTGTTTCTCTTGCCTTAGGTATCATATCAGTGAAAATTGTGCTGCGTATGATGTCTGAGATTTTGTAGCCTGCATTTTCTTCTAGAATTTTTATGGATTCACAAGTTACATTTAAGTCTTTTATCCAGTTTGAGTTTATTCTTGTGTATGGAGTAAGTTGGTGTTCTAGCTTCATTTTTTTGCAAGTAGCTGTTCAGTTTTCCCAGCACCATTTATTGAAGAAACTGTCTTTACTCCACTGTTTGCTCTTGCCTCCTTTGTCAAATATTAATTAAGCATATTGTCTTGGGTCAATTTCTGGGTTCTCTATTCTGTTCCATTGATCTATCTACCTGTTCTTGTGCCAGTACCAGGCTGTTTTGATTACAGTGGCTTTTGTAGTATAACCTGAAATCCGGTAAAGTGATCCCTCCTACTTTGTTCTTTTTTTTCAAGATTGCTGTAGCTATTTGGAGTCTTTTTTGGTTCCATATAAACTTTTCGAGTGTTTGTTCTAGTTCTGTGAAGTATGTCATTGGTATTTTGATGGGGATTGCATTGAATCTATAGATTGCTTTGGGTAATATGGACATTTTAATGATGTTAATTCTTCCAATCCATGAACAGGGTATGTGCTTCCACTTTTTCATATCTTCCTCTATTTCTTTTTTCAATGACCTGTAGTTTTCTGTGAAGATGTTCTTTACTTCTTTGGTTAAGTTTATTTCTAGATATTCTAATTTTTTTGTTGCGATGGTAAATGGAATTGATTTTTTAGTTTCTCTTTCTGTGAGTTCATCATTGGTGTATAAGAATGCCATTGATTTCTTGACGTTAATTTTGTATCCTGCTACTTTGCCAAATTCATTTATTAAGTCTAGTAGATTTTTGATGGAGTCTTTACAGTTTTCTATGTACAATATCATGTCATCTACAAATAATGACAGTTTCACTTCCTCCTTTCCAATTTGGATCCCTTTTATTTTATTTTTTCTTCATGTCTAATTGCTGTGACTAAGACTTCCAGAACTATGTTAAATAAGAGTGGTGAAAGTGGGCATCCCTGTCTTGTTTCCATTGTTAAAAGGAATGCTTTTAGTTTTTGCCCATTGAGTATGATTTTGGCTGTAGGTGTTTCATATATGGCCTTTATTATGTTGAGATATGATCCCTCTATTCCCACATTGCTGAGCGTTTTTATCAGAAATGGGTGCTGTTGTGTTTTGATGGCATTCCCAACAGGTAGAAATGTATTAACTCTCTTTTATGTTAATGTTAACAAAGACATTTCACTAATGCAGGAATGTCTTCTTTGTAATAGTAAACAAAGGAGAGAAGCTTCCATTTTGTTATCTACATAATTCATGGCACAATGCAGGGTTGTTTACCAAAGGTATCTCTTAATCTCCACTAGCACCTTGCAGAGTAAGTTTTAACACCATCATCTTTCTGGAAACTCAGATGAAGAGAAGTTAAGGAGCTCATTTAAGTCATCTAACTATCAAGTGACTAACTAAGGCTTCAGGGCCAGGTGCATCTGAGCCCAGAGCCTGTGCTTATTCAGGATATACTATGTCAAGTGAGGAGACTGCAGTGTGAGCCTGCTCTGTGCCTTTGCAAGGGCATGATCCCAGATGCCTTCTTTGAGGGGTTTTCACATGGTTGACCCTCAACACGAATTCATTGAAAGAATAAATACAGATGTGAACAACTATTGTTTTAACCAAGTGTGGTGTTTTAAAGTTGTCTTACCCTATTTCGGGTTGATTTTAGGACAGTGAAAATCCCAGATTCAGCTGAGGGACTTGGATTCCAGATCCGAGGATATGGCCCATCGGTCGTGCATGCGGTAGGAAGAGGTGAGAAATCCATCCTGTGTGGTAAACAGCTTTCCAGCACAGTATGTTTAAAATGTGAATAATTATGTTGTTATGAACTTTTTCAATCATATTTTACTGTATTAAATGGTAGTATATTACTAAAATAATATTTTTAAATACTCTTAAAAATTGTAGGACATGCCCTGGCCCGGTATCTCAGTTGGTTAGAACCTCATCCCTATATGCCAAGGTTTCAGGTTTGATCCCTGGTCAGGCCACATACAAGAATAAACCAATGGCCCTGGCTGGTTTGGCTCAGCGGTTAGAGCGTCGGCCTGCGGTCCTGAGAGACCCGGGTTTGGTTCCCGCCAAGAATAAAGCAATGAATGGTTTCTCTCTCTCTCTCTCTCTCTCTCTCTCTCACTTTCTCTTTCCCCACCCATCCTCCTTCCTCCCTCTAAAATCAATCAATAAATAAAACAGTGTAGAGCATGTGTATCTCTGTAAAAATTTATATGTGAACAATGCCTCCTAAAGTCAATTTTCTGTATGCTTCCATTTAGCCAAAAGATACAATGGTTTTAAGGCCATCTGCTTGTCTTTTTCTCTGACAGCAAATAATTATATTTTTGTTAGCAATTCAAAGATGTGAGTTTTCAGGTTTAAGAATATAATCTGTTGCGCCCTGGCCAGTTTGGCTCAGCGGTTAGAGCGTCGGCCTGCGGTCCTGAGTGACCCGGGTTCGGTTCCCGCTAAGGGCATGTACCTCGGTTGCAGTTTGTCCCCGGCCCTGGTCGGTTGTGCGGGTGGCAGCCACTCAATGTGTTCCTTTCACATCGATGTTTCTCTCTCTCTCTCTGTTCCTCTCTCTCCCTCCCACTCTACCTGACAAAAAAATGGAAAAATGTCCTCGGGTGAGGATAAAAAAAAAAAAAAAAGAATATAATCTGTTGCTTTATAGCTTATTGCTATATAATTACTTCAAGCATTCCTGCATTTTATAAACCATAAAATGCATTTTAAATTAAATAAGTTTAGTGACTGAAAACTTTGTTTATATTTTATTCTCTTTTGGTTTGATGGATAAATTAGCTATTGCTATCTCTTGTTATCATATATATTTTAAAAATTTGTACTAACATTGTAATAACTGTTAGATCTCATATTGCCAAGCATAGTCAATAACTTGCTGCTATAGCATGAAGTCACTCTAAGCATAAGAGGCCATTTGTTGATCTTATCACGGGACATACGTGCTTTTCATTACAAAGAAATGTAAAATGTAAAGCATCTTAATATGATCACCTAAACATTAGAAAAATTTTGAGAGAGCATTGCTATCAGAATCAAATTTATCAAAGTCTTTGTTAGGGTATACATTTGCTTTCATCAGTGTTTGTATGATAAAAATGAATCTTATTTCAGAAACTTGTCTGTTCACTCAGTTTTTTAAAATATACAGATTAATAGACATGTAAAAGCTTTCTAACAGCTCATTAATATTCTCAAACTAAAATGGGATATATTCCATATTGTAATGGGACATTTGATACATAAAATATCTTATTCACTTTACTATACCAAAAAGGAATAAGTCACATTCCCAGTGCTATAAAATAAGTGAAAACCTAAGTGAATCAAGTTGTACCTCTTTCCCTAGGAAATATAGTCAGAGCAGGGTTCCATCTTTGGAACTTAGTGATAGGGTAGGCCCAGGTTTGGTCACTATGCTTTTTGCTTCTGAAGAGTAAAAGCCAGAAATCCTCATGTGCTTTTCCTTTCAGATGTATATTAAATTAAAAAAAAAAAAAAAAGATATTATTCAGAGATTTCTTTTTGTACCATAATGTTGCCATAAGAAAGAGACTTTATTCTCCATTTTGCAGCCCCTTCCCATGGCCACCCATTAGAGTATATTAATAACCGGAATTTCACCTTTGGTATCTAACATTCCTATGTGCCTATTTCTGACTACGCTCTTTTCTTTTGATCTCTTATCACTTTGGTATTCTCGGGTTGCTTTTCAGTTCAGTAGGGACTTCCATTCTTTGGATCTTTCTTTTTCCTCCTGGTTAGTAACACCCCTCAAGATTCCCTTCCTTAGCCAGCCTCAGCCCTATGGTGGGTCACTATAGCACTCTTGCGAGCATCGTCAAGGATCCCCTCATGCTTATCCCTTAGGTGTATGTGGGCCATTTCATTTCAGGAACTTCCAGGCCAGAGTAACCTAGCCACCTTTGTTGCTCTTTCTCCTGAGTAACTAGGAAAAAGTCATGAATATGGAATTAGTGTCATCCCAATTCACCGTCTTGTCTTTACTGGGTTCATATTACTACTAAGCAATTTGTATTTGCCTTTGTTCAGTTCCCTCTTTTTCTCTTCATAATTACCTCCTATTTTCCAAGATGAACTTCCTTTTTCACCTCACAGACAAATTCAGGCTACCAGGTATGACGCCCTCAGAGTCCCATACCCTTTTATGTACACCTGTTGCAGACTGGGTCACCATCACCATCTCTTCTCCCACCCTGGAGGAAGAGTCTTCCTTTCTCCTTTCTGGAGTTCAATCTCTCCACAAATGTCCTGGATCCCTCCTCAGTGGTGTTGTACTGTCAGATACCCCTTTCCAGAATTTTCAACTTTTTTTCTTCATTGGACTATGGCTCAGTTTTTTTCCTTTAAAATCAACAAAGAAACAAAACCATCTTAAACTAGAACAGCAAACACAAAACCTCTCCTTCTTCTTTATTTTCTCCTCTAGATCCTTTCTATTCAAAGTGTGGTCCACAGACCTACAGCATTGGCACCACCAGAGAGCTGGTTAGAAATGCAGACTCTCGGGCCCCACTCAGGACAGACTGAGTCAGAATCTGCATTTTAATGAGATCCCAGGTGATATGTATGCATGAAAAGATTGAGAAGTTTTGCTCTAAAAGAACGCTCTAATAACTTTCATTTTTGTCATGGCTAAACTTCCTGAAATGCTGGCCTGTATTTTTGCCTGCCCTTCCTCACTTCCTATTGGAATTTTAATCCAGGGCTATAGACATCTATCTTCTCTTACCTCCCATCCCTGTATCCAAAGTTTGTCTTACAAGAGTTATCATGGATTTAAATGGAAAATACAATGGGAATTGTTCATCTTTGTCTTAATTGAGCTTTCTCATTTCTTTAAGCTGACAACTCTCTTTTGCCTAAAACCATTCATCACTGGATTTCTGAGATGACACTTTTCAGATTTCTCATCTACCCCTCCTCTACTGCTCTTCCCCCATTGGCTTCTTCACCCTTGGCACCCTTCCCTTCTCCGCCTTTTGCTCTCCATAAGCAATCTTGTCCATCCTCTTTGCTGGGGGAATTTCTACATTTCTATCTCCAGCCCAGCCCTCTTTCTAGAATTCTGTAGCCTAGATCTAATTGTTTAATTTACACATAATGTTCCTTGGGCACCTTAAAACTCAGTATTATCCCCAAATGAACTTTTCATTCATTCTCTAAAGCTGCTTCACCTTCTGCATTCTCTCTTTATTGAAATGACCTCATCTATGCAGCCACTGAGTGCAAAGGCACAGGAGTGATCCTGGGCACTGTAGCCTCTTTATAGACTCCATCTTCCCACATCAAATACTTGATCTCGTTCTCCCCTTTCTAACTAACTCTACTTGAATTCCAGCCTGGAAAATTTCAGTAGATGCTGTGATTTTGATTTTTCACTTAAACTCTAATAACCCATGGTCCATTTGGGGGAGGATCATGTCACATCTCAGCTTAAAATTCTTAAATGTTTTTCTTCTTCCATACATACTAAGGTTCAGACTCAGGACTTCACACAGGGCACCCAGGACTTCCCTAGAGTTCTGCTCTGCTCTCCAGTATCTCTTTCTATTCTAAGGTCATACCCCCACCTGCTTATATGTTCCCAGATGTCCAGGTTATTTCTTGACTCAGTGCTTATTTTTAGGCTGTTCTTCCTGTGGCTAATGTCCCTCACTCCACCAAGAATCCGTTCAATCCAGAAAAAAGCCCTTAAAATTTCTAGGGGTGAATTTTAGGGAGGACAGTTCTTGAATGTAAATTATGTTCTTCAAGATGTTTAATAATTCTTTCATGGGAGAAATTGCGTATAAAGAAAAACTCTTCTAACATACTTATGATGAGTTTTATATTAATTATATTCATTGTTTTTATTAATGCTGCTTTGATTTGCTCAGAATATCAGATAATAATGATTGGAAGGTTCTGAAAATCTTAACTCACTGGTTAGGTTATGTCTCTTACACATTCAAGTCCATATCTATGCAAATAAATGATGGACAGTTTATATTATCTGATTAATTTTATTCTTCAGTTCTGTAGTTTCTACTCTTTGTACATATCCTAAACTTATTTTTTGTAGCAAATCCAGACAATTTGTAGCTGCTAATTAACTTGATTTTTTTTCCTTAAGAAATTCTTTTATTTATTGGAGTTTTATAAAATGAATACTATTTTAATTTTTAGACATTTTATAAACTAAAGAAAGATAAATAGGGCATGTTTCTGGCTTTCTGATTTTGCCATTATATATGCATAGTTAGAAAATGAGATTGACTAGACATTTAGGGAAAAGAACTGATTAGCATTATAAAGGTTACTTTACAATATCCCTTCAAACTAATTCATAGGGAGTTGGGAAAATATTCTTTTAATCACAGTTTGAATGGCATGTTGTATAGCAGAAAAAAATTTGAGAGGGCATTGCTATCAGAACCAAATTTATCAAAAACATACCAGCTCGATATTGTATTTTAAAATTGTTTTCCTTGTTTGCATATGTGATAAAAACAAATCTAAAATTAGTTTCCGGCCATTTTCTCATTTGTATTTAAAGGAACTGTGGCCGCAGCAGCCGGTCTTCACCCTGGACAGTGTATTATCAAAGTCAATGGGATCAATGTCAGCAAAGAGACACACGCCAGCGTTATTGCACATGTCACAGCCTGCAGGAAGTACAGGAGACCCATGAAGGTAAGCTGCCTCTCAGCCTGTCTAGATCCAATGGCGAACTAGCATAGAAAGCCCAGGGACAACATAGGATGTGCCAGAGATGTTTGTGGTTTCCAGATCCATGTTTGCATTTAAGCACAGCCTTGTAATTCTCATCATGATTGCTTTATCAGCATAATTAGTTATAATCGATTATCCTTCCATGGTTACATTTTATTGCTGCAGTATTATCACTTGTTTAAAAAGTGCTCTGGGGCATTTTTTTTTTCATAGTGATTTGAGTTTTTTAATTTATCAAATTGAAATCCAAAGGTTTAAGCTGTTTTCTTGACCCTAGTGATTGCTTTAGAATATAGACTGGTCATCATGTGTCTGTATATATGAATTATACATACTTAAAATGTTTAGTATTAGAATTTTGTGCAAAACAAAAATTTGTGGGTTTTGGGGGTCTGCAGTTAAGTGTTTGATATATTTATTTGGACAATGGAATTTAATTCTGAAAAGAAAACACCAAAATATACTTGTTATTATTTAAAAATTTCAGCACTATTCTCTAATCCAAATTTCAAGTGTCATAGGAAAATAAAATTCTAATTCTAATTTATAAACAAAGCTGATTATCTCATGAGACACAAGTGAGTATTGGACTAAAAGAGAAAATTCAACTTAATCAACTAAATGCAAAAGGACTTTAAATGCAAAAACTTCAAAGGAGAGGCTTTGTATTTCTTCTGTCATGTACAGAGAAGTACTGTTTTTTGGATTAGAGAATCTGACTTTATGTCCAAACCAGAATGATGAATGGCTATTTTCTCATAGTTTAAACCTGACACCCTGCAAAATAGTGAACATACAAGAAAATAGCTCATCAATTTTGCTTACTAATAAGGTCAAAGTAGCATAGCAAATTAGAATCCACAGGTTATTCTGGTTGATAGTAAGTAGTTTAATAAATATTTATTGAACTGTATTATTGAATTGATTTTTTAAAAGGACACTTCTGAAATGATCAAATCTTTCCCCTTCTAACAGAATTTTAATAAGTAGCCAAATTAATTTCAGTCTTATTCCTTTTTATTGTCCCTGCCTACCTTCTTGGATTAAGAAAAACAATAAATGGACAGAAAACTGTACTAAATGAATAACATGCTCTGTCAGGTATCCACTGCCACAGAGCAGACTGTCCCACCACTTGGTGGCTTGTGACAGTAGTGACTGATAATTTTTCCTGATTCTTTGGGTTGATTGGGTGTGGCAGGTGTGCATCGTTCCAGGACTGAGCCGGCACTGCATTTCCACAGCTGGTGACCTCTTGTGGCCTCCCTTTCTGGTCTTTAGCAGGGTTTTCCTTTTTGCATGGTGTCTGGATTTCGAGTGGGGATATTACAATTGATCAACTCTCTATTTACAGCATGCTTGCTAATATCCCTTTGGAAAAATCAGATCACATGACCAAGCCCAATGTCAGTGTGGGAAGGAATACACAAAGGTGCAGATACTGGGGAATATGGGTCATTGGAGGCCACGACAGGTTTCCAAGATATATTTGAATGATCAGATGTTACCTGGCATTTTAATGATGCATAGCAATGTAATAATTAAATACAACTGTGAAGTTAATAATACAAGAGAAAAATAGACAATACAAATTAGATCACACTTCAGTAGCCCGATTCAATTTATCATCTTACCTAGGAAAAGTATAAACTTAAAGTAATGCAACCCTGAAAGTAATCTACTTGGTGAACATTTTTATCTCTCATTGATCTAAACAAGACTGGAACTGCTATTTTAATTAAAAACATAGGATTACTTATGACATGGGAGGGTTAAAAGATTGTTACATCACTTGAGAACCCAATGCAATGAAAGACATCGTCCAAGTTTTTTTTCTTGTTTTAATTTAAAAAGCAATACATGTATTACAGTGTATTAAAATATATATGACTGTTAGGAGAGCATTGAAATGGTTTGTACAATTATAGATGATTGATTCTTTGGCAAACTGTTAATCTAACATTTATTTATTAAAAATGTAATTTAGAATTTATTTTAAGATGTACTTGAGGCATTTAAGTAAGACATTTGGGAAATATATCTTACTTAAAAACATATCTTTGAGAGATAAAATTTTAAGCTTTAAAAGGTCAATCTGTTAAACAATAATAATAGTTGTCATTGATATTCATTAGATTCTGATGTTGATTTTCTTTCTTTTTCAATTTTTTCTAATTTTAAACAAACTGGAAGAAAAAATAAGATGGTCAGCTCTCCTTCTGAAGCAGGTTAATGAAATGGATTTACATTGTAGGAAGCACTAACACCTCTGAGGTTTTTTCCCTTTCTCATTTCCAGCAAGATTCCATACAGTGGGTTTATAACAGCCTTGAGAGTGCTCAAGAAGACCTTCAAAAGTCTAACACCAAACCCCCTGGAGATGAAGCAGGGGATGCTTTTGACTGCAAAGTAGAAGGTGGGTTCCTTTTTTCCTCCCTATTTTGTTCATAGTATTCTTTTTTCAATGTGCCTGTGCCTAGTCCCAATTATTGAAAATCTTATATAGTCAAGCCACTATTTTTTTTCATCCTGCAATATGAAGCTCTTTTTATTTTAAAGGTGTTTAAATTGATTTTTAGAGAGAGGGAAAGGGGGGGAGAGAGAGAAAGTGGAACATCGATTGGCTGCCTCCTGCACACCTCCGACCAGGATCAAGCCAGCAACCCTGGCAAGTGCACGGGGAATGAATTGACCCAGCACGGTGCACGGGACAATGTCCAACCAACTGAACCACATGGGCCGGGGCTAAAGCTTTTTAAAATTACAGTTAACATACAATATTATATTAGTTTCAAATCTGCAATGTAGTGATTTGACATTTATATACCTTATGGCATGATCACCATAAGAAGTCTAATAACCGTCTATCACTGTATAAAGTTATTAGAATATTATTGATTGTATTCCCTATGCTGTACATTATATCCCCATGATTTATTTATAAGTTTGTACCTCTTAATCCCCTTCACCTTTTTGCCCATTCCCCCATTCAAGCCACTTAAGTCATTGTCACCAATAGATGTCATGTGAAATGCATAAGTAGCAATAGCTTATAGCTAACATGTAATAGCTACTGCACTTTGCTAGTCTCTTTATTAAGTTCTTTACATGGATTAGCTCATAAAGTCATCGTAACAGAAAATCTCATAAGGTATAATTATCATCATTCTTATTTTATAGAAGAAACTGAGGTTGAGTTGCCCAAGCATGTATGTAGTCAAATGAAGATTCGAACCCTGGTTCTAACGTGTCTCCTTGTTTTGAGTTTAGATATTGTATAGATCTTTCAACTCTAATGCGGTTTGCAGACCAGCAGCAGCACCTGGAGCAAGAGAGAGATGCAGAGTCTCAGCCCAACCCCAGATCTCTGGCTCAGAGTCTCCATGTTAATGAGATCTGACCTGGATACACACTAATATTTGAGAAGCCCCAGTTTAGAAAGCCCATAGTTCCTTTGAAAATAATTTCTTGATTCCAGTAACTTGTACTGTATTGTGGCACTGACAGTAATGAAAGAGACAAACCAACAGGAGGGAAAGAGAGACCTTTTGATAAGGACTCCTATCTTTTTCTCACTCAGTGAAGCAAACCAGCAGATGCTGTGTCCAGTGGCTTGTTTGCCAAGGGTGAAGGGGCGAGGCATTTGTATTTGCATTTGACACGTGCCTTGAATCCCTGTTTCAAAAGTTTTTCACAGAAGTCCTTGAATCCTCTCTTCCATTTTCCTGGTACCTTTTCACTCATATATTTGGTAGGTGTCTCTAAAATTTTATTGTAGTTTTGGTTTCTTCCAAACCAGCATAGGTGGAGAATTCCTTATACACACTGCTTCTGTGGGAGGGAAGTTCCTCCACTTGGGAGAAGCCACTCAGTTCATGGACAGTATCTGAAATACTCAACCTCATTGGAGTAGCAAGCTGGCATAGTAAATCAACTCTCTACTTTAACTAGGATGACTCTCAGGACCTCATCTTGAGACCTTTATTTCTCGTTTAGAGTTAGTTTCTGCTAATCATCATTGCTCTCCAGTGAAAGGCATGTGGGTGGATGAGGTGCTCTGGAAATTGATTTATAGATATTTTGGACTTAATAATTTTAAGGTAAACCATTTTTTTTCTGCTTTTGCCTATTTTACATTTGCTGTTTCCACTATTCTAGTATTTAATTATTTAAACTAATATTCTATTTTTGCTTATTTAATATTTACTGTTAGGTTTCTCAGTGTTTCTTACTTGACATTTTAGGCTTTTGTTTTGTTTTTTCTTTCTTTTTTCTTTTTTTTTACCAGCTGACTGATTATAGGCCAAAACCTATAAGAAGATGTTCCAGATGGAAAATGTTATTATAGTGAATGATGACAAATGTTCTCAATGAGCCATCTCTGAAAGATGCTCTTTAGGAGAAGTCAGGCACCCTGTGAGCTGAAAAAAATGATTATTGCATCTCCTTTCTGCCTCTTCAATATGGCTTTATGTATTTTTTTCTGCTTTCAGAAAATGTTCGTCCAATGCTTAAGGCACTTTTAAGACTGCTGACTTTATGCATGCTTTTAATGAAAAAATATAAAATCATGTGTATAATGTTTATGTCGGTGTAAATAGGCGTACATGTGGCCCATAGATTAAAATGGATATGCAAAGATAAGACCCGTCATGTTAGAATGGTGAGATTTGGATCACTCAAGCATATTTCTAGAAAATTTTCTTCTTTTAAAAAACGTTAACAAGGATACATGCTTCATTTAGCACATCAGATTTAGCCATCCTTTAAAGAGCTCTTTAAAATTATTCAGAGACTCAAATTATTCGAAAAAACTAACAAACCCTTCATACATGTGCTGAATTAAAACTGTCTTTTTTCCAGAGGTAATTGACAAGTTCAACACCATGGCCATCATCGACGGGAAGAAGGAGCACGTGAGTCTGACGGTGGATAACGTGCACCTGGAGTATGGGGTCGTGTACGAGTACGACAGCACCGCTGGGATCAAGTGCAACGTGGTGGAGAAGATGATCGAGCCCAAAGGCTTCTTCAGCCTCACTGCCAAGGTAAGGGTGATCCCAGGTAAGGGTGATCCCAAGGTAAGGGTGATCCCAAGGTAAGGGGTTGTGTTCTAAATAAAGCAACTGAAACCCTCCCCAACCCCCACCTTAAAAAGTATAAATAGCTGTGTGTGTTTCAGCTGCCAGCCCATTCAACTTCATTCCCCCCCATTACTCAGTATGTATCCAGTCTTCTTTTTTATTGATACTTTTGGGAGACAGTGTTAAGTTAGGTGGGACTGTAGTCCAGGGGAGTGCTAGTTGATTTGGCAGAGTCTTCTCTGCATTTAGTAAGTTTGCTATGTTCATAATTCAGCATCACGTACACATTTCAGATAGGTGGTGCTTTTTTTTTTTATTATTTTTTTTTTATGTACATAATGCTCTGAAGAGTATTTGAAGTCATGAAATACAAGAAAAGTCAAATTTTGCAATTCTCAAATTTGTCTCATAAACTTTCAACAAAGCTTAGAGATTATTTACGAATAGATCCTCAGACATTTATATAATTTCTGGTAGGGAAGGATATTGCCCTTAATCCTCAGACTGTAGCAAGATAGGGAGGGAGGAAGGAGTCTTCATCCAAATGGATAAATACCGTGGGAAGTAAGAGGTGATCCTGTGCCTGCTTTTCATGATCCTTCCGCAGGGGAAATCGATCACACTCCTACGGGACCCTCCACAGGTTAGAACTTTAATGTTCATTCTGCTTTTATATCACCCTGTGAGGATCCAGGTATTACAAGCAAGTAATATGACATTTAGCTTCACTGCTTTTATTTCTTCATGTCAATTCTTATTTTATATAGGATGTCCCAAAAATGTATACACAACTTTGAATAATTATAAAGACAGTATTTATTAAAATAAATTTTATTTTCAAAATGTAATAGAATCTACAAACACCCTGTATATGTGTAGTTGAGATAAACGTAAAACATTTATAGCATGTATTTTTTAAAAATTTTAGTAGGAGGAAATAGTTATACAAATATAAATGCAGTATTTCAAAAATAATTATTTTTGTTTTGTATTCTGAAAGCCAACTTTTAAAAAACCTCATCATTCTAGTGACATTTACCCCTATATGTATTTATTGATATAGAATCTATATTTTAAAAATACAACCCCTTCCAAATGCATTATACTGTTAAAGGGGGTTTATTGTAATTATTTTATCTCATTTTCTAACTATTTAAAATTTGCAAAATTAAATGGATTATTTTATAAATGGCAACTGTAGAAGTTAGTAATCATAAGTATTTATATTTCATACAAGAAAAAAGAAAGTCAAAGATGATAAAAGGAGCTCAAATTTCTAGACTGGTAACTCACACTACATAATAACTAATGGATTACATAAATAACTCACACTCCATATTCTGCAAGACAGGGAAGTGGACGTGGTGAGGGAGTTCTGTACATTTGTCACAAAATATTTAAAAATTGTTAGTTAAGGGTGTAATCAATCCTTGTGAACTTTGAACAATGAAAAATGCAACATATAAATATGACACATAAATAATTCTCAATTTATTGGAAATTCTCAGTGATCCAGGTTGTGTATGCATTGGTATTACCCACACACCCACACACCCACACACCCACACACCCACAACCTCACCATTGATTCAAATAGCCAAAGCATTTACTAATGCATAATAGGATGCTTTTATCTGATGTTGTTGTCAGATAGAGCTCAGACACCACACCACAGAAAACATTGATAGTTACTTTACTTCTCATTTATTCATTATTCAGCAAACATTTGTTAAATGCACTCTCTGTACTGGACAAGTAAGGAGGTTATTCTATTGGTTTTCCTTAGTTTTTGTTGTTCTATAAAACTGAGAAGAAGAAAAAAAATGTTCTGAGTAACATATAGACATTGTGTTCCCACATTGGTGTACTGATTTATCCAGCAAGGCGTCTTAGAAGTCCACTTACCTCCTTAAGGAAGCCTTTTATAGCCAGCAGAAGGCAAAGCATGAGACCCCAGACACACAGCCCATCCCCACCGCCAGGGTTTACTGAACACAGAAATCCCAGGCAGCTGCAAGAAGAGCACGGGAAAGTCACTTGTGTTGTGGAATTGTGAACATTTTATTTGGCTAATTTTGAAGGTTTTATTTTCTTGTTCTGTTTTGCGTTTTGTGTGTGTGTGTGTGTGTGTGTGTGTGTGCGTGTGCATGTGTATGTGTGTGTCACTACAGATTCTTGAAGCCCTGGCTAAAAGTGATGATCATTTTGTACAAAACTGCACCAGCCTTAACTCTTTAAACGAAGTGATTCCTGCTGAACTTCAGAGTAAATTTAGTGCCATTTGCAGTGAAAAAGTTGAACACATATGTCAGAGAATATCCAGTTACAAAAAGGTAAAAGTTCTATGTATATATTTTGCATGTAATTATTATTTAAATTATTATTTAAATGTTAAATATCCTGATATTTTATGACTTATTTGTGTACCCATCTATTGAAATAACATTTATATAACATTTTATAATTTTTAAAATGTCTGTAAACCGATTACCTCATTTAATCTTTGCAAACCTGTAAGCTAGGTCATTATTCCACATTTTCCAAATGTAATAATGAGGCTTTAAAATTGCACTATACTTCTTCTTTTTCTTTTCTCAACAGAGGGCACAGAGCCCTTAATCAAAGTACACAGAACATGGGCTGTTTTAAATTGATCGATTGTTTCCTTTAATTTGACATATTTTATTGAGCACCTTTATATGCTAAGCGCTCTTCTTGGGCTCAGGAATATGGTGCAAAAGAGAGATCTTCTCTCTCATTGTACTTATGTTTGAGTGGGGATGCAGCAGAGAAGTAAATAAATACCTTCAAAGGGGGAGATCAAATATTGAACAGAGTTATGAGGAAATCAAAGTAGGGAGCTATGGTAGGAAGTGTCTGGATGGTGACTTTAGACTGGGGGGCTAGAGAAGCCCTCCTTGAGAAAGCTTGTACTGAATGACAAGTTGAACTCTTCATTTGAACTGGAGTAGGGAAGCATCCAGGTAGGAGCAGCTGGTACGGAGGCCGTCCCCTCCCCCAGCCAAAAGAGGCCAGTGTGGAAGGGGGCGTGGCCAGGCGCAAGGTCTGAGGCTTAGGCAGGGACCCATATGAGGACTTGTGAAGCTCTGTTCCTTTTGGAAATTTGAAAGGAGCTTTGATTTTCTTCTTAACATCAATGACAAACACTTAGAAGCTTTTAGATTTCAAATTGATGATAGCTTGGGCTATGGTGAAGATGAGGAGACTGAGAAAATTAGATGGATTTCAGAATATACAGGGGAGGGCAAAAGTAGGTTTACAGTCATGAGCATGTGAAGCAGAGTTAATAACGCTATTGTAATAATCATAACCTGTCTGTCTTTTTCCATACAAACAACCTCAAACATATGTTTTTCCACCCCTGTATTCTGGAGGTAGAATGAACAGAAATTGATCTCCAAAACAACAGTAGGTTTTCATTTTTTTCCTATTTATAATAGGAAAATAGCTGATTAAATCACTTCTCTCAAAATGAGGCTGGTTGCTTAACATTTGATACAGCCATTCTAGGAAATATAATTTATCTCTAAGTTTATGAATATGAGTTAACTCCACGTGTCTTATGTTCTGGATATAGTAAGTAAAAGATAAGCCCATGCATGTCCAATGTGTCTGTGAGAGAGGAGGGACATGGGTGGATGGATATGAAGGTCATCAAGAAGGTCATCAACCTTGGTTTCCTTAGGTGGAGTGGAACAAGGGGAAGAGGGATCGCTAAGTTTTTTTTAGCATGTCCTACCATGTTTGCCTTATTCAGCTGAATTTGTATTGCTATGGTAATTTTTTGTAAGCCCATGCACATGAAGAAAATGAAGTTCAAGATCACAGCTTCCCTTTCACATCTGCTAACCCTCTTTCCATGATTGCTGAGTTCAGTTCATCTGTGGGAATTTGGGAAAGATTCTGTGCCTGTGCCTTCGTGAAGTTGAAGGACAGAAGGTTTTCTTGTTGCTTCTCCTGTCTCTATAAAATGTGACAATGCTTGGAAGTAAAATTTACAGCTCTGAACCATTGCAAAATAGTATTCCCTCTTTGCACACATTTTGTAAAGAGAACCATTTCTCTTCAGAGGTGGGTCTGTGTAAGGTGTGGTGGGAGTTTGGGCAGATTCTGGTTGTCAAACTTATCACTGGGTATGTGCCCATTTCCTTTCCCTTTTAAAAACTTTCTCTGTACTTTCATACAACAAAAACAGTGGAAGTAGCTTCCAGGAATATACATGGAAATAGGGACACTATGTAAATACAAACAGAACATTAGGATCAGGACTGATTAGGTAGGGTTTCGAAGGACAGAAACAATACAGGTTAAAACAAGGCAGAAAGTTATTTCTCACTTGTTTGGAAGCCCAGTCTGGCAGAATCCAGTGGAGCGGGGCCTGAGCATCTCCTAGGGATCCTTCCGAAGCTCGCTCGCTCTCTAAGATGCTGCCTCTTCCACCACCATGGAAGCCAAAGCTCCCCAGAAGGGAAAAGAGGAAGAGGAGAGGAAAGAGGGTGTGACCCAGACATTATCCACATCACCCCGTTTGCATCCTGTGAGTCCTTTAGTGAAAAGGAGACTGGCAATCCATGAACCCTGGGCATCATGTGCTCAACTGAAACTCAGGACATTTTATTACTAAAAGGAAGAAGGAGACAATAAATCCTGTAGAAGAATTAGGAGGTAACTGTATAGGTAAAGCTATATTAGAATAGATAGTATAGACCACCAGGGGAAAAGGGTCATAGGTGAGCAGGTCCTAAGACTATTTAGTTACTAAAGTAGAATATTATATTTAGGCTTCAGCTTCCTGATGGCCAAAATAAAAAAGGAAACACAGTCTATTCCATATTTATCATCATTCCTGTGACATATACATGTTTCTTAAGAGGAGCAAAGCTTTCCTTGGACTGAGTTCTAAAAGAAATCTCTCACACTGGATTTCAAAGAGGTGACACCAGGGAATGGCAGGACAGTACCCCTAAACATTTCCATGCAAAAGAAGCAGCAATCTATTTTATGTGACAGATATTTTTAGGGCCAAAACTCTAAAAAAACCAAAGTGTTGCAAGATGGGGCAGGAAGAATAGGGAAATATTTACTAAATGTCTACCTTTTATGTAGGCAACAGGCCTTAAGACATTTACTTGAGGATGCCTGCCATCCCACTCTTACAGTCTGCTTGGGAAGAAAGGTCAAAATACATGAAGTAAGTAATAATAACACCGACTACTTAGCCTACCAGGAGGTGCCACTGTGAGTGGCTGGGGGTGCTGACACTTTACTCCCTGATGTATATGAGGGTGTTCCCTGGAGTTAAGTAGCACACAGCAATTTGTGGAATTCTGTACAGATGTCAGGCATTGCATGAGATATTTACAGTTTGTTTATGTTATATAATCTTACCAATACTGTGATATGAGACACATTATTCATTTCATTGAGTGTCTAAAGCCCAGAGTGGTCACATAACTTCCCAAAGGGACACAGCTAGGAACGGCGGTGGAATCTAAACTTCATCGCCTTTTATGCTAGAGCTGGTTGCTGTTTGTTTACCTGTGTTTACACTGAGCTACACAGCTTATGTGCTAAAACGTATGGGTCAGACTACAAGGCAATAACATTTCAGAAAAGGAAGAGTTATTGTGTATCAGAAAGTCAGAAAATGCTCGCTGCTAGGTGGACAGGTTCAGTGACGAGGAGGAGAGATGACCCTCCAGTAAAGGGGGACATCGTACGTGAAGGCAGAGATGGAGACCTGACGCTGATCTTATCGATGAGGAATTGGCTTACTGCCTGGACTAGGAAGGAGGACTTGAGTTGGATGCAATTAAAAGAGTAAACTGAAAAAAAATCTGATTTTTCCAGTGATACCTGGAGTGCATAATAATCAGATTTGTTTGTGAAGTGTGCCAGTGACGGTGACTTTGACTTTACAGAAGCACTGGGCTGGAGAGAGGGTCTGCTCCAGCTATGTGTAGGAGGTGAAACATATACAGCTTTACGATGAACTGGCTATGATGGATGAAGAAGGTCTTATTCCCTGGTTTCCAACAAAAATATGGTTTGTGATAAACTGAAGAGAATATGTTGGGGATTAGAAGCATAAAGTGTAGGGTTTCCCCCACAAATGTTGGGGATTCTCAGACACATCATTCTGAGTAAAAAGATGAAAACACATCTTTCTTACGTTTTCTCAGGAGTAACTGGGAGCTTGGGAAGCTTTTAAAGCAGAAATGGAGAGGCTAATGGGCAATGATTTTAGATGATTGAGATAATAATGAATTTTGGAAAGTTCTTGTATGTACATTATTATTTGAACTTCAAATTCATGCGTACTGAATACGCTGACCACCCTAGCTTCTTTCTTCAGGAGACTGATAAATTTCTTAATGTCACATAGCTAGCAAGTGGAAGACTAATTCTATGGGGTGCTCTCACATTTTTCTTTTTAATATAGAAATAAAAAGAAACTATTGTCAACTAGAACTTTTTTTAAAAAAGCTATTTTTTTCACCATCCCTTCTTGACCATAACATATTTAGAACAATTGGCTCTCTTTCCCGCCAGACAGAAAAACCAGATTAGCAAGAAAATATTTCAAGGATCTTTTTTATTTGAACAAAATTTAGATACCAAAGGTAATAGCCTTACTAGGTTATGTAAAGTTAGCCCCATTTGCATATCAAACGCACATCAGTAGTAACAATAACATTTGTAAGTGTATATGTTTCACTTCCACACATTGACTTTTATAGTATTATTAGCAACATATTTTTTCTTTTAGATGAAGGCTTCAAACACCCCTCTTTCTGTAAAATAAAATGTATCCATAGAAACTAAAATCTCAAAGAGGATACCTTGCCTTTATTTTGACTCTGAAAGTTTTAGATTTTAAAAATAAAAAGCAGTTGATTTCTGTCGTTTCTGGAGCCAGGCCGCTGCCATCATAATTGATGTCCTGGCCAGTTGTACAGGCCATCGGTGCTGTTCGGCCCATGTGTGAGAGAAGTTCGGACCTTACTGGAGCCCTGGATGAAGCCTTCCCAGGCCTTATTCTCAGGAGGCTGCGTGGGCAAGTCAGGTGTCAAACTGGGCACTTTGGAGGAACATTTTCACCCTAAATTGTCCTTAGAACGCTTTTTAATTCTAGATTTAGTCTTCTGTTTTAGAATATTTTTATAATTGGGCTTATTTTGGCTATTAGTCATCCTTCCTCCATATACATATTTCATGAGCTTTCAAGAGATAGTTCCTGTTTACACAAAAGTATTGCAGGTAGAAATCAGTCTCACTTTGAATATTCCACTTAGTTATTAATACCATTTAATCCTCAAGCTGATTTATGGATTGGAAAAATTGTGGGTAAAATTTCTCCCCATGTCCCCATTACCTAATATAAAATGTTTCTGACTCCCTATCAGTGGGATTTTACACTTCATTGAGATGGGTGACTATCTGCAAAATAACAGCTTACCTTTGTATTACTTGTCTTTTAGTCAAATCACTATAACTGGATTTAATGTGTTGTTATGGTTGATAATTCATGAATTAACTAGCAAAAACCCTAAAGTTCCATTTCCAAGAATTAGTTATTTCTGTCAGTATACAAACATGCCTTACTATCATCTATATTTACAAATAAATATTTCCCTTGACCCCCGTACTCCTCTCTACATCCTGTTTCATTTCTTTGACCTTTATCTTTAAAAAAGAGCTACCTATATGGGCTCTCCATACCTAGTCTCCCTCCCTTTCCTTCTCAACTCAGCCAAGTTGGGCTCTGGTCCTCTCTGTGTAACTGAAATGGCTCTTTTTGAGGTCACCAATGACCTATATTTTGTCGAAGTTTATCCACTGTCATCATTGTATCTGTAATAAAATAATTGTTTTCTGTAACCATCCTATTATATTGTTTTTACCTGTTTCTCCTACTAGACCAGGAAAACCGTGAGGGCGTGGGCTGTATTTCCAGCATTTAACACAGGACCTGAAATAGATGCCTCTCTTCATATTGTTGAATGACTGGATATTGGTTAAAATGAAAGAAGGCAAGAGAAACATAACTGCCTACTATGGTAGATGCTGTGACATAATATTGATATTATAAAATTGATTTCTGTGCCTTTCTGTGTGCCATAGGAAATTTATCTGAGATTTTGGTTGTGCAACTACAGTAGAAAAGAACTTCTGAGTGAAAGTTTGCATTGTCATTAAACTTGTTGATAATGATGTTAATAGTTTCTTGCACTTCAATCCATTTCAATTTAGATCCTACCATGTGCTAGACCTTCGCTTAGCTATATAGCTTCTGACATATGATTATATGTATGTTAAACATGAAGACAGAGTTTAATATACCCATAAGACAGTTCATGTTCTAATGGTGAGCTTATATTTTCAAGATTTTTGATATCACATCTTTTTTTCTCGAACTTAACCTACAAAAGTTAGATAGTAAACAGTCTTAATTTTGATACTTATCAGTGCCCAAATTGCTACTCTACTAGTAAAATAAATTGATAGGATCTGCTTATAGTTTTCAGTCAATAAGAGAGAATAGGGCTGATTTAATCCATATCCCTTATTTTACTAAGAATGATAAAAAGACAGTGGCCTGCCCAGGGTCAGCAGGAATTGAGATGGCATGAGTAAAGCAGGTAGCTGGTGGCTCCTGGTCCTTTGTTTTAGAAACTAGATTCCACTTCAGTTCTCTGAGTTACCTGTTTATGGTGCACAAGACAGACACCAGCATTACCCTCATGGAGTTTATCATCTGCTATGGCAGATAGAGATAAGAAAAGTATTCGCAATTATAAGGCGAGGTAGAGTGTGCTATAATCTAGCACATACCCATGGACACTGAATCTAGACCAGGGCTCAGAAAGGCCTCTTGATGAGTCCATAGACTTAAAATGCATAGGAGTAAGTTTGGCAATGAGGGAAGAAGAACGTCCTAGGCACTCTGACTGGTGTGTACAAAGAGTGAGTAGATGGTGTTTGAGAGGAACAGAGTGAAGACTAGGAGCCCAAGGGAAGTATAAATAAGTTAGGTACCGTTAGACTTCAGGCAGCTGTAGCGACTATGGCAAGGATTGGATAAATTTGAATTGCAAAGTTTAAAGCAGTGGAGTGGCTATCCTTGGAAGTCATGTAAATCCTTTGAGCATTGCTTCATTCTCAGTGGTGTAAAAACACCGGTCCTCAGGCTGATCCTGACCCAAGTGCTCAGCAGTGACCCGCAAAAGGTGTGGGAAATGCAATCAGTTCTGTATGTCATCCTGCCATTCCGGGTCAATAGCACCACACCTTGCTGTCTAACCTGCTTACAGACTCAGGTTTGGATTGGCTTGCTGACAGTGTTTGGAATAATCCCATCTTCTTTTACTCTTGACTTGATGGCTGCCCTATTCTGCCATCTTGCCTCACTTTGAAAATCGAGACCCTATATTGGTGTCCTAGGACACTGTTTCTCTGTCAGACTCTCAACTGTTAGGAGTCTCTGGATTTGAGTCCTAGGGTCACTTAAGTTAATCTTTTTTAGCACCTACCTCGTGATCAGAGTTTCAAAGGAATTATATGCATTTGCTGCCTCTATTGCTTTGCTTTATTACGGATTTTAAAATAACAATTTAAATTCTAACAACTTATCATTGATTTCACTTGTTCCAGTTGACGTGATTTAATTATCTTTTGATTTTGCTATAGATGATGGACGCGAAATGTTTGAGTTACCACCGTGTGTTCACTGCTGTTTATTTCCTTTTTCATTTACAGTTTTCTCGTGTACTAAAGAACAGAGCCTGGCCCACCTTTAAACAAGCCAAACCTAAAATATCCCCACTGCACAGCAGTGATTTCTGCCCTACCAACTGCCATGTCAATGTGATGGAAGTTTCTTACCCCAAAACATCGACCTCCCTGGGGAGCGCATTTGGTGTTCAGTTGGATAGTAGTAGGAAGCATAATGCTCAAGACAAAGAAAACAGATCTGAGCAAGGTATGTTCGCCTTTGAAACTTGGTCAAACCATGGAAAGTAATTTAAGCAATCGGAACTGTTCCCACATTCCTACCGTTGGATAGGTTCCTGGTGTGTAAACAAGTCTGAACTTTTGTAAAGAAAGATTCCCCCCTATAATCGTTTGGATAATTATGTATAGGCATTTATAGAATGAAAATGCAGTATGCAGTTTTATTATTTATTATTTTTCCTTTAAGAAGAATGACTGTCTTTGCCTTTCTTACACATGATAGGCACAACTCATCTTGCTGGGAAAAACAGTTAATCTGAAATGGTCCTATAACTATGAGAAAAATACAGAGGCATAATGTAATTTTGACCATCACAGTAGGATGTGGAATCAAACTCTATTCCTTGAATCACAGTTCCCCATAAGTTTTAATTCCTGATTTAAATTTGGCATTGTGGTGGCATTTTATTTTATGTAAGCTTGGGCCTCTAAAATGAATTGCACTGGATTGTTCCTGTAAGTTCATAGTAGTAACTATTACTATGGAATGACTACCTCCCCAGGGAAACTGAACCCTATGGTGTACATTCAGCACACAATCACAACCATGGCGGCCCCTTCAGGCTTGTCTCTGGCACAGCAGGACGGGCACGGGCTTCGGTATTTGTTAAAAGAAGAAGACTTAGAAACTCAAGACATCTATCTGAAACTGCTGGGCAAACTGCAGACCACCCTGAAAGAGGTGGAGATGTGTGTTTGTCAAATAGATGAGTAAGTATTTTATTCACTGTATTTTTAAATGTGTCTAATGAAATGGCTGTAGAAAATGAGACTTTTGAACACCCATCATTCTCCCTTTAGTTTTTGGAAATGAAGAGATTTTTGCTAACCATATAGACCCCTTTCTTTCTAACAACTTAAAAATTGTAAAACATGGCAGATATCTATAGATATATATTTTAGGGAAGCTTTAATAACAGGGAAGAGAATGATAAAATTTTATTGTATGGAAAATAACACTAGAAAAGTTTCAGTGTGAAAATATTAAATTGAAAATATGATTGAAAGAGTATTAAATGTGTATAGGGATTTCCTTGTAGTTTTTAGAGAGCAGAGTCCAGTATTTGGTGTATATGCACACCATAGACGTTTAGAAAATGTAAAATATAATAAATCCTCAACATACTTCTTAAATGACTAAATCCAAAACTATGTATCCCATAGACCAACGACGAATATCTTTTTTCACTTCTGATTGAATTAATCGCATAGTAAGCAATGACCCAAATAGCTGTGCCAGTAATTTGAAAGATTTTATCAGGTAAGACAGAGGAAGTTAATTAAAGTTTTTCCTAAGAGATCAACTCGGAATCTCATTGAAATGTTTGACAGTTGGAGACTTGCCTGAACTCTACAGGACAATTTGCCGATCATGGTGTGTGATAAGGTTTCACATCCAGTCAAGGCAGCTCTGTAGGGACAAGACAACATGGCACGTGAGGGTGTAGCACAGTGTCCCATGTATACAGCAGGGTGAAGAATAATAACACATTACAAGTTGTGGTGACATTTATACAGCTTAATACAAAAACCAGTCAACGTAGGCATAATATCATGCTTGCTTATCATTCAAGGGGTTGAAATGGTTAAATATATTCAAAATTGGTAGACTCAGAAATGGTGTAAACACTGTTAATCCTGTCTTTTTTGTACCACTTTTTTGAAGTTATACATTTAGATTGCTATCAGGTGTGTGTTGTGCAGTCCACACACACAAACATCTTCCCATACATTTATGGATATTTCAGTTTTGACAAAAAAATTTAGAGCTTATTTTTAAGCCTTTGTTGCAATTAGACATTATATTAAGGAAGTCTTATTTGACATGAGCTCTGATTTTACACATCTTAGAAATTTAGAGATCAAAATCACCACATTGGATGCATCATTTCTATAAGATTATCTATAAATATTTACTATGCTATTTTTCCTGATGTTTTTAAAATTATTTGACATATTTTATTAATACATCTCTTTTGTTTTATAATGCATAGTAGTCAAAATAAATGGTAAACAGTTAAGGAAAATAATATATTATCAGGTTAATTTTTGTTCAAAACAAAAAAGAAAAGTCTCATTATTTTTTGTATTTATATATAAGGCATTTTTCCTTATAAATGAGGATTGGTCTCAATAATTCACTGATACTAATGACTTCAAAAAAATGAACTTTTATTACTTCTCAAATGCTGAAACCATGATTTTCAAATACTTGATTGACTTGTATCTTACTGCTCTATATAGCAAACCAAAACTCAGTTATCTATAGGTAGTATAGCTGAATCCAGTTTACTTTTCAGGGTTCATTAGGAATTTACAAACACTTAAAATATTTTCTAGTTTCTTGTTGAGATATATGGTCAGGATGGTTAAGTATTTACACTCATATTGAAAATTCTCCAAACAAAGTATTTCAGCCCATCTCCGACTATTGCACAGAGTTCAGGCCCTTGGAGATCTATGTGTATCTTTGTGGACCCAGAACTCCTTCCTGAGAAACGTTTGGATTCCTGCACAGGTGGCCCTGCATGCTCACGGTGGCGGGATGGCCTTCCATTCACCATGTTTCAGTCGGGCTCCCAATCTTATGTTACACATGTCAATCTAGCCTTTTACTTGGTTGATTATCAGGGCGTATGTTTCCTCTTTTAATCAGCCATATAGAATTTCTGCAGGCTAGTTTCTTGTCAGAAAGTATAGTCTCAAACTCTCACCTCCTAATTGTGGTCAGAAGTGCCACAGCAGGAAATGGTATTCATTGTGAGGGTCTTAAATTGTGTGTCATCTTCCTTCTAGGTATTGTACACTTTTTCCTTTGATTAATAATAACTTAAGCTTTGTGCTAAGGTGCTATTTTCAGCCCTTTACACATATCAGCTAATTTAATCCTCGGGAAAAATACCTATGAGCTAGATTATATAAATATCCCTACTTAATAGATAACTACACCAAACCAGAGAGATAATTTATTCAATGACACATAGCCAGGCAGTGACAAGGTTGAGTTCCAAACTTTGGCAATTTGTTTCCAGAGCCTGTGCTCTTAACCTTCACGTGTGCCATGCACAGTTAACCGAGCACTGGTACCAGAATGCACGGGCCCCTAAAACGGTGCCTTTCTTTAGCTTTGCTTGGATATTGAACCACCTTTTGTATTGAAGGTCATTTTAAGAAGCAGCCTTATGAAACTCACCATTAGACTTATTAAAAAATATTGCTCTGGACGTAGTTCAATCCATCACACCACATACCCTTTTAAAAAAAGACATTTCTCTCAGGTATCAAAACAAACAAACCAGAAATGGTGTTCTTTTTTAGTGAATATCATTAGATTCATTCTCATAACTTACTGTGTTTACCCCTTTATTTTAGCCACTGGAAAACTCCAAACCTAATTTTTTTTTTTACCTCTATTTTCCTCTTTGTATTTTGTACACTAACCCTATCTATTATTCAGCCTATTTTTCTACAGTTATTTCTCTTGTTCTATTATTTGTGCCTCTTTTTTTTGTTGTTGCAATTTTTATTAATTTATTTTTGTTACAAATGTTTCTCCTTTTTCATCCCTAGACACCCTCTTCCCCATCCTGCCCCTCCCAGCACTGTTGTCTATGTCCATTGGTTATGCATACGTGCATGTAAGTTCTTTGGTTTATCTTAACCCTCCCCTCCCCACACCCCTCCTCTGAGGTTTCTCTGTCTGAACTGTACTCCTTTCTGTGTCTCTGGGTCTGTTTTGCTCATCAGCTTATTTTGTTCATTATATTCCACAAGTAAGTGAGATGATGTGGTATGTGCCTTTCTCTGACTGGCTTATTTCGCTCAGCATATACTCTCCAGGTCCCTCCATGTTGTCTCAAAGGATAAGAGATCTCTCTTTCTTACAGCTGCATAGTGTTCCATTTTCCTGATGTTTTAATGAGTTAAGTTAGAGTGAAAATTCTGTTTTCACGTATCTAATATAATTATTTTTTAAAATTACTTGTAATATTTGTATATTATATTGCGATTGCCCCATTTACAGAGGAATTCAACAGTTTGGGGTTCCTGAGAACAGGAAGCTGTTTTTAAACAATTGCATGATACTTTTCAATTGTCTTAGAGTGACTATGTGACCTTGTGACAGAGAAGTTTATATTTTAGGGCATTATATGCTGCTTTATTTAATAAATCAGATTTTATTATATATGTACTATATCAGAAATCAGTGTTTTCCTCTGAAATATTTGGGAAGTGCATACAGGGAGATTTATAGGCAATAAGGCCATAAATAGGGATATTGGATCATGTTTCCTAGATCTCAAGGGTTTTAGAAGAACATCTGGACCAATCTCATACTTCCAATCATGCCAAGAGTTATTATTCCCACTTTTCAGATGAGGCCTTTGTCGGCAACAGGATGGTTGATGTGCCTGAGTACACACTGCCTCGCAGACAAGCTCTCCAGTGTATTGACTGCCCGGCACTGCCTGGCTGTTGTCCAGGCTTTGTCTGTCTGTGTTAATTTTTTGACTTTTTATTTTTAAGTTCTGCTAATGTAGATATATTTTTCAAGAAAGCGGTTAGAGCCAAGGGGCTCCCTTTCCTTGGTTTAAAAATGCTTTACATTTAAAGCACTATGGACAGAAAGGAATTTTTTTTCTTATCTTCAATTTATTAAAACAATTACCTATTTTTACTTAAGACTTCCCCATTCTGTTCTTCTAAAAGCCTTTACCAACTGTGTGTGTTCATTAGGAAAAAGGCATGAAATGAGCCAGTGATTTGAGAAACTTCCTTGGTCATCTTTGTGCG
The DNA here is from genome assembly GCF_014108415.1 of Molossus molossus. Taxonomy (NCBI): domain Eukaryota; kingdom Metazoa; phylum Chordata; class Mammalia; order Chiroptera; family Molossidae; genus Molossus; species Molossus molossus. The sequence continues at coordinate 25,268,957 of NW_023425351.1, forward strand.
CACCATATAATTTAATTCTAAATATAAATATGTTCTGCATAATTCAATGTACAATATAATCACTTTAAGAAAGCACAGGGGTCCAAGAGCTTGGATTCCCTGTTTCCCTTAGAATTCAGAGATGCTACAGTGCAGTCGAGCTTGCCAAGTTATTTGAAAAGCTGGTTACCAAACACTTTTCTTACCATGTAGTCCTTATTCTTGGTCACACATAGAAATCTACGCAGAGTGGAGAAGCAGATCTCAGGTGCTATGTCAAATTTTAAGAGAAACTGCCTCAGAACATCCCCTTGCTAGTCCTTCTAGAAGTCATTCCTCTCTGTGAAAGGGCCTGGTGTTGAACTTGTCTTACCCCAAAGTCTGGTTACCTTGTCGCTTGGGAATATTTCTCCTAGAAATAAAATTTTAACATCTAGACATTCCACTAAATCCTCTGACTTCGTTCAGGTCCAAAGATGGAACTAGAGATGAATTTACTGTCTAGTACCATGAAATAAAGCGATGTTATAAATTTAATCAAGACTTTGTGATTTTTGTTTCATTGTGGAACACTAATAACATTTGTCTTTTAATGGGCTATTTTCTGATTAATGACACTTTAGGTGCTTGACATGAGTAAAGGGGAAAATAATTTGTGGATAGTCTAGGTACTCTGGAATCTTTCATGGGATTTCAAAATGTGGGGCAGAAATAAATAAAGAGCCTTGGGGCTCAAGATAGGACATTTGAGGACAGACTTTATTTTGCAGGTGCCAGATGTCCCAGGATTGAGCCATGAACAAACTACATTGTGGGCCATCCAGTGAGCTGGGGGTTAGACGGGAATGTAGGGCTGGGGGGGCATTGCCTTTGAGGTTTCCCAAGCAGTCTTCTGGTAAAGGCAGAGAAGAGCGCACGGCTTCATGGGATCGAACATGTGGGTGCTTGCGCACTTCATGCACTGACGCCCTCGTTCTCACAGTCTCTCTGTTGTGTGGCTTGTAAACCACTGGGGTGTATCACAGACACATCAAGCGTAAACTTGTTTCCAAAACAGAATTCTAGGTTTTCTCATACGCAAACCCATTTCAACCCCTCCACCATCAAGGTCTTCCCTTTGTCAGTGAAGTCTTTTCCATCTCTTCCATTCATGAAGCCAGAATCTGGGTCTCATCTTTGATTCTTGCCTTCCCTTCTCCTTCACCTCCAGTACTTCATCAAGTTCTGTCAGTTGTACCTGAGAATGTATCCACCCTGTCACCTCACTGGGTCACCATCGTCCCCTCACGTGTGTCCACTGTAGGAGTTTCAGTGGTGCTTCTCTCTGACACAATCTACATTCCCCTGGGCCAGAGGTCCTTAAAGGTAAATCATAATCGTTTCCTCCTTAAAACCATGTGATGGCATTGCAGTGCAATGAAAACAGTAACGAATGGATCACTGCGGCCTGCGTGGCCCTGCATGGTCCGCTCCTGTCCCCTCTCTGAGAAAACGCGTCTCCCTGAGCGCTGGGGCATAGCCCCTTCTGTTCCTGGAACTCAGCAGACTGCCTGTGAGCCCTGCTCCTGAGGTCTGCCTGGTGGGCCTCCAGGCTCCTAAGTGTCAAGAGAACGGCTGATGTGTGGAGAGGCTCTGCCTCGTTCCCCAGGATACAGTAGACACTCCTGTGTCCCAGTCACTCATGTCATATTTTCTTAATATCTGCTTTTTATACAACTCTTTTTACCCCCTTCATTGTTTTGTTAACTCTAAAGCCTCACAACAAAGTTTCTTTCTTGCTTACCCTCCACGCCCGTCTGGGTCACAGGTCCTCCGCCCCACACTGAACCCCTCAGGGTCCAGGCTGCCAGCCCCCATCTGTGGGGATGTCTGATTATCACAGCGGGGAGAAGGAATGAGACCGACCGCACTGCACAAAGGAGGCGTTCTGCCGAATTTGGAAAGTATATGTATATGACGATGTGCCTCACCCCACCTCTAAAATGAAGATAATAAATAATAACAATAATACCAACTTCATAAGGCGGTTTTAGGGTTTGAGTGAATTACTATCTGTTAAGTACTTAGCAATAGTGACTGCAGTAAGAGCTCACCAAATGTTAGCTATGATGAGTATGATGGTGATGATACTTAAATGTCAGTGTAAAAGAAAAACACCCAGGTCAATGCATATGCAACATACACAATTCTTTATAAATCAAGGGCATCAGGAAAAGATTGACCTGGAATGGCAGACTACTTAGGATTTTAACTCAGAATTAATGGACCTACAATAGATAGCTTAATATTATATATGAGTAAAAGTAAAAGCAAAGGAAAATATTCCCGCATGCACACATGTTAAGTTGTATGCCTTGTTATTGCTTTTAAGAATCTAGAAATTTCATGCAAAAACATGGTGTCAAAATTGTTTTCCTAACATCTGTCATTGTAACACTTGTTCCCACAGGGTCAGTATGAGCATGATTGCAACTGTTTCAAATGAAAAGCAAATATGTGAATACTGTCTGTATTACTTTGAAATAAATGTTTATACTTAGCCCCATGGCTTCTAATTTAAAAGATACACAGAACACAGAGGACTCCTTGCAGAAAGAGAACTCCTGCAAACTCTTTGGTATTCAGAGCTCATCTGTCTGTGCAGTGTGGAGCTGGGGTAACTGGAGTTAGTCTAATGATTCAACCTTTTAGGTGGAGGGAGTGAATACATATCCAGTCTGTCTTACATGACACAAAGGTATCCTTCCAAATAGAAAAGATGTGTTTAAAATAATACATAGCCTCACGGGGCCCTGAGCAATGTAACACAGCTTCCTATTGTTGCTGGGCTCTAAAAACTACAAACTGCCAGATGTTACTCCAGTGTGGGCTCACAGGGAGACCTTACCTGACTACATGATTTGAACTTGCAGCTCTGGCTTCCTTCTTGTCTTTGCTTTTCTCTCTGGTGTTTGTCACCATCTGATGTACTGGAGGTTTACTTGTTTATTGTTTGTTTCCTCCCAGGAGATTTTAAGCTCTAAGTGGGCAGGGGCTTTTGTTTGCTTAGTAAACTTTAGAATCCACAGCAATGAGAACAATGAATGTGTCTAATTAATTAATTAATTAATTAATTAGTAAAAACCACTTAACCAGTCTTTACTCAATGCACAGCATTCGGTTTGATGTTATAGGATATACTTATAAGACGTATAAGCCATTTTCATGGTCTTGAAATAAAGCAAACATGTGCATTGCTATGAAAAAAAATGAGTGTCAAGAAATGCGCTTGTGCTATTGATTACAGCAGAATCCCATCGCTATTTGATACATGAGAAGATACTGGTGGGCTGGAAAAGTCGATCATGGGCCCCCTTTTATCAGATGTGATTTCATTTGTTTTAGAGCATGTTGTTTGATAGCAAAGACCAAGTCCATGTTTGCATAATTTTGTGTTAGTTCTAACAGAAACCTTTAACAGCCAAACATTCAAGGCTAGAGTGATAGAATTAATGCTTGTCGAAGCCAAAAATCAAATTTTACACCAATTCAGCATCTGAAGATGGTGTTCTAGCCTTGAACCAAGTTGGAAGAGCCCTTCCTTGGGGTACTTTTGTGGCATTTCACCCTGGGGGATTGCAGATGATGTGGGAGGAGCTGGTTCCTGTCCTCACCTTGTGTGTGACTGTGTTTAGCATGTTATGATCACAAGGGCCAGGACGCCTGTGAGTCTGAGCAGTGAAAAGGCTTGACAAATGGACACAGGCTGGGAGACAGCTGGGGCAGGCCTAGGTGGGCAGGTGGCTTTTTAATATCTGCGGGTAAGCGGTGAGAATAGTTAAGCACATTTAGTGTTTGTTTTAATATTTAGGCAGCCCTTTAAAGTTTCCCAGGTATTTCCATACAGTGGTGCTAGCGACTAATGTCCAGGAACAAGGTGACTCCCAGTATGTACCAGGAATGTGTCATTCTCATTTTATTCTCACGGAGATCCTGTGGGCTAGTTGTTCTGATTATTCCCATTTCATGGGTGTCAAAGAGGCTGTCATAGTTTTGCTTTGATAACAAAGCCAATACGTCGGGGAACCAGGGTTTGAACACAGCTTTGTAGTCTAAACTGTGTGCTGTTTCTATTACTTCCTCTGAGAGGAAAAAGTAAACTTTGACTGACAGGCTCTTTATGCGGTAGGACATTTCCTCCGTGTGAAGCACAGACGCACCGAAGACATGCTCGGGAGCCTGTCAGATCCACCAGGAAGCAGCCAGTTGGAAAATGTGCACTTATTCTTTTCTTTTTTCTTTTTGTATCACAATGCAGTCTTCTGTCTTCGATAACATCTTCTCCTAAATTAGAACGGAAGACGCCCGAGTGCATAGTCCCAGCGGACAGTGACAATGAGAAGGGGGAAAGAAACAGCAAACGAGTCTGTTTCAATGTGGCCGGAGACGAGCAGGAAGACTCAGGCCACGACACCATTAGCAACAGAGACTCTTACAGGTAAGTGCTTCTGCTCGCTTCATCGACGCGGTCAAGGTCATTCTGTTTTCCACAAGGGTCTTGAAAAAACATTTGGTTATTGCATTTGTTTATTACTCACAAAGGAGCCTCCAGCTATGATGAACCCCAAAGTTTAGTGACAAACATAACCCTTCAAATTCTCCCTTATTCTACTCTCAGTAATTTGGAAAAAACATTTTTTTCTCCAGCTGTGTGGACGTCATTCGGGAAACATGTAAATAAGCAAATTGTGCCTATATTAACATGGTTTTTCAAATATCTGTTTCTGATTATCGGACAGTTGGGTAGCGAGTAAGAGTTGTTTTTGTCTCGTGTCTCCCCTTTCTTCTTATATTTTATGTTTCAAGCCAACTGGACTAATGTCGCTTGCTCACCTCCATGACCAGCTGTGTGTATTTTTTCTCCTCTTGCTTGCCTTCTGTATAATTTTGGTAGGACAGCTGTAACAAAACCCAGAACCAGGTGGCTTATGCAGCAGAAATGTATTTATTATGCACAGTTCTGGCGCTGGAAGTCCAAACTCAAGGCGTCAGCAGGGCTGGTCACCTTCTGAGGGCTGTGAGGCCGGGATCTGCTCCAGGCCTTTCTCTCTGACTTGCAGACGGCCATCCTCTCCCTCTGTCTTCACATCCTTTCCCTCCAGTCACGTCTCTGTGCCCAAATTTTCTGTTTCTTATAAGGACACCAGTCATATTAGATGAGGGCCCATCGCGTTGCCCTTGTTTTAACCTGATCACTTCTGTAAAGACCCTCACTCCAGATACCGTCATACTCTGGGGTTCTGAGAGTTAGACTTCAATTTACAAAGTTTGGGAGGACTCAATTCTACCTATCACACCGCACGACAGTTCAACTCTGTCATCTTCCCACCAGGCTGTCAAACGCAGCTCCTCCAGGGAACTTCCTTAATTGAGAGTCTTTCTCTCCTTTGAATCCTTGTGCCACCTGCAGCCTCCCCGAGGACTCTCCAACATGCCATCTGTGCTATGTGCCCAGCTTCAGCATCTCTCACTTCGTTTACGTGAATTATGAAAATATATTAAGTAATTATTGTTCAAAGTTACTCGCACATACTAATGGCTATTAAAAGCATGTTTTACCAGACACATGGAAGAACAGGATGATCTCACATAGTTCCCACCACAACCCTGTGTGGCTGGTTCTGATATTAGGTCCATTTTACAGATAAGGAAGCGGAGGCCCACAGAACCTACCTGATTTACGTATGAAACCTGCTGGTGTGGCTGTCAGTTTCTCTCTTAACCACTCTGCTCTCCCAATTTCCATGTGAAAGGGATTTCAATAAATACATGAGACTTAATTATTCCTAGAGACTTACTAATAGAGCACACAGGTGCACTACTTTCACTATTTTACTTACTTTTAGCTTCTAAGGATATCAGTGTGCTAGGAACCTGTAGTTTCTCCACAGTTGAAAATTACTTGTTTAAAAATACTTTCTCTGAACCCAAGGCAATATGCTCAATTAATATTTGACAAAGGTGGCAAGAGCATACAGTGGAGTAAGGACAGCCTCTTTAATAAATGGTGTTGGGAAAATTGGACAGCTACATGCAAAAAAGTGAAACTAGACCATCAACTTACACCATACACAAGAATAAACTCAAAAGGGATAAAAGACTTAAATGTGACTCATGAATCCTTAAAAATCCTAGAAGAAAATATAGGCAACAACATTTCAGACATCATATACAGCAGAATTTTCACTGGTACATCACCTAAGGCAACAGGAACAAAGGAGAAAATGAACACATGGGAATACATCAAACTCAAAAGCTTCTGCACAGCAAAGATACAATCATCAAAATGGAAAGGCAATCCACTGTATGGGAGAGCATAACTGGCAATGATATGTCAGATGAGGGGTTAATTTCCAATATATATAGAGTACTCATACAACTCAACAAAAGGAAGACAAGAAACCCAATTAAAAAATTGTCAGAGGAACTAAATAGACACCTCTCCAGACAGGACATACAAATAGCCAAGAAACATATGAAGAAATGTTCATCATCACTAATCATCAGAGAGATGCAAATTAAAACAACAGTGAGGTACCACCTCACACCTGTCAGAATGGCCGCCATCAACAAATCATCAAACAACAAATGTTGGTGAGGGTGTGGAGACAAGGGGACTCTAGTACACTGCTGGTGGGAATGCAGACTGGTGCAGCCACTATGGAAATCAATATGGTGTTACCTCAAAAAAGTAAAAATTGAACTTCCATTTGACCCAGTGATCCCACTGCTGGGAATATACCCTAAGAAGCCTGAAACACCAATCAGAAAGAATATATGTACCCCCATGTTCATAGCAGCACTATTTACAATAGTTAAGATCTGGAAACAGCCCAAATGTCCATCAGTAGACGAATGGATAAAAAAGCAGTGGTACATATACACAATGGAGTACTATGCAGCTGTAAGAAAGAAAAATCTCTTATCCTTTTAGACGACATGGAGGGACCTGGAAAGTATTATCCTAAGCAAAACAAGCCAAACAGAGAAAGACAAGTATCATATGATCTCACTTATCTGTAGAATATAATTAACATAACAGTCTGAGGAATGGGGTAGTCCCAGAGATGTGGAAGTGGGGTACAGACTGACAATCCCCAGAAGAGAGGGTGGTGGGGGAGATAAACCACAGAACTTATATGCATGTATGCATGAACAGTGGACATGGACAACAAAGCTGGGGACAGGGCGGGGATGGTGGGGGAGGGAGGAATCAGTGGGGGGAAAGGAGAAACATCTATAACAAAAATAAATTAATTTTAAAAAATAATAAAAAATAAATAAAAATACTTTCTCACCTCAAATTCTAGTTATCAAGTAATTAAAATTACCTTCACTGGCTCCCACTAGGTGAAAATAGAAATTTTAAATATAAATTTAAAGTTAAATAAACCATTTTCACTTATTGTGAGAGAAAAAAAACCACATTTAATCTGCACTATTTCAGTTATCTGTAGTATATCCATATTCACTCACAACCATTTTAAACCTTCTTTCCTTCAACACTCACTGTTATCAAGCATTTACAAGGTACATGTCCTGTGCTGAGCTCTGAGGTAGAGAAAAGGAACTGCCCCCTCCCACCCCTGTACCCCCAGGGAGCTCCGAGAGTCATTGATAAGTTATAATCTAAGCTACCAGGAAGGAGTGAAAGGCAGAGATAATGAAACAGGACTTTATTTGTCTCTATGAACAAATTACCTACAGGCATATATCATCAAAGAGATTATGAAAAATTATAAGTTTGGTTTGACTCCTAGTTTGATATCTATGCATTTAAAAAACTTTTATATCCGTGCATTTAAAAAAATTCCCCTAGGATTATGGTATATGACAAGAAAATTTGAAATAGGATGGAATTTAAAATGCTTTTTTAAAAGATAAGCTGTTAGACAAGTGTTTCTCTCTCATCGTTTCTCTAAAACATATTCATAAGTGTAACTGTGGCATAAGCAACTCCAGTGATGAGCGCGCACGGGGCAGGGGCAGCGCTGTCTCACCTGGGTGTCCCCCTCCTCACAGCGACTGCAACAGCAACAGGAACTCCGCCGCCTCCTTCACCAGTGCCGGCAGCAGCCAGTGCAGCTCCTACTTCCACAGCGACGACATGGACTCAGGTGCGTGTGGCGAAGCCAGCGGTGCTCTGATGCTCGTCCCTTCAGGGGTTGGCTGGTTTGATCCTCATGTATTAATTCTCATCCGTCATCCTTGGTGACTGCACATGTTGCATTTCAGTTTCATGTGCTCGATAGTCAGTTTCCCAGTCCCATTACAACCAGCGACTTAGAAAGAGAAGAAGGAAGTAAACCAACATTTTAAGGACCTTAATATACGTTTTGTGATCTTTCCATGGTATTATGAAGGGTGGTCGGTACACAGGAGGCACGTTGTACTAAACATTAGGCATTGTTGATTGGGGGAGGGGTGTGGGAGGAGTTTGAGACCGAAGGCTTCAGGACAGGAGAGCCACCTGAAGTGGTCTTGACGTGGGACACGGCAGTGATGAGAAAAACGCTGGCTGACATAAAAACCTCATAAACACCTTGTCTTGTGTGTGCTTGTACTAAAAACAAGACTTTTCAGCCAGTTAGGATAAATCTTAATTTTAAAATTTGAAGTTTATTTCAACTACTAAACCATTAGAAACATGTACCATTTGAAAGAATGTACATAGATAGTGCAGTGTTCCTTCTGTGTGGCCCACATTCACTCCCGGGGATCAGTAATCTGACATCCTCTTGGCTGTTACATCTTTCGGAATTCATTTTCTGAACATAAGAAGGAATGCATGGAATAAGGGCTCATGTTTATTTATTTATTTATTTTAGGGCTCGTGTTTAAATATTTTTATTTTATTTATATTAAAATACTTTGGAACGTTAAACATAAGATTAATTTATGTATATATATATATATACACATCTAGGTGATGAACTTCCACTAAGCGTCCGCATTTCTCATGAAAAACAGGATAAGATACATAGTTGCCTTGAGCATCTTTTCAGCCAGGTATGATTGGGACATTTGTGGGCATTTTTTTTTTTTTCACATTAAACTATCAGGAATCTCTTTTCCAGATGTAGTGAAAAGAGCTTGGAATTAGAATAGAAAGGCCTCAATCTGTTCCTCCACCCACTTTAACTCAATTTCCACAACTTAAGATGGAAATAAATATTCCTTCAGCCAACAAACCCAAAGATTTTATAGTTCTGGCAAAATTATAAAGAATTATACACACAGGAGTTCTTTTTTTTATTGTTTGTTTCTTTATGGGTTTTCATAATCCCTTATGACATTTCTTGTTCAGTTTCATTCCTAATTTCAAAAATCACAAGATTGTCTCTGGGCTCATATTGGTGTTTTATAGTCTTAAAAAATTTATATCCATAACTAAAATTCATAGTGTAGAAGCTTTTACTACTTTAAAAAGGATTTTGATAACTGTTAGTTTTTTAAATAACTCTAGAACCTTTACTTCTTTTGTGAAGTAAATGTATATTTTATATTAATATATGGTAGGATAGCAAGAAACGTTATTGCAAATGTTATCAGGCAAGTTTATTCAAATATTGTATTTAAAGGTAGATTTTACAAGAATCATAGGATTTCAGAAAGTAATCATTACTTTAAGAAAAAAATATGTTACAAGATTTACTCTTGGGAATAGAATATATAATTCTAAGAATTCTATTGTCATAGGTGGATTCAATTACCAACCTCCTAAAAGGGCAAGCTGTGGTCAGAGCCTTTGAGCAAACCAAGGACCTCACCCCAGGTCGAGGATTACAGGGTAAGGTTTAAAAAATAACTGTTAGAAGCAATGTGGAAACAAGGTGGTAGACAGTATAGTTATGAAGCAAAAGCATAGAACCAGAAGAAAAGTTCTGTTTGCTCATGATTCATAATTCACTCAATACTGCTTCTGGTTTAAAATTTTTGAATCTAAGTAAAAAACAAGTACAGGATCTTTTAGGTTTCTTTGAAAGTTAAAATGTTTAATGCCTGCCAGGGTCAGACTGAATCAAAATCAGTTAATTGAAGAGATACAAGTTTTGAGTTGCTTATATCCCAGGGGTGGAGGAGGGGTTTGGGAATGTGGATGGATGAACAGAACAGGCTGACAGACAGGATCTAGTGCTTCCATTTTAAACATCTAGTTTAGGCTGTTTAAAGTATTGTTTTTCATTTAAATTTGCTCCTTTGTTTAAACATGTGTAAGAAAATAATATTAACATTTGGTTTTCTGGGTTTAACACATTTTCTTCTGTGATACTTAGTTAAAGAAATTACCACCATGATAATAATGTAGGACAACAGCAAGGAACATGAGAAGATTCTGGAGCTTACAGTCTTGTTAACTGGTCAATGGTTGAGAGTTAAGAGAGACTTTCTGTGTTTCTTAGAATTTCAGCAGGAGATGGAACCAAAGCTGAGCTGTCCAAAAAGGTTGAGGCTTCACATCAAGCAAGATCCTTGGAATCTTCCCAGCAGTGTCCGGAGTCTTGCCCAGAACATCAGAAAGTTTGTTGAAGGTCAGGATGAAAAGCAAAGAATATCTCATGACATTAGCAGTAGTCATTTAAAAAGCCCATTAAAACCAAAAGTTCAGTAATGCTCTGATCTCTTTTTCAGTGTTTCATGTTAAGAGGGAAATAAAAAGACTATATAGTTGGATGGAGGAAGAGAGAAAAGAAATTCGATTGCAGAACCTTATGTTACAAGACTCTAAATGATCTTTATCATGGAGAATATTCTCAGTGAATAAAATAAGGGCTCATACTTATGAAGACAAATGGAACATGGAGAGAGTTTCATATCTTATAATATGAAACAAGATCAGGAAAAAGTTCTAAAGGATTCATAAAAGACATGAAGCTAAAGTTTAGGGAAAGTCTAAAAAATCTATTATGCAACTATGTGAGATGAGAATCAAAATAATGATATCAGTTGCCTCATTCATCTTGGTTTCATTTTTAGAATGGTTTGTCTGAGTTAGTGGTGTTATTATCTGCCATGTCATTGTTTCCTCAACACCCTGTAATTGGTACAACCTGTAATTGGAGGTGTTACTTCAAGACAACTCCAATAAGTCTGATTGCATGTTTAGAGTCAGTTATTAAGTGGAAAATTCTGAGAGTTTCTGACATGGTTATGGGGGAAAAGATGAAATGAGAAATTTTTTAATTGTTTAAAATGGCTAATTCAATGACCCTCTTCCCTGTATTTGGCCAGTGGTTGGCAATATCTGGAGACACATTTTGGTTGTCACAGCTGTGGCTATACTACTGGCATCTAGGGGGTGGGGAGCCCAGGGACGCTACTGGACAGTCTACAGTGCACAGGACAGTGTCACAGCAAAGAAGTATTTGGCCCAAAATGTTCATAGTGCTACGGCCCAGGAACCTGTACAATAAATATTATTCCTGTGTTAAATTTTTACTCCAGTTGTTTGTATGTCAGCTGGATGTGGTAACTGGTATTCAGCAAAATTACAGCATCACTGCAGTCATTACCATTATTTGAGGTTAAATTAGAGAGAATTATATGCTGTTTTTTTTTTTTAGAATACTGTTAAAAAACAAAATTCAGCTGAGTAAATTTGAAAATCTAACTGGCTTTGTTAAGTGATTCATGAATTGGGCGGCATCCCATCTAGCAACTACAAGGGTACTCTGAGGATTTGTACAAGATGGAAGGTTTTTATAGAAAGAAGGGTGGGGTGAGAGACCTAGTAACAAAAAGAGAAAGGATTTTGTTTGGACCAGGACATCTTTTGGAGGAAAGGGAACTGCAAGGCTTTTAAAATCTTGCTGGTGGCCTCTTCTTTCTATGGGGAATGGAGAGCACCTACTCAACAGATCACCTTAGTGGTGCTTGACCAGAAAATTCCCGACTGTTGATTAAGGTTATATTTCTATGAATGTTGAGACGGCAGTTAAGTCAGGTAGTAAATCTAGGTTTGGTATCATGAGTTTTAGCACAAGTTATGCCATTTGGGGTCTGTGGTTTTCTTTCTTACAATACTTTCCTGATAAAATATAGCTCTTAAACTCAACAGAGTCTGAGCTAGCCCCTTAACCCCTTTAGGCCTCAGTTTCTTCATTTTTAGGCCCTCTTTTCTTCATAAATGACAGAGATGGTTAAATGTTCTATAATTACTAAGTCTTCTGCCTAGAAATATACTCAATATAATAGCTTAGGTATTGTTTAGAGATCAGTAGAGAAGTTTGCACAGATATTAAAAATTCCAAATAAATCACAGCAATTCTATTGTGTGCTGAAACATTTTGTTCTTGACAGCTGGCTTTCTTGGCTTTTTCTTAATTGAATAGATGCCAGTATCATAACACTCCAAGTTAAAATTCATGGATCTAGACACAGTTGTCATCATCCTTGAAGTTATATATATATTTTTTTACATTATATTGATTTTAGAGTAAATGAAATATCAATTATGAAGAGAGAAATCCTTAAACCATTTTTTTTTTGAAGAGTTTCATCTTTAAGATATAAACCTGTTTGAATGCAAGATAGAATGCTTAATTTTTGAAAAGATCTTCATTTGAAGAATCATACATTTTCATCTAAAGTCCTGCTTTTATACCTTTAGTATAAAAGGGTGTTGAGAAAACAATGACATGGCAGATAATAACACCACTAACTCATGGCAGATAATAACACCACCTCTACATTGATTGATTGATTGATAGGTATTGAATATGGGCTACTGTTGGTCATGGGAGCCCAACAGCTGCTTGAGTGTGGTTAGGTGTGCTGAGAGTCTTACTGTCAATGGTATGGGGAGTTTAAGTTGCATCTCTGGTTGCAGGTTTCAGTGAGATGCAGTTACTTTGGTTAAGAGCCATGATTGTCACCATATTAAGTGAGACTCTGAAAAATGATTAATCACTAGTTCAGCTCAATGGACCATTCAAGGGAACGGTCAAGTTGCCATTTGCTGATAATGTGTGTGGTATCTGGTCCTGTTACATGGGACGGAAGCAGCAGCCCTGGGATCCTTGTAATCAGTTCTTGTTCTGCGGAAGCACTCTGAAGTGATCTCACCAGTTCAGCATGAATTTACTGAATGCAAGAAAGTTTTCACTTTATCTCTCAAATTGTCTTTATGTAGGGAATGATTTAATGGAAAGTCAGGTCTTACCTGCCAATTAACATAATGCCATCTGGCCAGAATTTCCATGTTTATATATGTAGCTGGGATGACCCCATTCTGATGTTCCTATAGGGGAAGAAATAAATATCTTTTTTTATTCTATCTTCCTGGGTAGTGTGGCTGGGGCCCTGTGAATGAGGCTGACAAAAGGTAAATTAACAAGAGGAAAGCATATAAATCTATTTCGTATGAGTTTTACATGAGACAGGAGCCTTCATAAGGAAATGAAGACCCAAAGAAATAGTTAAACCTAAGAGGTTTTATATTAGGTTTGATGCAGAGTGGAAAGTTGTGGGAAAATGTGATTAAACAAAGGGTGTGAGCTAAGGGCAGTAACCTGCAGGGAACTTAGGAAGGTCTGTTTCTCTCAGCATTGTTGGACATAAGGATGCTTCTTTTCTCCAGGTATAGAGAGGACACCTCACGTATGAGGGTCTTATGACCTGCTTCAGGGAGAAGGGTGAGATCAGAGTCAGTCCTTCCTGCACCTGCCGTTTCTCAGATTCATTCTACTTAAAATATTTAGAATGCCGAAGTGCCATATTTTGGGGTATCATGTTCTGAACTGTTCATCCTTTATCTGCTAGGAGAGTGGCCTATTCAGACAGCATGGACGCTCCATGACTTTCTCCTGTTCCTTGGCCTGGCCTCTCTTCTATCTGGTGTTCCTGAATTATATTCTTTTGTAATAAATGGAACAAGTTGAAACTCAAAGTAGTTTAGAATTTTTTTTTTTAAAGACCACACAACTTGTATATAACATATGAATCTTCTGACTCTTAGTTCAGTGTACTTTCCTGCCTCTGAAATACTTTGTTTTTGCAGTCTCACTGTAAAATTTAATGCCCTCTTAATTATCTCCTGCATTTCTTGTAGGTTAATTTTATTGCTCTGACTATGGTGAACTTATCTAGAATAGGATGCTACCTAAGATTTGTTATTTCCCATAATTTTGGGCATGTAAAACATTATGTAGGTTTTTATATTGACTTATAGCAAGTAAACTATTTGCCATTTGGAAGTCAATGGACACATAACTCATTGGACACACAGCAATGAGCATGAAGCTCACATAACATCATTTATGAAACATTTGTGATTGAACCTGTTTGGAGACAGGATGGGGAAGTGACTATTTGGAAACATTTAGTATATTTTTGTTCTTTTGGGACAGTACCTTGACTTATAAATAGGAAAAGATGACTATATATACATATTTTTTCTACATAATCTATAAATATAATCCATATAGTTATATATAAACTGTAATTCTGATATATAATGCATAGTACATAACTATATATATTATTTATGATCTTTAAAAGTTTAAATATCTAAGAAAAATACTGTTTGATAGCTTATTGATCAAGACTATGACAACTGTAGATGTTTAAGAGAATATCGTCTAAGTTCTAGCAGTGAAGAAGGACCTACAGAGGTAGCAGGATTGAAGTAATGTTTCATAGGCTCACATAATTAAAATCTAGGAGGCATTTTAGGGTCTTCAGCAGTGAATACAATTTATATAGGCAGGTAGGAAAAAATAGCATTTCACGTGAATGGGATTTTTTATTATCCGATATAATGAAATTGTGCTAATTTTTATTATAATACAGTTAAAATATGGCAGAAAAGACTGAACAACTAATTGATACGTCTTTATTTTCTCGGCAGAGGTCAAGAGTAGGATACTTCTGGCGCTTCTTGAATATTCAGGTAGTATTTTTCATTATTTTTATTACTTAAAACTGTTGTGGACCCTGACCTTAGAAGTCTCATGATTTCAAGACAATGCCTTCAGCAAAATAGGTGGACATATGATTCCTACAAAGAAATCTGGCAAAGAAAGAAAACCTTAGTTTTAATAAAAACACAAAAATATGTATACTCATCTTTAATTACAAGTAGATACATGGAAATACATATAAACATTTATATAGAATATAATTTAGAGCTCTGTATGAGTAGCTTAGTTAATCACAGCGTCATCCTGATACGCCAAGGTTGTGGGTTAAATCTCTAGACAGGGTACATACAAGAAGCAACCAAAGAATGCATCAGTAAGTGGAACAACAAATCAATGCTTCTATCTCTCCCTTTCTTTTCTCTAAAATCAGTTTATTTAAATATATATATATATAGTTAAAAGAGAAGGGAAACAGGTTTGATAAAGTTAATTGTGCAAATGGG
Source organism: Molossus molossus (assembly GCF_014108415.1). NCBI lineage: Eukaryota > Metazoa > Chordata > Mammalia > Chiroptera > Molossidae > Molossus > Molossus molossus. The sequence goes on from NW_023425351.1 coordinate 25,284,339, forward strand.
ATGTATTGTGAAACTGTGTCTAACTTCTCTGTATGAACAAGGATGTAGGTAGGCTCAGATTCAAGGGGTGGGGAAATGGGCTGTGTTTTGATGGAAGGAGTCTCAATCTCAAAGTCGTATTGCAAGGGCATGGTATAGTTAGGAGAGGAATTTGTGACCACTTTTGCAATGTACCACAGTTGGAAAATTTAAACCATAAATAAATGAATGGAGTAGTCAAGTTAACCAAGAGGGCATTTCTGTCTGTTGGTTGGTTTGGGCTTAAACAAGTTTCTGTTTTGTTCTTTTAAAAAAAAATTTTTTTCATATTGATTTTAGAGAGAGAGGAAGGGAGAGAGAGAGAGAAACATCAATGAGAGAGAGCATCAATTGGCCGCCTCTTGCATGCCTCCCACTGGGGATTGGACCCTCAACCTGGGCATGTACCCTGACCGGGAATCAAACTGGCGGCCTCTTGGTGCATGGGTTGATGCTTAACCACTGAGCAACACAGCCAGCCTTGTTTTGTTTTTGGACAGAATAATAATAATACTATATGCCCTGGCCAATTTTCTCAGTGGTTAGAGTGTCAGCTCGTGGACCAAAGAGGTTTGATTCTAGTCAAGGGCACGTACCTCAGTTTCAGTTTGTCCCTGGCCCTGGTTGGGGTCGTGTGGGAGGCAACCGGTCTATGTATCTCTCTCACATCAATGTCTCTCTCTCTCCCTCCCTCCCACTCTATCTGAAGATAAGTGGAAAAAAAATCCTTGGGTGAAGATTAATAATAATAATAATAATAATAATATAAATTTATTACATCCTTAAAGTTTTACTGATAACCACACAGTTGATGGACCTCATTTTTACATATTTCATCAGGTCTTTACAATGACTCTGTGAGAATATAATTATTTTTCCACAGTTTTAAAAGTGAAGAAATTAATAATTAGGCAGATTAATAATACTTAAAAATTAAATAATACTTAAAATAAAAGTCAGGCAGATTAATAATAATAACTAGTAAACAGTGTTCATTCAACCCATTTTTGAGCATCTGGAAGACACTTTATTGAGTTCATTAATGAATATATAGTAGGTAGCAGATTTGAAATTCCAACTTATGCCAATTTCAGAAATGATCCTGGAATGTATTACTTTATTCATTACTATTCAAATGGCTGTTCTTGCAGATCCTTATTTTGATTTTAATTTTATTTTTTTATTCTTGTCATAATTCTTCTTTTTGTACTTTATGCACTCACTCTCTGTTCCCTCTTATATAAAGCATGGCACCAAAACCGTAACCAAATACTCCATATGGCTGGCTGTGAAATTATGCTCTGCACTTGAAAAGGGTAGACTGCTGAATATTATTCTTAACTTGCTTTTATTACCATCTCTCTCTGATCTTCTCTTTTTGTTTCCTTTTTATTTGGCTTTCTTTTCTCTACCATCTCAGAGAAATGACTGGTATTGCTTGTGTGTCTAGAAACCATCTCATCCTTTTTAGACCAGCTAGCAAACTGTGGAACCTGACCTTTTAAAACAGTGAGATTAAATGAAGTGTTAATATTTTAAAACATGTTGGCTGAAGATGAGTTTAAGTAGGTGCCTAACAACTGAAATGAAACAGAAGCAATTTGATAAGTTTTTAAAAATCCATTTTTTTAGCCCAGTCCCACTACAAGAGAATACTTACTCTGCAAAAGAAATAAACAGGCTGTCACAAAAACAAACCAAAACCACAGATCTCGGCTTTTCTTCTTTTGCTAGAAGCTGGAAGCAGCAATTACGATTCTTGCTGTAGTTCTTATTGATAAAAATGAGGAGTGAGAATAGCTTTGGAAAGGACGGACACTTGTGAATTTTAAACAGCTATATAATTAAAAGGAAAGAAACTGTGTTTCTGCTGGGAGTGAGCTTATTTTGCTTTCTTTCTTTATCACATTGTTCCTTCTCCATTCAGCAATAAAGCTGAGCACCCACTCAGCGCCTGGCACCATGCTAGATGCTGCAGAGAAGAATCACTGTAATAATGCCATCCAATTTTTCTTTGTTCAATGCTCTAAGTGTGTGTGTGTGTGTGTGTGTGTGTGTGTATTTCATTTATCTTTATTGCAGATCTACAAAATAAGACTACCCCATTTTACATATCAGAATTTAATACTTACGATTAGATGGTTTAAACTGGGTGGAATGGGTAGACGAAAGCAGATTATATGCCTCTGAAGTCCATGCACATAATTCATACATTATGTGTTATATGCACGTCCCCTGGCCTTCTGTGCTGAAGGTCCCTGGGGTTCACAAACAAGTAAACAGACTCTCACAACTACAGGTCATTAGCCATCCATACAGGAATGCTCTAGGCTGAATGGCAGGTAGAAGTGCACAGTACATCCTAAAAGAGAGGGCACATGTCCCAAGGGGAGATAATACTTTAATAATTCACAGTTTCAGTACGTCAGTGAGTTGACTCTTGACCGATGATTTCAAGTTTTGCTAGTGGAGCAGAGAGAAGTACCCGTAGTCCCAGGGCCCGTGGACAAAAGTGTGGGCTACAGGGAGATTTCGTGTTTGCAGAACACTGAGCAGTACTGTGGGGGTCAGAGAGGTCTATACAACCACGTTTCTGGCCGTTTCAAATACATTGTTTTATTATATTCTCATAAAAATCTTGTGAAGATTGTTGCTGGTTGTCTGGAATGGATGGAGGGAAGCAAAGTGTCGAGAAGCTATAAACATCAGTTGGCTATAGATAGAGACCCCTCTCTGCTACTCAGTTTTCTACCTATGTTACTCTTAGAAGATAATCTCAAAAGTCACTTGAAAAGCTCTTAATACATGATGTGCATTTTGAAATCTATATTAACTAGTCATTTACTCTCTGTTGAAAATAGGAAGGTGGCAATTGAAAATCACCTCATGAAGTAATAAACATTAATTAAGTTTGAAAATATGTTGGTTGAAGATTTCAATGGCGGTGTGGTCCAAAGACATCTTGCTTAACGGCCCTCTCAGTCTGCTGGGAGCATAGACAGGGCCAAGGCCTCAAATGGACTTCTTAAACCCCTGTGATTGGTGTGATGTTTAATTCCTGTGGGGCATTCAGTGTTAAAATTTGAATTAATGAACAAATGCACCTTTTGTGTGGTTAGTTCTGATTCTATAATGAGGCTCGACAAAAGTTTTAATGTGGCTTAAAATGCATACAGAATTTAGTAGCCAAGAGTAGAAGAAACATCTATGTATTTGTTTTAAGATAAAAGAAGAAGAAATTTGAGAATCGCTTCTCAAAAGCAATTTGGAGACAATTCTTTCTACTCGTGGCAAAATGACTAATTCACGTGATCTCTTCTAATGCTCACAGTGGAACCAGACCCTTCCCTCTCTACTCCGCAGCCTCCCACTCTCTTGATATAAACAATGTCTTTCCACTTAGAGTTTCATTGAGAAATTATTCTCAGGCTATAGGTAGGAGTATTCCTACCAAAGCTACTGAAGCATATTTTAAAATTGCTCCAGAGTTTCTGCTTTGCTATCGGACAAAGGAAAAGCAAAGCAACGATGCACAAGGAAGATATTGGGCAGTTTTTGCTTCTTTAGTCTCAGCCTTGAACGCCAGTGCTCTAGCTGCACTTTTGGACTACAAGCTCTCTGCAGTCCCCTTTTAAGTCAAACTACATTCAGAAATTTCAAGAAGCCAGAAAATGAGCTCAGACATTGTCATTTCACTGAATTCATTTGTCTGTTAGTTGCTCTACTGGTTTGTAATTTTCATTCATTAATTCAGTACACATTTATTGAATGTCTACATTTTGTTAGAAATTATGCACAACCACAAAATACATGTTTTGCTTTTTTCTTAATTGAGAATTGGACAGGGTTCTTTCCCAGCTTAGGCCTTTTATAGTTACTTAAAAAGCGTGCTCTTTTCCATCTATTAGAACAGGGCACATGGTATAGAATTACTGAAGGAAAATGTCTAACACATGTTGTTGGTTACATTAGTAAGTTGAACCATGTGGAATTTCCATATCTAACTCTTTTGACCTACTAAAATAGCAGGTTTTTATAGTTTAACCCAATAAATAAAGAGTTTCATTATAAAATAAAATAATTTTAATATTTAATTATTTTTCTAAAAAAATTTCAAGGGTAGTTTCACTAATAGTCAAACTGAGTAATGCAGCAGTTACATTATGTGTGCACATGCTTTTGATAGTTATTAAAAACAAATGTTTTATGTCCTTGGTAAATAACTTAAAAAGTATGCCTTTTTATCAATAAAGCAAGAATTCGACACCAAATAAAGGCAGCATTTATTCTTTGTTAGATGCTAATATTGACAGTACTTCTTCATTTCTGAAGATGCTGGGTCCTCAAAATATTCAGTCGACTTTTGGGAATATGACTATTTTTACCTTTGTTCTTCTAGTACAAGTGATTTTTCAGTGTACATTATATAGGGCTTGGTGTTTGTAGTATTTATGTAGTTTGTATACATCCAGCCACCCAAGGAGTTGACCCTTGTGGTCAGGTTCTGAGGCACAGCGTCTTTCCCTTGAACACACTGTGGCCCAGGAGTGCAGTTCACATGTAAACACCCCTTCCAGCGGTCCAGGGAACACACCGGGCAATTGCAGAGTAAGAATCCTAGTAAAAATCAATTTGTGCTAAAACTGTAAATATACTACTGATTTCAAAGATCTGTAGCAGTGTGTGAACTGGACATATAGATAACTTGGGAAGTTGAATAGTAAATTCAGAACATGCAGATTTGCTTATTGTTACAAGTGGACATCGATACTCTTTCTCCTAGTGCATTTCACATAAACATTTCAATAGGTTTTCTAGGCAGTTTTTAACAATTTAGTATTAATGAATATTTTATTGTATTTGCTAGCACAAACTAAAAAATTGGACTTTGAGTTTTCTTTAGGCAAGTTTCTTGCAACAAATGCAAATAATGGACCGTCGAGAAAAAAATTGTAAATAAATAAAACCTTAGTTTTTTTTCCCTTAGGTTTTATAAAGCAATTTAGTGATTACAAAATAATCATTATATCAAATAGAAAAATATTTTTATTCATTTTTTTATAATTAATTAATTATTTATTAAAGATGTCCCTCCTTTTCCCCTCATTGACACCCTCCTCCCTGCTCCTGCCCCCCCACCCCACATTCACCACACTGTTGTCTGTGTCCATTAGTTATGCATATATTCATATAAGTTAAGAAAAAAGTTTTTAATGTTTCTAACATTTTTTGGTGTTTAGCATTGTCTAAAAATGTTTTTGATAAAAATGTATGTGCTCACTTAAAGAACTCAAATGTACGTTCTTCACATGGTGAGTTTAGTGAAAGGATGAAATAATAGCAAGTGTAAATGCTTAATGAACTGGTTTGATTCATGACATTTCTTAAAACTCTCTGTGTTCTCCTGGCTCGCAGACAGTGAGCCACAGCTCCGAAGAGACATGGTTTTCTGCCAGAGTCTCGTGGCCACAGTCTGTGCCTTCTCCGAGCAGCTCATGGCAGCCTTAAACCAGATGTTTGACAACAGCAAGGACAATGAGATGGAAACGTGGGAAGCCAGCAGAAGGTGGCTGGACCAGATTGCAAATGCAGGTGTTCTTTTTCACTTTCAGTCCCTTCTGTCACCAAACTTGGTAAGGATCACGGTGCACACCACTGTCCATGTCAGCTGTAACCTTTGTTACAACATATTCCCAATAACAAGTGGTTATTCATTATTGTATCAACAGTCATTCACCTACTTCAAAAGAATATATTTTTCCATGGGCAAATGTAGTTTTAATAGGCACGTAGAAGGAGTTCTTTCTTTCCTGATTTGATGTATTCTCAGTGGATGCTAAATTCTGAGAAAGCCTCCGTCTGTTATGAATCCTGCATCCCTAAGCACTGACTGGAAAAGGTCTTCAGAGGAATGAGGGTCTTTCTGCTATGTTTTCTTATTTCCAGTCCAGGAAAAAGAGCCTGCTCGGGAACCTAACCTCCCTCCCACTGCGGTTGATATTCTGGAGATTCTTGATAGAGAGCTCTGACAACTCGCATGCCAAACTGTCTGACAATCTGTTTCAAATTTGCATGTGTTAAATGACTCTGTTTCCTTCCTTTTTAATCATGTTTGTCCTGTTAAATCTAAGAACATTGCCTTAATTACTGTAGAATATCTCATGTTTATGCATTAGTTTTCCACAGTGGGTATGAAGAAAACATTTTGAGATAGTTGATAAATAACACTGTGGTGAACTTAGAGTTTTTTCACCACTTTCTGTGGTTTTGATAGTTCTCATGATGTTTAAAGACAAACACTTTTACATATACACTTAAGGTGCTAATTAAGTGCAATTGTGATTTTGAAATTGAGATGCTATTTTTTCTGTTAAAGTACACAGATAGTGTAGCTTTCTGTAGATTTTAAACAAATCTATATGAGTTTATACATCAAATAATGTTTTTCTTCAGTGACGCTGAGGATAGGGAGGTAATTTCTGTAGTGCGTGGACGTAAAGGGTTCCGGCCTGAGGAGGTAAGGAAGTCCACCTCAGTGTATCAAAGAAACAATTAGAGTCTTCCGAAAAGACTCTCCTATGAGTGATCAACTTCTTATTTGGTGGCTAATACAACCAAATAAGAGATTTAATAAATGAAAAATTTTAAGTAAGATACTTTTGAAATCTGTTTAAAAATAAATCTTAATCATTGCTTATAAAATAAAAATTACATAAAATAAGAAGCCTACTTTGTAACACATAGTAGGTATTATGTGTTGAATAAATAAATGAATGAGGCTTTATTTCTATTCTGTTCTTACTTTAACACTGCCATTGTCTAATCCAGTGCTGGTACTTTAATTTTAAACTTAATTTTATTTGAAATTTTGTTTATTTATAATTTATGTATCTGATAAATGACATATCTGGGTTACATAATGAATTCCTAAAACTAAATAATAAAAAGACAACTTAAAAAGTGGACAAAGGATTTGAATGGTTGTGTTTTTAGAGAATATATAAAATTGCCTAAAAGCACAGAAAAGATGATTGACATCATAATAGTACAGTGAGATACTATGTCACATGTGACGGGGATGGCTATAATCCAAGAGGCAGTCAATCACCAGTGTTGGGGAGGTGGTGGGAATGTAACATAGTAGAGCCATTTGGGAACAGAATTTTCATTTTACACAGAAATGTTGCCCCTAGATAATATCCAAGATAAATTAAAACACATTCACACAAAAATCTGTACACAAATGTTCCTAGCAAGATGTCCATGAACTGATGAGTGGATAAACAAGTTGTGGTATGTCCACACAGTAGAACATTATTCAGCAATAAAAAGGAATGTGGTAGCGATACATGCTACAACATGGATGAATGTTGAAAACGTTATGCAACATGAAATAATCCTGTTACAAAAGACCACATATTATGTGAGTCCATTATTATGTAATGTGTGAAATAGGAAAATCTTTGAGACTGAAAATAGACTAGTGGTTACCCGGGGCTAAAGGATTGAGGGACGGAATGAGGAGAGTGAATGCTTATGGGTACGGAGATTCCTTTTGAGCTGGTGAAAATACTCTAAAATTAGATGGTGATGATATTTATATGATTCAGTGAATATACTAAAACCTCTCAGCCGTACACTTTACATGGGTGAATTTTATGTTATAGTATGTGAATTCTATCTTAAGAAAGCTGTATTTTCTTTAAATTGTTCTTGCAAAAACACTTTTATTAAAGAATTGATTAAAAATGAAAAGGTCATGCCCTGGCCAGTTTTGCTCAGCGGTTAGAGCATTGGCCTGCGGTCCAGAGAGACCCGGGTTCGGTTTCCGCTAAGGGCGTGTACCTGGGTTGCAATTTGTCCCCGGCCCTGGTTGGGTCGTGCGGGAGGCAGCCACTCGATGTGTCCCTTTCACATCAATGTTTCTCTCTCTCTCTCTGCCTCTCTTTTCCTCCCACTCTATCTGAACAAAAAATGGAAAAATGTCCTCCAGTGCGGATAAAAAATAATGAAAAGGTCACAAGAAAAAGAAATCACACCAAGTCTTTCTGTCTCTAAAACAAGAGCATAAATGCCTCCTAAGACTGTGAAGGGCTCTCTGGGAGCTGCAGGCTCTGGTGGTCTGTTTCCCTGAGCTCTGAGCATAGTCCTGGTCGCTTGGGTATAGCTGTAGTCACATCAGTTATGGCATGCACGTTAGCAATCAGGGCCAGCATCTTTGGGACATTTTTTCCTGTGTGTTCCTCTCAACTGGAAGAATGCTGATTCTTTAGTCCTGTCCTTCCATTTCCATTCATGACATTTTTCTGCTACTTCAAAGGACTTTCAAAATAACAGTTTAATAAACATTCATCCAGCACTTACTGTGTACCATACACTACATTGAGTACCACACCAATGTGCAAAGGTGACAATTCTCTTAACCTCTTGGTTTCCACTCAGTGATTCTTTTTTACACAATGGAAATTCTTTACCATCTTCTGCAGTTTCTACTAATGCTGCCCTGAAAATATGGCTATTAATTTAAGGCAACTTTTAAAAAATGTATGTAAAGCATGTTAACAGTATCATTGACATTCTTGAGGAAACATATGTCACCTGTAAAAGAAAAGCGATATATGATAAGGCTCATAATTCTTTCACAAGGAAATTCATGAAAGACTCTATGTGCACTAAGTTGCTCATAGGAAGGCCAGAATCTAGCACTAGGAAGGTGGTATCCCTGAGACACGAAGTGAACTTGTTACCACGTCTGGCCTTATCTGTCTCCGCTGGAAAATAACATGCTGTAAGAATGTAACAAATGACCAAAACAAATTGTATCTATATTTACAAGATTCTGGGTTAAGGTCCCATAAAAAAATCATTACACACATGCAATTGCTTTGATCACAGTTACAGTAAATTGCAAAATGAATAATGTATAGATTATCTTATTGTAAAATGGGATGCTCATTATGTATTTTGGCTTTTTAATAAAACAACATTTCACCTTTCAGCTGTTACATTTATAAGGTTATAGAAATTTAGAGACAAATGACATGCTTTTTTGTACAGATTTATTTGTAAGTAATAAACAAATATGATTAGGCTCTTGCTACAAAATAGAATAAAGAGATGTGTGGAACCATTTAGACCTTTGAGAAAAATAAAAATATAAAATTATTAAAAATATGTAACTTTGATAGATTTATTAATTTTATTTTAGATAGTAAACTTAAGTGTTGATAATTTGGTTTGTATACGAATCAAACACAAATGAAGCTAGTTTGGGTCTGGAGATGTTATGCTGTGCTATGCTATGCTATATTATGTTATGTTATGCTGTGCTATGCTATGCTATATTATGTTATGTTATGCTGTGCTATGCCATGTGATGTCAGGTTATGTTTTGCTATGTTATGTTCAACACAATTCTATTATATCACTCATGTATTGTTTGTTTTTCTTTCTTTCTAGACAGATGAACAGGCCATGCTAGAAGATACACTAGTTGCACTATTTGATTTGGAAAAGGTTTCTTTTTACTTTAAACCATCAGAAGAGGAACCACTGGTTGCAAGTATGTAGTTAAATGTTTTATAGAAGTTCTTTGGCATCAGATGACAACATATGGTAATACTTTGGTACTAATATATTTAATAGGAAGTTTAAACTGTTTTATATGAAATATCATTTAGGGAAATAAGAATAGCAGTTTGGAAGGGATAGAAAGCATATAAAACAAATCTACAGTTATTTCTAAACATTTACTTTTATTTATTAGTTTGGCCTCCAAATTTTTTTGAGTGTGTGCATCAAATTTTGTGCTAGTCGAGATTTTCTTCCCTTCTTTTTTATTTTTGTTACTGTGGTAAAAGATACACACCATAAAATTTACCATTTAACCCATTTTCTGTGTAGTATTCAGTGGTAGTAAGTACATTTACAATGTTTTGCAGTCATTTCCAACATCCATCTCCAGAAATTTTTTCCAAACAGGAACTTCATACTCATTACGCAACAAGCCCCATTTCCCCCTCCTCCAGTTCTGGAACCTCTGTTCAACTTTCTGTCTCTACGAATTTGCCTATGCTAGCTACCTCATGTAAGCAGGATCATAGACTATTTGTTCTTTCTACTGCTATTTTATACCAAGGCATTTCTTCTTAAATTATAAAAGGACTGCCCTAATATTTCTGGCTGCATGGATCAACTCAGTAGCTTCCGAAACTTTTTCTCAAATATACAGCAAAATTGACTGAAGAGAGTTGTACTTCTTATCTTCATTTGTCTGTAGAGAATGTATTAGCAGGCAATGAAAACAAGTATTTAGGGCCAGTAAGAAACAGAGGTGCCCTATGTTATGCTCACATTGTATAGAATTTAGATCTAAACCAATTAAGAAAGACATTATAGTTGTTTGATCTGACAATAATTGATAAAAATTGTCATTTAATTTTGAAGTAGATCCCTATTCTATACTTTCTGCTCACTCAAAAATGAAAATTGAATATCATTTCATCTGAGTGTCAAGAATTTTAATGTGTATAAATATAAATGCAGTAACTATCTTGATTCATTTATTTATCCTCTACAATACCCAAGAGGGCAAAAGCCTTTTCTGTCTCCTTCATTGTTGTATCTCAAGCACCCAAGAGAGTGCCTGGAACAGAAAAGGCAATATTTGTTTTTTTCAGGGAAATGAATGAACAAATATCAATTAAGTATATGTACTGCCACAGGCAAAAAGGCTTTATGATTATAAAAGTAGAAGGAAAAAAACAAACTTAGTGGGAAGAATGAAGGAGAGACTTCAACTGCACATCGTTTTACCTAATGTTGAAAAGAAGTTACTTAATGAATTGAAGGACTGAAAAGTATTCCTTTGATTGAGAGACTGCCATCATTATACCTAATAGAGGCAGTAAAGTAGAAGTATACATTCAAAGAAATAGCGATATTTAGGTTTTAATCTCTCTATCTTTTAGTTTCTGCAAGTTGCCATTTATCTACTCTTTCAACATGGTCATAAATAGGTTTAAAGCTTATCTGTGAATCCAAGAAATCTTTAGCAGTTTGTTAATTTTCTGTCTCTTGTTTTTCTATAAGTGTGAGGATTTTGTGTATTATGATAGATGTTAAACTTCTCTAGGGCTGGAAATGGTTCTTATTTTCACATTTCTAATGTCTAGTATAATAAGTAGGAACTAAATAAGTATTCATTTAATCCATGATCTGATTTAAGAGTGACAATCATTCATTCACTTCATGAACATTTTCTTAAACGCCTACTATGACTAAGCACTATATCTGTGCTGGATACAGTGAGAACTACACAGACAACCCTCACAGAGCTGATACTCAGGTGGGGAGAGATAAATAACAAGCATGACAAAATGAGGTAACTTGATCCTAGATTAGAAGATGATAATATGAATGTGTGAGGGAAATAAAAGAGAACAGAGGATGAGAACGAAGGGGCAGATGGAAGGGTGCCATGTTTGACAAGCTAGGGGGAAGCCCTACTGAGGAGGAGAGCAGAGACCTGAAGGGATCAAGGGAGCAAGTCACACAGATATTTGCAAGGGGTGCTCCAGACCCATTAGGACAGCGGGCATGCTCTCAGGATTGCAAGGAAGCCTGTGTGGCTGAAGTGGAGTGACTGAGGGGAAAGGAGAGGAGGTAAGAAGGAGGAGGAGGCCAGACCACAGAAAGAACTTTGCCTTTCTAATGAGGCCACCGAGCAGAGGAACCTCATGATCTGCCTTGCCTCTCAAAGGCTGCCTCAGACTGCTGTGTTGAATAGACCATTACTGGGGGCCAGGGCAAAAGCAGAGAGAGCAGTTAGGAAACTACTGCAGTGACCCCGGTGGAGGATGATGGTAAATTTACCTTGATAGTAGCTGTGGAGATGGTAGAAGTCATTGATTCTTTCCGTATTAAATTATGAAAATAAGAGGACAGAATTTTATTAATTTTCACCTTCATCAATAAATGAGAGAGAACAAGAACATGAATTACAATGTTAGGAATGTAAGTTATATTTAAGGGAGAATTAGTCTGATAAAGGGAATTATTTGATAAGGATATTATTTAAACAAATTTTATGGTCTTCTGTGGGCATGTATAAAATACAATATATTTTCATTTACTTGAATAATGTAGGCACAACTTTGCTGAAGGTAGAGAAATTCTATTTTCACAATATAACCTAATGTTTTATTCTTCCAAATTTTGCCTGAGAAATTATAAACTCACAAGAGCCTTGTTTTCCAGAGTTTAAATATGGCGTTCCTGGTGAACGGCCTGTTAAACAAACAGAAGAGGAACCAATATCATTGATAAAATATTTACTGATCACATATCCACTATGAGAGGTGTAGCTTTGGCATATTGAAAATGTACTATTAAAGACAATTAAGAGCATTAAGTAACTTTAGTATATAAATGCAAATGAACCCGTGACAAACCCAACAGGGGTGGAATACAGTTGGTGGTACATTTTTAAGCATTTCCCTGAAGCACAACCTCACCTAGTGGAAGGTCACTTCCAATGCTGCATTGCTGGATATAAGTTAAAAATAGGGATGATAGGAATAATTATTCTAACTTAATTTGAGGAAGGAAGAGAATTATTCAGTATCTGAGGGTCATCACATCTTATTTATATGGTATAAGAAAACTAGAGCTTTATCGTTAGTTGTGTGGGATTCGATTTCTATAAGCATAGAAGCAGAAGCATGAGATTAATTTGTGTCGCTGTAATGAAAACTAGTTGGCTGCATATATATGAGAGGACTGAGTGCAGAGGAGTGGAAACATGAAGACATAAAGAGAACAAAGAACAGCGAAGCTGAAATCAAGAAACCTTAGTTCAGTTTTTGGTCCATTCTTATCTGCAAACATGAGAATATTAGCTTTCCCCCACTCACAGGGTTGTGAGGTTTAAATAAAGGAATGTACTTGAAAGTCTCTAGCATTATAAAAGGCTAATGGTAGTATTCAGTAAATATTCTAATCTATCCTCCTTGCTTTATTACTTTGTATTCTTTTTAAAAAGCCATATGTAGCATTTTCATAGTCTTAATTTTGTATTAAAGAACAGTGAGATTCGGAAGAAATATGGCGTGCCAAGCAAGTAGAATTCAAATGTCTGCATTGAAGATAGTTCATTTTCTTGGACTTAATGATTATTAAGTATATACAACATGCCAAGTGCTAAACTAAGTTTTAGGGCTCTAATGGTAATTAAATACAACAAAGTCCCCATTTCCATTAAGTTAGAGACCAGTGAGAGATGCAAAGGAATGAATGGACAATTTGACCCACTTCAGTATAGTGGGAAGTACAAGATACTTCCCATCTCATATTATGTAATTGGTGGGGGAATAAAGGAGCTAAATGATTAGGTTGTATATAATTAAATTTTGTGAAAGATCTTTAATTTTTTGGAGAACAATATAATGACAGCAGATCTTTGTCTTTTCCATTGTTATAGAGGTAGTTTTATAGTAACTGTTAGGGGAATGAATGTTTTTGCGCCTCCACTCAATCTGTAGTGCCTGGAGCTGTGGATGCTGTGATGAGTAAGACAGACACATCCCAGTCTCCATGGAGCTCACAGCCTAGTTGGAAGACAACAGAAAGGAATCAACAACGAAGACAATTAGGGACATAATAAATCCTGTGCAGGAAACAAGTAAGGGATGAAGAATAAAGGATAAGGGGGCCCTTTTAGGAGTCACCAGGGAGGGCACTCAGCAGAAGTAGCTTTTAAGCTGAACTGAAGGACAAGAAAAATTCAATCCTACAGAGGGAAAAGGAAGAACAATTCAGGCAAAGGGAACTAACAACTTCTTAGTCAAAGACTTATTTTCAGACTCACTAGCCCATTCCATGATGGGGGACACATTTATAGGGATGGGATCCCGCCACTGAAACTTCCCTCAAGAATGAGTCTCTCTGTAGGCTGTAACCAGAGACCTTTCCTTATACAATACTGTTTTTGAAGGTTTTAATCATTGCATAGTCCGAATTGTCAAGTTTGTTTTTCTTAGTTGATAAATTTCCACCAATAAAAGGCAGCAATTTTCAACTCGACATTATTATGCACTTTTCAGGGACACTGACTACTTGGCGAGAAATGGGTTTCCATTCTTTTATGTGATACTCTTAGTTTTTTACTTCATTTTAAATTCAGTATACTTGATTATTTTCAGTTTCAGTTCCTTAATTTCTGGCAAAGCATCTTCATTTGTTCTTTGTTAGTCCTACATGATGGAACTCAACTGCTGCGTTGTTTTCCTTTCTATAACGTTATTCATTTGGTAATGCAGACATTGGCCATGTTGGTGCCAAAGAGTAAAGGGATGGACTTTAACGAAATTAAAATATATATGAAAGACATTGTATGAAAAAGGAAGCTAGAAGATGCCAATATTTAAAATATATAAATCTGTATTTTCTGCGATGTTCATGCATCTTTTTTTCTTTATTTTAGAATCAGAAAAACAAAAAGGGATTTTCCCAATCATGAATATGTAGTTAATTTTCAACTCTTTAACTGAGAAATTTATTTATTATTTTTTCTAAACCAAAATTTTTCATCTCCCTTAAAAAGAAAAAAGAAACAAAAATAAAATGAGCATTATTAGTATAGACATAAGAGACTTGTAGATGTTAATACAATTCTTTTATTGATATGCAGAGTTACATACATTTAATGAGAAATTTGAAATCTGTTATTAATGGTATTTAACTTTAAGCTCTACTTTTATATACAGTTTTATTTCAAAAAATGAGTTAGAAATAATAAATACTGAGTCAAGAACATATATTAAATGCCTACTAAATTTTGGCTTTGTGTTTTAACTAGTTAATGTGACTATTCCAGCTTTTAAAAAATATTTTATAATCCTTTTTAAAAAAATTATGTGGAAACTATTTCTCATGGCAAAGTAGCATAAAATAGAGAGGATTTATGACAACACTGTGAAATACTCCTGAAACATTTTAACTTTTTGAATTATTCGTTTTTTTATCTCTTCCCCCTCCCCTCCCCCTGCCCTCCCCCTCCCCCTACATCCTCCTCCTCTTCCTCCCCCTCCCCCTTCCTCCTCCTCCTCCTCCCCTTCCCTCCTCCTCCTCCTCCTCCTCCTCCTCCTCCTCCTCCTCCTCTTCTTCTTCTTCTTCTTCTTCTTCTTCTTCTTCTTCTTCTTCTGTAAATAAATGTAGGATATTTGAAAAAAGCTAAAATAATTTGGACAGATCATCTCTAATGACTGTTGGGCATTGACAGAGATAATCCAGTTTCGATCTGGGGCTCAGAGAATGGAGCTTGCAAAACCTGAGCTCATTTTGATAATGGTTGCTATGTGCTCAATTTCTTGCACACTACTTAAAAACTGCACCCCATGGACTCATTTTGACTAAAATATGAATGAGGCGGTGGCCCTGGGAGATTGTGATTCCAAACCACGTGTAGCTTAACTTCTCATTTAGTTAAGTGAGACATCTGGTGTGTCGAAGTGTAACGAAGTTTCCCCTCACAGGATTTTATATACAGTACAGTAATAAATCTGTAGCTTTAGCTAATGAGAACCTGATTTATAGTCTTCCTCTGAATAGCAAGGTAAGTATGCCGAACCTGAACTTGATAAACATGGGTACTTTTACAATATTTAGTTTCTAGTAATTTTCAGGATTCTTTTTAAAGGTTAACAAATATGCTGCATAGTATATCCTGATTTTAGAAAATAATGTAACATTAAATGTCATTTTAGATGTTCCTCTTACATATCAAGTGGAAGGAAGCCGGCAAGCTCTGAAAGTTTACTTCTATATTGATAGTTACCACTTTGAACAGCTGCCTCAACGGTTGAAAAATGGAGGAGGATTCAAAATTCATCCTGTTCTTTTTGCACAAGGTAAACTGTTTCCCTTTTTTACGTCATGCACATAAATTATTTTATCTTGATCAATTTTTTTTAATTTAATTGTGCCCTGGCAGGTGTGGCTCAGTTGGTTGGAGCATTGTCCCATATAAAATGTTGCTGGTTTGATTCCCAGTCAGGGCACATACCTAGGTTGCGGGTTAGATCCCCAGTGAGGGCTGTGTACAGGAGGCAACTGATCAATGTTTCTCTTCTCTCCCCACCCCTCACTCTCCCTTCCCCTCTCTTGAAAATCAGTAAAACGCATCCTCGGGTGAGGATAAAAATAATAATGATACGTTTTAAAAAATAAATTTAATTGTAATCATCATTTTAAAAAATTAATTTAAAAATTTCCACACTGTGCCTAGGTAATATATTTACTTCTGGGAATGTTTATTAAGGAAAGAATCATGTGTGGTTTAAATATTTATATAATAAGATTGCAGCATTATTTATAATGGAGAAACAAGACACAAGTGGTTGAAATAAATAAAAATAAATTAATTTGGCTTAAATGATGGTAGAGCCATTAAAATTGTATGATTAAAAATATGTTATCTCTGGCCCAGCTGGTGTGGCTCAGTAGTTGAGTGTCGACCCATGTACCAAGAGGTCGCCAGTTCGATTCTTGGTCAGGGCACATGCCCAGGTTGTGGGCCCAATACCCAGTTGGAACCCCAACAATTGGCAGGAGGTGGCCAATCGATGGATGTTCTCTCTCATTGATGTTTCTAGCTCTCTCTTTCTCTCCCTTCCTCTCTCTCTAAAAATCAATAAAGAGCAAAAAATAAAAAGAAATATATTTTGTCTCTGGCCAGTTTTCCTCAGTAGTTAGAGTGTTGGCCTATGGACTGAAGAGTTGGGGGTTTGATTCCTGGTCAAGAGCATGTACCTGAGTTGCAGGTTCAATCCACAGCCCTAGTCAGGGTCATGAAGGAGGCAGTAAATTGATGTGTCTCTCTCACATCAATGTTTCTCTCTCTCCCTCCTTTCCACTCTATCTAAAAATTAATAGAAAAATATCCTTAGGTGAGGATTAGCAAAACAATATATATTTTTTGGCCTTGGCTGGTTTTGCTCAGTGGGTAGAGCCTATGGACCAAAGGATCATGGGTTTGGTTACAGTCAAGAACATGTACCTGTGTTGCATGTTAGATCTCCAACAGGAGGCAGCAATCAATGTTTCTCTCTCTCTCTCCCTCCCTCCCTTCAACTATCTAAAAAATCAATGGAAAAATATCCTCAGGTGAGGATTAATAATGACAACAATAAATTTTGTGAGATGGAAAAAGGTTGACAATATATACATGCAGATTATGAGAAAGAATTGATATTATAGTCTCAATTATGGCATACATGTACATATATACTTATATGCATGTAAGATACTTTCAATGTAATTGGATGACTAATGATGATATTTTATTCTTTGAGTTTTTCTGTGTTATGTCAGTTGTGGCAATAAAAATGTGTTCGGTTTGTAAAAAAATTTTTGGCAATATAACAGTGAGCATCAACTGCAGTAGAAGAAATTAAGATTAACATGAGTGAGAAGATTCTTGCAGTGAACTGGTTTCCAAAGGAAAGTCCCAGATTTTTTTTTATTTTTATTTCTGGGGTCATAAATGCTGCCTAGAAAAGATCAGAAATCCAGATTATTGTGTAATTTCCTCTAGACTATATCTTTTTTTTTTTAAACACAATTTATTCTGTGGTCACAAGATTCTATCAATTTTTCTGAGTGATACAGTAGAGCATTTCATTTTTCTTCTTTTAAAATCTGCAGTGGTTTTGCTGTGGAATTTTTATATTCTAATAAAATTTTTATATTCTAATTTTTATATTCTAATAAAAATGAGATTAGCGAATAAAGTCAAACTCTGTAACTAAAGAACAGATGGAATATGAAGCCTAAATTCATTACCAAGTGAAAATTCTTCTTGTACCACATGCATATTATCTTAATTCTAAAAACAATGACCATTGCAAACAGATGTTTGAGAAGAATACATTTTAGCAGAGGAAAATTTCAGTGAAGAGATCTTAGGCGTTATTAGAATTTCCTTCCTTCCTTCCTTCCTTCCTTCCTTCCTTCCTTCCTTCCTTCCTTCCTTCCTTCCTTCCTTCCTTCCTTCCTTCCCTCCCTCCCTCCCTTGACTGTGGTAGGGTCCATAAAGAAAATGCAAGATTCTGTAATGAAAAGGAATAAAAAAGAAGAAAAAAAAAGAGAGCAAATATAGACCTTTGGAGCTACATTAGGAGAATGGTTCAGCCTAAAATATGTTAAAAGCCATTATAGAGACACAGATTTAGAAGACAGAGAAGGATGCTGGTCTGGAATGTTAACTTTTACAGAGCTTAACCAGAGCTTACAGTTGTTAAAGCCTCTCCACCCCAGCCTTTTTTTTTTTTCTCTATTTGTCTCTTTTTAAAAATTCTGTCTTTGCAATCATTACTGAGATGACAGATGGCATTAAGCATATTTTCTAAAAAAAATTATTACACATGTGACAGCCATAAATATTCATACCCAGTTGCAAATGTGTATAAAAGAAAGATTACTTTGTAAGTAACCTCTATTTTATAATTGTGGCTAAAACAAATTTTAAAAGAATCCCTAAATATATATTATTTCAGTAAGTCAACAGCACTTTAAAAATATAATGTAAAGAGAAACTACAGCAAACATTAGCTTTAGTATTCACACAGCAGTAAAACAGGAAAGATGAGCTGAATAAACAACAGTGGAAATACTGCAGTTGAGGTCACAGATAGGTAAGAAGGCTGGAAAACTGTTTGTCTCATCAAGAATCTGTCATTGACAAGGATGCTTATAGAAGGGCTTGCGGAAGTTCCTCTGCATTCATAAACTTCCACGAAGAACCATTAGTTGCTCTCAGTATTCATCGGATTGAGAGAAGCACAGTAAACAGCCCTAGTTTGAATGGACATTACCATCGGGTAATTGAAAGAGGTGGTAAATGGAAGAGATTCCAAATGGAGTCTATTGTGGGATGAAAGCTTTTTTGGAAGGTTTTAATTTTGTGTGTACATACATGGGTCTTTGTAACAAATTTTAAAAAATAAAAATATTGGATGAATTTGAAAACTTCCTGGGAAATTTCTTAAAGTCAGCCCTCCCAAAGTCGTCTGTGGTACCATATACTTAGAATAGGAAATGAATGAACTGCCTTCTTCCCAGTTTTCTTGCCAGAATGTATCCTTGGGCAGAGGAGGGTACTCATTAATGGGGCACCTTGCAGAGATGGCACCCACAATTAGATCAGGAATTCCAGGCTTAGAGGCAAGTAGGGAACACATTAGGGAGCACGTGTCGCTGAAGATCAGAGCGGCAGAACAGGATCGTAGGCATGAGTGGTACAGATGTCTAGGGTAAGGGTCACAGAAACAATCAGGAAGTCAGTACAGAGCATAACAAAAATGCTAGAAGGTGAAGATCATGCTAAAACTATCTTCAGTAAGTACTTCCTAGAAGTCGGGGAATTAATCCTGTCGGGATCCCTGAGCCCTTGGTGAGATAAAGGAAATAAAAATGGGAGTAAAGGAAGGTATTGGTTACTCCTCCCTCACTTGCTTGTTTCCATGAAGTCTCTTGAATATACTGGCTGCATATTCATCACCTTGGGAAAGTTTTAGAAAGTACCCATGCTTGGCTCCATAGCAAACCAATGATATCAGAATCTCTGGGAGGTGGGGCCCAAATACCAGTATATTTTAGAAGTTTTTCAGGTGATTCTAAATGTTCACTGGGAGTGAGAAAGCACAGGTCTATGTGTAATATGTAATATGAAACACTGTGCAATGATCCAGTTAATATTTGCTTAACTAGAATAATTCATTTCACAAATGTTTGATACTTTTAGATTATGGGCAGCTGGGACCAGGGAGCTGGGCCTTTTTGCTTCTGCGTTGTTAGGTCATTAGGATGCAGGCTGCCCCTGAAGGAGATGTGATTGTGTGGGACAGTTTTCCAGCAAAGGCTGAAGATGCCTTGGAGAGCTGACAGCTGAGAATGTCTTCCAGCCATCCTAGCAGCTGGGCAACAAGCCCATCATTTCTGAAAGGGAATCTGAGTGGTGACTCTCAGAACATCTGCCATAATATACATCTCGCACTCTCTGATCCATTTCTTCTTGTAAGGATTGGGAATGTGTCCTTCATGACTAATGGACCTCCCTTCCTGGGGGGATAATTGAAAAGAAATATGTTAATGGGACAACTATAGCCCTGTTGCTACAGCTGGTCTTGGGATGCAATAGATTTTCATTTTCCTCTTCTGCTATCCACTGTAGATTAGCCTTGTTCTCAGCCTGAACCTCTGCTGGTCTTTATGACATTGCAAAGACCTTCACTCGGAGGGTCCTGATCTCTTGGTCCCTATGCCCTTCTCAATCCAGGGTCCATGCAGTTGTTCAGTCGCCACCAAAAGTGGACAAGGGAGCCCTGGCTGGTGCGGTTTAGTTGGTTGGGCATGGTCCTGAACCCTGAAAGTTCACCAGTTCGATTCCCAGTCAGGGCACATACCCAGGTTGTGGGCTCGATCTCCTTTAGGGGGCATGCTGGAGGCAGCTGATCGATGTCTCTCTCTGTCCCTCTCTCCCTTTCTCTCTAAAAATCAATTTAAAAATCTTTTTTAAAAAAAGTGGAAAGGGATTACCAAGAGGGAACCGAGTGCATTATCTGGATGCTAAACATTCCTCACTGTGTAACAATAGCCCTACCTCCTTATTATGACCAGGGTTTATTAGCCTTGCCAAGATGGTATTTGCTCTTCCTTGCTGTCAGTGCCTTGGCACAAGGACCCTCCAGTGCGCAAGTGGCAAACACAGCTTTCAGTTCTCCGGGTCCCTTGCTTTGTCTTCCATGGAAAGTGTGCTCCTTTGGGGATCAGGACCTTTAAACCCACTGAGCCAGAGTTTCAGGGATGGAAGCACGTATTCCCCAAGTGAGGCTCTGGAACTGAATCTGTATTAGTTTCCAGGACTGCTATACAAATGACCACAAACTGGCTTAAAACAATGGAAATGTATCTTATTGGAATTTTGAGGCTAGAAATCTGAAATCAAGATGTCCGCATGATGAGAATTAGGGTAACTAGACCAAAAAAAAAAAAAAAAAAAGAGAAGTCAAATTTTGAAGTTTGAACATTATTATATATTTTAACCTCCTTTTTCTGAGAAGAGAGATTTAATTTGGTATAATGTCATTTCATTTTCTTCTTTTTAAAACAATAATTAACCAAGCAACGGACCTAAAATAGGGAATGTGGTTCTATACAAAGTTTATTTTTTAAATATAGAACTCATCTTTTTCTGTTCATTTCCCCAGAACACCATTCAAGCACCATATAATTTTGCTGAGACTCTTGGCAAAATTATTAAACTCTTCTCTTTAAAAAAAAATTGTTTTTTACATAAGTGTGCATTTTAACTGTTGTTAGCTGGGAAATATTGTTAAGAAGCATAATGAAAATGCCAATTTGTTTTTATATTTTAACAGACTTTTAGAGCAGGACTGATATTCTAGTTAAAGTTGAGCCATCAAGACCTGAATAAAAATTAGATCCCAGGTGTACTCTTCCCCTCTCCCCATTTCCCTCTTGCTCCTTCCTGGTGTTTTTAGTCTGTCTGGTCTTACATCACCAATCGAAGTGTCCTTGCGTAGACCCTTCTCTCAGTTCCTAAAACTTCCTCTTGGCTGATCACACTCACGCATAATCTATATGTCCTGGAAATTAGATAGTGCCTGCAGGGCATTGGGCATGTTGCCTAGTACGTAAAACATGTGCAGTTAATGATAAGAGTAGTCATAGGCTCTCTTACCACTATTATTTAACTTAATTCTTTTCCAAGTACAATAATTAGTAGATTCTCTTATTTTCCATTTCACAAATGAGAAACCTGAAGGTCTCAGATATTAATTAACATGCCCAAGGTCACATATCTACTATGGAACGGAAGTTGTGGTTTTCTCCAAAGCAAGGGCTTTCATTATTAGTTTTACAACTAGTAGAGGAATCTACATTTAAGAATGACCATTGATAGATTGAATCCTCCTGGAATATTTGAGGATTGATTTTTTTCAGGAATACTTCTTTATGTTTCTTGTGTGTGTTCAGGACCAGAAGCTTGCTAAACCAGTGCAAACATTCTAATTAATGGAGAAGTCTTAAGGAATAAACAATCATTGAAACAAGCTCCAAATTTTATTCCCCATTCTGAACTAAATGTAGTAGGTTTTCTCTCTAATTTTGCACAAATGGTTTTCTCAATTATAGGCCAATAATTCCATCTGTAAAATTTCAAATGCAGCTGTACTCAAAATTTTGTTGTTTCTTCAATGCTCTAGAAGTCTGACTAGTTTAGAAAATATAGCACAGCTAAAATTAACAATGACTTTTTGCCCCCCAAAATGGTGATACGTATCTGTCAATTCAAAGAAATCTTATTGTCAGTGGTGGTCAAGGGGGTCTCTGGCCAGTACTCTGTGCCCTCAGTTCTTGTCTTGTAGGAATGAATTCAGACAAGAGACAGTGAATAGCAGATGCAGGTGAGAATTTATTTGTAGGGAAAAAATACACTCAGAACCTGAGCAGGCAGCTCAGCTGCCTGAGACCGAACCAGGTCCCCCCATATCTGAGTTCAGAGGACTCATACCCATAGGCTGGAATGCCCCTAGGCAAGGAACAAGTCACCCCCTCCTTCATGTCTAAAAAAGTGTATCTTTAAGTTAGAAGGCCCCTTCACCCAGCTTAGACCACATCCTGGAGGGCTCTGAATCCTTCCTCCTCACATAGGGGCCTGCCCCCTCCATTGTCTGTTTTCAGTGTCGTGTCTCACACATGCTTTTTCCAAGCTCCAGCTGCCTCTCCCAGCTCATGTCTTTCTGTCTGGCTACTCTAACATTATTATGTAGTTTAGAAATTGTTGCATTTAGAAGTTTTAAAAGAAGGTTAATTTTTTAACCAATTTGAAATGGTCTGCTGACAAGTGAGGCTCTTAGTGGCCGTAGTTTCCGGGGAACTAATTTACATGGGACCAGATTAATCCCATTGCCATCCCTGTTGCGGTGACTTCTCTACGGGACGCATTGTACTTCCGGGCAATTCCATGGGATTTATTTCCTCTCCAGAGGGTTAAAAATATCACTGCATAAAGTTTAAAGAAAAAAGAACTGCTTAACCAAAAATGTTAGTTAAGAAGGAAATCTATATTAATCAAAAGACTTAAAATCAATTATATATATATGTGTGTGTGTGTGTGTGTATTTGTGCTTGTTTGTTTTTAACTAAATTTACTGACTATTGGGGTAGAGGTAATAATCTAATATTCTTAGATTTCACTTTATTTATATTTCTTATTTGTCACTCTAATATTTCATAATTTAATTGCAGCTATAAGAGAATGTGAATATATGGAGGGTGACAATTTCAATTTTTTTTTACTATTATATATGTTAATATACATTTCTGCCTCTCCTACATATCTATGTGTGTATATATATTTTTGTGCTTACATACTAATAATATATATGAGTTTGTGTTTACCATCACAAAGAATATATATAAAATGTTTTAAAAATAGAAGACAGTTTAAGCCCAGCCAGTATAGCTCAGTGGTTGAGCATCGACCCATGCACCAAGAGGTTGCTGGTTCGATACCCAGTCAGGGCACATGCCCAGGTTGTGGGCCACATCCCCAGTGTGGGGCATGCAGGAGGCAGCCAATCAATGTTCTCTCTCATTGATGTTTCCATCTCTCTCTCTCTCCCCCTTCTCTCTCTAAAATCAATAAAGAAAAAAAAATTGTAATAAATAAAAATAGGGAACAGTTTAAATTAGAAATTACCTTTCCCTATTTAATAGAGAATCATCAAATGTTTGCTATTTATTATAAGAGCAGAAGAGCGATTTTTATTCATTCTTGGTCTGGTGAAAGATAGTTTCTTGCATATATGGTCATATTCGATGCTATTTAATACACTTACTAATAGCTAATAAGACGTCACTAAATGTGGAGAATTGAGTTATAAAATCGTGAAAAGCATACTTACTTGTTTACACAGCACTGGAGAGCATGGAAGGATATTATTATAGAGACAATGTTTCAGTGGAAGAATTTCAAGCCCAAATAAATGCAGCCTCTTTGGAAAAGGTCAAACAATACAACCAGAAGCTCAGGTATGTAAATATTCCTTTTTTTTTTTTTAAGTTTCTGTACTTTGACAGGAGCAGGTAAGCAGTGTTTTTGACATTATTCATTATATTAGATGATTCATGATATTTCTTTTGATATAAAGTTCTCTAGGGTTTAATATTTCAGATATTCTAATGGGTACTCTTTTTCTAATTAAAATAGAAAACAGTGTTTATAAATTTTCATGCTGTTGCCTTAATTTCTGTTAAAGATCAAGGGATTAAATATTTAGTAGACCATTCGCAGGAAAAAAAGCATTGATGTTTTATAGTGGTGTCCCCTTGGAGGTTCAATGGATTAAGGCTAACATCGTTTTCTTTACCTACTGTTTAGCAGCTGGCACCATTACACAGAAAGAGAAATATGTTTAACATGTAAGATATGATGAAACATGTACTTGGTATCGGAAAATATTTTCTTTCAAACACTTTTATACTAATGTTTGCATTTTACTGTTTGTTTGTTTTTTTCTCTAAAAATAACGTTACTGGTGCAGTGATCAATGGCAGAGAAAATTAACCACAATGTGTTATAATTCAGCAGCTTTAATTTTCCACAAATTATTAGCATGTATATTCCCTTCTTATAAATGACTGTGACGACAGATTACCCTTGAAAATTTGCTGATTACTGCTTTTATTTAAAAAAAATTTTTTTTCCATTCTACCTTAAGACCTAATAACTCAAAAATACAATTGTGACATTATTTTGGTTTTGTCTGCAATATGGCTAAACTATAAAGATAATTTCTGAAGTCCCTGACATGGAGGAACATATTGGTCCTTGTGGTTATGACGGATGGGTATACTTTCCTTCACTAAGAATGCTTTGTCTCCCTACCTCAGCTTTACACAGACCTGTCCATTTTCCTAGGGTTTTGTTTGTTTACTTTTTTCCAGCACTGTATCATCTTCTGATGCTCTAGCCTCCAAGCCCCCAACATCTTTTGATTTCTCATTTTCTCCTCCTTTTAAAATGTAGTCGGAGATCCTGATGATTCTAACTATATGTCTCTGAGGCTGCCCCAATTTTACTACCTGGTCTAGCTCCCCGTATCTCAAAGGCATACAATACACTGACTGCTTGCACAGGAAAAAAATAAAGTTAGTCTTGAATTCTTAAATAGTATGCCTACTGACTAAGAAATAATGACTTAAGAAGGCTTAAATTCAATCTTCTGAAAATATCAACATTGAGTATTATCTTCACAAAAGAGAAGTTTTGCCTGCATAGCCAATAAAATATATTCCTAGGTTATCTTTCAAATAAGGACACAAAATTAGACCACCTGTGTAGAACAAATGGGCCCTGAGAATACATCCCTGGAGTCCAGTGTGAGAAAATAGACCATTGCTGTGGCATCTAACCAGTCTTTCTCTAAGAACCAACGCTGTTTTATCTACTCAGGATTTTGCTTCCAGATAATAAATTTAAATCGGATCTTACCACGCCATTCTCGTGTTCAGAGCATCCGTGATTTCGCGCTCCCCCCAGAGAGGCCAGGTCTTTGGTGACTTGGCCCGGGGTTGCGGTGCCCACACACCAGCTGTGCCCTGCCCGCCTTGTCTGATCGCGCCCCGCACTTCCCTCCTTCCCTGACTTCTCACTTAGCATCTGCTTTCCGTGTCTCTGTTTATAAAACTACTGTTCATATGGTTCAACGCCCAGCTCTAGAATAGTCTCCTTCATAGGATAGTTTTCTCTTATTACTGGACTGGGGTGAGGCCAGGGCTCAATATTATTTTGTATTAGTTTCAGGAGTACAGCATAGTAGTTAAACAATCATATGCTTTACAAAGTGATCCCCTGATAGGGCACCATGCATAGTTAATACAGTATTATTGACTATATTTCCTATGCTGTATTTTATATCCCCATGACTATTTTGTAACTACCAATCTGTACTTCCACTCCTTCACCTTTTCACCCAGCCCTCCAACCCTCCTCCCCTCTGATAACCATCAGTCTGTATCTATAAGACTGTTTCTATTTGCTCGTTTATATTGTTCTTTAGATTCCACATATGAGTGAAACTTATTCTTTTATAACCTCTTTGAAATGATAAGTTAATCTTGGTGTTTACCATTGTGTTTATCAAAATATTTTGCATAAGAAGATCTCCATAAATGCATCTTTCATTGCATTAGATTATTTAGGTATAACTAGCAAAAGGAAGGAAATTTTTTTCCTTCTAGCTGTGGAATTTTTTTTTCTTAAAAATGTAAATATATGTGTGTGTGTGTGTATAGAGTGTATATATATAAGGTATATATATAAAATGTGTGTATATATGTGTGTGTATATGTAGATAGATAGATAGATAGATAGATAGATAGATAGATAGATGATAGATAGATAGATAGATAGATAGATAGATAGATAGATATAGATAGATACTGGAGAGAGAGAAACATTGATGAACTGCTTCCTGCACGCCCCCTACTGGGGATGGAGTTCACAGCTAGGACATGTGCCCTGACTGGGAATTGAACCTGCAGCCTTCTGGTGCACAGGACAACATCATGTATATTTGTATGTAACACACATGATAAGATGTTTAAGTTTCTTTTTTTTTTTTTTTTTTATCCTCACCCGAGGACATTTTTTTTTCCATTTTTTGTTCAGGTAGAGTGGGAGGGAGAGAGAGGAACAGAGAGAGAGAGAGAGAGAAACATCGATATGAAAGAAACACATCGAGTGGCTGCCACCCGCACAACCGACCAGGGCCGGGGACAAACTGCAACCGAGGTACGCGCCCTTAGCGGGAACCGAACCCGGGTCTCTCAGGACCGCAGGCCGACGCTCTAACCGCTGAGCCAAACCGGCCAGGGCTAAGTTTCTTTATTGAGAAAAACAGAATTGTATTAATTGAATGCTATCCTCTAAGAAACATTTTAATGTCTCTTTCCTGGAGAAAGCATTTTTAAAACTGTAAACTGTTCAGTACAAATTAGGTGCCTTTGTCAGGAATTACCTGCTTCTTGCATTTAGATTTTCCTTGTACAGGAAGCCATTTATATTCCTCTTTATTTCCAATAATGCCTTCTCTTCCTGCTGCTTTCTTTCTTTAAAAAACTATTTAAAAAGTTGATAGAGAAAGGAGGAGAGAGAAAATGATTTCTTGTTCCACTTATTTATGCATTTATTGGTTGCCGTGACCTGAGATTGAACCCGTAACTTTGGACTATCGGGATGATGCTCTAACCTACTGAGCTACCCAGCCAGGGCCTCTTCTTGCTTATTTCTCGAATAAGGGTGTAAATTTCTTCCTTAATTTTTCCTTTAGCTTTGTAACCACAAACACTGTAAAATTGGTCTTTGGCCATCTGTTCTTGATTTTTGGTGTCATAGGCAATGATCACCATTTATTTCTTTAAAGGGACTCTTACTGTTTCTTTTTAAAAAGCAACCTGGATGGGTTGCTGGTTCCTCATAGCCCTACAGCCTTTTTAATATTTTCACTGAAAATCATTTCATTTTGTATAATAATTTGTTTATTTATTAATTAGACCTCAGAAAAGGCCTTTATCCCCTTAGCCTTACAACAAATAAAAATAAATACATAAACTATTATTTTATTAGAAAACATTCTCTAGATTACAAGTTTCAGAAACCAAAGTCAAACTGGCATAAACAACATGTTGTGTTGGCTTACATAATAGGTTTATCCAGGGGATGTGGCTGCTTCAGGCACAGCTGGTTCCAGGGGTATGGGTTTTCAAGATACCTTGTCTTTGTATCTTTTGGTATTACTTTCCTCTTTGGGGCTTCATTTTCAGGCAGGGTTGTTTCACATTTGGGTAAGGATAATGGCTACAGACCAGTGTTTCATTCAAAGAAGAGAAGGTACACCCTGTATTTCCCACTTCCCCCACTGGGAGCTCCAGCAAAGTCACTCATTAGCCAGACCCAAGCCATGCACCCAGTTTTTGGTGGGTTCAACACCACAGAAGACCAGTGGACTGTCACAGAAAGTACAGGGTAAGGATATTGGACAAGCAGAAACATTGGATTCCACTTCAGTTATAGAGATTTTCCAGAACAGCAAATAATAGGTAGGGATGATTTGCTACTTAACAGAAAAGGTAATGATAACCACAATACCTGCTAACTTTTAAGATCATGTGAAGAGTCAATAACAATGCTAGATAAGTTATGTGGATTATTTAATCAGCCAGTAAGTTCTATATTATGATTTCCACTTTAAGGGAAATGTATACAAGTTTACCCAGATGATAAATGGTGAAACTTTTATTTAAAATCAAAGACTCTTGTTTTCTTTTTGTAACTACTAATCTGTACTTCTCTTTAAAGCCCACACTTTTTGAACTAGTGAGGTTAGTGAATGGCGTGAACATTGTACACTGAAAACAAATTCTGTGTCACGAAGTTGTGGCATCAGATCATCACGTGCCCCCAGTTGCTCTGATTCAGACTGTCACTGAGTCATTCATTCTGTGTTTATGAAGGGTCCATTCTTATGAGAACGGGAGAGACAGCAAATAAACAAATAAACAAATCCATAAGCAAAGTGTTATACCTAGTGAGAAACACAATGAGGAAAATTTGAAACAAGTTGCTACACTAGGAGGTTGGTCATTTGAAGTGTGTCGTTCGTGGTGATTTAAATATTTAGTGGTATTTAAATAGAAGCCTGAATCACAAGGAGACAGCCTTGCCAATCCAAGGAAGATCTTTCCCCAAACAATGAATAGATGCCTACAAATCTTAGGAATATGCTTATCACATTTAAGGAAGACAAAGGCCAGGGGGATTCTAGTGCATTGAGATGGATGATACGCGTTGAGAGGTATGTAGGACTGTAGGCCATTGGAGGGGGTTAGATTTTATTATCAGTGCAATGTAGAGTCACTGAAAAGACTTTTCTTAATTAGCTTCTATTGCAAATAATATTCGAAATGGTTCAAGTTCTCACAAGGCAGTACCTCAGCGAGCAGAGGCCAACTGGCTGGTCTGACCGTTCCAGTCTCCGTGGGAATACAGATCAGGCAGTGCACCTGGACGTCCTTGTCACCTCCATCAGAGCCCTGACGCTGATGGCCTGAAGACAGCCGTGTTTAATTGGTACCCTCAATGGCCAAGGTCGAGCCAGCAGCTAGGTCTAAAATACACCTTCCTGTGCCAAGTCAGATAAAGTTCTTGATTGATTTCCCTCTGATCATTAACAAAAAAAAAAACAGCATGTAAAATGTTTAACTCAGAAATTCTGACCAAGAAATTCAGGAGTAAGGGCATTTTTATTCCTCACCTTCACCATCCTCAAACTCTTTTATTCTCTTCTTTCTACCTTGGGCTTCCTTTTTTATTCATTCCTCTGGACATGAGCCATCATCCCCATTAGCCTTGTTTTTTCCTGCCCTGCATAAAAGTAATTTACCATTACCAAGCCCTTTCATTTTAGTGCATCCTGGTTATTGGCCAAAGCACCCCAGCATAGTGACCAAAGAGATAGAATATAATGTCCATGTGAACATTATTCCTTCTATGAAAGTACTCCTTTCAATTGGAAGGTTCTAGGTTATTTCTGAAATATTATTTTTTATTGTAAACTCAACAGTAACATAAAGCAGAAAAATCAAAAGGAATCAAGTTGTACACTAGTTACTCGGGTCATTTATTATTTCCGTGAAGTGACAACTTCAGACAGAAACTTTTAGAGCTTCTGACTGGGGGTATCTAACTGTAAATGTATCATCCTTGCAGAAGGAAGACAAGAAAATTATTCAAAGCATATACTCTCTTCAGGTGTGCCTTTGTGGACATGGAATGGCACATTTTCTTTAAAAGAAAGTTTTTGAAGAGCCCAAATATATTTGATAGAACAAATAGAAAGATGATAGAGATTTTGTTTGTGTTCGCAAGAAATGCACCCAAATACCAATCTCAGAGCCATAGCTTTTGAACAACTCTTTCAAGTGGAAAATGTCTGCTTGGAAGTTTTGACTGTTCCCATGAAAGCACCTCCATGAAGTGTGTCCCTTCTCTGCACTCTGAGGGGGGATGGTGTCCGTGCCCGTGTTCTCCTGGCGTGAGGCCAACGTGGAGGATGGCGTTTCATGTCTTTAACTACAACTACGAGCAGTGTGAGAACATGAAGAACAGCGGGACCTCAGCCTTCACACCTCATCTCCAGTCCTAAGCCCCTATCTCCATCCCCATGTCCCTCACAGCCATCAACTCATAAAACACTGTTTCTCATTCCTTGTTTGGGTAGCCAACGGAGTATATCCAAGCTTGAAATGGAAATTTTTGGTTGTTCTATTGATGAGGAGCTGTGGGAACTACTTTAAATCAACAAGAGTAAGGA
The DNA here is from genome assembly GCF_014108415.1 of Molossus molossus. Taxonomy (NCBI): domain Eukaryota; kingdom Metazoa; phylum Chordata; class Mammalia; order Chiroptera; family Molossidae; genus Molossus; species Molossus molossus. The sequence continues at coordinate 25,314,818 of NW_023425351.1, forward strand.
CTTAAATAAAACCTGGGAGAGAGAATCAGAGGCAGAGAGAGACAACCATTAGTTAGAAGATAAATGATTGCTTTATCCTTCCATTGTTTTTCTTAGCAAAGCTGTGGCTTTAGAGTTACCAGTGGGGGGTTTCTTTCTAAGTTAACTGGAAACATTTCCAGATGCGTAGTTATCTTCTCTATAACAGTTTTATATTTATTTTCTTGTTCATCTTTCAGGTGAATTCTATTTTTTTTTAATTTAACATTTTATAAATCCTCACCTGAGGACATTTTTGCATTCATCTTCAGATAGAGTGGGAGGGAGAGGGAGAGGGAGAGGGAGAGGGAGAGGAAAAGGAAGAGAGAAACATCGACGTGAGAGAGACATGACTGGTCACCACCTACACGACCCCAACTGGGGCAGGGACAAACTGCAACTGAGGTATGTGCCCTTAGCCGGAACCAAACTTGGGACTCTCTGGTCCGCAGGCTGACACTCTAACCACTGAGCTAAACCAGCCAGGGCTGAATCCTATTTTTTTTTATACTTTGAGATGCATTCATATTTCTGTTGCTCTAAGACAAGCTATAAACTAAATGTATACATTTAATTTCTTTCTGTTTTCAGAGTTGTACTTTTTGTTTTGTATGAGAAGTGATTATTCAGTAGCAGGAGAAATTAAGTTTACAAAGAATTCAAATTTATGTTAGTGCTTAAACATGTTCTGCAGTCTTGTTTCCTATACGTGAAATACATAAAGGCTCTAACATTTACAAGATGTATGTTATAGTTAAGTGCCAAATTCTCACACAGTGTAATTTTAAAGGTAGTTCTGGATACTTACCATTTATTGGACCAATCCTGCGTGCCCACCAAGTACCAGGGACAGTGCTTCACACTGGAGACATCCCAGGAGACAAGAATGCTGCCTTCCGAGAAAATTGCTGCCTGTGGGTTATGATAAACATTACACAACATTGTTACTAATAATTTGTAGCAACATGTGGAAAAAATAATGTAGGGAAAATGTAAGGAGCTATGCGTGTGCATAAGAAGAGAATCCACTTAATTAGGGCAGGATGGGAGGATGGTTGAAGGTTTCCGGAGTGAATTGTTTGAGGAAGTGTGAGACCTTTATGCAGAGATCTGAAAGAGGAGTTGAGGTCACAGTGTTTGGATGAAAGGGTGTGGGAGATAAAGGTGTAGGGCGGAGGGTATTTCCCAGCAGAGACAGTAGCATGCCTGAAAAGCCTGCAGGGGGAAGGAGAAATAAAGTGGTATGAAGGTCGGAATTCAAGAGGAAGAGGGACATGAAACAGGCGAGTGAACAGAATCAATATTCCCACCTGTACCTCTTTTTCCATCAGTTCTTCCTCAGCTTCTTGGAACCCAGCTGTCCTCCGGACATGCTTCAGCTCCATTTCCATGTGATGAAAGAGTAGAATTGTTTAAGACACATCTCAGATTTATCTTTCTGCAGGAAGCCTTCCATGATCACAGCCTCAGCTGGAATTAATCACTGTCTTTTTGAAAACTTAACAACCTCTTGGATTTCATTTGTTTTATTTTGACTTGTGAGTTATTTATCTGCCTTGCTCAGTACATAGGAGGGCAAGCAGGTCCTCATCGCCACTGGGCTTGGTTTGTAGTAAGTACCATACAAAGAGTTGAGTTGAATTGGAAATCAGATTAGTTGCTGTGTAACGGCCTTCTTTTTGTGTGTGCTATTATCATTTTATTGAATTTATTCTAGTGTCCAGTCTCCTTTTTATCTCCAGAAAATCCGAGGCCATTTGAAGGGCACAGGTGCTGGCTCTGTTGGAGACTTCTCTCCAGAAAAGTCGTCAGCATAGCCAAAGTTCATAACTTTCACTTGAGACAAGGGCAAATAAACTTGAAGTTCTAGTGACACTCTTGAGAGCAACATCTCTTTTCTTTATTTGAAAAAAATGCTATAATTCTATTAAAAGTTGCCATCATTGTTTTCTGAGAACATGATGTAGTGGCACCTAATCTTATTTAACTTCTTATTAAATGTGATCTTATTTAACTTCTCTGCACTCTGCTATTCTTATCTGCATTCAGACTACTTCCTCTGCCCTTGAGAAGTTGTAATTACATCTAATATTTATTTAACTTTTACATTAAATGAATTTTTAATACAATCTGTAGATAAGAGCAGCAAATGAGATTTGAATTACTTACCTCTGTGTTTTCACCTTTTGTGATAAGCCTTTTATTGTGATAATATTTATCAAGGATGAATAGATATCCTGGCTGACAAGTAGAAGCAGATAAAATCATCTTCAAAAGAAGCCTTTGAATCACCTCTGCCTCTAAGCTAAGAAAAGCCATGGTTTTCAACACAGCAAAGGGAAGATCAAAATACTCTGTGCTCCGAACTTCCTTTGAGATAAACGAGAGCCGGAGTGTTGGGATTAAAGAAGCCTTACCTGAAGTGTCAGTGGAGGAAATATACTCTGTGAGGAAAAACTGTCAGTACTTATGGAAGCAAGATTGATTTTTATTTCGAACTTTGCTGACATTTTTAGCCCACCACAAGGACAGGCAGTCTTTAAAAAAATGTGTTTGAGGCATCCTAATCAAGTTCTTTGCGTGAATTTTTCCCCGATTGCCTTTGTTCAGTTCCTCTTGCTGACATTGCAGACTTCTCTTTGGTGGATGTAAAACGGAAGGTGAATGAATGATTATAAATTATTCTCCCAAAGCTTTCCTCCTACACCAATCAGGAAATTTAGCTTGGGCCCAGAGCTTTTGATTCAAAAAACAATTGTAACTTAGAAGAAATCCATATGGACTTACTACAAATCATGATTTGTGTGAAGCATTATGTTTCTAAACTTAGCTATCTGGTCACAGGACGTCACGTCAGTGGCGGGCAGAGTTCTGTTTTATACAGATCCAAGTTTGTAGGAGTCTGTCAATCATTCGGGAGGAAATAAAACATCTTTGCATGCCTTTTGGTCATTTCAGCCAGAATAACTCTAAATTCAGTTGCTTTGGCCAATTCCTACCCAACTTTCCTGGCCTATCTCAAAATCCATTCTCCTTGAGGTCTTCTTACCTCCCCTAAGTCAGTCTTTTTCTTTGTATTACCTTGTATGACTACATTTTAGCATTTATCACATTATGCTTTATATTCAGTTTATGTGTATCTGTTTTCCCTGTTTACCTTGTCTTTTTCTTTTTTTATTTGCCCATTGTTGATAGGGTATCTATTTGTCAATGATTAATGAGTATTTGTATGTATATAAATGCCCAAGAGTTGGGGCAACTGAATGAGCATAGAAAGATGACACAGTGACACAGTGACTTCAGTGACTTCAGGGGAATACCATTCACGGAGAATAGCATAGACTCTAATGTCAGTGTTGAACAGGTCTTCCTAGCCACTCCCATTCCATTTTAGAAATATTCTTTATAGTTTGACAATATTTGTTGTGTACCTTATGCAAGTACAGGGATGTGTACAGCACTGGAATGCATAGATGAAGGGAGGAAGAGGAAACGCAGTATGCAGGTTATTTAAAAACACTCTACGAAACACCACAGCAGAGGTAACAGGATGCCCAGGGAGTGCAGAAGAGGAGACTTAAGAAAGACCCAGGAGTTCAGCGTGGGGCAGTCTGACAGATGGCTGCTGGGGTGCCAGGTGAAGGAGGGGAGTGAGGCTCTTTCAGGGAGGAAACACTATGAGTAAGGGCACTGCACAACCATGATGGGAGAGGAGGGGCAGGAAAGAAGCGGGGGGCGGGGTAGGGGGGGCAGGAACAGGCCACGGGGACCTTGGACACCAGCTGAGGAACTTAGGCTTAAGCCTGTAAGAGAGGTGAGTTTTAAGTGCTGCAGGGAGAGTGGTCATGCATTTTAAACTGAGCATCCTGGTGGCACCACTGAGGACAGATTAAGGATGAGAACAGGACTAGAGTCAGAGAGACAGTTAGGAAGCTACTGAAGCAAGCGGAAGTAGAAAAGAAAGTATAGATTTTAGAAATATTTAGGAGGTAGGAAAAAAAGTCTTGATTGAATACATAGTGTGTTGAGAGGGAGACAAACACATTGGGTTGGGTGCCTGGATCATTATCTGATACAGTGACAAGACCAAAGGAGAAATCTCTTGGGGATTCGAGATAGAGTGTGTCAAGATACTGAATTGAATTGGATTTGAGATATGGGGTTGCCATCCAAGGTGCTCTGTCCAGTAGGCTGGAGTCACTATCCCAGAGCTAACAGTTAAAGCTGAAATAACACATGAGGGTTCCCAGAGGACAGCACCTCACACACACAGAGGGCCAGTGAATTGCTCAAAGGCAGGCCGACCCACACTAGGTATTTTCAGCTCCAAAGCCTGCACTTCTATTCTGATGCTCCATTGCTTCTCTCATCAAGTGAACAATCCCAGGATTAAAGTGTGTGGCTTGGGGAAATGATTTAATGGAGTTGTAATCGCTCACAACAAGCGTTAAATACAACACAAATATGTGAAATCTTCTTTGAAAAAAAAAGAGAGAGAGAATTTCCAAATGTATTAAAGGACAAAGAAGCATTGTGATTTTTTTTTTGTAATGAAAAGAATTTGTTCCATAGCTGCAGAATAAGAAGAGATGAAAAAGACCAACAGGAAAGAAAAAGGCAAAAGGGACTGAAATCATTGTACTCTTATTAACTCAAAGCAAAAGAAGGTATCTCTAGAGTCTGACTGTGAATCAAAGTCACTGATGTATTGTTGTCCTCATAATGAATTCGCCTCATCGAAGGTTCCACATTCTCAGGAAAGGGAATTCATCTGCATGTGTTTTAAATGCCAGCAAAATGCATTGTCAGCCATGTTCCTCACATCAACTTTCAATAAATTTGCACTATGCACTATGTAATATTATATATAGTAATATATAATTATATCATAATAATACATTTTAATTAAATATAAACATTTTAATAAGATGATACTGAATTTAGGATATTTTCTCTGGACTGCAGGCCGATGCTCTAACCGCTGAGCCAAACCGACCAGGGCGAATTTAGGATATTTTCATTGAAGTCTATTCACATATTAAGTAATTCAATCATGCAAAATTAAAAGCCTATAGTTCTATTTCATTCATAGCATATTTCATGCAGTTGTTACACATTAATAAGTTAACAGCTTCTTAGATATGTTGCAGTGTGTATAAACTTTGGACTGCACCCACTTCAGATATCAGTGAACTCAGATGTGAAATTAGACACGTTCAGAAAACACAATGGAGGATAAAGGTGGATGAAACCCTTGCTAGTCTTAAGGAAAAGCATTATTAATAGATATAATATGACATTCACTGCATTTGTTATGAGCCAAGTGAGAAAAAAACAGAAATATTCTTCATAGACCAAGTGACATTAAGGTCATAGGAAGAAAATGTTCAGTTGGTTTGGAGGTAAATCTGGGATTTCTGCAGGGGTAGGAATGAGAAGAAAACAGGTGAGTGACCTGGAGTTCCTGCTGCATGGATATAGCAGGGGAGGAGAGTCAGCCACCCTTGGACTCCAGTCCCCACTCCTCCACTGACTATCCTAGGGCAGTTCTTAATGTCTCTGAGCCTTGATGTCCTGTTTGTCCATCAGAGCTAGCAGTGCTCCCGAGGCTGCTATGAGTATTAGCTGAGTGGAGGTTGGTGCAGTCCTCAATATTCACCTCACAAAGAGTAGCAAACATTTGTTTCTGAAGGTGGGTTCCATGGGTTTTCTGCAAAACAGCTGATCAAACAATAAAGTTTGTATGAAGGGCTTCTCCAAGGAGCTTGGTGCTGGGGCAGCTGACTTCAGAGTCTAGTGGAGAAACAGGCACTTGCATAAAGCAACTATGCAAATGGAGCTGGAAGTGTCTTATTTGTGCACAGAGATACTGCATTTGATTTCACACCAGAAAACTGTAATAGGACAGAAGCCATTGTGGAGAACTATCCAGAAGGATGGACAGCCTCAGCTGTACTTCCAGGCCTGGATTTAGCCTAAAGCCAGGAAATGGGATCCCCTCACTGGGCTCTGAATGAAGTTGCAGTGCATCTCCGATGAGAAAACTGAGAAAACGGGAAGCAGGGACTTTTTACCCCGTGTAATTAAAATGGGAAGTATCACATTCAGCTCTGCTCTACTGAACTTGAATGCTACCACATTCTTTAGGCAATTAGCAAAGGGGTGCTATGATAGTCACTTTCATTCTGCAAACAAAAACAAAAGCTGAGTGACATTGCAATTTTTCATGTTCAATGTCTTCACATATACTTTGAGCAAACACTGCATATACCAGTATTTAAAATTTTCAGTGTGAAAACTGAGCTAGTTTCTTCCATAGTGACTGATGGGGGTTGGAGTGGCAGCATAGCTTACAGGGGGAAATGTCCCTCTAGATTCCCCGTGATGGTTTTAGTCACCTCCAGAGTACAAGAAATCCAGTCTCACAGAGATATGTTGGTGGGAGGGAAGATAAGATTTAAAAGCCATTTCTTAACGAAACTCCAGCGAAATTGTATTGTCATCTGTAAATTGTGGGTGATTAATATCAATGTTATTTCTCTAGTTAATTATGTGAACCCATCAATTTTTAAAATTCTGATTGTCATTTAAAATGATGGTAGAGATGACGTTTTAAATAAAAACAAATGCTTATGTGTGATTTCTATTTTTATATACTTTTGGTTTATAGTTGAAAAACGTTCAAATATTACTTCTTACAATGTGGCCCGGCTGTGCATGACTGTTCTGCAGCTCACGACCTAGGGCTCACTGCACTGGTCCCTGTTCATTACGACACGTGCCTTTGAATGTTTGCATGTCGAGGCAATATACATTTTTATGCAATGTCTAAATTCCTGCTAGCAATTTTTAAAACTAAGTCTGTAAGTCACATTTTGAGTTACCACTGAGCTAGAAGAACAGGTTGGGATTTAAAATAAACAATTGCAGTCCGGCTGGTATGACTCAGTGATTGAGCATCGACCCATGCACCAAGAGGTCGCCGGTTCGATTCTCAGTCAGGGCACATGCCCAGGTTGTGGGCCCAACCCCCAGTGGGGGACCATGCAGGAGGCTAACAATCGATGTTCCCTCTAATCAATGTTTCTCTCTCTCTCCCCCTCTCTGTTCCTCTATCTCTAAAAAAAACAATAAAGAAAAAAATTTAAGTAAACACTTGCTGGTAAGAGATGCCACTTTGGCCCTTCGTGTGTGTGTGTGTGTGTGTGTGTGTGTGTGTGTGTGTGTGTCCTAAATGGGGATGGAATAGTAAAGTGAGTGAAGAGCAGATCCCAAAGGAGGGAGAAGAAGCTTGTCTCAAGTCTGGGTGATTGGAACAACCTGGGAACAGTGCCGCTTCATAGTAGAAAAGCAGATTTAGGGAAACCAGCACTAGGAGTTTCTGTTTTCCCACGAAGAAAGGCTGCTGGAGTCCGGCTCTTCCGACACTTACAGGGAAGAGAGGACGTGCTCTCACCTGATGTGTACACACATTCTCACCTGACGTGTGCACGTTCCCTAGAGAGCAAGCTTTGTCTCTTGCTCATTGCTGTATTCCCAAACCAGGGAACAGTGCTGCAATAGATGCTCAAACAATGTTGGTTGAGATAATCGAATGAAACATATTAAGAACATGTCCTCATGTCCAGAAAGCCATAGTGTAGGATTAGTCATATTGATTACTCTCAACTGTTGTTGAATGCTGCAGGGATTTCAGGAAGGCTAGACAGATTCACAGAAGTTCATCAACGTTAGGGCAAAGGAAACTTTCTTTGAAGTCTCACATCATTTACCTCTTCACTTCACTCTCATTCAACATAGCAAAATCCATAACATACTCTTCCCCAGTATGTAAAGAGTAGATGGTGCCAATGGTGATAGATACATGTTGCAGGTTCACAGACTGTCACCCCAGAAGCCTAGTGGAAAGGGGGACAAAATGAAAGGGAAGAAAAGGAGTGTTAGGAAAGCAGAGAGTAGGATTCTCATCCTGTCGCATTCCTGATTGAAGGCTGTCCAAAGGAGGAGCATGAGGTGAGGTGCAGCAGCATAGGAGACGGAGGGGTCCCTCTCTGTTACCTCTGACGATGATTTTGTTTTCAGGGCACAAGGGAAGTCTGAGAGGGATGCTTTTCTTTTCTCTTTTATTTATTAATTTGATTTTGTTACAGATATTTCTCCCACTGACACCCTCCTCCCCTTCCCCCTGCCCCATCCCCAGCTTTATTGTTTATGTTCATTGGTCATGCATACATGCATGTAAGTTATGTAGTTGATACCCCCCGCCAAACCACCTCTCCTCTGAGGCTCGTCAGTCTGTAACCCACCTCTATGTCTCTGAGTTAGTTTTGTTCAGCAGTTTGTTCATTATATTTCACAAATAAGTGAGATCATGTGATATTTGTCTTTCTCTGCTTGGCTTGTTTTACTTAGCATAATACTCTCCAGGTCCTTCCATGCCATCTCAAAGGATAAGAGATCTTTCTTACAGCTGCATAGTATTCCATTGTGTACATGTACCACAGCTTTCTTATCCACTCATCTACTGATGGACACTTGGGTTGTTTCCAGATCTTAGCTGTTGTAAATAGCGCTGCTATGAACATAGGGGTACATATGTTCTTTCTGATTGGTGGTTCAGGTTTCTTAGGGTATATTCCTAAAAGTGGGATTACTGGGTCAAATGGATTACTGGCAGTTCAATTTTTAACTGTTTGAGGTAACACCATCGTGTTTTCCACAGTGGCTGCACCAGTCTGCATTCCCACCAGCAGTGTACTAGAGTCCCCTTATCTTCACACCCTCGCCAACACTTGTTGTTTGATGATTTGTTGATGGTGGCCATTCTGACAGGTGTGAGGTGATATCTCATCGTAGTTTTAATTTGCATCTCTCTGATGATTAGTGACATTGAGCATTTTTTCATATGTCTCTTGGCCATTTGTATGTCCTTTTTGGAGAGGAGTCTATTTAGGTCCTCTGCCCATTTCTTCATTTAGTTCTTTGTCTTCCTTTTGTTGAGTTGTATGAATACTCTGTATATTTTGGAAATTAACCTTTTATCTGATGCATCTTTGGCGATTATGCTCTCTCATACAGTGGGTTGCCTTTCCATTTTGATGATTGTATCTTTTGCTGTGCAGAAGCTTTTGAGTTTGATGTAGTCCCATGTGTTCATTTTCTCCTTTGTTTCTGTTGTATCAGTGAAAATTCTGCTGCATATAATGTCTGAGATTTTGTTGCCTGAATTTTCTTCTAGAAGTTTTATGGATTCTCAAGTTACATTTAAGTCTTTTATCCATTTTGAGTTTATTCTTGTGTATGGTGTAAGTTGGTGATCTAGCTTCATTTTTTGCAAGTAGCTGTCTAATTTTCCCAGCACCATTTGTTGAAGAGGCTGTCTTGACTCCACTGTATGCTCTTGCCCCCTTTGTCAAATATTAATTGAACATATTGTCTTGGGTCAATTTCTGGGTTCTGCTATTCTGTTCCATTGATCTATCTGCTTATTCTTGTGCCAGTACCAGGCTCTTTTGATTATAGTGATTTTGTAGTATAACCTGAAATCTGGTAATGTGATGAGGGGGCGCTTTTCTTAATGTGGGCAAATATTTTTTTTTTTTTTTATCCTCACCCGAAGGTATTTTTGCATTTATCTTCAGATAGCGCGTGAGGGAGAGAGGAAGAAGGAGAGAAAGAGAAACATCGATGCGAGAGAGACACATCAACTGGATCAACTGGTTGCCACCCACATTACGCCAACCAGGGCCGGGGACAAACTGTAGCTGAGGTACGTGCCCTTAACCAAATCTGGGTCTCTCTGATCCACAGGCTGATACTCTAATCACTGAGCCAAACCGGCCAGGGCAATGTAGGCAAATCTTGCCCTCTGTGGTCACACAATTGTCTTGTGAGCCTTCCAGCAATTTTTTTCCCACTAACACTCAAGTACAAATGGAGCTGTTAGTTGATAATAGGCAGTTTTCTAATAACAAGGACCTTAGATGCTCCATTTTTGACAAGCCAAAATCCACATTTGTCCAAGCAAATCCTCGTTTATCTCTTTATTCAGGATTTCTCTTCATGTGACTTTAAGTAAAACCTATTCCAGAGAAGTCAAGGCTAATGCTTATGGGCATGGAAAGTGGTTGGATGGCCTTGGCTGGTTTGGCTCAGCCGTTAGAGTGTTGGCCTGCGGACCAGAGAGACCCACGTTTGGTTAAGGGCATGTTCCTCGGTTGCAGTTTGTCCCTGTTGGGGTTGTGTGGGTGGCAACCAGTTGATGTGTCTCTCTCACAATGACATTTCTCTCTCTCTCTCCCTCCCTCTCTCCCTCCTGCTCTATCTGAAGATAAATGCAAGAATGTCCTTGGGTGAGGATAAAAAAAAAAGGAAGTGGTTGGATGGAGGTTCAAATTAACAGTCTTCTGCCTCCTTACTCATCATGTCGGCTCAGGTTGAACCTGTCTGGCAATACTTATCTGTACTAGAGATTAGTGTCTTTTAATGAGAACTTATGTGGAATTATTTCCTAATATAAGTGCTTTAGTAGTCAAATGCAGGTTAACAATAATATTCATAACACACCTAGCCATACCTATAGTCAACTGCTGTGCCACTGTTATAATGACATATTGAGTCATTTCTATGACTAATAGCCATAATTAACTAAACATTGCTATAGTTTTTTTTTTTTTCCTTAATGCAGAGTAAATACTAAAATCCAATAGCTACCTGATACTGTTTAGAATATATTTGGATAGGACATGATATTCAGAGAAGTATACATGAGTCTGGCCAAGTGAGAAATTTCCATAATTATTATAAATATAGAGATGATCTCATAAGCAGTGATCTGGAGAAGAAACAAGAATATAGCAGAGAGCTGAGCTGAATACCATAGTTATTCTTCCTGATGTATAAAACACCAGGGGCTCTCATGCCTTTGTCATCTCTCTTAGAAAATTGGATATACTCCAACATGCCCAGAAAGGGGAGCGGGGAGTACCAGACAAGAAGAATGTCCCATTTGTCATTGATTTAACCCCTCTGTATCTCCAATGACAAAATTAATAAGTTTAAATATTTCACATCAAGCTGTTGCATTGTTTCTCTCTGTGTGACATCCTGACCATCCCTGGAGCACCAGTCTGTGCCTACAGAGCTATGATCCTAAATCTTTACCCATTTGAGAAAACATTTTTCTGATTATTAAGTTAGTATATTTACTTGCTTAACTCTACATAACTAATCTCTATGTTCCCCAAATTTGTTTTCATTCTCTCATGGCAAACCTCAATTCCCTATTTGCATTACCATGGTCTTGTTATGAAAGCTGAATGATGCTTGTTGTTTCTAGGGTCTCTTGAAGCTCTGAATTCCCTAACTTTTCATATTTTATGTATCACATATTTCTTTCCATTTTTTCTTACTTTTTTGCTGGTAGCTAAGTGTTTACTGTATAGTGCTTCTCCACTGCTTAACAAGTTAATTACACTTTTTTAGTGTGCTATTTAATTTCATCACAGTATGGATCTAGCCAACTTGCTCAACATTCTCTCTCCCAGCCTTGAAACATGAACCTTGATTTTAGCCCAACTGGCTCCATACATTCTATATCTGTTGTGTTGTTCATGGTGTTCCCTCCACTTGAAATGCTTCTTTCCCATTTTGACCTGTCCAGAATCCCACCCATGGGTCAAAGTCCAACTCTTATGTTATATTCTCATGTGGCCTTTCTTATTCCTCATGTAGGTATATCCCAGTGACTTCTGCACCTTTTAACTTACCTGTCACTCTACCTTGCATTATAGATACCTGTGCACTTGTCTTCGCTATCAGACTCTTTAAGATTAGTTTCCTCAAGATTAGTTTTATTGTAGTTATTTGGTGTGGATAGATTTATATCGTTAATGATTGTAACTTATGACATTACCTCTTTCATTGGTATTTTATTTTCTAGGGACTAAATGAAAAAATATTAATATAATATATCCAGTTTCTATGGCAGAGTTAATTTGTAAAATTGTGACAGTGAAGCCTGATGTAATCTGTTATGAAAGGAAACTTACTGTTCAGCTTCTATAAAATAGGAGCAGCACTTTCAAAATGGTCTCAATAAGATTTGCTGTATTGAGACAAAGGGCCATGACTTCATTCTTACTAACCTCAGAAGCATAATAAACTACGGTCAGTTTTGGCATTAATCCAGTTTTACCATTAACTTTCTCTTCCATTTTGATTAAGGGTCATTGTAAGACTTGCAATTAAGGGAAGTGCATTAGACATTCATTTCCTGTCCACAGTTTGTCATATTCTGAAAAATAATGAAGTTCTCTGAATACCTGCAAACCTTAGGGATGGTAAAATATCTGCCTGAGCAACCATTGTGTTTTGTTTTGTTTTGTTTTTCTGATGGGGAGTACATAAAATGAGTTGCAGCCGCAAGTCCAAGTTTTATTTTAAGAAGTAATTGACTAAAGGATTTGTTGGCTATATAATTTTCATGAGTAACAAGGTGGCTGTCTTTCGTGGTTATATTCTCTAGACGTCATCAGCTCATAGATGTATTTTATAATGATGTGTTGCTTTCTGTAATCATGGGTTAACAAATCTTAACTGCTTGCCCAAGTCTGGGTCAGTAATATTTAACTCTGAATTTGTAGTTGGCCTTTCTCTTCTAAGAGTATTTTCCAGGATGCAGTTACATCATTCGAGGCTTTTCTATTTTCGTTCTGCTCTGTAGCAGTTTAAGAAAGATGAGATGGTTTCTGAATAAGGTTTTACTTGATGTGGCCACTTATTTTATATCTGTAAAAGTTATTTTTCTACTGGCTCTCTTCATCAAATATGTTTTTTTAAAGATTTGCCTCATTGAAAAGTTGATTTCTGCCAAGTCAATGTAGCAGAATTAGATCAACATGATCCTGCTATTAATTTTTTATTTTATTTTTTTAGGACCTCTCTTTCAGAGAGTAGGTAGACTGCTCAGCGTGGCCTGCGGTGGGGGCAGGTGGTAGTGGTGAAGTGTTCTATGGGCGTCTAGTGGTCCCTGGACCGCTTTTACAGAATAATTTTCTTCCCAAATTGTTCAGGGTAGGGACGAGATCCAGTTTCCACAACCAATGCACCAGAGTAAGCCATTTAAATGACACTTTTTTCTTTCACCCAAGAAAGGTTTCTTTTCTTTTAGACTTGAACTTCTGTTTGTGCAGCGATCGTGGAATTGGGTAGATGCCAGATAATTACCTTAATTTTCATTTTTTACATGGATCCTAAAATATTTTAGATGGCCTTAGGGAAAAGCAGGTGCCTCCTACTGTGTGCACTTGAATATCAGTTACTGCCTACTGAATGAGCCCTGTTTGCTTACCGCAGTACTGAGCACTGCGCATGCATTGATTAATCTTCTGCATTGTTATTGATACATAGGACACTTTTGATGCCCACTGTAAAAAGGAGATACTTGAGACCCTGGGAAGTTAAATAACGTGTTGACTTGTATGCTCTTTTTCTACTAAGCACACGTGAGGAGGCATGAGGACATCTAATCAGGGTATCTCTGTGGGTTCTGGCTTTGAAGAACCACCTACCTCCGTTCCAAACATATAACAATGCTGGATAAAATATGAAGGCAGAAAATGTAAAAGTCACAGCTGAGGTCATCATTTATTATCTAGTGACCTATGAATGGAAAAGAAATGTGAGCAGTTTGTTGTAAGCTGTGCTGAGGCCTCTGGCCTGTTGGCCTTGGTGGTGGACAGAGGGGTCCATACAATGTCTCCAGGGAAATGAGAAGTTAAAGGCACTCCACCCTAGGTGGAGATCCAGAGCTACCCTCATAGTCTGAAATCCAGGTGTGGCAGACTCCTCCACTCCTGAGCAAAGAACGAGTAATCCGCTGTCTGCTGCTCCTGGAGTCGGCAGCTTTTGTGGACTTGAGAAGGAGGAGGAGCTGACATGGACATTGAATTAGGAACTGAACCAAATCATTCACTGGTTCATGATATGACTGGTAATAATCCAGATGTCAGCACAATGTGATACTCCAATCTCCGTGATGAAACTGATTACAGACGGGTGCTTCTGGGCACAAAATGAACACAGAATTATTTGTAAGAGAAAGATGATAAGAGATAGGGGATGGAGCTGTATATAAAAACAACAACAACAACAACAACAAATAAAACTAAATTAAAATCCACCTACTTCAAGTGAACTTGCAATACAAAATTCCAAAGCACACAAGGAAGCCTTACACTAAGAAAGAGCCAATGAAATTGACCACTGAAAATAAATTTGACTCAGAAGAAATTAAAATGTTGAAATAGCCTGGCAAAGTATATTTTAGATGCTCAAAATATAAACAAAGGATTGCAGTCCTTTAAAAAGGTAGAAAAATCTAGCCTGGCCGGCGTGGCTCAGTGGTTGAACATCGACCCATGCACTGAGAGGTCACTGGTTCGATTCCCGGTCAGGGCAAATGCCCAGGTAGTGGGCCCAATCCCCAGGGGGAGGCATGCAGGAGGCAGCCAGTCGATGTTCTCTCTCACCGATGTTTCTCTCTCTCTTTCCCTCTCCCTTCCTCTCTAAAAATCAATAAAGAAAAAAAATTCTTAAAAAGGTATTCACCACCCCAGATCAAGTCTTCTTCCATCACATTTGTCCTCCCTTAACCTTTTCTACATCCCCTATGCCTCTTTCTCTCTGGTAATCACCATACTCTTGTCTATGACCTGTTCTGGTTTGTTTTGTTGTTTGCTTTTTGCTTAATCCTTTCACTTTTTTCACCCAATTATTTATTTACAAATACTTGTTAAGATCGTACTGTGTTCTGCGCTCTGTTTCGGTGCTAGAGAAGCAGCAATGAACAAACGTCCACATCCACGTGGAGAGTTTACATCCTCATGCAGGAGTTTACCTTTCAGTGGTAAAAATGAAATAAGAATAGGCAGAAATTTTGGACATGAAAATATAATCACGGAAATAAAATTCTCAGTAGAAAAGATAAACTCTATGCTTGACAGTATTTTTCATTTGGAAGATAATATTTAACAAGTCACCTAAAATGCAATAATGGGAAAATACAGTCTTTTTTTTTTTTTTTTTTTTTTATCCTCACCTGAGGACATCCTTCTATTTTTTGTTCAGGTAAAGTGAGAGGGAGAGAGAGGAACAGAGAGAGAGAGAGAAACATCGATATGAAAGGAACACATCGAGTGGCTGCCACCCACACGACCGACCAGGGCCAGGGACAAACTGCAACCGAGGTACATGCCCCCAGCGGGAACCGAACCTGGGTCTCTTCTGACCGCAGGCCGATGCTCTAACCGCTGAGCCAAACCGGCCAGGGCGGAAAATACAGTCTTAAAAGAAAGTGTGCATGTGTGTGTCTGATCGAGAGAAGACACCAAGGCAGCACTGAGGGGACAACACACCTGGCTCTGTGCAGTAGTACGCGGCCAATTACTGATTTCAATGCACAGGGCTGGTGCTGGAGTATACCGCCAAGTACTGAGCTTTGTGCCAGAGTACACTGCAATGTACCAAACTCTGTGGAGGAGTACACGACTAACGCACCGAGCTCTGTGCTGGAGTTCACCGCCAATTACTGAGTTCTGACACCGCCAATGCACTGAGCTCTGTGCCCGAGTACACCGCCAACTACTGAGCTCTCTGCGGGAGTACACCACCAATGCACCGACCTCTGTGCAGGAGTACACCGCCAATGTACCAAGCTCTGTGCCAGAGTATACCGCCAAAGGACACTGCCAAAATATTAATTGAATAATCAACTTCCTGAGGAAGCAAGCCTAGAAAGAAAGTGTGCATTTACAGTGGGGGGAGGAGAAGTAAAGGGAAACAGCTATTCTTTGGTACCTCCACTTGGGTCAACCGTATGAGTGACCTTGTAAAACGTGGAAGTAATAAATGTCAGCTTCGGGGTGGCCATCCCTTGGCGAGGGCAAGTGTGGGACCAGATGCGAGTGGAGAAGGGTGAGTGGCAAAGGGCATATCTGTCGGTAATGTTTCATTTTTTTTTTTTTTTAAAGAAACACTGTAAAATGCTAAGATTGTTAAAGCACGGTGGTGCGTGCATGGGTTTTCACAGTACTGGCCTCAGTGTGTACCTGTATAGGTGAAATAAAAGGACACTCAGGTCTTTCGGGAGAACGTGAATTTTTATGCACAGCAATAACGTTTATGAAACAGCTCATCTTCTGGCACTGGGGCAAGTTAAAACCCGTCTATCAGGGCTTACAAGGCCTACTCCTTCAGGCCTCTTTCTGAGCTGCTCCTTCATTCCTTCTAACCGAGCTCCAGCCACATGGCTTGTCTTCGGACCTCACACAAGTCAAGCTTTCCTCTTCTCACAACAGCGATCCTCTTAGATTGTGGTTACCTCTTTCTGATGCTGGGAAAAGTCTAGAGCATTTTTAAATAGCACAGATTCCTTTGATTTTCCTCTCCATCCTGCGCTCTTAGTAGATATGGACTCAGCCAGGTAAGTGAAACGATTTTCATGACACTTGATGGCTGTTCCGCTTTGCAGTAGTTCATGTCGCTGTAACTGTTCGTCCTGCGCTGAACATGTCCCTGGGTTACGCCAGTCCTGTCACTCGCGAAGTGTGATGACTTAGGAACAGTAGGCAGTTGTGGGATTCAGGCTGGGGGAATAATGTGTCTGTGGACTCGTGTACCAAGCACACTCATGGAAAGGCCTGGAACATGTGATCGAGATATCTCTGGGGGTTCCAGCTTTGGGGCACCCCCTCTGTGCCCACATGGAAATCTCCTATGAGTTCAAAATGAATTATAATGAGTAACAAAGAACTTTGGATGCTGAGCTGTTTTAAAAATTTTTGTTATTGTTTGAATTTGTTTTTGAGAGATTAATTAGATCATTCTCAGTAAGAATGAAGATGATGTTCATTTCAGAAGTTGCTCTTAGAGTTCAAGCTCTCCTAATTAAAGTGTAAAACTTGATTAATTTGTGCTACGTGATCTTCGACAAAAACCAAACATTACTACTAGCTAGGATTCCACTTAGTGTATTAAAATAGTTACCAGTTTCGCCCTGGCCAGTTTGGCTTAGCGGTTAGAGCGTCGGCCTGCGGTCCGGAGAGACCTGGGTTCGGTTCCCGCTAAGGGCACGTACTTTGGTTGCAGTTTGTCCCCGGCCCTGGTTGGTCGTGCGGGTGGCAGCCACTCGATGTGTCCCTTCACGTCGATGTTTCTCTCTCTCTCTCCCTTCCTCTCTCTCCCTCCCGCTCTGTCTGTGCAAAAAATGGAAGAATGTCCTCGGGTGAGGATAAAAATAAAATAAAATAAAATAAAATAAAATAAAATAAAATAGTTACCAGTTTCATCTTGGTGACCAAAAGAAAAGAGCCAGTGTATCCTTAAAGAGGTTTAATTTCCAATCGAAGCACATAGTTTAGTGGCTGAAATAATCAAACTCAGTAGTCTATTTAAAATTAGGTTTTTTGAATATCATTTTATAATAAGATACTTGCACAATAATGAAAATGGGAAAATGTTCTCCAATAGTCACAAGAAAATGTATTTCTTCAACTTTTATAATAATATTAATTTTTGCAAATATTAATGAGCACTTACTCCGTGCTATGTACTTACTGTACTAAGCATTTTATTTATATTAACCTACATAATCCTCTTGGCAGCCTTGTAAAGTAGATGCCAATGTTATCCCCAAATTACAAAAGAGGAAACTGAGGTATAGACCAATTAGGTAATCTCTCTAGGGCCACACAGTATATAATGGAGCCGGAGGTGGCTTTACTCATGTTTTCGAAATTGAAAATCACTGACCTTTTGTTGGAATCTCACCCATCCTAGTGTTCAACACATTTGGTTATTCATCTGTCTTTCAAAGGAAGTCAGTGCAACTTGTATATGTCTTCGCGAATTTTCATTTCTCTCACAAGTGTTCATTTATTCTTTGGATTCTTACAGGGCATTCTACTTGGACAAGTCAAATTCACCACCCAACTCCACCTCCAAGGCTGCCTATGTCGATAAGGTAAAGGTAGATGAAAGCATTTATTTATGCTTTGTCACCTACATACCTCCCTTACTTAATGTTTCTGCCATTGTTCTTGAGCAATGTGTATGTAATAAGTATTTGTAGTCTCCAATTCTGTTGCCTGCATAATACAATAAGACTATTCATTAAAAGTTATCACAGCTGTGAATTATATTTCATCCGAAAGGATTTATTAAAAAAGAAAAACTCATGGACACAAATAACAGTATGGTGGTTACCAGAGGGAAAGGGGGGTGGGGGAAGTAGAAGCAGGTAAAGGGGGGATAAATGGTGATGGATGGAGACTTGATTTGGGGTGGTGAACACAAAGTACAATATACAGATGGTGTACAATTGTATACCTGAAACCTGTATGATTTTTTTTAACTAGGGTCACTCCAATAAATTCAATAAAAATGAAATACAATAAATAAAAGGATTTCTTTCCACTAAACATATTGAACTTTATGTTCATGCCTTTGTTCTGCAGCTCATGAGGCCTCTCAATGCCTTGGATGAACTTTACCGACTGGTAGCCTCGTTCATCAGGTCCAAGCGCACGGCCGCCTGCGCGAACACAGCGTGCAGCGCCTCGGGCGTGGGGCTGCTGTCGGTGTCCTCGGAGCTGTGCAGCCGGCTGGGGGCCTGCCATGTCATCATGTGCAACAGCGGCGTGCATCGGTACGTGCGTGCCCGATTTCACCTAGTCGTTCTGGTTTACATTTTGGCGGCATAAAATTGTAACTGGAAACATTCAAGGGACTCAGATGTATTGGGAAGAAGATTTCAGAAATGAGATCATTCTTACACAGTATTTCCTGGCTTTAGTTCCTATATTTTCTGTGACTATTTATTCATACAAATGAATGCAGTCCCACATTTATATCATTGTAGCCCAGAATGTTGGCACCCTTGTATTGATAATACAGTATTTATACATTAGGTACAACATTATGCATGGACCTTATTTACTGTAGAAACTTGCTTGGTAAGATGTTTTTTGCTACATTTTGGACATTCCACTCCTCAGTGGTTTGGATCCCTATTACACAATATTGTGAGCTAGATACTGCCTTGGGGTGACTACCATCTTCCCACTCCTGGCCAAATAACAGTCCAAGAGCCCATATGGTATATTGTTCCTGAAAATTTAAGGGGACATCCAGATTCAGGTGGTCTGTCGTTGGCATCTGTGCTGTGGTTGGGACAGCCAAGGTTGGTGTATAGACTCATACAGCTACATCAGATGCAGAAGGTGAGTGGACAACCACAAGCCAAGTCCTTTTTTGTAATTATGTGCTCCTCTTCTGTCATCTTTCCATGTTCACAAGGAAGTGAAACCATGTAGGTGGAAAATAGGGAAGAATTTAGTCCTCATTGTCATCTTAGTGGGCAGAGAGCCTTCTGTCATTTGTCACTTTCTGTTCTTAGTTCTAAGCCAGTTAGATTTGAGGGTGGTGGTGATTACTTATTGAAATGTACGTGGTCCGTAACTCACACAATGGACAGCAGTTGGTGCCATTAGCTGGGTAGCAAAGTGGTGACACTCATGTGAGAGACATAGAAAGTATGAAAAACACACAATAGAAAATAATAACAAAATTAATAATAAATAATAATACAACAAAAACAATTTAAAAACAAAAATAACAAGTAAATCTAGACTATAAGAAAATGTAAATAACCTAGGACAGTTATCAATAAAAATTAAGATTCAGAGGGAAATGGATCTTTGCCAAGGTTAGAACTAGGATGTTTCCACTGAGAAGCTGATGGTTGAGCTGGGTTTTGCTGCATCAGGTTGAAGATGTAGGATGGGGGAGAAAGATGATTCAAGGCAGCAGGTGTTCATGTGTGAAATTCCATTTGACTTGGTATATCTGAATTCTAGTTTTCAAGTTCTACACAGCATGTCTTGGCTTATGTACTGTGGCAAGACTTTATTTTTCTGAAAGGAGAATTACATTTTTTCGGTGTACAGAATATACAGAATGTCCATCTTTATTTGAACTGCCTTGTACATTGTGCTCTATTGCAAACTTACCAAGAGCTTAATTGAAAATATTGTTGCAACTGAACATATAAAATTATTTCATGTTTTTTATTAGCAGGAAAAAATCCATTATGATCAACTCATTCATTCATTCTGGTCATATTAGTTCATTCATTTATTCACTCATTATTGATTCATTCAGTAAAGATGCATTGAGCACCAATTAGGTGCCAACACTGTTCTAGTGGCTGGGGATACAGCATTGAAAAAATAAAGTCCCTACTCTCCTACAGCATTCATTCTGTTGGGGGAAATAGATAACAAAGTAAACAGAGCCATATGTCATGTGATAGGTGAAATAAATACAAAAGAGATTAGAAGTCAGAGGGGTAAAAGGTGCGAGGATGGGAAGAAGAGGGTGTATCTTCTGACGAGGGGATATTATTAGAGGCCTCTGTGAAACAGAGTGAGTTATGCAGATACCTCAGAGAAGGAGCAGTCATCACAGGGAACAGCCATGCCAGTGTGGGAGCTCAACGGGCAGTGTGCCTGATGTGTCCGAGCAACAGCCCGGGGGCCATGGTGGCCTGAGCCAAGTGTCATCATTTGGGCATTTGTGGTCTTTTCTCATCTTGGTGCAAAATCATAGTTATCTGAGGACTGGATATACGGTGATCACCTCCACACTGAACGTTAATGCAATTAAATCTGCCAGTCAGTTCTAGAACCATAACCAAATTGTATGTCCAAATTATTCTCAGATATTCCATGAGCAATTTGAGAACTTGAATGATGTATAGGAGAAAAGATGGATGTCTCACCGCTATTTCACAATTGCTATATTCACTGAAAGGGGTGTTTGAATCACCAGGAACATTGGAATTTCAAAGTAGTTTGACCCTTTCAATTTCTACAATTCAAAATAAATATAGTTTTAGTTCATTTTGGAGACATGTATTGAGGTGTGGGCACAAATGCCCCATGGCAGATGCTGAACGAAAGGTTACAAGTATTTGAAAATTGGTATGGTTTTGTTTTTCCATGATAAAATGGGACTTTACCATTATCTTTTATCTTTTAGTGAAGGCGATGCTTAGATTTTTCATGATGATGAAATGTGTACTAATATATGTTGGAAAGAGAAAACCACATGAGACTGATTCTAAAATAATTCCTTAGTGATTGTCATTCAGGCAGCTAGAGAGGAACCAAGTAGATCTATACCTGCACTGACATCAGACACGGTTCCAGCAAAGGGAAGAAGTTCGCAGTGCGAGTCAGAGTAACTATTACACAAACTATTTCTATCCTTTACTTTTTTATTGAATTTATTGGGGTGACATTGGTTCACAAAATGATTCGATTTCAAGTATGCAACTCAATAAAACATCATCTGTACACTGCATTGCGCGTCCCTCACCTTTTAAAATCAAGATGAGAAATTGTCAAAAATATGATATCCGTGTTAGATAGTCAGTTTCCTACCTATTCTGATTTTATTTGCAAAACGATAATCTGAAATATTTTTTAAACGATTAAATTGTGCTGCATATGTTTGATATTAAAGAGAAGAATGTGGTTTCTCAGTATGAAAAGGCAGACTTAATTAGCATTAATGTCTAGGCATTTTAATGCCGATCTGAATTAGTTGGCAGAGCTGCACACACAGTGAATATGCGATTAGCTGGAATAGAATTCAGGATGAATTATTAAAATCTACTCATAGCATTTAGCCTGGCTTTGTTTTTATTAAATTCTCTTTCCTAGGGTAATCCTTTGTGTGAGATACAATGCCACTGAGGAACTTTCCTGCCCACAATCTCTTTAAACATTCACTTACCTTAAATGTCTTCATTGCTTTTGAATAGTGGAAGAACAGGACTGTCTGTTTTTAAGATCAGGTTTTGCCTTTTATGCAATATAAGCATGTTATTAAAAAGTAGTTTAGTAGTGGGAGAATACCCAAATTTCCTATCCTGACATGCCTTCTTTATTTTTATTGTATATCATCTCTTGTAGCTTCTATCAAACATCTGAACACAGTTTTATTGGTATATATAGTTTAATAATCTGCTTTATGCTTGTAGCAACTATATGTATTTCCAAATGTACACATCCACTTTCTCATTATCACTTTTATATGTTACCTGATATGCCAACTAGTTGTTACACTACAGTTTACTCAACTATTAGTTTAGTGGTTTCTCTTCTTTATCCTGTGCACATAAGAGGATTCTTTATGTAGCTGTTTATATTTCAATTTTATTTTCCATTAAGCTAAAAGAAAACAAAAATATTCTCCAGGTAGAATTACTGGAATTTAAACCTCTGGTTTATAGATTACTGTTCAGGTTCCCAAAAGGATTACTGTCCTCAGGCACAACACAACCAGAAGGGCAGGCGGCTGGGGGTCCGATCACCTTGACCTCGCCTGCAGAGGGTATAGAGCCCATTTACAGGGTGGGCAAAAGTAGGGTTACAGTTGTGAGTACTTGAAACAGAGTATATTCTTGTATTATTATTTGTTCATTATTGTATTATTTTCCATACAAACTCTAACCCTACTTTGCCTACTCTGTCTATATCACGCTTCTCTCCTGAATGGGCACTGGTATTTCAGTAGTGCTTTAATTTACACTTCTTTGGTTAACAAATACAAACGTTTGAGAATCTTTTGAATTTCCTTTCTTACCAAGATTTAGGCTATATATTGTCTATATCCGTGCCTCAGAGACAACTTTACTTTTTGCCAGAGTGGGTGTTTCTAACGTTTCGCCGGGCGAATGTTTTGAGAGTATGGAACCAGCAGGGCGGCTGTTCAAGTTGTCCTGTCCCCGGGCGGGGGGTTTCTCAGGTTCCCGTTGGTTTCCTACCGTGGCAGCCTCCCACTCACCGCGTCTCTTACTGTGTTTTGGTGCTTTATTCACACCCCCGCCTAATAGTCAGCTGTTTTTCTTCAACCGATATAAATCAGTATTCTGCAAATGTTATAAAACCTGAGGCTTGAGTCCTAGTATGTCCAAAAAACAGAGATGCCAGTTTCCTCCCACTGCATCAGTTCAGCTCCCTTGAGCGGGGGACAGTGGGTGGGGCTTGCCAGAGGCTCTCTGAAAAGATACTCAGAGAAATGTGTGGTGAAGGCAACAAATCTGGAACCATTTTTTCCCCTCTAAGGACTTACTCCAGAGGGGTTTTATCCACACACTCTCTGTGTCTGTTTGTAATGGGGGTTCGCTGGTGTCAGAGCCCTGGGATGGCCCTGAAGGAAGGGGTCATCTAGGCACTCGTCGCCTGCTTCTGACTGCCTGTGACGTCTTTGAGTTAAAACCTTGGAGCTCTGTATATGTAAATTACCTTTTAATTTCATGTTCTGTCGCGAAGGTGAATTTCTTCCAGGAAATAAGGTCTTGCATTTTTTACTAACCCCCAGTGGGGCCGGTGAGCAGCTCCATCAGGAGGATCCCCGCATCGGGGATTCAGCAGCACCAGTCAGCGTCACCACCGTCTTCTCTTTAGAAACACACACAGGTGTGAGAAAGGAAGTCTGTGGCAACACCGGCCTGTTCTCATCATTAAAAAACATGATGATGCCCTGGCCAGTTTAGCTCAGCAGTTGGAGCGTAGGCCTGCGGACCGGAGAGTCCGGGGTTCGGTTCATGCTAGGGGCATGTACCAAAAAAAAACAAAAGAAATAATGATGATGAACATCAAGCTAACCACCATCTATGTATTCCAGTGTTAGGCTACTTTTTCTTTAAGACATTGTAGAAATTACTTTAAACATATATAGTTTTAGGAATGAAAGGGATATAGATATAGATAGATACAGATATAGATGATGTAGATATAGGAATAGATACAGGTACTGATATAAATATTGATATATGAAGTTTGTAACTTCAAAGGAGTCTGTTTTTAAAATTCATTTCTTATTTTGTTATTTGGAAATTGGGAAATATTTTCACCTCTGGCAGTATTACAAATGGTGGTTGAATTCTCAGAGTCATCCTTCTTCTCCTTCTGCAACCAAACTCAAGGGGTTCGCTGCCTGGGGTGTCACAAGGTAGTTTCTTTACTTGCAGCAAGTAAAGGAGACGGGAATTCTAGCCAAGCTCTGCCTCCGAGAAGGTGGGCTCAGCCAATGCTGATGTATACTATTTGGTTAAGTACACGTTGATTTCTTTATAGTCATCCATACTTACCTGGTTGAGTTGCTGTCAAGCTCATCCATTTATAGCTGCATCTGCAAAATATTGTGGTATATTTTAACATTTAGCAAGAATAGCATTTAATAAGAACCACCCAAATTTTGAGACCCTTTTCCTAACACTTCCCCGACCAGCTGAAGCTTATATAACCTATCATGTGAACATAGTGTAGGACCCAAAGTATGATTATAAGCATTTGTTAGAAAAATGAAATCCAGGAGTTAAAATACAAAACAACTAAAGAAAAATATATATTACCAATTTGAATAGTTTATATTTCAAATGATGATAAATACTGTAATAACTCTTGATTCATACAAGCAATTTTTAAAATATCTTTTTTAGGTAAGTATTAGTGAACAATTTTGAAAACCATTTTTGTTTTAACTTTAAAGGACTTCCTTCTAGCAATATTATATTCTGTCATCACTATGACATTGGAGGACGAATTGACAAAACAGGCCCCAATTAAAAAATGCAGAATCTCATAAAAGTGGGGCACACAGGATAACTTGACTTAGGTCATCAGATGAGCAGCTGACGAAGCGGCATCTTTCTCCACTTGCAGCTGAGAAGCATCAAGTAAAAGGAAAACATTTTCTCAGGGGATTTCCATATGTAGGTTAGATTCTATGAAATGGAATAAAAACTACTGCAATAAGCAAATATAGGTTTCAAATGAATCCATTTACTCTTGGTGCAAGGAATGATTTGATTCAGTAACAAGATTAGTAAGAATGCTTAAATTTTAAATCTCCAGAAAGATGGCTAAATAGAACACAGCAAACAATTTTGCTTACTCATCATGATCCCAAGATACTGTACATTCCCAATAAGAAGTTCTAAAATCACGTGCTACAGTTAGGAATCTGAAACACATTGGACTAAAACTCTTCTTTTATATAAGGGTAGTAATAGCAATGACAGAGCTGACATTTAAAATTGTTGTTAAATATAGCTATAGTTTTGATTGATTATTTTTCTTTAACAGTTGTAATTTGATTATGATTAAATCAACTGTTCTCATTTGTTTGATCTCTAATAAAAACAGTAATGAATCAAAATAAAAAAATGAAAAAAAATTGTGCTCTAATCTTTAGAACAGAAAAAGTAAAATGCTATAATGGGACTCTGGGAGAAAGACATAATCTATCCTACTTACAATAGAATATAAGTATGTATAAAAATTACTCTGCCAACCTCATACAAAAAAAGAGCAGAACTGTGGTTAGCAGGGCCTTGGATGAGGGAAATGGGGAGATTTGGTCAATGGCATAACATTTCAGTTATACAAGATGAGTGAGTCCTGGAGATCTAATGTACAACAATGTGACTATAGTTAAAAATACTGTTTTATCTACTTGACATTTGCTAGGAAAGTAGATCTTAAGTGTTTCGCCACACACACACACACACCCATACCCATACACAAAAGAATAGGAAAGTGGTAACTATTCATTAGCTCAAAGGTCAGTGACTGCCTGTGTGCTAAACACAGACATGAAACTGCATCAAAGGTAGACACATCTTAACATGCTTGAGTAGAAAGAATGCGGGATGGGGATAGTTTTTGTCCGACAGTTAATTTTTAAGCCTCGGTTTAAAGAGATACACCGAGAACTTGCAGGGCATGTATTGAAAGTTGCAATATAAAGTCCCATTATCTTTCATGAAAATTCCATGGCCAATTTACTCCCTGCGCAATGCTGCAAATGTGCCCCTTACACGCCATGGCTTTTTTTGCCCTAAGATATGTGGAGCGAGCAGAGTATTCAGTGTGGCTGCGTCTGCCTCCAGGATCTGACTCCAGCGGTTCTGTTCACTTCTGCATTCTGCTCAGTTCTTTTCCACCGGCCCTGCTCTGCCCGCTGTCTCTGCTGTCCTTTCGGAGAGTTGTCAGCCCCTCTTCTTTCAGCTTTCAGACCATGGGACCTAGGAACCCAGCACAGTCATGGGAAGATTTCATCAGTAGTCTGTTTGACAAGAGTCAAATAACATTCATGAAAGCATCAGTAGATATCCAGAGCTTATTTCTATAGAATATACTGGAAACGTGCCTGAGTGTTTCCTGGCTTGTGGATACTAGCTATTGTTCTGTTGTTAGATGGTCATTCACATTTTCCTAAAGGAGAGTGTAAATATTTAACATGTTATTCTGTATATAGGTGTGTGTATAAGTGAATTCTTTATTGTTGAAAACAAATAATCTGTTTTCCCCTTCACATAAAAATATTTATGTGTTTTATTAAGAAAAGTGTCTTCTCTGTTATAGGGGATCAAGGACACAGGGATTGGGTTTTGAAATCCCTGTGGACCTGTGACAAGTACCTCAAGCTTTTTATCTGTCACAAATGCATTGCTAAGGGTGACCAAGGTGGGAAAGACCAATAGGTCAGCAGTGGCCTTTTCATAATAATGTCACAGGCACTCTGCCTGTGTAGAAGCATAGCAGCCATGCCAGGACTGATTGGTACTTAACATTCTGCATTAACCCTCAGGTACAGCATTCTCCCTCCGAGGAAGGTAATAGAAAGGAGCAGGGAACATGTCACCGTGCGGTATTAAACAATTAGTTTCCTCAATCAGCTGCCTAGTTGTCAGTAGACTTTTCACAGTGGTGCTCTGTGCTCAGTGGTTAAAAGTAATTAGAAGCCAGAATAAATGAGATCACTGCAGGAATTAACACTCTCTGCAGAAGAGTGCATTTTATATAAAAAAATGCAAATCTGTTGTAAAGAGGAAACACAGTTTCCCTTCAATTTATTTTTACTACATGGTTGCCTTATAATTTGACATACTTATTTAACATGCTTCACATCTAGTTCCTTTTTCATCATAAATGTACTAATTTTAGTATGACGAGGTCTACATTCAGAGGGAAGTGGTTTGGGCTGGCTGAGTTAAACTCTCCTAAAACGATGCATTTAAAGTATGAGTGCTGAGCCAAGATTGTGATTGTTGAATTTTAGATGTGGGGAGCTGGAATTCTCTAAATGCAGTCATCTACATGATACAATTTTGGAATAATGGAAAGAGACCTGGATTTTCAATTCAAAACCTGGTTTTGATTCCTGTGACTTGCTTGCTGTATGATCGTGATTGTATCACCTGGTCCCTTAGAGAATTGGTGAAATGGGAACAATGACATTTTTCTGGGAAAAAAAAGTGGCAAGAGGATTAAGTGAGCAATCTATGTGAAAGCATCTACCGCGGGACCTGGCAATAGTGAATGCCCCATTTTTCAACCTTAATCTGTGTTTCTAATAGTGAATCTGCTAGAAATATGGAATGTATCTATATAAAATGACTAAATCATACTCACTGAAGTAGAGAAAATCTTGTAAGAACTATTTAGAAAATCACAGTAGGTGCTAAAAGAGTTGATCTTAAATGTTCAAACAAAAGAAATGATAATTATGTGATATGATACAGGTGTTAGCTGATGCTATGGTAGTTATAATTTTGTAATATATATCAAATCAACACATATACACCTTAAACTTACACAGTGTTATATGCCAATTATATCTCAGTAGAGCTGGAGAAAAAAAAAATGCAGTAATGGGTCATGATAGGGTGAAAGAAGAGTATGAAAAATATAAGTTAACTCGTCTGGTCTGTAAGAAATAGAATACAGAAACTCTGGACCCTGTGGGAGATTTTTAAATTTTTTTATAATATAATTTTATCTATCTACTGTTTTACATAAATTGTTTAAAAACAGATAATATAATATGTGATTTGTAGTTTCACTCATTATATAATTTAGCAGTGTATATAAAAAATGCAAAGCATTGCTATGATTTGGAGGCTAGATTATGAGTCTTAACTGTGGACCTTGAGAATATTTGAAGCAAAATAAGTCAGTCAGAAAAAGCTAAGAATCATATGGTTTCACTCATATATGGAATATCAAACTGAAACTCATAGACACAGACAACAGCATGGTGGTTACCAGATGGAAAAGGTGTAGGGGTTACTAAAGGGTACTGTGGGTCTGGTGACAGAATATGATTTGACTTTAGGTGGTGGACACATAGTGCAGTATACAGATCATGTATCATAGAAATATACACTTGAAACCTATATGATCTTATTAACCAATTTCACACCAATAAATTTAATTAAAATTTTTATTTAATTTTATTTTTAAAAAGAAAAAATAAGGACATAAAAACAGTATCCCTTGCTAAAGATTGCATTTTTATTTTTAATTACTTTAAAAAAAATGTTTTCACTTCAACATCTACATAATGTTAATTTATGGCCAATTATTTTGGCTGAAAATTCAGAAATCTTTATTACATTAGGTTTTCAGGTGATTTATTTAATGTCAGTTTATAACTAGAATCTGAATGCCCCTCCTCCACTAATAATAAGAAAATTTGGGACCACCCCCAAAAGATAACAATCTAATCATTGACTACCAAACCAAACCTCAGAATTTCTGACCACAACCTTGCTGAGAATTAGGAAATAAATCCACTGTTGGAAACAGAGCTCAAAGTCATAACCCTCACATTGTTCTGGTTTCTCTGGTTCAGTTACTGCATCACCTTTATGGCCCAAAAGTGGTGCTGCATCTCCCCAAGTGCTTAATTTACCACATTTCAGCCCTTGGAAGATAGGCTTCCTTGTTCAGTATGATTTGAGTCAGCATTAAGTGAGGCAGTAGTTCTAGGGAGATTTGAAAATGTAGAGTACAACTGATGTTTTTTAGTTTGTTATCATGGTAAATGACAAAACATGAAGAAGGTACTTTGGTTTCAAGAATCTTTTATCTGCTTTATTATAGAAATGTCATGTTTGACATGTTTTGAAAAAGGAGGTACATGTAACTTGATTCACATAAGATTTGAAATCTTACAAAATTAACCAAATATAGTGTAATAGATTTGACTTAATGAATGGTGGAGCTACAACATTTTCTAATTAAACCAACTTAGGAAACCAGGCTTGGTCTCTGCAATGAGACTTGGTTGAGAAGAAAGTTCGGGTGTTGGTCATTTTTAACCCCTAGCATCTAGTAGTAGAATTGGCAAATAATAGACCAGTTCATGCGCTTTTCCTGACCCTTAGCTTTGAAGTTTGACATGTAAAATAAAATTGATAGCTAATGTCTAAGATCAGCTGAAATAAGACCTGTGAAATAGAAACCTTATATTAGCAGGTACCAAATTATGTCAGGTAAACTCTACTTCAACCAACCCCAATTCATACAAAAACATTGGTAGAAGTTTATCATTAATTTTATGTAATTATCATTATCCTATAATATCAAAATCTTAAAATTTACCACAGGGTTACTTTAAAGACCATCTCTGTAAAATAAAAACTAGAAAGCTTTTAAAAATAATTAAAATAGCCCTGGCCAGGTTGCTCGGTTGGTTGGAGTGTCATCCCATACACCAAAAGGTGGTGGGTTTGATTCCCAGTTAGGGCACATACCTAGGTTATGGGCTCGATCCCCAGTCGATGTGTACAGGAGGCAACCGATCGATGTTTCTCCCGATTGATGTTTCTCTCTCACATCGATGTTTTTCTCTTTTTCTTTCTACCTTCTACAAATCAATAAAAACATATCCTTGGGTGAAGATTTCAAAAATAACAAATAAATATAGTTAAAGTACAATGGGGTTTGAGAAACTGGAATTTATGAAAGCCAATGTTCCTCAGATTTTCCAAATAATGGGTTGCCCAGATGAGCTCATGTAGACAGACATGCTGTATGAGCTCAGTAACTAGAAGTGATGGAAATGATATTAGTACACTTCTGGCTCTGTGCCAGCCTTGTTTCTCCAACTCCACACACAGATTTGCAGTCCTGGCCGCTCCAGGATATGAGTACATTGCTTTACAACCTGGGGTCCTGCACCTCCTTTTCAACATGGGGTGAATTTGTATAGTGGGCAGTAGGAGTACTCTACACCAGTACTCATTCCTACACCAGGATACTACAATAACCTAGCTATAAATGGAAGTGACTATGAATCATATGCATAGATCCCAGTAGCCTAACCTAAATGCATCCTTAGTTTACGTCATTTAGCTTAGTTCCAAAAATAACTGTGGCCATTTGAATACTACACAACACAACAGAGGGAATTTGGGTTATAAAAAGGCAGCAGTGGTAACCATTTGCAAAGAAACCATTTTGTTTTTGTGAGTTTTTAAAAACACATGACAATATAAACAGGTTCCTTGGAGTCCATACAAGTAAGGGACCCTAAAACTCATTATGATAGTAAATTCACTTTAGCACCTACTAGCACGTGTAGGTACCCACAGATACTTGTTGATGGCTGGATGGGTGAATGGAAAGGGACTTCTTTGAGACTCTTCCACAACATTGCTAAATCAAAGCGCCTTTCAAATTAAATTGGACCAATAAGCCGCAGATGACATTTATCATAGTAAAACTTTGCTAAATCTCTGAGTGATATGGGATCTATTTTTAATAAGAAATATGTCAAGATTTATTCATTATAAAGACAGATATATTGACCCTTTGATTTTTCTTTTTATGGGGAAATTCATGATTTCTGAGTAATTCTGCAGCTCTGTCAAGTGCACTTTCTCAAGGGTATGCCCTTAGCAGAGCTACCACTTGGAATGTTTTATTGCTAAAATTAGGAAACAACTTTCTTCAATGTCTAGTTACATCTGCCTTTTTACAAAGGCCAATTTCTACTCTGTGGCTTTGAAAAATTTTTTTCCTTTGGTGACTCCCAAGAAACCAGTTGTTTAAAAAAATTTAAATGGTATTGCAGCTAGAATGAGCTGAAAAGTTGAAGGTCCATATTTTCCAGGATGGAGTAAAAATATAGATTTATTTACATTTTAATTTACTGTCTAACGTTCAAACAGAGATCGTGCTAGAAGTGAAATTGGCAGGTCAGACAAGAAATCTAGTACTGAATGGCATTTGCTTGGGATTCTGGCTTTTCGTATACCCCCCTCACCCTCATGCCCAGGGTTAGCAGACCAGTCTCACTGGTCATCCGAGAACTACTACAAAATCAAACGTTCTCTTATAAAACCTGACTCTGCGTATACATTTATACGCCACCGCAAAACCATGTGCCACTTTTCGGGACCTGGGATTTTTCAAACAGGGCCAGAATCAAAATGTTTCTTGCAGATGCTGAGTTTTCCTGTTTTACATTCAGACTGAGATAGTTGAGAGAAGATACATTATGAGGCAAATGATGGTTTATTCACGGTGAAGTTTGGACTTACAGCTAGGTTTTCTTTCACAAGCTTATTTTAGGAAATGGACTTGTGATGCTCTAATGGAAAAACTGGGCCTTCAGTGGAAACATCAACTTTTCCCCGTTTTCCCTCATCTTGTCCCTTTAAAATGTCTCACTTTTAAGCAATTGCACATTAATCTTGGGGCCTAATTACAATATATGATAGTATGAAAAGCAAGTATAGATGAAGCCATCGTTTCTGTATATACTGGTAAAAGAAATTTCACACACATATTTCAGTGTGATTAGAAAAAGATGAAGATTTTTTCTTTAGCTTCATTCAGCTGCTGTAATGAGTATTATTGATTAAAATGTTAGGATCAATAAGGACTTAAAATTGGAATAGTGGAGATCCAAAGAAGAAGGATAAGGTTATGGTCTGTCAAGTAACCTAACAAAGGCTTTGTAAAAAAGTTGATTTTTGCACATAACTATCGATGGTACTTCCTGGCTTTCATTGGCATACCCTTGTCCAACAGCAGGCAGGTACACGGAAAACTACAATCTATACTGTTATCCGACTCACACTACATCTTTGTAAACATCGCACACTACTAGAAGCTAATTAAAAAACTTGAGCCTTTGAATATGGGTTACTAATGTTTTCTAAAGAATTCTCTGTAATGTTAACGAGGAAGCTGCTTTCCAAGTCATTTAACAGCCAATGGAACGGAACATGTTTCTCCTTAGAATGCAATTATGTATAATAATGCAGTTACACTTTGTCAGGTTCATTCTAAAATTACAGCAGTGATATTTTAAATACCCTTTTTCTCCTTTTCTTAATCATCAGTACCAAATATCCTAGACTTCTATCGTACAGCCTCATAACCATGGATAAATGGGTTAGATATACCTCACATATAAGCAATTGCAATATAAGACTTGGTTTCATTTGTAGGAAAAAAACTAAACAGATCTAGAAAAATGCATGTGTAAAATATCAAACCACAGGGAGGTAAATGCAGAAAAAAGATAATCAGAATACTAATAAACTGAAAAATAAACTGAAACAGTGTTCACTAATGCCAATTTTAGGAAAAATGTCTAAAATTAATGAGTATTTTAATTAAATCTATACAAAAATTACCCCTAAAAAACAATTCAGAGACCAACACCTGAAAATATTAACAAATAGTTAAACTTAGGCTCGAAGAGCTGCTAGAGAGAAAAATGTGGAGGAACATAAAAGAAATGCCTTAAAGGGACGGAAAAGGAAGAAGGCTCACCAATCATTAAATCCAGGGGCTGAATTCTGAATTTTCTCAGCGCTTCTCTGGGCACCACATTCTTGAATCTAATTAAAGTTTCCTTTTGAAAATTTTACAGTCTTTAAATTTCTTTTTTCTTTATTGATGTTAGAGAAAGAGAGGAAGGGAGAGATAGAAACATTAATGAGAGAGAACATTGATTGGCTGCCTCCTGCATGCCCCCTACTAGAGACCCAACCCATAACCTGGGCATGTGCCCTGACTGGGAATTGAATTGGCGATCTCTTGGTGCATGGGTGGATGCTCAACCACTGAGCCACACCGGCCGGGCAAAAATTTTACAGTCTTTAGATGAAGTCAAAGAAATATACCTTTTTTTCCCAAATCAATTCTCATCTTACTGAATATTAATTTCACTGTTTATTTTTCTAAGATATTGAGCATAAATCAGTATAAATCTATTAATTATCGATATAAGTGAAAAATATAAGAAAGTTATTTTTAAATTACATGAATTATCAGTAAAGATAATATCTGGTGATAGACTTTATTATAATTCTGCTTATTTAATTTTCTGTGTGTAAACTTTCTCATAAACATAGTTCATTATGGGTTTGTTTGAAATTTAAATACTTAATTTTGGACCCTAGCAGTGTAGCTCTATAACCTATTTTTAAAACATGTATTATGTAGAAAAATCAATGGTTCATTATCTAGTTGCTTTGATTTTTCCTGGTGCTTTTTGATTTTGAAATTAGAGTAGGGGAAGAAAATTAAATTTCCTCTACCCTTCTGAGTTCTTAGCTGAGACCCCTGTAATATAAGACAGATTAACAAGAGAAAAATGAACAGAAGTTTATATATATATATATATATATATATATATATATATATATATGATACTCAAGGGAAAATGACTCTCTAAGGTGGTAGATTTGGGGGTGGCCTATTTTACTACTCTTCGTTAGTAACCCTAACTGTCTTGAAGTGCTTCACAGGAATCTGTGGGAGTTGACTTGCCCTTGCCTTTGCACACAGGTGCACCCTGAGCGTGACAGTGGAACAGGCCATCATTCTGGCCAGAAGCCACGGACTGCCTCCTCGCTACATTATGCAGGCTACAGATGTGATGCGGAAGCAGGTGAGTCTCCCTCACATTGGTGGGAGTTATTCTCTAGGACCTGGATTTGAAGGTGCCTTTGCTCACTTACCAGGTGTCCGACAGGTGCCTGGACGTGATGGGCACTTTTCCAGGCTCAGAGAGTAAGTCATGAATAAGAAACACTCCCGGGGAAGAAGACAGCACAGATGTCCACATGAGGGTTCTCCAAGAAACTTAGACAGGCTGAAGAAGAGGGTGTCTCAGAGGTCACCTGAAGGAGGGAAGGAAGTTGGCCAGGCAGAATGAGCAGGAGTGGCTTGGTGGCTTATGTAAAGGAGAAGATAAGTGTCACGTTCTGGGAATTGCAGGGAACAGATGGGGGAGAAAGAGGAAAGAACCCAGGGCCCGGCGAGCTTCTGGGTATCTCACAGGGCCTCGCACATTACGCTGTAAGGCTGTGCTTGATTCTGAAGGTAAAGCACACGGGTGGGGAACGTCCGACCCTCGGACCGGGTGAGGCCCTCAAGATCAACACCAGCTAACATCACACACCTGGCCAAATTAGCCTGACCAAATACAGCAGGTTAATTTTTAAGTTGATAATTTTGTATGGCCTGCAAATGATGTTATAAATATCTGAATCACCCTTGGCAGTAAAAGTTTCCCCACCCCTAAAAGAGCCACCATTGTACTGTCTTTAGGTATGAGTGGGTAAGAATATACTGTCTTATAAAGAGAATAAACTTTCTACACAATAATCCAATAGTGTTTTGAGTGTGGTAGTTTGGTTTTTAACCCTTAAAAATTCTTTTAAAAGATAGCAGCAAAAATGAGCTAATCTCCAATTTAGTGATTATTAGGAAAATGTGCTTAATCTAGTAGAAAAGACACAATGAGTAGGACAAAAGAAGTTGAAAGACATTAATTTTATATTTTAGTCTGCTACCTTTTCTCAGGGCTACCACAGAATATTGATTTAACCAATCTCTCTACTTGCTGACTTGGTTTGAATTGTCCAGTGATAGTGAATGACTTAAATTTTTTTAAATTAATTAATTAATTAATTAATATTTGTTACAGATGTTTCTCCTTTTTCCCCCACTGATTCCCCCCCTCTCCCCTCCCCACCCTATCCCCAGCTTTGTTGTCCATGTCCATTGTTCATGCATACATGCATATAAGTTCTGTGGTTTATCTCTCCCCCCACCTCTTTTCTAGGGATTGTCAGTCTGTACCCCACTTCCACATCTCTGGGACTACCCTGTTCCTCAGACTGTTATGTTCATTATATTCCACAAATAAGTGAGATCATAAGATACTTGTCTTTCTCTGTTTGGCTTGTTTCGCTTAGGATAATACTTTCCAGGTCCCTCCATGTTGTCTCAGAGGATAAGAGATCTTTCTTTCTTACAGCTGCATAGTACTCCATTGTGTATATGTAACCACTGCTTTTTTATCCATTCGTCTACTGATGGACATTTGGGCTGTTTCCCGATCTTAGCTATTGTAAATCGTGCTGCTATGAACATGGGGGTACAGATATTCTTTCTGATTGATGTTTCAGGCTTCTTAGGGTATATTCCTAGAAGTGGGATCACTGGGTCAAATGGAAGTTAAATTTTTAATTTTTTGAGGAAACACCATAGTGTTTTCCATAGTGGCTGCACCAGTCTGCATTCCCACCAGCAGTGTACTAGAGTCTCCTTTTCTCCACACCATCGCCAACACTTGTTGTTTGATGATTTGTTGATGGCGGTCATTCTGACAGGTGTGAGGTAATACCTCATTGTTGTTTTAATTTGCATCTCTCTGATGATTAGTGAGGTTGAGCATTTCTTCATATGTCTCTTAGCCATTTGTATGTCCTGTTTGGAGGTGAGGGACTTAATTTTGAAGGTATACTTTTGTAATTATGACTGTTTTATTTACTAAAGACTTGATGTATAGTTCCTAAACATAAAACCCTATGGATTTGCTTCAAAAAATATAACAGAAAAACCCAGAAGTTGTCATAAGTGAGATTGGCGCTGGCCTGGGGTCTGCAATGCAGACATGAGGTGTGGCAAGTGCATGTACCTTGGTGCTGCAAGTGGTGAGCCCCAGACCTAAATATGGAAAACCCAGGGTCCATGTGGGATTTGTTATGTGAATGTTAGATCCACAAAAAGCAGGCAACACACTGTGGTTCAGCTGAAAAAAGGCAAATGCAGATGCAAATGCAACAGGTTTAGTAAGAAATTTTGGGGGTTGATCTACAATTTCAGTTTTAAAAAGTAGGTCAAGCCTGGCTGGTGTGGCTCAGTGATTGAGTGTCGACCCATGCACCAAGAGGTCGCCGGTTCTATTCCTGGTCAGGGCACATGCCCAGGTTGTGGGCCAGGTCCCCAGTGGGGGTTGATGCTTCTCTCTCATTGATGTTTCTATCTCTCTTTCTCTCTAAAAAACAATCAATTATAAAATAAATAAAATTGTAACTATTCAGCTAGGACAAAACAGGCTCATGAGTGCTACAGAACTGTGATTTCTGTTCCATGAAAGTGCAGACACAACAGTTATATATAACCTGTTCATTTCCTATTGTCTTAAGTATTGCTTGCTTTTAGGAATAAAGACACAGCTGAAAAGGTGAACAGGAAGCTGTTATTTAACTCATTTCAAATGATTTAGATGGCTATTGGAATACAGAGCAATCCTCTGAAACAATATATTGGCATATTTTGATTGTTAAAAGCATTCATTTTGAAAATGCTCTGATGATGATTTCTCTCTTCTTCCTTATCCAGTGTCCCTTGATGTTAACTACATGGTTGGAATAAATATTCTACAATCAAATGTTAAT
Source organism: Molossus molossus (assembly GCF_014108415.1). Taxonomy (NCBI): domain Eukaryota; kingdom Metazoa; phylum Chordata; class Mammalia; order Chiroptera; family Molossidae; genus Molossus; species Molossus molossus. The sequence goes on from NW_023425351.1 coordinate 25,351,467, forward strand.
GGTATGTTAATTACTAATGTGATATAGAACTAAGAGTGATTTTCTTTCCTTTTTTCAGGGAGCAAGAGTTCAGAACACAGCAAAGAATTTGGGAGTCAGAGACCGAACCCCACAGTCTGCTCCCAGGTAGGTGACTCTCAGTGTCTGCTTTTTGCCAAAGGGCTCCCCACCCTTTCGCAGGAAGTGTCACTCACGGTTAATGCAACTGCTCCAGGCTATGCCTGGTGGAGAACTGATTATAGTCACAGAAATTGGCCTGGTAAACATTTTGTGGCTAAATATGACTAGGCATAAATGCTCTCAGAATGAAATGGAATTTTAGCTGAAGCAAACTTAGAGGTAGCAAGTAGAAGTCTTGACATTATTTAAATTTTGCAAGTTTCATCATGAATTCGAAAACAAAAGTCTACACAGTTCCTATGAAAATTTATATTCCAACTGTACCAAAATACCAAAATGCCATTTTCATTTATGCTTTTATGACTGCACCTGCTGTTTGTTCCCCTTGGCATGATTGCCTTTCCCATCTGTGTCTGTATGAAAAAATCATTTAACCATGAAACCCAACTTGGATATAATTTTCTTCTTGCATTTTGGTTTAGTTTTCTTCCTCTTTATGCTCTGTTAGCATCTTGTATATCGATCGATTATAGCCCTGATCGTGTTATAATGTATTGATATATGTCTCTTTGCCCAACCTGAATATTAATTATTTGGAGGCAGGGAATATGATATTTTTCAATTTTGTACATTGCTCATTATAGATTTTGTTCTATGTACGATATCTGAACTAATGTCAAGAATATGTGAATGAATAAGTGAATGAACGAACTTTTTGTTTGTAAGCAAACAAATATTTACAGTTTACATATCATCATAAGAAGACTCTGATCCACCTTTAATAAATGAACATGGGAACAGCTGCCAGAAAAATGTTAATTTGATTTCTCTGGTGACATTAGAGTAGGCAGCCATCGGACTTGAAGTAGGGCAAAATCAAATAATTTATTTCATATTTGATTGTATACTTTTGCATTTTAACAAAAAGAAGGCTCTTCCAAGCACTGTTGCAGATGAGACACTCCTTGTTTCTATGTACAAAACCGTTACCAGAGTTAGAATGATAACTGCAGCATTTATGAAGTTATTTTTTCTTTCTGAAGACTTGTGTGGGCAGTGAAAGTATCTTGAGACAACAAAACATATTTTTCCCTGAAAACGGATGAAGCAGTCATGTTTTAATTGCATTTATTTTTAGTGCTTACTCCTAACACTATTTAATCCTCAAGTCTTGTTAACATTATCTTCCATAGTTGATTAGATTAGAATCTAAGACTTTCTTTTGCCAAAGACTCATTTATGTAGAAATTTGCTCTCTAGCACCTGGAACAGACATGGTATATTTGGGCAATAGACCCAATGCAGTGTTAAAATTACAGTAAGAAAACAAGGTAATAGCTCACCACAGTCCTCTTAGCTAGAGCTTATAAACAATCATAAACAGTGGAGTATAAGAAGACTTCAGCACCCCAGTCAATAAACCTATAGCAGGCTGAATACAAGAATAGAAACTGAGGCACTCACTCTTTTCTTTATTGGGTTATGTTTTAAAACACCTGAAATGAAACGTAATAAAATATGCCAACTGTAAAGTTGACTTTCTTTTACAAGGGAATAATGGCTCTGAGAGAGACAGTTAGAGTAGTTTTTACATGTTACTTTATTTGTTCTTTAATTTACTCTACAAATATGTATTAGGAAACTAATAAATGCAAAGCACTCTGCTATCCCCTATGCAGAAGGTAAACATGAGACAGAAATAGTTTCATGTCTCAAGGAGCTTTAGTTAAAGAGATGATGCCCTGGCTGGTTTGGCTCAGCATTTAGAACATCGACCTGCGGTCCTGAGAGACCCGGGTTCGGTTCCCACTAAGGGCATGTACCTCGGTTGCAGTTTGTCCCCGGCTCTGGTTGGTCATGCGGGTGGCAGCCACTCAATGTGTCCCTTTCACGTTGATGTTTCTCTCTCTCTTCCTCTCTCTCCCTCCCACTCTATCTGAACAACAACAACAAAAATCTTAAAAAAAAAATAAAAAAAAACATGAGATGCGTCAAGCATACCTATAAGGGAAGGTAGAAGGTAAGAGATGGCTAAGGTCTGCAGAAAGGCTGGGATTCCCTCCCAGCTGGGAACCAGAATTCCATCCCCAAAGACATCGAACTGAAGAATACGTTTGGCTCTTACAGTCAGGCCATCCATGAGCAAGTCTGGGGTAATGTTTCTGCAAAGATCTTCATGGAGATAACATTTGTTACCTCTGCCTGAGATAATATTTGATTCTAATATCCAACCAATCTCTTCATAGTTTTCCTAAAATCATTCACTTTCTCTCATTTAAAAAAATTTACTCAGCAAACATATGTTGAATTTTAGCTATGTGTTTGTAGGTGTCGGGCTCTTTGTTAAAAACTAGAAACTAGAGATACAGTCTCTTCTACCAGTCACGATGTGTGCAGTAGAGTGACAATTGAATACAATGAAAATAGTATACAGGGAGCTGTGACAGCAATTGACACAGATTGCCATCAACACACAGAGAAGGGGCACATATTTCAGCCTAGGGATGGAGAAGGGAGGTTGCAGAGTAGTCCTGACCCAGTCAGCATGGTAATAGATTTCCTACGCAGCTGATGCAATGACACCAGCGCCTATAGAACACATCACATTCTGAGAACTACACCTGGATCTCTGTGACTGATGGTTGAATGTGCTTTAAGAATGATGCCAAGTGAGGCTGGAGACATAGATGGGCTAGATTAGGAGGAGACTTGTATGAGATATTGAAGTGTTTTAACTTTATTTTATATTTTTTAAATCCTTACCCAAGGACGAGAGAGAGAGAGAGAGAGAGAGAGAGAAAGAGAGAGAAAGAGAAAGAGAGGGAGAAAGAGATATCAATGTGAGAAACATCAATCAGTTACCTTCTGTACCAAAGCCCTGACCAGGGATTGAACCCGAAACCCAGGTATGTGTCCTGACCAGGAATCGAACTGGCAACCTTTCGGTGCACAGGATGATGCTAAACCAACTTAGCCACTCTAGCCAGGCTGAAGGCTTTTGATTTTAATTAGAAGACAATAGGGAGGTATTAATAAATAATCTTCCTTTCTGGAAGATTTAAATTTTGAAATTTATCTCTGGTAACATTAAGAGGCTCCATCAGAAGAGAGCTAAGACTGAGGCAAGAGCTAGAAAGGAGATTATTGTAGTATTGGGGATGAAGATGAGAGGGTGGATTAGAGAAATGTTTAGTAGGCAGAATTAATAGTCTTTGGACAGTAACTGGATGAAGAAGATTGAGAAAAGAAAGATCCTAGAACAGCCACCAAATTGTTGGCTTGGATGACAAGGAGTGAATGGTTCTAGTCACTGAGATAGTAGACATAGGAGAAAGAGCACATATAGGGAAAAGATGATGAGCGCAGCCAGCACTATTGAGACTAAGGGTCAACGGGACATCCATGTAGAGATGCCTTCGTGGGCAGCGCAGACGTTCTTCTTCCTCCCTTCATACATTGGCTCTTCAGAGCTATAAGCATATCTTCACCAAGAATCAAGTGTTACATTTCACTTGGAATGGTATACTAGTCTTATTTTCTATTGTGTTACAAAACTCTAAACTGTGTAATGAACCCCTGATTTTTCTTTATTTGTATAATTTGTACATTTAATTTCCAAATTTCATACTGTAGTGGTTAAAAGTGACAAGATGGTTTAAGTCCCAGCTCTGCTACATGACCTTATTTAGTCAGGTTATTTGTCCTCTGACACTGTTTTCTAGTTTGTACGATGGGAGAAATGCCTTGCAATGGAGTATTTGTGGATTTTAGCCTTGGAAGAGGCATTAGCTTTGTGGTTTCCTCTGACACATGCATTTTGCCATGTGCACAGATGAAGAGCGTGATCTATAGACTGCGATTTGAAAGTTCTGCTTTGCAGATTTAGATTTGGGTTGGAAATTACCAGCTCCGACAGGAGAAGAAGAAAGTGCAGCTAAGATGACACCTTTTTGTGTGCAGAGCCGCAGGCGTGCATGAGTGGAATGAGACAAGCAAGCGCCCCCAAGTGTTGGGAAAACAAAGACCTCCCATTACCTAACAATTTAGTTGCCAAAAATCAAATGGTTCAGTGCGGAGGAAAAATCCAGCTCTTACCTATTATATTTTACTTCCAAACTTCATCTGCTTTTCTAACTTTCCAAAGTCCCACAATTTCCATTACAAATGTGTCTGAACTCAAATAACCCTGAGTTGCTTCCAATAAGCTTCACAGAAGCTGAATCTGCCCAGCTCTGCAGTACCCAGAGCTATTATTTTATTAGGTGATCACAGGCAGTAGCCTTTTCACCAGTTTTCAAGACAGACATTTGAAAGACTTGCCTCCCCAGTGGCATTAGTTACATTTGTGGGAACGTGCAGTTTAAGGTAATAGACTGGAATGGCTCAGCCCAGATCTCACCAGGTGGTCATCCTCCCCACAACTTACTATGTCTGTTCTGCTGGAGTCGGAGTCGGCCACTGTGCCTTCTCATTCATTAGGCAGTGCTATTGGGAAATGAGAGGGTAAACATTCAAGAGGGAAAGAACTTTCCGATCATTCTGCTGTTCCAGCCCCAGGAATGCAGTTTGAAGCAACACCGTACCATTTAGCTGGAAACAGCAGCTTTGAAGTCTATCAGCTCATTTTAATGCATTCTTTTCCCCGGGAAGGATGAAATGAGCTGCTCTGGTATGAGATGCCCTTATTTCAGTGTTCATTTTCTTCCATGGAGGTCACATGTGGAGCAGTAACCCCCTTCTAGACTTGAAATGCATTTTACAAACCTCCAAGGCAATAAATTCTTGCATGTGCTTCCAGACTAGGAAAGTTCATTTTGTTAACTAGGTTTCTAACTCAATATTAACAAACTTTCTCATTCTTCCTCTTTGATTTAGAATTAGCATGGTATTATGTGTTCAAGGGAGAGGAAATTTTTAATTTGCTAAATTTGTCAACAACTCATTTAAACTGCTGCGTTCAATTTACTCTGTAAAAGAGAGTGAATACCGAAGCTATTCCTAGGTTTGGAGTGTTTTAGCAAGAAGCAAAGTAGACATCTACATCTTAATTTTTAGGCCATCAAACTGAGCTCTGAAGGAGAACCAGCATGGCCACGGGCACAGGCAGAGTCCGGCCTCCGGCCACCTCAGGCCAGCTGATATTCTCTCAGACTATGTCTTAAATAATGGACGCACCCTATGTGGTCACTAGTGCAGCTCTGTGCTCCTGTCCTTTGTTCTGGAGTTAGGATTCCATCATTCAGGGGAAGGGAGAGCACTAGAACCTGTGTAATCCTAGGCCAGTCCCTGGAACTTGACCTTGAGGCTGTATGGTCTCAAACCACTAGACCGGGGATACAAAGAGGGAACGTCTTCTCATCTTCCCACATTTCCACCAGTTCGGTTGGATTCCTAGACCCACTCGAATCTCCACCTGATTCTATTCACAGGTGAAGGGAGGATGGGCAAAGCTGGGCATTTATTTCTTAGGAAATACCAGCCACTTGTGCCTTTGATGTTCAGGACTCAGAACTCTGCCGCAGCAGCCATTCCATAACCAACTGCCTGTACCACCTGATGGTACAAAATGAAGCAACTTTCTAAAACTGGCCAGAAAAATCAGTAGACCCCCTATGAGGTGGGTGTCATCTTAGTACAAAAAAATTATGATAGACATGATGGCAATTATCATAATAATATCATCTCGTGGAATTGAGTCAGTTTTGCCACCAGCAAGAGGAACAGTGGCGCTGGAGCAGAGCGGCTGGTGTAAACAAGGCAGCATTGCTCAGTCGGTCCTCACACTTGTGTGCACAGAGACACTGGTGTTTTCCATAATGGAGCAGAAATTTGGGCGTTTGCTCATTCACATGCGATCTTCGTGGAATCGGCAATATGGTCCTGCCTCCCAAACCAAGAAATGATTGCCAGTGGTTTATTGTACTAATGTATTTGTTATACTAATAAAAACACCTCATGAAATGTCAGTACTCTCCCACTTTCTCGTGCCTCTTCCAGGCTGTACAAGCTGTGTGAGCCACCTCCCCCCGCTGGAGAAGAATGAAGAACCAGGCGAGCAGAGCTTCTGAACATTGGACCAGACCACGGACAGCCTGGCCACCCATTCTCCAGCTGATGAAAGAATGATTTTTTTTTTCTCTCTAAAATTTTCACCATGGTATAAATAACCAATGTTCAGCTCCTACTTAGATATTTGTGCTGGAAATGGATAGACTTTCATTGAGACGACTCAGTTTCACAAACTGACCTCTCTATGTATTGACATGAACTGGTCATTTTTAGAGTAAAATTCATCCCTGGAAGTTACAGAGGAAAAAATAAATAAATAACCATCATTCTTCCTCTGCCACTTATTAAAATGATTTCATTGTGTCTGGTTTCATCTTCTCCAAATGGGAACACGTAATAATGGATCTTTCCACTGGAGGAAGTCCGTCACTGTGAGCACAGAGCCACCTTTCCTTAGCTCTGCAGAAATGTCACAGAAACAGACCGTGCCGTAGGTCTCAGCCCTCCTGCATGGAAGAAGGTAGTTTCTGGGTGAAAGGTGAAGAGCATGCTTTCCTGTTTCACAGGGTGCTTTTGTCAGGAGAGAAGAGAGTAATTGAGGTCTCCAGCAAGACATTCTTCCAGCTGCTTTCAGGTGTCCGTCATGCTCCTGGACAGTTCCAGCGGCCAGTGCCGCCTCCAGTCTCTGAAGTGGGCGTGGCTTTCTGGGCCAAGTGTGCTGGTGCTGTTAGATACGTCTGGGCTGGGAAGAGGCAGGGATTGGGGGTGTAGGAAGGGACATGAGGGTAAAGGAGGGAAAAATAAGTCTATTTTAAAACTCAATCTTTAACTGAGAAAGTTACCTAAAACTCTTAAATGTATTAAGGCCTTCATATAAGATGTCAGACTCTTAAGAGAATATACCATGCCCAGTATTTTTCTGTTATAGGTATATGTATAAGGTATGAAAATAAAGCTTTATTTGTTCAACCTTAAACGGACTACTAGAGACCTTGATAATCTATGGAAGCACAAGGTATATTCTGTGCATAATGTTTATCATTTCTATGTTGATACAATAACATTTTTAAGCACAGTGAATACAGTAATATGTGATTTAAATCTATAATTTTCAAAATAATTATAATACTTATATTGTGATTATTATAATTTTATGAATTTAGACTAATTTAGTATGTGGAATGCATTTCATAACTAAAGTATATGCAAATCATTATTAAATTTTAATTTATAAAATTTGTCCATGTCAAGCTATCATTAAAATCTGTATCACTAGTAGATGTGTATTAAATAACAAAAACACTGTTTACATATGTCTGAGATATTTATATACTGGTCAAGGTAATAATTATTGCTATTTGGCTAGAAGCTCTGAAGACTTACAGTAAGTTCATATGTATAATGAAAAATAAAGAAATCAACATCAGAGCTTTTAAAGAAAAAGTTGAACACTTTGAATGTAATAAAGAGATGACTCTAACATATATATCTACATTAAGTATTTCCTTATATTTTAGGGATTTAATGTTCTTGATACTATTAGCAAGTGATCATAACAGTCCATGATATTAGCAAACTGTGATTGTTCCCATACTGAAAATTTGATTATGTTCTATGAAGGGCTAATGAGTGAACAAAATGGATTAACTAGCAGGTGTTTTCATATTGTCATTAGTGTTTTCTACTAACTATCTTGGAAGCAGTAATTTCTTAAAGGGATGAAGGGGTCATTTAAGTATTTTGATCACACTTTGCTATGTTACATGGGGGAAATTATTTGCTATTGTGGTATATATAAGCTAGCATGTTTTTGACAACTCACATTCTTTGTAATATAATATTTTCACTATTATTTAAAGGTTAAACATAGTGTAAAGAGGCCATCTACTTTAATAAGTGCTTGGCATTTATTAAATGCTCTAAAGTTAGTAATGGTTTATATTATCATCAATAATTGTCATTTTTTATTATAATAAAAATTGTAGATAAGAGTCAAGTAATTACCATTTGCCAAGCGACATGTCCAAGCGCTCTGCCTGTATTTTTTTGTTTCTGCTTGAAAATCCTCATGATGACGATTTGAGGTGGTACTCTTTTCATAACCTCCTTTTACAGTTAGGGAACCAAAGTAGAGAATGGCCCACTGGCTGGCCCAAGACTACATGACTGACAAGCAGTATAACCAGAATTTGAACCCAGGAAGTCTGCCTTCTTAATACATTATGCTTCTTATTACCATCAGAACTGTTGCAATATTACCAATTACTTGTCAGTGAAGTAGGAGTCATGTGGACTGTGTTGCCATTAAATTATATATCTTATATTGAAGAAAAAGGGAATTAAATATGTAAAATGCCTTTAATATATAAAAGTCTTAGGATTGCCAGGACCTTTTACCATTCTGAATATACATTTTGAGGTAAACCAATGCTGTTACAATCTGCAAAACAAACAAACAAACAAACCAATTGAATATATTTCTCAAATTGAAGATAACAGTTTCAGTTATATTTTGACTGTCTCGAATAGTACATCATATAAAATTTGACTATGATTCCAAAGCAGTGGTAACAGTAAAAAATGTCTAATTAATGAATGAATAAAAATAATTTCTCAATACCATGATGTACCTCTGTGTGACATTGGGCATTTAACTGGTCTTGAGTTTTTAGAATAGGTTTACTTAATGCTCACATACTCCTCTACAACCATTGTGCCTTTAAGTGTTGCTAAACCTGCCGACAGTTCTTCCAAGTTCTGAGTTTGGACATTGGCCTCTCTCCACCTAAAAGGGAAGGTCATGCAAAGAAAATTTGGTTCTTAACTTAGGACCTGATTCAAAATTACATGTTAGCTAGTAACTCCTAGTCAATACTTACGTCTTGCAAAGATTTCTAACATTACATATCAAAAAATTTAATAATTAGAGATGTGAGCAATTTTAGAAAATTAGATATGTACATATATATCCCCATCACTATTTAACAAGAGGAAAGGAAAAAGAAAGAAAAATTTTGAACTATATTTCTTTATATTGTATATGTAATGTTGACTTTAGAGTATAAGCTTGATTTTATGAGCCAATATCCCAATCTTAGAAGTCTCATACTATTTTCTGTCTCTTTAAATCACATTTTTCCAGTGGCTTAGATTCAGTGACCACTCTCCTTCAGCCACAGTGTTCAATTTAAAATTAGTTTAAGTTCTTATGATACTATAATACATAATTGACCCTTGAACAGCATGGGTTGAACTGCTTGGGTCCACTGACACACATATTTTTCAGTAAATGCATACAGTACTGTAAATGTATTTTCTCTTCCTTGTGATTTTCTTAATAACATTTTATTTTTCTCTAGCTTACTTCATTGTAAACATACAGTATATAATACATATAACATACCATGTGTGCATTAATCAACTGTCTATGTTCCCAGTAAGACTTCTGGTCAACAGTAAGCTGTTAGTAGTTAAGTTTAGGGGGAGTCAAAAGTTATATGGGGATTGTTGACTGGGGTTAAGGGGGTGTGTCACTGCCCCTACTGCCCCCCCAACATTGTTCCAGGGTCAATTGTATATGATATTGTAATGACATTGGTTCTGACGCTCTTCATTTATGTTTTGTGATAGTTAATTTAGAATGAAATAAAATTGACCTTGGCACTATCTTAAAAACCAAGAAAATGAATGAGTAAAAAAAATCCTGAGGGGATGTTAACTAATGTAAGAAAATAAACTATTTTCAACCCTTTGGGCACATGCATGATATAAGAAAAATAATATTTATTGACATAGAAGCATTCAGTTGAGAGTTAGTTACTCCATGTATTTGGAAATAATATATCTGTTAAAAATATTAAAGTATTCTTCCATTAGTTCATGTAGGTCTTTCTGTATATAGCACAATGTAATGCAGATTCCAGGGGACGTTTTTTATTCACTTGTATCTTTTTTAATATTGAAGTTTAAAATTAATAACGTTACTTGAAGTCATTTTATTTTACATTTTACTTTAAAGGTCATTTTTTAGATTTTCTTCACTAGTGATATTGACTAATATTGAAAGTAACCTTTAGTATCTGATTACATTGTTTCTGAACTTTTGGAAAATATGTTTAATTTTTAAAGACTTATTTTTAAGAATTATTGTACTAAATTATAGTTTAATTACTTTTTCAAAGCCAGTAGCAGTAATTTCATTAACGTGAATATATTAACCAGTTTGCTGAATGAATTGTCAATTGTCCTGCTTAAATACAAAAGCAGAAGTTTTTGAAATGGTTTAGGATAATCTGAACTTTAATTAAGAAAAATAGTAAGTACCCTATCGAGTTTTGGAGTTTCAGTGATGAGCCTTGGAAAGTTTCACCCTGCACAAAGCCAAAGAGGTGGGGAAGGTTATAAGCAGAGTCTGGGCCAAGAATGGCTCAGGCTGATTCCTTTAAAATATAGTGGCCACAATCTTCTTAAGTACTGCAGTTCTATAGCTGTTGTTAGTAAGACTTTGGTTTTAGAAAAATTTCACTGCATCAAAGCTGCCTTTAACAGTGATCTCAGCATTCACATTGCCAAGGTGTGCATGCATGGAGGCTGCCTGGTAAGGCCTGTGCATCCTCTAGCTGTTGTTACATAGACACCTGGCCTCCTTCACTTAGGATAGCATGTCTCACTCACTGAGAAGACACCTGAAGTCTACGACGTCTACTAAGATACAGCTATCTACATTTATATTTACTGCTTTTCATTTTTTATGATGACACATTATAGATATTAGATTCTTATGTCTGTTTTATATGAAGATTTGATACATGGAGTTGTTCAATATATTGAACGTCTGTTCTATAGACATCAGAGCTGTGTGCATAGTAAGCTCACCTGGTAGGGCATCTCTTTGATCACTGATATTAGTCTGCTACTCAATCGGGAATTAATTTACCTAACTTTGTTACTCAGAAGAAGTCACTGATTATGTGAAAGTGTTGAGTTTTTAAATGATATTTCTACTAGCAATAGAAAGCTTTGGATAGTTAAATTTGGGTGCAAGTAACTGAATAAATGCCATCCACTTGTGTATTCATTCAACAAGTGCGTTTGAGGTCAGTGTGTATAAGGCACAGTCTGTGGACTCCATGTATGTTTGGATGTGCTAATGATTGCCTATGTCTTTTACTTGAAATAACATTATTTGTAACATAAATCTTTAAATACCATGGAGGTATATATACTGTATTAAGTCAAGAACACTAACTTGATAAAATGCTTTAATAACCATACATTTAAATTTGAATCTTAATGCCTCAAGCAAATTTATTAGAGTTTCAGATGAATATATATTTTTGTAACTGCCAAATAAATGAGTAGAACATAGCTTTTGCTTAAAAATATTTTTATAAGTATTCATTTACACAGTATTCATTATTTTAAATAGTAAATTTGGTTCTATAAAGTGTAACTCCTTTGAATCCATCCATATTTAATGTTGTATAACATCAAATATAATGACAAATTTCATCAGAAGGTGTTATTAAGGTAGTCTATTCTTTCTTTTTAAAATATACATGTAACATAGTTTTTCAATCACACAGTATGTTGTGTATGGTTAAAATGTATTATGTATTTTATATCATTTATTTTTGTTTACATAAAACAGTAGAGTAGCAACATTATATTATAAATGTCAATAACAATAAAATATAATGTAGTATGACCACGTCAATTTCTTTCCATTTAAATTTAATCAATTCTATTCTGTTCTCACCTGTTTAGGAGACAAAACTTCATAAAAGACAGATTTTTACCCTTTAAGAATTCAGAGGCTTTATAGAAAATATGGATACACATATGAAACAAATTGACAAATATGAGCCGAGGAGAACTGTAGAAACAATACCTGCTAGGAAGGGGTCAGGACACACAGCTTAATATTGACCATGGCATAGAAAAGCTGCATGGGAGATAACAGACTTCTGCTGTTCCTGAAATTAAGTAGCCAATCTATCAAAATTTATTCAGTAGCTATTATATATAAGCCCCTGTCCTGGTTGCTTGGGGTGTTATCAATGCATATAATTCCCAAACTCTGCAATTGAAGAACTTGGTATATACAGATGATGAATGTAGTGCACAAACCAAAATGATAACTATCAACATAGCGATTCACACTAATACAAAATGAGAGATAAGGCAGCGAGATAATTGTACTACAGAATTTCAGAACTTATATTTGATCCAACATCTTTGTATTGGACATCAATGAGCTAAGCTAGATATTTAGTAATTAAACACATATGTGGCTATTATCTATGTGGAGTTTACAGTCTAAGGAAGTCTAATGATAAGGAAGACTGGGTCAGCTTTCAGGATTTGTAAGATTAAGCAACAGGAGAATGGCAACCTTGTTAAGAAGAACAACATGAACACACACACTGGGGTACAAATGCACCAACTGTTTGGTGAGATGGTGTGTGGATCAGTCTGAACAAGAATTGAGATTGGTGGATGTGATTAAAAAGAGCTATATACAGAAAAGAAGATTGGGTTTGAATGGTGTAGATCTCCGAATGACAAGCTAGGAGGTCTGGACATTGTATGCGTAAGTAAGTTAAGATATCTAGTGCATAGCAATGATAAAGAATTACAAAATACCAGGGAGGAGTTTGAAAAATTTGTATGTTATTGATTGTGTAAGCAAACTCAGAAAAGTTGAAAGACAAAACCATTGAAGGAAACAAAGATCAATAATTAGATTTTACTTTGGGGAGATTGCTGGTATACATTGGGATTGCAAATTTAATTACAGTAATGACAAAATGGAACCATCATGCATAGGCTGCTGGATGACAGCACTCCAGACACTGCTGGTCCAGAGAGGCTATTAAGTGATACACGGATACAAAGTACTGTATGGTCAAAATAAGTTTAAGAAACAGAATTAAACAGCTTTCTTAATTATAGGACTTCTCTAACCTCTTTTTTGTTGTTGTAAATCCTCACCTGAGGATATTTTTTCCATTGCTCTTTTTAGAGAGAGTGGAAGGGAGGGAGGGAGAGAGGGAAAGGAAGGAAAGGGGGGGAGAGAGAGAGAGAGAGAGAGAGAGAGACTTCAATTGGTTGCCTCCTACAGGGCAACGCAGGTATGCGCCCTTGACCCAGCCCTTTGGTTTGTGGGCTGATGCTCTAACTGCTGAGCCACACCAGCCAGGACAGGACTTCTCTAACCTTCTAAAGAACTTATACAAATCATGACTTTGGAGGAGTGAGGTGGTAAATGGCATTTCCCAAACTTACAAAAAAGAGAGGCCACGTTTAGTGGAAGATTTGTCAATATTTCCTTGAAATACAAATATTCAGCAAAGCCTAAAGGAAAAACTATTCTAGAATTTTTATGATCACATAAAGGGAAAAAAGGATAAATGCATTAATAAGAGTTGGCACAGCTTTTACCTGATGGAGGTGCCATTAGAGTTTAAAGAAAGAAATGACAAATAGTGGCATAAATGAACAGTAACAGTGAATTAGAATTAAAAGCAGGGTGTACTATTGTAACTTTTATTCTCTCACCATTCATCTATGTTCAGGGTATTAGGGGTGAGGAAGAGCTTAACCTACAGAGAAATGTAAATGTCTCCTCTCTAATCATTTCAGCCCTGTTCTATGATGAAAGGTTAGAGTAGAGGACACTTCATTATGTCAATACTTGGCTCCAGTTGCCATGTTTTCAGTACCAAATTTGTAATTTTCGATGGCTATGACCAGGCTGTCTTGAGTTAGATAACTTGAAGGTAAAAGACTAATTTTCTGTTTCCAGAAAGTATTTGAAATTATGCTATATGTAGGAGGTTTCCAGACTGACATTGGTCAGCCATTTGGTTATGACCTGAATGTAGTAATACAAATATCACTCTGATTTTTTTTAAAGTTGAGTTTTGATAATATGAACCCTCAGGTCACCTCTAAGATTTTTGGGGGTCAGGAATTTCCAGCTCTAAATGTCGACCCCTTCATTATTAATTAAAGCAAATGCAGAAGAAAAAGTTCAGGTAGAGGACTATCCAGAAATTCAGCAAATCATGCAGTTCTTAGACTCTCTGCCCTTGGCTCACTATGCTGCTTTTGTTTAGGAGAGACCTGTGAACTTCTTGCCAGAAAAGTGATAAAATACATTATTCTAGAGCTGTGTGCTCAGAGAAAAGGCAGAGATCACCCCATGATATAGTAGAGCATTCTGTTTAGGGCACTTTAGTTCAGAAGGATGAAGACAAGTAAGGATATAAATGATGGTCAAAGAATGACAAAGGACATGCAGGGATTGATGGCCAGGAAATATTAGGTCTACTAAAAACTTCTCTAACCATTCACATGTTGAATCACTGTTAAAAATATTTCCTTTAAAGGTTAGACATTAGGATGGTACCTTACCAGCAATGAGAGATCTGCAAACTATAACCAAATGCAGAGTAAAGAATAGGCTTGGAGGTAAGCCAAATAACTGATAGGCATATGTGCATAACCAATGGACACAGACAGTGGTGGAGTGAAGGCAGGGGGCTGGGAGCAGAAAGGAGGGTGTCAAAGAGGGAATAAAGGAGAAGCATCTGTAATACTTCCAACAATAAAGATGAATTAAAAAAATAAGTAAAACAAAAAAAATAGAATAAGCTCTGTGATTATATGAAAAGAGAGGTGTTTATACACAGCCTTTGAAAATCTTGTATAAAATATTAGTTGGCATTCAACCAATAAGCTTTTTTTAATTAAAATGAAATTCATGTAACACAATATCAATAGTTTTAAAGTATGCGATTCACTGACATTTAGTACATTCACATTGTTGTGCAAACATGTATCTGTCTAGTTCCAAAACATTGTTATCACCTTCAAACAGGTTATTTCTAGTTAAACTGTTTTTGAGATCATTGTAAATTTGCATTTTTTAAAAAGTTGCAAAAGCAGTTCAATGGAGGAAGAATAGCTTTTTTTTTTTTTTCAGCAAATGATGCTAGAATATCTATAGGCATAAAAATTACCTGAATTAAACATTACATCTCATACAAAAATTAACTCAAAATGGATCATCAACTTAAATGTAAAATATAAAATTATAATACTTTAAGAAAAATATAAAAGAACATCTTCAGAATCTAGAGCTAGAGAGAGTTTTTAGTCTTGACCCAAAAAAACATGATCCATAAAAGAAAAAGTTGATAAATGAGACCTTATCAAAATTTAAAACTGTTTCTATTTTAAAGCCAGTGAAAACAGTTACAGACAGGAAGAAAATAGTTGCAAATTACACATTTGACAAATTAGAACATGTAAAAACTCTGGGAAAAAAAGAAGTTGTGAGAGCTTTCAAACTGTATTATTCCAATTATGTAGCATTCTTGAAATGGCAAAATTATGGGGATGGAGAACAAATGAGAAGTGGACAGGAAGGAAGCACTTACAGTTATACAAGGGCAATGGGAGTGATCTTTGTGGTGATGAGGAGTTCTCCATATTGTTGACATCATGCTTGTGAAACCGTTCTATTGTGTTTACTAGATGTTACTTCTCAGAGAAACTGAATAAAGGGTACACAAGATTTCTCTGAATTAGTTCTCACAATTTCATGTGAGTCTATAATTATCTTAATAGAAGTTTCAATTAAAAATATAGAATGAGTTTTAAATGCCTTCCACAATGGTATTTTTAAAGTAATGCTATGTTTTTATGAGTAAGGAAAATATCTTCCTGAAAATGAAATCACATTTTGAGATAAAGGCTAATAAACAAGATGACTTATTTATTTTTTCTTTGCCCCTCATTCATTCAGTGAGTCAACTGTACAAATCGAGAGCTCACTATGTGGAAGGCTTGGTGTTGGGAGTGAATACCCTGCCCAGCTACCATATGCCCTTGAGGAGCTCACATGTTAGGGGTAAGGGAAGCCTTTAACCAGAGGTCTGGTCTAGTAGTCTGATTTGGAGACCCACTTCAGCACTTAATAGCTGCATGATCATGGACCAGTTACTTCTTTGACCCTCAGATTCCCTGAGCTGTAAAATTGCAATAATAATGCCACTTACTTCATAGGGCTATAACATGAATTAAATGAAATAATGCAGGTAAGAATTTAGCACTGAGCCGGGCATACAGAAGCACCCTACAATGTTCACTAGGTAATAGAATATTGTGTTATCATAAAGTTCAACTAAGAAGTAGGAGGAAAGACGTACTCTCCAGAGACATTTTCTTTAGACAGATGGCGTATATGGGGAATAGAGAAATGGGATGAGAGGGGTTAGCTGCTGTTTGAAAACACAGTATGCCATGTGAAGGAGTTTGGACTTTATCTATAGGTAGTGGTAAGCCTTTGGAAGTTTTCAAGCATGTAAACAAATGAAATGATCAAAATAGTTACATTCACAGCAGTGCAGTTAGAAGACTCTTGCAATAATCGAAAGAGCTTCTCAGAGTGGGATTCTCAGAATAAGTTCATTAGAAGCTCTTTGGAATTAAGATCAGGAATTTCATTTTTATTACGCTTTCCAGGTGGTTCTCTTTGCACACTTGGCTTTGAGAATAGCTGGTCTAAATGAGAAGTGAAGGGATTCTTAACAAAAGAGTATCAGAGAGAATAGAGGAATGGAGGAGTTTTGAGAAATGTTTAGGAGGTAAATTAATAAGATTTCTTAATCTATAGGTTGTGGAAAAGGAAATTAAAAGAAATAACCAAGAATGTCACCAAAGTTTTTAGCTTGGATAACTGGTTCCCATAATAAGGATGAGTAGCATTTAGGAAGAAACAAAAATATATGCACTTTTGGACCATGTTGAATTTGAGAACATCCACTTGGAGGTAGCCAATAGTCAAATGGCAAAAAAAAAAAAAAAAAAAAAAAAAATCTGTCTAGATTTTAAGTACATGATGGGGACTGAAAATCTAGGAAATATATGTGAATAATAAAGCCACTCACAAAGAGCACAAGGAGATAACTAGAGAGCTGAGTATATAATTCTGGGACACTAAAAATTAAGTGAAAGAAAAGATACTGTGAATGAAATCCACAAGGAATATTGGAAGTGGTTGGGAGGAGATTCAAGAAATTAGGTGTTAATGGAGATCAAGGAAATACAGTTCAAAGAGGGAATTGTCAAATGATTTAATGATTGTAAACAGAATGAGAGGCAAAAAGTCTTTAAATTAAGTCTTTAAATTACTTTTGTTCCTTGCATTTTCTTTGATATTAGTTACAGAAGTTTTACATGCTTTTTGTAAGATCATAAAAAGTTTTTTTCAAAAAAAGTAATAGCATGTAATAATCCCACCAGAATACCTATTGTCTGGCACATTTATATATCTAGTATATAGATTATATAATATAGATATCTGTATTATTCCAGTTCTTTTACTATAAGTGATTGATAGAAAACAAAATCTGAGTAGTTTTAACAAGTAAAACAAAGCATTGAAATTCATATTGAAGCTATTAAACGTTATAAGTGGGTCTCCTGGCAGGACCAGCCCTCACAGTTAAAAAGATGTCATCAGAAATTTCTCTTCATCTCTTGACTTTGCTTTCCTCTGTTTTTGCTGCTTTCTCAGACCAGCTCTCTCTTAATGAACACATAATGGCCACCAACATCATTAAGTTTATATTTCATACAATTTACCAACTTCAGTGGAAAAGAACTTCTCAAAACCTGCAGCAAAAAATTCCTGCATTGCTTTCTCATGGGCTAGTCTGAATCATGTGGTTTCTCTTAAACCAATCACTAGAGCGAAGCAGAAGCTGCGCTTTCATTGGTAAGAGCAGGATTACATCGCCTGTCTCTTGAATTCAGGAGAGGGTGCTGTCAGTCAAAAAAAAATCAGGGTGATATTAAATATTACCAGAAGCAGGGCAGGCCAAAACAACAGATGGCCATGAAAATAGCACTAGAGTATTCATGTGCCAATCTTAATTACATGTTTTATCTTGCATTGGCAAGTCTATTAGTCTATTTCCTCTTCTGTGAATTTCCTGATTTTATCAAACTAGAACAGGAAAATTGTTATTTTACAAAGATGCTTGGTTCCAAAGCCAGGTTGCAGTAAGTTATATATTGAGTAGAAAAAGAGGAAAACAGAGCAAATGTAGATCACGTTTCTTATAAAATTGATAGAAAAGGAAAGGAGAGTACAGGAGCTCTAATTTAAGTAAAAAGCAGTGTAAAATGCTTTATGTTTTTTGTTGTTTTTTTTTTAGCTTGTTGGCAAGGGATCAATGAAGATTAATTTTTTTATTAAGAATGAACATGCTTAGCCCGGCTGGGGTGGCTCAGTGGCTGAGTGTTGACCCATGTACCAAGTGGTCACCAGTTGGATTCCCGGTCAGGGCACATGCCCAGGTTGTGGGCCCGATCCCCAGTGAGAGGCATGCAGGAGGTGGCCAATCAGTGTTCTTTCTCATTGATGTTTCTATCGCTCTCCCTCTCCCTTCTTCTCTCTCTAAAATCAATTTTATTTTAACTAAAAAAAAAAAAAAAGAATGAAAATACTTAGATATTTTTTCCATGTAGCTGTTGGGCAAAGTGCTTTTCATGGTAAGGGTATATAAATATACACGGCTTGGATTTGTTTTACTTGGCTTTGGCCCTTGGAGATACATTAACTGTGAGACCTCAGTGTGATGTCACCTTGGTTAGAGAGCGTGTTCGTGGGAAAGTGGCATTAGGAGTCCCCATGCAAGACAGCAGATTGAAGATCCAAACACATCTTACGTCAGGCCTCCCCCAAGAGTTGAAAAGTTGTCAGGATGGCTGTCTAAACAATGCCCATTTTTACATATAAATTGCACCCAATCATGTCCACAGAATAAAAGTATTCTTTCAAAGGTGAACAGAGTAAAGAAACTCTTGGCACACTATTTTGAATTCAGATCTAAACAATGGATGGACTGTGTGATTCTGAACTTATTCCCCGACCATGCCTTGCTTTCGGGATAAAATAAAAAACATCAGAGGTAGAGGAACTAAACGATTATTACCAGGGGAGCATCCGCTGCATAAGTTAATAAATAAATGTCAGCAGCATTGAACTTGAACTTTAAAACTGAAATCCAAAAAGAAATGTGTCCTGTGTCATTCTGAGAAAAAGACAGTGAAAAGCCGTTATGCTGTTTTCCTGTCGGAGGTTCTGAATCATGAAGATGTGTTAAGAGGCATTTTGCCTCAGCGTTTCTCAAGCTTCTAGGATATGTTTCAAGAAGCTTCTGGAGTAACTTTAACCCATGGTCCCTCTGTTCCTCAGTCAGAGGAGGAAAGGAACCAGACCGGAGTGAAGTCTTGTTTTTCCCAGGACCATTTCACCAAAGTCTCTGACAAACTAAAGGGAGTTAGCAGATGCCTGTGCCAGGATGACAGATGACAAACGACGCCAGATTCGCCTTCAGAGAAGAGGCAGCGTGAAAAGTTTTCTGAACTATCTAATATTAACATTGATATTGACATTAGTTAAGGGAATGGTTGGGGGGAATCAGTTGTTTCAGGAAACTGAGAGAGCGGAGTCTTGTTCACAGCGGCTGCCGGTGCTCCTGGGAACATGTCACTTGAAATGTTAGAGTTGAATCACATCTCCGTTTCCAAATTCGTAATTATTAATGTGTTAAATATAGAGGCAGTGGAAAATGCCACGCCAGAGAGGAAGGAGATTTATTTCTACATATAAGGCAGTACTCACTTTATGACTGGCAGAAGGACTGTTTCTGACGCTGGCTGACTGGGTGTGGTGGGGCCAAGGGGCATCTATGAACTGTGTCCTTTATTTTCTGTATTCTGATGCTTTGACATCCAGGGCCTGCATGACCCCGAGGGACTGCCCTTCCCAGTTACTCAGTACTTAAGATATTAAACAATTCACCAGCTGGGGTGATTTTTGAATACAAACCAACCAATGCAGAGCCCACAGCCCCACCATCTTCTCTGCCAGGCTGTCACTCTCCAGCCCATGACCATTCTGCCCTACTCACCCAGGGCCAGGTACCAGACAACCAGGGCAGGCCCTGCACTCCAGGCCTGCAGACATCATTTAAGCTAGCCAGTCCTAAGCCCGCTCATCCTACCTTGCCTGTTTCTTCCCACAGAAACTACAATAAACTCAATTTCCCCTCTTCTTCCTCTGCTCTTTGTCCAACCCAGTGCTTGCCCATGTGACCCCATGAAGTAGGACAGGCCCCCCTCTTCTGGGGAACTGTAAGCAACAAAATGTCTTTTCAGTGGCATCGTCTCATGATTTGTTGGCCTCTTTATGCCTAAATAATAAAACTATTTTTAAAATAGGGATAAGGGTGCCTCGCTGGTGTGGCTCAGTGGATTGAGTGTCATCCTATGGACTGAGAGGTCCCTGTTCGATTCCTGGTCAGGGCACATGCCCGGGATGCAGGCTCCATCCCCAGTCGGCAGGAGGCAGCGATCGATGTTTCTCTCCCACATGGATGTTTCTATCTTTCTCTCCCTTCCCCTCTCTCTCTAAAATCAATACAAAAAAAGCATATTAAGCATTTTTTAAATAAATAAAAATAGGAATGAGGGTAAGAGAGGGGGCAGGAGTAAATTTCTTCTGAGAGTATCTGAAAAGCTGAAAGTAAAGCTCTATTGGCTGGTCAGGTTGTCTCAAAACCTTGTTGTGACAATCCCGGGCAGAAATTCTCATTTTTAGCTGTTTGTCGGCACCTCCTTCAAGGCTACAGGACTCTCCAGTGTCACCTCTGTACTTCTGAGTCCACAGCTGGTTGTGTTGGTTGGGTAGTTACTTTTAGTTAGCTGGTTGGTTAGTTTGTTGATAATATGCTCACAGCTTTGTGTATAAAACTGGATGACTTTTTTCAGAAGGGGAAGAACGCATTCTATTTTTATTTTAGTTTATATATTTTTAAGTATTTATTTTATTTTATTTTTCCTAACACCATTTATCCCTTCTATGCCCTCTGCCACCTCCACCCACCCCCTCCCCCAGCCACCACCACACTAGTGTCCGTATCCAGGACTCATTCTGTTTTTAAATTATGTGGTAGGCTCATCTATGTTCAGGGAATAGGACTCGAATTGTGTTTCCTAAATCTGGCTTACCATCAGAATCACCCATGGAATCAGAAGACAAAAATGCACCTTTTCCCAGGCCTCACTCCATTGTTACAAATTCTGGTGATGTGCCAGGCTGGGACATTTCGAGAGAATAGAACCCAATGTTTCTTGAACTTCATTGTGTATTTGAGTCCCCTGGGAATCTGGTTAAGACATAATTTGGATTCAGTGGTTCTGAGTAGGGCCTGAGATGCCATTTCTAGCGAACTCCCTGGTGCAATAACCACATTTTGCATATCAAGGCCCAGCACACAGTTTATCTTGTTAAAAAATAAAGATTCCTGGGAATTTGGGTGGAGATGATTCTGATTCAGCAGGGTGGGCTGGACTGGGAATCATTTCAGATAATTTTATCATAGGATTATTTTATTATTTAGGATATACCAGCCTCAGGAAAATGATCTCAGTGTCACATAATAATGACAATAACAATAATGGAGATAGTTTATTCAAATTGTATGTATTAGTACCTACTATGCACCAACACTGTTCCAGCTCCAGGGTTACTGTGATAAACTAGAACAGCAGTTCGTATCTTCCATGAGATGGCAAATGAAAGAATAAATTTCCCAACAGATGAAGTAACTCCCTAGGGTGGTCAGTGCTTTGAACACTATAAAGCATGATAAGGAGACAGCGTCCTAGAGAATTGCTGATGGGCATGATAACAGCAAGAATAATAGCAGCTGGGATTACAAGGACAGTTAGATTTTACAGGGAGTATTGGGGCATTCTCCATGGATGACTCATCAAAGACCTACCACTGTCTTCATTTTAGAGGTAAAGCAACTGGTTTAATAACTGGTCTTTTAAAATTTTGTATTTTTTTTAAAACAACAATGAGGTATCACCTCACACCTGTCAGAATGGCCACCATCAACAAATCATCAAACAACAAGTGTTGGCGAGGGTGTGGAGAAAAGGGGACTCTAGTACACTGCTGGTGGGAATGCAGACTGGTGCAGCCACTATGGAAAACAATATGGTGTTACCTCAAAAACTTAAAAATTGAACTTCCATTGGACCCAGTGATCTCACTTCCAGGAATATACCCTAAGAAGCCTGAAACACCAAACAGAAAGAATATATGTACCCCCTTGTTCATAGCTGCACTATTTACAATAGCTAAGATCTGGAAACAGCCCAAGTGTCCATCAGTAGACCAATGGATAAAAAAGCTGTGGTACATATACACAATGGAGTACTATGCAGCTGTAAGAAAGAAAGATTTCTTGTCCTTTGAGACTACATGGAGGGACCTGGAGAGTATCATCCTGAGTGAGGCAAGCCAAACAGAGAAGGACAAGTATCATATGATCTCACTTATTTGTGGAATATAATGAACATAACAGTCTGAGGAATGGGGTAGTCCCAGAGACATGGAGGTGGGGTACAGACTGACAATCCCCAGAAGAGGGGATGGTGGGGGAGAGATAACCCACAGAACTTATATGCATGTATGCATGAACAGTGGACATAGACAACAAACTGGGGATAAGGCGGGGAGGGTGGGGGAGGGGGGAATCAGGGGGGGGGGGAAGGAGAAACATCTGTAACAAAAATTAATTAATTAATAAAAAAAAAAATTTGTATTTTTTTTTTTTATCCTCACCTAAGGACATTTTTGCATTTATCTTCAGATAAAGCGGGAGGGAGGAGCGGGGGGGAGAGAAACATCGATGTAAGAGAGACACATCAACTGGTTGCCACCCACAAAACCCCAAACAGGGCCAGGGACAAACTGAGGTACGTGTCCTTAGTGGGAACCAAACCCAAGACTCTCTGGTCCATGGACCGATGCTCAAACCACTGAGCCAAACTGGCCACGGCAAAATTTTGTATCTTTTAATAGTGCTAAAATACACATAACATACTACCTTAACCATTTTAAGTGTACAGTTCGGTACTGTTAAGTACATTCACAATGTTGTGTGATTAATCTTTAAAACTCTCTTTTATCTTGTAAAACTGATACTCTATTGCCATTAAACATTAGCTCCCCATTCCCCTGCTCCAGGCCCTGGCAATCACCACGCTATTGTCTGTTTCTATGAATTTGACTAGTTTTCGTATATCATATAAGTGGAATCATATAGTATTTGTCTTTTTGTGACTGGCTTAATTCACTTAACACAATGTCTTCAGAGTGTAGCATGTGACAGAATGTCCTTCTTTTTAAGGTTGAATAATTCATTATACATATATGCCATATTTTGCTTCTTCATTCATCTGTTGATGGACATTTGGCAATTGCAAATATGTTGCTGTAAGCATGGGTGTAATAACTGGTCTTCGTACCTATTTTGAAACACACCAAACTCACCAAGGTCCTTCTTGCTGTGGGTATTATTGCTATTCCGTCTTCCAGGAAGGCCCTTCCTCAGATAGTCTTGTGGTTCAGTCTGACGTTTCACTCAAGTTTCTGCTCAAGCACTACATCCTAGGAGAAGTCTTCCCTGACAGCCCCATCTAAAACAGCTTCCTGGCCTTGGCTCTCTGTGCCCTTACTGTGTTCTACTGCTCTTTAGAGCACTTGTTAGTACCTGGCATATGATGTGCTGTTTATTTGTTTACTGCCTGTCTCCCCCATCCTCAAACAATTCCTCCAAGAAGACAGACTGCTTGTTCCTATAATGCTCTATCCTCAATGTCTAAGGGACAGTACCTGGCAATGAGTAGGTTTAAATGCTTACAAATGAATGAGTGATGGAAGGAAGGAAGAAAATGTTAAAATCTGTATTTGAATACAGACACTTTGCAGGGCTGCCGCCTTGCCTACTCCCAGGGGTGCATAAGAATCTTATAGGATAGATGGAGCATGAAAGTGGAGGAATACTTGTGATGGAGAGAGGTACTATCAGTGATGAGGTTCCAGAAGTATCACCCAGATGCTGGAAGTAGAAGAGACAGGATCAAGGCATACAGAATCGTCACTGAAGCAGGATCCCTTCAGTGGGTTGAATAATGCTCCTCCAAAGCCATGTTCATGTACTAACACCTGGAACCTGTAAATATAAATTATTTGTAAAAAAAACTTTGAAGATGTTATTAAGGATCTTGAGATGAAATCATCCCAAATTATGTGGGTGGACCCTAAATCCAATGACAGATATCTTCATAAGATAAATGCAGAGCGAGATCTGAGACATGGAGACAGCCATGTGAAGATGAGGTAGAGATTGGAGTCATACATCTATAAGGCAAGAAACTTTGGGGGCCACCAGAAGCAGGAAGTGGCAAGGAAGGGTTCTCTCCTAGAGCCTTTGAAGGAACTGCATCCCTGTTAACATCTTGATTTCAGATGTCTGTCCTCTAGATCTGTAAGAGAATAAGTTTCTGTTGCTTTAAGCTATTGAGTTCGTGGTACTTTGTACAGCAACCCTAGGAAACTATCACAGTTCTAAAATTAGCAAAACAGAAGAGATGGGGAGAGGTTGATTATGCTGTTCCTGCCAGATCTAGGACCCAGTTTATCCACACTGAAGACACTAGTGTCTTAGGACACAAGGTGTTCTTGCAATGCCCTGATTGCACCTGCAACCAGACTGGCTGCAGCACTGGGAGGGCTACACGGGGCAGCATCTTCACTGCGTGCTGCAGCGTTGGGGTGTAGGTGCAGTGGGGGCTGAGTGCACAATACAGTGGGCTCAGCAGGCTCTCTCGGCTGCGGGATCCACCTCTGTATGGTTTCACATGGTTTAGCCAAATGTCAGTGGACTATGAAATGATTAAGATGCAAAGCAGGTAAGAAAATATTGCAGGTGTTGGAAATACCCCTAAAAGGTTAACTCGTATTCAAATGATAAAAAATGTCCCATTTTTAAATCTTTATCAAATATACCCAACACTTTGCTAAGGGATAACATAGCCTTTTCCTTCTTTCTCTGTTCCTAGAGATTTTAAAGAGCCCAGAGAAAATGTTGATTAGGATGTATTTAACCAAGGTCCTTTCCAAGGCAGGAAGATGAATTCAATAACCCACTATAGGTCTTTATAGTGTTACCATTATACTTCTAAAATCTGCTACATACCCATTTATCCTAAACCCATATTTCATATAAAAAATTTAGGCCTTTTGGATTTATAATAAAATTAAACTGTGTATCTTACAGCATAGTCTTACTTGGTATTTCATGTCATAACTTAATCCCCAAACTTTATATTTAGTATTAGAATTAAATTTTAATTTCTTTCTTTCTTTTTTTTTTGCTTACTCTAGCTTAATAATGATGTTGGGCTTATAAAGCAATAGCAAAAACTATTTTTATCTATACTAAGCATTTCAACTTGTGAAATTCTCCCTACTCTTTTTCTCTCTAACCAGTTGACAGTCCTATGTTGTGACTGTTTGTGTCCTTCCAAAATTTATATTTTAAACTCAAATTCCCAATGTGTTGGTATTTCAACGTGGGGTTTTGGGAGGTGATTATGTCATGAGGGTGGAGCCTCCATGAATGGGGTTACTGCCCTCATACAAGAGGTCCCAGATCTCTCCCTGACCCTTTCTCCATGTGCCAACATGACAGGAAGATGGATTTATAATCTGTAAACCAGGAAGCAGGCTCTCACTAGATATCAGATCTGTCAGCTCCTTGATTTTGGACGTTCCACCCTCCAGAACTGTGAGAAGTTACTTTCTGTTGTTAACAAGCCACCCAGTCTATGGTATTTTGTTACAGCAGCCTTAATAAATTAAGACATAGTTCTACCTGGTCAGCGCCAAAGACATAGCAAAAGCCTTGCCCTTCACTTCAACAGCTGCTAAATTGTCTATATTTGTTGGTTCTCTTGGAAGATAGTTTATTTGACATCAGGTATGGGGAGTACTGGATAGGACAAACAACGTACATACGAGAATTGTTGGCCAGCAGTCTGTACAAACTCCAGCTCCCCAGATACTCTGGCCAAGTCGACCTCTGTCACAGTGTGGTTGAAGGAATTGAATAAAATGACATAAAATGCTTAAAATAACTCCCAGCATATAGTAGCATTTAATTCATGCTCTTTCCTGTAACACATCCCTTTTTCTTTTCCCATGGTAATTTCATTTTCCTGTCAACTTCTTGGGAAGTAACGTTTACCTTTATTTGTTTGTATTTCAGGAGTGTTTATTAGGCAATCCAGTTTTTAAATCTTTTTAACCCAAACTTGCATTTAATATCAGCTAGTTGCTGGATTCCTGATTATTAGAAATTTTAGACAGTTAACCAGCCCCATCTTAGAACTCTAGTTATACAACATTAGCAGAATCTCTCCTATTTTCTTCACTTACTATTTCAGCAAAACAGGTACCAGCAAAAACAGGTTCCACCAATCTCAAAATAATTATGCTGATCCATGCTGTCCTAGACCTAAAAGGCCATCCGTCTCTTGGGATGCAGCAAATGGAGCATCGCCGCTGGCTGATCTGAGGAGGAATTCTTCTGAGTCCATCATGAACTTGGCTGGGCCTTGAAAGATGAGGGTAATTTTTTTTTTTAGATGGAGTTAATAAGAGAGAGCAGACCAGATTTATGCTAAGATGTTCAGAAAATAGAAAAAGCAAGGCTCTGGTATGATTACATTCTCTTTTGTAAGGAGACTTAAATCAATCTTTGCTAATGATGGCACATCAGCAACAAAACATGGTAACAGGTGACATAAAACAAGATCTGGCAGAGGTTGGTGATGGGAACTAGGAAAGTACTGTGGGGTCCTGGAAAAAATATACGGCAGCAGAAATGCCTCTTCAACCTGCGGTAAATGCTTCTATCATAAAAGCTGTACTGTAGGTTAGAAAGTGATTTCACTTCTAGACTCTAGTTTAAGGGGCCATAAAAACTTCTCTTTGGAGATTAATGTCACCATGATGCAATCAACTTTAAAGTGCTTTTAAAAAATCTAGAATCAGGGTGAATATATTCAAGTGGCATGAAAGTGAAAAATGCTCTTCAAATACTGTAATCAATGATACAAATGCACCTGCCTATGAGCATTTCTGACACACAAATATCCTAATTTATCAAAAAAGATACACTGAGTGTAAGTAATCCTTTCCAGAAAGTTCGACAGCATTTTTTCAATTGTAAGTATCCCTACTATGGTCATTTACATTTATTAGCATATTCACACATCCATCAGATGCACTGGAATTGTCAGCTGATAATGGCAAAGTTGGCCATCTACCTTCAGAAGGTGGCATTGGCCCTGGCCGGTTTGGCTCAGCGGTTAGAGCGTCGGCCTGCGGTCCTGAGAGACCCGGGTTCGGTTCCCGCTAAGGGCGCGTACCTCGGTTGCAGTTTGTCCCCGGCCCTGGTCGGTTGTGCGGGTGGCAGCCACTCGATGTGTTCCTTTCACATCGATGTTTCTCTCTCTCTCTCTGTCCCTCTCTCTCTCTCCCACTCTACCTGAACAAAAAATGGAAAAATGTCCTCGGGTGAGGATAAAAAACAAACAAACAGAAGGTGGCATTGTGCAGGGGAAAGAACATGGTGACCTGATTTCTGGGCTCAGGTCCTGCACTGGGTAGTCGTCTTAGGGAAAGCCCTGCATGCTTCAGAGTCCTGTGTTCTCATATGTTGAATTACAGAGTTGGATCAAATCAAATTTATGGTCCCTTCCAGTTCTAAAAATATATAAAAGAAAGTGATCAAGTGTTCAGGGGGTCCCAAATGAAAAGAGAAGATACAGAAATGCTTCCTAGATAAGGTAGAATTGGAAATGGACATTGAAGGATAGAGAATCAAAATCAGGTACGTAGAGTGTGCCAGGGGAGGGGAAGGGTGGTTCAATCCCACATGTAAATAGTATGAAAGCTGGAAAATATGGAGCATTTAGCAGAAGGACAAGGAGTCTTATTGGCTAGAACAGGAAGAATACATAGAGAATAGGTTTAGTAATGCAGAGATGGGGACCATACAGAAAATATTTATTAAGCACTTACTATGTGCCAGACATTATCTTAAGCATAAGATACAGTGGTGAGCCTCATAAGCAAGGTCTCCTTAGTGGAAGAGAGACTATTCAAATAGCTATGGTAAGGAAGCTTATGGCGAGAACATCTAACCGAGTCTAGAAGTGGACACAATCTTTGAAGATGTTATTGTTTAAGCTGAAATCTAAAGGCTGAATCAATGTCAGCTGGGCACAACTTGGAGGATTACTCCAAGCAGCAGTGAAATATCTGCCTTTCCTAACCCTGTGTATCTAAATCCTGTTAATCAAATTATGCGCCATGTGTTCAGTAGCCAGTTGAAATTGGCATGCAAAATAAGTGTATTTATCATCTCTGGTCTAGGAGATACTATGCCAGAAGTAGTGTGGCATCTCTTCATTTTTAAATACCAAAAATATATACTCATGGTTTAAAGGGCCTCACAAAAAATATTTGTGGAAGTCAACAGATAGAATGTCAACAACAAGTTCTTCATTCAAACTTAGCCAAATTTTAATAAAATAGGTAATTAAAAATAATAATATATGTTTTGTGATAAACACCTTCTGATTATATGTTCAGTGCTTGCTGAGATCCTGAAAATAAGAGACTATAGATTTTCAGTTGTGAGTTTCTTTAGCAAGATTTACCAGTTAAGATATATAATGAGACAAGTCTAACGGTTAGATTTATCTAAGGCTCAAGTTTGACAGGAAAAATAGAATTGATGGCAATTGTAAGAAGGGCTAGAAAGAAAAAATATAAAGCTATAAAAATGCTGATAGAGTGGAGAGATGGGGACCGACAGTTTCAATAAGTCTGAAGAATGTATTGGGAGAGAGAGGAGAAGAGAAATAAGCATAACCAAGGTGGCCAGGGAGTGCGATACTGATATCCAATGTCAAAGGGGGCAGTTTTGGGGACTGGCAAGGTTTAGGGTATGGCCTGTGATGCTGTGACTTTTACTGAAAGCTCACATGGATATTTAAGTCATCTAGGATGATAATGGGAATTAGAATGGGGTCAAAGCTTTAAGTCCTGTGTCAAAACTTTCAAAGAATATGGGTAATTTTCTTCCAACTGGGAATCAAAAAGGAAGTAAATAAATCCTAAGAACAGAGAATATCTCAGAGTCCAATGCCATAGCCAACCCAAAAGCCTTGGGGATGAGGAACAAGATGTTATTTAGAAGTGATAGAGATGAGGGTAAAGCATTTAGCCACCTGCTTCCAGAACAAAGATGTGTAGAGAAGGTGAGGTGAGGTGAGGCAGAGCCTTCGAGAAAAAGTTGATTCACACTTAGGGTGAGGTCCTGGTGTGAAGATGGGATTAAGGGTGGAGGGTATAAGGTGAACACAATAAAGAGAAATGACCATGGATTCCGAACAAAGATGGGTTTTGGAAACCAAGGCTTGGGATGAGAATACAGAAATGGAAAATGGGCTGAAAAGCTTGGAGTTATGACAATGGTGAACAGCAGCAAGGATAAAAATGTTGGCATTAATTAGCTGATTTTAAAATTCTTAATAGAGCTTGGATGTAAAAGTGTTTTCTGTTGAGGCAGACAGGAGCCCTCAGTTATGTCTGAGGCCTCATGACAATCCCTGCCCATTGGCTGTCTTCCTGTCTTAAAAGATGAGCTGCCTCGTGGGGAAAGGTAGGTATAGCAGGAGCTATGGTGACCTCATTCAGACTTTGTGGAAACAAACTGATTTGTGAAAGAGGAGTGGCCTCTTACTTATTTATTTACTTTTTAATTTTTATTTATTTATTTTTGGTGTATGTGCCCCTAGCGGGAACTGAACCCGAGACTCTCTGGTCCGCATAGTCTCTTATTTAAAGATGACTAGGCAGGGTCAGTGTTGGTGTTAACTGGGCTGGTTGAAGTTAACAAGTTTATCAAGGTTGCATCAGGGTTTGTCTGCATTCTCAGCATGGAACTGGAGTGGAAGCCAAATGGACCAGTCAGTGGTGAAAGGGGAGTTGTGGGAGTGTGGAAAGAGAATATAATTGTCCGGCAGCTTGCTGCTCACACACTAGACCTCTGTCTAGCCACAGAAAAGCATACATACAGGACCCAGGCCTCTGTACTTTGGGCAAGAATTCCTGTTCATTGCAGCATTTACAACAGCCAAGATATGGAAGCAATCTAAGTGCCCATCAATTGATGAATGGATAAAGACGTGTTCCAGATATACAATGGAATACGACTCATCCATAAAGAAGAATAAAATCTTGCTGTTTTCAACAACATGGATGGCTTGGTATTGTACCAAGTGAAATAAGTCAAAGAGAGAAAGAGAAGGACATGCCTGATGACTTTACTTATATGTGGAATCTAAAACAACAATGAAAACAAGCAGAGCACAAACAGACTTATAGATACAAAGAACATTCAGACAGTTGCCAGATGGGAGGGTTGGGTGGGCAGAAACATGAAGGGATTAAGAAATACAAATTGGTAGTTACAGAATAGTCATGGAGATGTAAGGTACAGCATAGGGAATATAGTCAATAATATTGTAATAACTAGATATTGTGCCAGGTGGGTTCTAGGTGATCACTTCCTAAGTTATATAAATGTCTAATCACTGGGTTGTACACCTGAAATTAATATAATATTGTATATCAACTATAATTAAAAAAAATAAAAAAGGATCAAAAGGAGGGACTTCTGTAATACTTTCAACAATAAAGATAACTTTAAAAAATATTTGAAAAAGGAATTCCTAAAACATTTCCAGGCTGGGCTCCCTTTGCCTGCCTGGCTGGTTGTGTTAAGTCTGCAGGACAGGAGAAGCATGGACTGGTGCAGTCATGGCTGTGAACACATTGGGTTCAAGTCTTTTGAAGATTACTTATCAGACAGTATAGAAATATCAGTGGACAGGTTATTGTACCTAATAAAGAGGAGAAAATCCGCCCCTTCCTCTGGAAATGAGGTCTGAGGTGGATACACTCTATCTGTCCTCCTATCTGCTCTAACAGAAGTCTGAGGAGTCTGGAGAACAGCCAAAGATGTGAGCCATGTCCTGAATCAGATATGAACATATGCATGTTAGATTTTCGACATATAAGTCATCAGAATCATTGAAACATGTCTCCTTGGAGCATCCTTAGGATAGGTTTCCCACTCAGCATGGACCCCTTCAGAGTACAGCAAACCAAATGTCCTATCTGAATTCAAGAAAAGATAAGGGAAGGGGGGAACTGGAAAAACCTAAGTCAAAATTGACCTTTTAGATCTAATAAAAGATGAACATGCTATATAAAGGCTAAATAGTAAAGATGCAAATAGCAACCAAATGTTACCCTCTAGAGGACAATGGTATCATGATGTTAATCAGACACATAACAGACTGGGAACATAGGTCAGGTTTTCTTTGTGGGAAGTGATTTTTTTCTTGGCTTTCATAATGCAAGAAGATGAGTTAGTAATTCTGTTTCTCAACGGTAGCTTTTCTTTCTGACTTATTAGTCATTTAATGCCATCTGTTCTGGTACCAGTATTCACCCATATAAGTCAAAGGTAGGTTAAAAAAATGTGATTGTAAAACTACACTATTTGATATCAGAATAAAGTTAACATTCCCTTGTATGGGTGTATCTGTAGCTTTTTATTTCCATTCAATTTATAGCTGTTTGAAGCTCATCTTTTCAAACAAGAATGAAAGTATGTGGAGTACTTTATGTTTTCTCCTTTGTTGTGGAAACTGAAAGAGGAAACACTTATGGCGAACCACTCGAGGGAGATGGTACCACGTCCCTGTGCCCCTCCATCCTGTAGGTTAGCTCACACGCCTCCCCTCCCACCCCGGCTGTCTCTAAGAGGGGCTCACAAAAACATTTTGGTGAAGTGAAATGAGGATCTGGGTCAGGAAGGGTCCTTGGTTACCAAATAGGATGGATATCTGCTTTCAAATGTTTCCATTTTAACCAAAAACTCATAGTGGCCAAAATTCTGACCTGTTTTCAAACATTTCCATGGATCATACAGTATATGTATTTGTGTGTGTGTGTGTGTGTGTGTGTATATATATATATTTATATTTATATTTATATGTGTATATATATTTATATAAAGTTAAATATACTGTATCTCATACTAAAATTCTTCCTATATAGTCTTACGCCGCATAATGACATTTTAGTTAAGGATGGGCCACATATATGACCATGGTCCCATAAGATTATAATGGAGCTAAAAATTCCTGTCTCCCAGTGACATAGAAAATGTCTTCACATCGCAGGCATAACTTTGTAGCTGGCCTAATGTCCTAACGTTATGTCATAACAAGCATAACATCGTAGTTGGCTATCAACATAGCCAGCCTAATGTCCTAGCGCCGCAGCGCCATGCATTATGGTAAGGTCATGTTCTATCTAGGCCTTTACCTTTACTCTCTCCCTCACTGACCTGCTCGGGGCAACTTGCAGCCCTGCAAGCTCCAGGCATCCTTAGGATTGCCCTGTACGGGTGTAGCATTTTTAAATCTTTAATACTGTGCCTTTTCTACATTTAGGTCTGTTTATATATGCAAATACTTACCACTGTGTTACATTGCCTACAATATTCAGTATGTTAACTCGCTGTACAGGCTTGTAGCCTGGGAGCAATAAGCTAGACCTTGTAGTGGTTCTCAACCTTTCTAATGCCACCACCCTTTAATACAGTTCCTCATGTTGTGGTGACCCCCAACCATAAAATTATTTTTGTTGCTACTTCATAACTGTAATTTTGCTACTGTTGTGTCTTAGGCAACCCCTGTGAAAGGGTCATTCGATCCCCAAAGGGGTCGGGACCCACAGGTTGAGAACCTCTGCCTAGATGTGGGGCAGGCTTTACCATCTAGGTTTGTGCAAGTGCAAATTCCTGTTAACTCTTAGCAAGGTGATATGTTAAGATCCATTGAAGATAGCATTTTAACTGCACACATTCTAATGTAATCAATCCTTATGAACCATTCTGATACCAGACAAAATTTTATATAATCCATTTCCCTTTCCTACTACCTCTTATAACACTATTTCTTTTGAAGATTTAGGATATCTCAGGCATGTGTTTCCCAGGCCCCAGAGCTAAGATACACATGCACTAGGGTCAATGTGCTTTTTGCAGACAATTTCTTGTAAAGTCTTGTTTTTTATCTAATAGTTATTTTCTCCATGAAGGTGTAGTTATGAAATGCTTTTTCCAGTAAAAATCCTTCAGTAATATATCAGAAGCTTTGCAACATTTTATTACTATAGAAAGAGGTCATTTAAATCCAATAAAGCACCATCCTCACTGAGCCTCTTTTATGAAGGGATGAGCTTAGCTATTATAAAGCATCTTTCCAAATCTGGCCGTAAAAATAATTCTGCCACCAAATAAAGATTTGGCACTGGGTAAGAGCCTGTGTTTTACAGTCAGGAGGTTTGAAACTCTGCTCTTTCATTTCCTAAGTCACCTAAACTTGGGACAATGAACTCTTAACCCCCCATCTGAAAACGGAGGAATACTGAGCACTCAATAGCACTCGTGAGGAAAAAACACGTATGCCATAATACATAAAACCACCCAGTCCAGCAACACAGCGGGCATTCGATAGATGGCAACTCTTTCTGTCAACTGAGTTCTATTAGTTTTCAGTTGCAACCTTTCCCTTATTTTTAGTTTTATTTATTAAAAAGCCCATGCAGTAAGAACTTAGGAATGAAAATAAGAAAGGATACTATCTAAATTTATAAAAAAATTCAAAAGGTAAAACATTTATTTTTTTTAATTTTTTAATTTTTAATTTTTTTTTATCCTCACCTGAGGACATTTTTCCATTTTTTGTACAGATAGAGTGGGAGGGAGAGAGAGGAAGAAAGAGAGAGAGAGAAACATCGATGTGAAGGGACACATCGAGTGGCTGCCACCCGCACGACCAACCAGGGCCGGGGACAAACTGCCACCGAAGTACGTGCCCTTAGCGGGAACTGAACCCGGGTCTCTCTGGACCGCAGGCCAACGCTCTAACTGCTGAGCCAAACTGGCCAGGGCGGTAAAACATTTATTAAATTATTTATTTTATTATATATCATAAATGATTATACTACAATTACATATTATGCATATTATTATATTAACAAAATTATATATTGTATATTTATATATGCAAATTGTTTTATTGTATTAAATAAAGAAATGTATTTATTTAATGTATTAAATATATTAATATTAGAATTTTATTCTAATGGGCTTCCAGCAATGTATTAGAATTTAATTAATTTCCAAGTGGTTTCTCATAAGTCAAATGACATCAATTAGTTAAAACTTTCAATTCATAATACAGATGTTACAACATTTAAGGTTTTCTGGACACAAACTATGAAAATAAAGTAATAATCATCTGTGCCCAAGTTTATACAAATTTCAAGTAGATGGTTGTTCAATAATTAATGAAGTTTTGTAGAACAGTTGGAACTATCTGAATTTACCTGAAGTCTCATTATTCCTCTGATAGTCTGTACTGCCTAAAACCATCAAGAGAGCAGGAAGCAAACTGTAAAGCAGCTACAAAGGCAGACACCTGGGGTAGCTCCTTCAGCACTTTTCTCTGCACACTCACTGCATGTTGTGTGGGCATGCTGGTCTGCTTTAAAGACAGACATGAAAGACCTGGGCTTTTTTCTGTTAGGTTTGAGCAGGAGAACATCAGAAGAAAATTTCAGAAATACTCATCTGGCAGTAAGGTACAGGCTCAATCTAGGGGTGATTAATTAAAAGTAATAATTCTAGAGAGAAAGAGTCAAAGACTGACTTGGGGAAATAAGCACAGAAAAGGAAAAGAAGGGAAAACAGGGATATTTATCTTGGAAGTAGATTTGGCATGGATTGGCAGCTGGTGAGATAACAGAAGTCTCTGACCTATCTTTTTCATAATTCTTAAAGACACATTCAATAATTGTGGAATATACTACAGGAAACCTTATGTTTATTGCATGGTTTGCCAAATGCTCTTCTTCCTGTTTTGTGCCAAGAGCCAACATTCTAAATTTTGAAGTGTTGGACTATGACCAGGATGTGTGTATGCCCCATGTACAAGCATCAAACAGCATGAGCATACCAAACTAGGAAGAATAATTGACAAACGATGTAACTTAATATTAGCTCATCAGAGTGTATATTTCCTTTGTTTCCCCTGTCCCTTGCCACCACATTTAGGGTGTTGTGATTGTTTGTGACATCATTTGGGGTGCCTGAAGATGAGAGCCAGCCTTCTACTCAGCGTTTTCTGTATTCCTGTTTACTGTCCATATTATAATGGGCTCTGATCCCCCCAACTCTTGAGACCCAGAGCTAGGCATGTTAGCTGATTTTAGCAGTATTCTCCAATACCTTCAGACACCACATGAAGCCTTTGCCAATTTCTAATGTTGTGACCTAAAGGGGATCTTAATTTGTCTGATCATTGCCATCTCCACCCCTCTCCATGGTTTCTGAATCGTTTCCACTCCTTTTTGTACACTTTGCCCCCATTTAAACACTCAAATATTTCTGTGTTCATAAGCTTTGTTCTTGTTTCTTTCTAACCTATATCGTCTCTTACCAAACTCAATGTAATCATTTCCCACCTTTGTACTGGTTTATAAAACATCATTTGGTTTGATTCTTGGAGTACAGATTGAAATCAATAGAAGACATTTCCTGCTTCATAGGGAAGAGGAATCTAATTCCATGTTACTTAGGAATAGTAGTCAAGGGAACTGGCTGTCCCCCAAGAAAGGTGGAGATGCTGGAGACCCGAGGCAGCTGTCTGCAGTCCTGATGGCTTTTGTGGATGGTTCTGTTACTGGCAGATGGCGCCTTGAAAGAGGCATGTTTACTGAGTTGTTGACAACGTTGTAGACACTGAACCACAGGCAAGTTTTCATTGCTGTTATTTCCGAAGCAACAAGAAAACACGTTTTGTGTCTAGAAACAGTGCTGCAGATCCCTTGAGACTAGTTCGAGGGCACAACCCTGGTCATGTCAGATTTCCTCTCCTTCCGAGTCTAACTACAAGGTTCAAGAGACCAGTCTCTATCTACAGGGTGGGGCAAAAGTGGGTCTATAGTTGTTCATATGGAAAATAATACCGTCGCTAATAAATAATACAGGAATATAATCTGTTTTTCCGTACTCACAACTGTGAACTTACTTTTGCCCCAACCTGGTATCCATTTTAATCTATATCTATTATTGCTCTATCTTTATCTATCTATTATCTATCTTTATCTCTATCTATCTACCTACCTACCTATTTACCTACCTATCTCTGTCATCTATCTGTGGATACTTATTCATT
Organism: Molossus molossus; assembly: GCF_014108415.1. Taxonomy (NCBI): domain Eukaryota; kingdom Metazoa; phylum Chordata; class Mammalia; order Chiroptera; family Molossidae; genus Molossus; species Molossus molossus. The sequence continues at coordinate 25,387,929 of NW_023425351.1, forward strand.
TTGGGAAGCAATCACCTAGTTTTGTCTATTTTTATTAGAACTTTGAACTCTGGGATATTTTATAGTTTTTGACCAAATGAAAAAATAAGAACAAATAAGTAAATACACAAAAAAATACTTTATTATTAGTAGTAATTGGTTTAAATTGAACTGGGATTACTCTTGGTCAGGAGCAAACAAGTGACACCAAATTCTGCTCGAGCACAAGAGCCAGGGAAGCCTAACCAGGTGTGCCTTAGAAACAGAGAGGGTGCTTCCTCTGGTCCTTCCCAAGGGGAGTGCTTTGAAGAAAGAGGTGTTGGGAGATGGAGCCCAATTCCTTTTCACTTTATTTATTTTTATTTTTTAATACTCACCCAAGGATATTTTTCCATTTTCCCTCAGAATGGGAGGGGAAGAGAGAGAGGGAAACATCAATGTGAGAGAGACATATTGACCAGTTGCCTCTTGCCTCCTCATGACCCCAACCAGGGCCAGGGATCGAACCACAACCAAGGTACATGCCCTTGACCGGAATCGAACCCAAGACCCCTAGGTCCGTGGGCCGACGCTCTACCGCTGAGCCAAACCGGCCAGCGCCCCTTTTCACTTTAAATACTTGAATATGATTTTACATGACATCTTTGTTTCTCCGAATTCTTTGAAAAAAATTGGCAGCAGCATAGCTAGGTATTTTTTCTTTCTGCCTTCAGAGGCCTCAGCAGAGGGAAGAGAGGACCAGCAGCTGCAGACTCGGCCCCATTGTCTGTAGCTGGGATGGTTTTTTCATTTGTTTATTTGGAGGAATGTGGGTTAAGTTATTCCACATATTCCCCTGAATTTTACTCCCTCTTATCTTCATACAGAACGTTCTGTTTCCGCACCTATAGTCTTCTGTTGCTGAGTACCCACGTCACCTGTAGCATCCGACGCAGCGTGTTCCAGCGATCTGTTTACACAGAAAGCCTAGCTACTGCTTCGTGCCGCGTGGAATGTGAAAATGAGCCAGTTCTTCCCCCTTAATTAGAGCGGAGAGCGTGCAAAAGAATGGCCACAAAAACTTTGTTTTTCATGGTTCAAGACTAATGATTGGGGTTTACCCATTCAGATTTGACTATAAAAAATACTGTATAATTAATGATCAAGACATATATGACTTCAGGCATTTCCATCCATTTTTCAAAGCAAAGCACATAATTGGAAATTGTGCTGCCCCTCCTACAGAATGGAGTTTCATCAAAGAATCTCTCCCATAAATAAGAGTAATTTTATCTGGAAAACACTAAAGTCAATTAAAAGACCTCTATCCAAATCTCCATTCTTATATTTTGTAGCTTTATAAACGTGGTTGAGTTTTTGTCTTCTTTTTCTCAACTTTAGAAGAAACCAGCAATCAGAACTGACACATTGGATTAACATAGGGCTCAGATGAGAGTTTGTATCAAGTGCTTCAAAATCAAGTATCATGTAAATATTTGTTGTTAGAATAATTGAGTAAGCATCAGTCTTCAGCCTTATGCTTTGCAAATAGTATCTAGTTCGTATAGCTTCCGTGATATCAGACAAAAGTTGATCTTTCAGGAGGCTGCTTTTCTAAAAAATTGTTTTCTTTACTCAGAAAATCAGATAAAAATTTCAGAAATATCTGGAAAAGGAATGTCAACTCTATTAAAAATATTAATACTGCTATACTGCAATGGTTTATGCATTCTACCTGCAGTCCACTACCACATTTCACATTCAGTTCGATATTTAGAAAAGTGGAAGGCTTCTTTTCTTTGTTTCTGAATGTTTTAAAAAGATCAGTCTTTTTGAAAATACTGTATTATAAATCAGATTGATTGGTTTACAAAATGATTTTTCTTTTTAAAAATGTAGTGATTATATTAGACATATAATTCAAACACCGAATATATGTTTAAAATGTCTGAAGGTACATTTACCAAATTTAAACTCAGAAGGTATCATAACTAAGAATCTTTTCTTAGGCATTGTTGGCTGGCAAGTGGATTTGATTATTACATATATGTACCTGTTAATTTGAATTTAAATATTATTGCTGAACTTACACACTATTTTATTATCCCTGTCAAAATAAATAAATAAATAAATGAATAAATAAATAAATAAATAAATCAAACAAACAGACCCAAATGGAATCACTTGTGGTAAGCCTCACCAAGACTTAATACCTAATCTAGTTTTTGTTTCAGCATCTCTCAGGAGTAGAATTTTAAATCAGTCTGGGATTACAAGATCAACACTAGTGAGTTATTGTTCCTGATAAGTCCCTCTGCCTTCACCTACAGAAAGTGACCTTGCCTGAAGTAACTGACTCTTTTAACTACCTTGTTCCACCCTCCCTCTGCCTATAAAAACCTTCCATTTGTTATAACTCCTGGGATCTCCTTTCTATTTGCTAGATGGGATACTGCTTCATTCACGAATCATTAAATAAAGCCAATTAGATCTTCAAATGTGCACAATATAAGTTTGGCTTTTTAACAAGCCTAAGTCATAACACAAAGAAGTGCTGCTTGATTTTCATGTACAATTATAATCCAAATGAAACTTAATTATTTTGAAATTATGTTGTGTGTCATTTTGTTCATGCTGCTGGTATGGAGGGTGTTCACATTGTCGGTTCCACCTGATTCTGTTCTCCTCCACCCTGGTCGACTCACGGTGATGTGCTGTCTTCATGTCTGCAGCAAGGGAGGAGAGAGCAATCACAGACTGCTCTCATCCAGTTTGCAAAATGTTCGGTGTTGCTGTAAGCTGGAAATCAAATTACAAAGAACACCATGCTATTGTGTGGGAGAAAAAACATTTTTTCTATCTTTTTAGGTTGTTTGACTAGTCTAACAAATTAACATAAAACATTAACTGGAGAAAAGCAAATTTAATTACATATGTACCGGAACTCCACAGGAATAAGCAATCCAAGGACAAGTCAGGCAATTGAGGTTTATATACCATTCTGAGCAAAGTAATAAGATAGGCATCTGGGATTTGAAGGGGAGAAAGTTCACAGGGAATGGGAAGAGCAGATGTTTGGTAAACAGACATTTGCTATGCCCTGCAGAAGACAATGGGGCACAGACAGGACCTGGAACAAGTAGACCTTGCTAAGTACCCCCTCATCCCCACACCTTGCTCAGGTCCTTTGTAATTATCTCTGGTGATAACACTCTTCCTGGAACATGCCCTCTATCTACATTTTTTTAGGCAATCGAGGGGGATATAAAAAGGAAAATTTTCTGAGTCGTCTATTTCTTAAAAAAAAAAATCCTCATGCCAAAGAGACACATTTTGGGGTGGTAAATGTTGCTCCCCTGTACCCTTCAGGAAAGGCTGGGACACAGAGCATGGTACCAGCACTGAAACAAAATAAAGCCCCACCCAAGATCCTAAGAGATGGTCCCATGGCACATGGCAATCTGGTTCCCCCTTTCCAAGATGACCCCTTATGTCCTGATTTTTTCGTCCACAGCCTTTCTTGTCTCCATTGTTCCTGATTGGGATGGGATAGGACACTGTTTCCTGAAATTATAACCTTGCCTTGTATATGGCTTCAACTTTTGCCTAAGAGTGAACTCCTAAATCAAGCTAATTGTTTCTGGAAAACAATTTGAGGCAGATAGTCTTCAACTATAGGTAGAGTCAGAAATTAGTATACTTAGCTCAGCATGGAGAAGTGGACCCAGTACCAACAGTAATAGTGCTATAGATAGCCACAGACACAAGAGACAGTCGCTAGGAACAAAAGGCAACAAATCAGAAGGTAGTCGCTCTACAAATAATGCTTATAGAGCTGTCCTTTAGAATCTGCTGTCAATAACCACTTTCAAACGCAAAAAGAAGAAATGATCTTCAAAGAAGAAATGGTCTTTGAAGTGAAGGACTGTTTTACATTTTTTATAGTGGAAGCCTAGCATACGGTCAACTTTTGGTGTTAAGCCCAAGTTGAACTGATGGTGGGCCTGGGTACCCAGTCAGAGAGTGTCTGACAGATAATGTTGCAATATATTATCTTACATATTGCTTCAAATGAAACATAGCTGAATCTCATAGAAGAGAAATGACTCAGTTGTCTAATCTCTCACTTGAGTTGAAGAATAGAAAGCTTTTAGAAACGATAATATTAGTTCCTCCAACCAGCATAAAAACCCTTGTGACTATGATAATTTAACTGATATATGACATGCAGATAAATTCTAGCAACATATATGAGCAAGCTATGAAATTTTTGTGTCTTTAACTGAAAGGTTTTAAAATGCAGTTGGGACTGAAATATTTTCTGAAATGTAATTCAACTATCTTATCTTTTATTTATACAACAAATGATGGGAGACTAAAATGTAACCTAGCTAGTCTGGCCAGTATGGCTCAGTGGTTGAGCGTCGACCCATGCACCAAAAGGTCGCCAGTTCAATTGCCCATCAGGGCACATGCCCAGGTTGTGGGCCCGATCCCCAGTGGGGGGCATACAGGAGGTGGCCAATCTATGTTCTCTCTCATCGATGTTTCTATCTCTCTCTCCCTTCCTTTTTCTCTAAAATCAATAAAGGGAAAAAAAAATTTTTTTTAAATATAACCTAGCTAATGCTTTATTCCATGAAAACATAAATTTCTTATTACCAGGCAACTGCAGATCCTTTTATATGTTTAATGATGTGGCTGTTATAAAACTAGACTGAATAAACCATTATTGTTTTATGTTTTTTCTGTGTCTGTGTGAAGTAGTTTTATTAGGAACAATTTGGTTACACTGTGTGACAATGTGGTCAGAAATGTTTCTCATTTAAACTGTAAAGTGCTTGAACAGCATAGGATTTGAGAGAATGGCATCTAAATTAGTTAGAAGCCTGGGTTCAATTCACAATGGAAGTATTTTCATTATGTCTTAATTTTTACCTTTGTATCTTTAACTTTTTGCTTGCAGTAGCATTTTTGTTTTGGACTTATTATTAGAGACATGAGTTCCAAAAATTTGTGAGCTGCAAGTCTAAACTGGTCTTCCAGGTTAAGTGGAAATCCTCTATTTTTTTCTAACAAATTTCCCCTGTAGTTCCTCAGGGCTGTCCTTTCAGAACATTATTATTTCCTTAGGTTGCCTTTCTCACTCATCCTGTGGTATTTGCTTTCAACCCATTTGTGTCTTTATATAGAAAGTGTGTATTTAAAATGCAGAGTTGGATCTTGTTGTTGTTGTTTTTAATTTAGTATAGTAATTTTTGTTTTGGAGTGTTTGATCTATTTGCATTTAAATTAACTACTGACATAGTTGGTTTATGCTATAATCTGGCTATTTGTTTTCTGCTAATCCCATTGGTTCTTTATTTGATGCTATTTACTTCAGCTTTTCTGACTTTTTTGGAAATAATCAAGTATTTTTTATTATAGCACTTTTTCCCCTCCTTTAACTTTTAGTTCAACATTTTTGTGTGTGTTTTTAGTGGTTGAATATACATTTCAAAACGCATCTTTGACTTACCATAAGTGAGTCACGTACTGCACCTTAAAGTAAATACTTGTACCATATCCTGAAATATACAAGAACCTTACAAGAGTTACTGTATCTCCATTTGCTTTCTTCCCATCACACTGGGGCACCTTGAAAATGAGAAGTCTGCTGTTCATAATCATGTTTCCTACTTGGCACCAATTGATTATGTGTTGGGCCAGTGCAGCATAGAGGGGGGACCCCAATTATGTAGCCCTCCTCTTCCTAGAACAGACTTCTTTAGAAACTGCCACTGCTTTGAAATATTGCAGTACAGGGTAATAATTGGGGAGATAGCTCTGGGTGTCACAGATCATGGGTCCAATTCTTGATCTACCACTTTCTAACAGAATAATTTTTGGCAAATTAATTAAACTGTGCTGCCTTCGTCTCTTCGCTTGGAAAACAAAGATAAAAATGCAATCAACTGAGATCAAATTTGTATAGATGCTATGAAGATTTAAAAACAAAATGCTGGAGGGCACAAGACAACGATTACTTAACACAAAGTAGCAATTTTTTCCTTAATTTTTTTTCATGAACACATGCTTGCCTTAGCTCAAATTTGTACTTTGCATTTTTCAGAATCTTCTGATGCTGCCGATTAGAAGGTACCATCTTACCAGCGTTGTGGGAATGGCCTTCCTTCTGTCCCTGCAGCTAATCTTCCCAGCTGCACATGGAGCAGGGCACTCTTCTGCTTGCAAGTCTTAACAGACTCTCAACTACTGCTTCTCTCTGTTCAATAGAATCATGCTTTGGGGCCTGTGTCTGCGCTGCCTGGAAACACTAACTTATTCTTCATGACCCATCTCGTTTTCATGATTTAGGTTCCTCTGATCTTTCTCAATTGAGTTGGTTTTCGTTTTCTGTGCTCTGATAGAACTTGGTATTATGCAGGCATCTCTGAAAGTATGGTGAAGAGTACTTCGAGAGTTAAAGTAATAAATGGGATCAACATGCCAAACACTCTTATAGAAGTGATCAAACATACCATCACTTTTGCAATAATCCTTTTGAAACTATAGATTTGTTCCAAGGCAATTAATATATTAATGGACAATCTGAGCATAAGGCAAATTGCGAGTTCACTTTTTGCAAAATTTTATTCATAAGAAACACTAAGGTGAATGCAAAACAAACAAAAAAACAAAACAAAACTGCACCTAGATAAACCCAGCTGTGTAGGAATACACATAATACACACACACACACACACACACACACACACTTCAAATGTCTACCAGCCACCTCAGTTCACCAAGCATGTTATCCTACTGTTATGTTTTATTATTATTTTGCATTTGTGAACATTTATATATAAAACAAAACAAAACACTTATTCAACATCCCAAATTTGTTTAAGAATCCTGGTTCAAAACTTCAAATAGAGCTTACAAAGAAGAGAGAACTCAAGAACCTAAATGGAAATCATTCAAACTCTTTGAATACTCCTCTTGATGGCAGGACTGTCAGGTGCAGTGGTTTCCAGCATCACCACCACTTCCGGAGTCCTCAGCTGCCTGGCGAAGCTCACATGCAGCCGGGAAAGCTGGAAAACACTTTCCAGCAAGGAGGCAGAACTTAATTGAAGATGAGGTTGTACATTGAATCAGAATTTCAAGTTTGATGAAGTAGGTATCTTTTGTAAGCACATGCCTCAAAGGCAAAAAACAAAAACAAAAAAACACAACAAAAAATCAAAGACATGCCCCAGGAATTAAGGCTGAGAAAGATGACCAAAAGAACAAGTCGTACCCATTCACATCTGCTGTTACAACTTTCCTGCTGATTTCAGAAAACCCTTCCTCTAGCACTTTGCAACAAATTGCAAGCTGCAGCACTTCTGTAGCCAACTTCCCTAAGCAAACTCTACATTTTTTGCAAAGTAAAGGGCCATTTTAATCCTAGAATTTATACACTTATTACCATTGAACTTATATAAAATTGTGCTACTGTTCTATGAGGTTTCTATCTTATTTTAAAACATCTTCTGAATATGGCGACAGGCAGGACTTGAGGGAGTGTGAGTGCGTGAGAGTGAGCTGGTGTGTGAGAGAAAGAGAGTGGATGTGAAGGTGTACAACCAAACTCGTGCAATGCAGAGATGCAAAGCAGAAGGGTCCTGTGCTGTGGACGGGGAGCAGTCAGCTCTCACAGTAAGTGGCTCTTCAGGGCGCTTCTCCCTGTGCTGCGGGGAGGTCCCTGGGAAGAGGCTGTGGGAGCAGCTAGGGCCCAGCAACCTGAGCCCACCAGTTCACCTGGCACCATAGGACCAGTGGACACCCTGTGTCAACATAGACCAGTGCACAGTAGCAGAGCTATTAAGCTTCCATTTGCAGAAACCTCAAACAGCCGGGAGCCCAGCACCATCCCCTACAGTAACAACCTGATCAGAGTCAAGAAATACCCCCAGCAACAGAGGCTGGGGAGCAGACATTCATCCCCAGGCAAGAGAAGCACAGACTGGCAGCAGGAAACCATCTCCAAAAATTACAGCAAAGGCTGAGCAGGAGTTGAGCATCACTGGGCAGCAGCACTTCACAGCTGCCAGCGGTGGGACCTGGGGCTCCACAGAGGACTGTGTGATCCAGTGGCCCACAAGAGCGGTGGGAAGCGAGGGATCCAGAGAGACCTGTGCGACCCAGCGGCTCACAGAGTGGTGGGAAGCCAGGGATCCAGAGGAACTTGTGTAACCCAGTGGCCCACAAGAATGGTGTGGACCTGGGGCTTGAGAGGGGCCAGTGCAATCCGGCTACCCATGGGACCTGCAGGGAGTCAGTGCCCCAGAGAGGCCTGTGCAACCCAGCTGCCTACAAGATAGACTTGGAGCCAGATCTCCAGAGGGGACTGTGCGATCCAGCTCCCCATGGAATCAGCGGGAAGTGGGGGCTCCAACAGGGCTTGTACAACCCAGCTGCCCACAAGACTGGTGGGCAACCAGGACTCCAGTGGGGTCTGTGCAACACAGCTGCCCATGGGTCACGCTGGGAGCTGGGGCACAAGAGGGGCCTGAGTGACACAGCCACCCAAGGTGCCAGCAGGGAGTTCGGCTCCAGCAGGGCCTGAGCAATACAGCTATAGGTGGCACCAGCAACCAGCAGGAAACACAGCTTTAGAGGGGCCCATGTGATCCAGCAGCAGCACCTACCAGCATACACCAATACCAGCCCTGAGTAGTCAATCCTCCAGGATCCACAGCAGGCAAGAGGAGACACACAACAGGACAGTCTTGGAAGCACAGAAGCCTTATTTGATATATGTTGAGCTGCATACACATCCAAACATCCCTCAACAACTATAGAGCTACCAGATGGCTAAAATGGGGAGACAAAGAAACAACATCCAAAGGAAAGAAAAAGAGGAATCGCTAGAAAAGGAACTACAGGAAATGGAAGAAAGCAACTTGTCAGATAAAGAATTCAAAGCAATGATTTTAAGGGTGCTCAAACAATTTGGTGAGAACTACAAGCAACTTAATAAGAATTATTAACAGTTCACTGGGAACTATTTCAGCCTAAAAAAAGAAGTAGAAGCTATGGATAAAAATCAAAAGGAAATAAAGAATGACATTGCTGTTATGAAAAATACCTTGGAAGGGTTCAATAGCAGATTAGAAGCTGAAGACTGAATCAGTGACTTAGAAGACAAGGTAGAGAAAAACACTCAAATAGAGCAGGAAATGGAAAAAAAAGTTTGAAAAGCAGGAGTAGAGTTTAAGAGAGCCGTGGGACCATACAAAATGTAACAACATTTGCATTATAGGGGTACCAGAAGAAGAATCAGAGAAAGGAATAGCAAACATGTTTGAAGAAATAATGACAGAAAAGTTCCCTAAACTGGTGAAGGAAAAAGTCACACAAGTCCAGGAAACACAAAAAGTTCCAAGCAAGATGAATCCCAGAAGACCCACAGCTAGACACACCATAATAAAAAATGGCAAACATTAAAGACAAAGAAAGAATCTTAAAGGAAGCAAGAGAGAGACAGAAAGTTACCTACAAGGGAGCTCCCATTAGACTGTCAGCTAATTTCTCAATAGAAACAGTGCAGGCCTGGAGGCAGCCAATCAATGTTCTCGCTCATCAATGTTTCTCTCTCTCTCTCTCCCCCTCTTCCTTCTTCTCTCTCTAAAATCAATAAAGAAAAAAAAAGAGAAAGAAACACAGCAGGCCAGAAAGGAGTGGCATGAAGTGTACAAAGTAATGCAAGGCAAGGGTCTGAATCCAAGACTACTCTATTCAGCAAGGCTATCATTCAAAACTGAAAGGAGAAATAAAGAGCTTCACGAATTAAAAAAAGCTAAAGGAATTTACCACCACAAAACCAGTACTGCAAGAAATGCTGAAGAAACCGTTGTAAGAAGAAGAAATAGAGAGAGAGAGAGAGGAATACAGGCATAAAATTAAAATGGCAACTAATAAGTATCTATCAATAATGACCTTAAATGTAAATGGCTTAAATGCTCCAATCAAAAGTCATAGGGTAGCTGATTGGATAAGGAAACACAACCCATACATATGCTGTCTACAAGAGACCCACCTCACAACAAAAAACTCACACAGGATGAAAGTGAAGAGATGAAAAAAAATTTCCAAGCAAATGGAAATGAAAACAAACAAACTGGTGCAGTAATACTCATATCTGACAAGACAGACTTTAAAATGAGGGCCATAATAAGAGACAGAGAAGGTCACTACATAAAATTAAAAGGAGCAATTCAACAAGAAGATATAACCCTGGTAAACATATGCACCAAATACGGGAGCACCAAAATATATTTAAAAACTTCTGGAAGACTTCAAGGGAGAGATCAATAGCAATACAATCATAGTGGGTGACTTTAACACACCACTGACACCACTGGATAGATCTTCTAGACAAAAATTAACAAGAACATAGAGTCCTTGCAAGATAAACTATATCAGTAAGACTTAATTGATATTTACAGAACACTTCATCCCAAAGCTACAGAATATGCATTCTTCTCAAGTGCACATGGGTAATTCTCAAAGATAGACCACATGTTAGGACACAAAGCAAGTCTCTACAAATTCAAGAAAATTGAAATCATATCAAGCATCTTCTCAGATCACAGTGGCATGAACTAGAACTCAATTACAATAAAAGCACACAAAAACATTCAAACACTTGGAGGCTCAATAGCATTATAATAAGCAATGAATGGGTTACTAATGAGATCAAGGAAGAAATAAAAACTTTCTGGAAACCAATGAAAATGAACACACAACAACACAAAAATCATAGGACACAGCGAAAGCGGTCCTCAGAGGGACGTTCATAGCACTACAAGCCTACCTTAAATAACAAGACAAATTCTTAATTGACTTTTTAACCCTACAACTTTTTTTTTTTTTTTTATGAATTTTTATTTATTTTTTTTGTTACAGATATTTTACCTTTTTACCCCATTGGCACCCCCCCACCCCACCCCACCTCTGCCCTGTCCCCGGCTTAGTTGTCCATGTCCATTGGTCATGCATACATGCATATAAGTTCTGTGGTTTATCTCTTCCCACCCCGCCACCCCCCCACCCCCTCTTCTGAGGGATGTCAGTCTGTGCCCTACTTCCATGTTTCTGGGTCTACTGTATTCCTCAGACTGTTATGTTCATTATATTCCGTATATATGTGAGATCATGTGGTATTTGTCTTTTTCTGCTTGGCTTCTTTCACTTAGGATAATACTTTCCAGGTCCCTCCATGTCATCTCAAAGGATAAGAGATCTTTCTTTCTTACCGCTGCATAGTACTCCATTGTGTATATGTACCACAGCTTTTTTATCCATTCGTCTACTGGTGGACACTTGGGCTGTTTCCAGATCTTAGCTATTGTAAATAGTGCTGCTATGAACATGGGGGTACATATATTCTTCCTGATTGGTGTTTCAGGATTCTTAGGGTATATTCCCAGCAGTGGGATCACTAGGTCAAATGGCAGTTCAATTTTTAATTTTTTGAGGTAGCACCATATTGTTTTCCATAGCAGCTGCACCAGTCTGCATTCCCACCAGCAGTGTATTAGAGTCCCCTTTTCTCCACACCCTCGCCAACACTTGTTGTTTGATGATTTGTTGATGGCAGCCATTCTGACAGGTGTGAGGTGATACCTCATTGTTGTTTTAATTTGCATCTCTCTGATGATTAGTGATATTGACCATTTCTTCATATGTCTTTTGGCCATTTGTATGTCCTGTTTGGAGAGGTGTCTATTCAGCTCCTCTGCCCATTTTTTAATTGGGTTCTTTGTCTTCCTTTTGTGGAGTTGTATGAGCACTCTCTATATATTGGAAATTAACCCCTTATCTGATACATCATTGGCAATGATGTTCTCCCATACAGTGTAACCCTACAACTTAACGAACTAGATAGTAAACAAAAAGGAAAACCCAGAGGTAGGAGGAGGAAGAAAATAGTAAAAGTCAGAGCAGAAATAAACAACATAGAGACAAAAAAAAAAAAGAAATAAAGGAAAAAAAAAAACAGTTCAAAGATCAATGAAACAAACAGCTGGTTCTTTGAAAAGATAAACTAGAGTGATGGACTTTTAGCCAGACTCACCAAGAAACAAAAAGAGAAAAACCAAATAAACAAAATCAGAAATGAAAGAGGAGAAGTAACAACTGACACCACAGAATACAAAAGATCATCGAAACATACTATGAACACTTATATGTTAACAAATTGGACAATCTAGGAGAAATGGACAAATTTCTAGAAACACACAGCCTCCTAAAACTGAACCAGGAAGAGATAGAAAATGTGAACAGACCAAAAACAACGAAGGAAATTGAAGATGTAATTAAGAGACTTCCAGAAAACAAAACCCCAGGCCCTGATGGCTTCACAAGGAAGTTTTACCAAACATTCAAAGAATATTTAATATCCATTCTTCTCAAACTATTCCAAAAGATCCAAGAAAGCAGAACACTTCTAAACTCATTTTATGAGGCCAGCATAATCTTAATTAAAAAAAAAACAGATAAAGACACTACAAAAAAAGAAGACTAGAGGCCAATATCTCTGATAAACACAGATGCCAAAATCCTTAACAAAATATTAGCAAATCGGATCAAAAATTATTAGCAATACATCAAAAAGTTATTCATCATGACCAATTGGGATTCATTCCAGGGATGCAAGGATGGTACAATATTCACAAATCAATAAATGTGATACACCACATAAACAAAATGAAAGATAAAAAACATATGATCATATCAATAGATGCTGAAAAAGCATTCGACAAAATGCAGCACCCATTTCTGATAAAAATGCTCAGCAATGTGAGAATAGAGGGATCATATATCAACATAATAAAGGCCATATATGAAAAACCGACAGCCAACATCATACTTAATGGGTGAAAGCTAAAAGCATTACCCTTAAGAACGAGAACAAGACAGGGATGCCCACTGTTGCCACTCATATTCAACATAGTACTGGAAGTCTTAGCCACAGCAATTAGAATGAAGAAAAATAAAAAAGATCCAAATTGAAAAGAAGGAAGTGAAACTGTCATTATTTGCAGATGACATGATATTGTGCATAGAAAACCCTAAAGACTCCATTAACAATCTAGTACACTTAAAAAATGAATTTGGTAAAGTAGCAGGATACAAAATTAATGTCAAGGATACAAAATTAATGTCAAGAAATTGACAGTATTCTTATACACCAGTAATGAACTCACAGAAAGGGACACTAAAAAAACAATCCCATTTTACCATAGCAGCAAAGAAAATTAAGATACATAGGCATAAAATTAACCAAAGAAGTAAAGGACCTCTTCAGAGAAAACTATAGGTCATTGAAAAAAGAAATAGAGGAAGATACAAAAAAGTAGAAGCAAATGCCTTGTTCATGGGTTGGAAGAATTAACATCATTAAAATGTCTATTCTACCAATCTATAGATTCAATGCAATTTCCATCAAAACACCAACGACATATTTCACAGAACTAGAACAAACACTCCAAAATTTCATATGGAAGCAAAAAAGACTCCGAATAGCAACAGCAATCTTGGAAAAAAAAAAAAAAAAAAAAGAACAAAGGAGAAGGGATCACATTACTAGATATTAGGTTATATACTACAAAGCCACTGTAATCAAAACAACCTGATACTGGCACAAGAACAGGAAGATAGATCAATGAAACAGAACAGAGATCCCAGAAATTTACCCAAGACAATATGCTCAATTAATATTTGACAAAGGTGGCAAGAGCATACAGTGAAGTCAAGACAGTCTCTTCAATAAATAGTGTTGAGAAAATTGGCCAGCTACCTGCAAAATAATGAAGCTAGAACACCAACTTACACCATACACAGGAATAAACTCAAAATGGATTAAAGACTTAAATGTAACTCGTGAATCCATAAAAATTCTAGAAGATAATGTAGGCAACAAAATCTCAGACATCACACGCAGCAGAATATTCACTGATACAACACTTAAGGCAACAAAAACAAAGGAGAAAATGAACACATGGGACTATATCAAACTCAAAAGCTTCTGCACAGCAAAAAGAAACAATCATCAAAATAGAACGGGAGCCCACTCTATGGGAGACCATAATCACCAATGATGCATCAGATAAGGGGTTAATTTCCAAAATATATAGAGTACTCATACAACTCAACAAGAGGAAGACAAAGAACCCAATTAAGAAATGAACAGAGGACCTAAATAGACACCTCTCCAAAAAGGACATACAAATGGCCAAGAGATATGAAAAAATGCTCAACATCACTAATCATCAGAGAGATGCAAATTAAAACAACAATGAGGTATCACCTCACACCTGTCAGAATGGCTGCCATCAACAAATCATCAAACAACAAGTGTTGGCGAGGGTGTGGAGAAAAGGGGATTCTAGTACACTGCTGGAGGCAATGCAGACTGGTGCAGCCACTGTGGAACACACTATGATGTTACCTCAAGAAGTTAAAAATTGAACTGCCATTTGACCCAGTGATCCCACTTCTAGGAATATACCCTAAGAAGCCTGAAACACCAATCAGAAAGAACATGTGGTCCCCTATGTTCATAGCAGCACTATTTACAATAGCTAAGATCTGGAAACAACCCAGTGTCCATCAGTAGATGAATGGATAAAAAAGCTGTGGTACATTTACCCAGTGGAATACTATGCAACTATAAGAAAAAAAGATTTCTTATCCTTTGAGGTGACATGGAGGGGCCTGGAGAGTATTATGCTAAGCGAAACAAGCCAAGCAGAGAAAGATATATATCACATAATCTTACTAATTTGTGGAATATAATGAACTAAACAAACTGATGAACAAAATTGACCCAGGGATATAGAGGTAAGGTACAGATTGACAAACCTCAGAAGAGGAGTTATTGGAGGGGGGGAGATAAACCACAGAACTTATATGCATCTTATATGCATGTATGCATAACCAATGGACATAGACAACAAAGCTGGATATGGGGCAGGGTGGGGGATGGGAAAGAGGGTGTCAATGGGGAAAAAGGAGAAACATCTGTACCAAAAACAAATTAATAAAAGTAATTTTAAGAAGATCATGTTTTAAAAAAGTTGTATTCATTTATTTATTTTTCAATTTTTATTAATTAATTTCATTTTAATTTTTTATTAATTAATTTTTGTTTCAGCTGTTTCTCTCTCTTTTTCCCATTGACACCCTCCTTCCCATGCCCTCCACCCAGTACCCTGTTTTGTTGTCCATGTCCATGGGATATATATGTACATACATATAAGTTCTGTGGTTTATCTCTTTCTTCCCCCCACCACCCCTTCTTCTGAGGGTTGTCAGTCTGTACCCTACTTCACGTCTCTGGGTCTACTCTATTCCTCAGACTGTTATGTTCATTATATTCCACAAGTAAGTGAGATCATGTGATATTTGTCTTTCTCTGCTTGGCTTGTTTCACTTAAAATAATACTTTCCAGGTCCTTTCATATCATCTCAAAGGATAAGAGATCTTTCTTTCTTACAGCTGAATAGTACTCCATTGTGTATATGTACCACTGCTTTTTTATCCATTATCTACTGATGGACACTTGGGTTGTTTCCAGATCTTAGCTATTGTAAATAGTGCTGCTATGAACATGGGGGTACATATATTCTTTCTGATTGGTGTTTCAGGCTTCTTAGGGTATATTCCTAAGAGTGGGATCACAGGATCAAATGGCAATTCAATTTTTAATCTTTTGAGGTAACACCATATTTTTTTTCATAGTGGCTACACCAGTCTGCATTCTCAACAGCAGTGTACTAGAGTCCCCTATCTCCACACCCTCGCCAACACTTGTTGTTTGATATTTTTGTTATGGATGTTTCTCCTCCCCACCCCCAGACACCCTTCTCCTCATCCTTCCCCTCCACTCCCCAGCATTGTTGTTTATGTCCATTGGTTATGCATACATGCATGTAAGTTCTTTGGTTTATCTTATCCATCCCCATGAATTCCTCCTCTGAGGTCTGTCAGTCTGAACTATACCTCTTGCTATGTCTCTGGGTCTATTTTGTTCATTGTATTCCACAAATAACTGAGATCATGTGATATTTATCTTTTTCTGATTGGCTTATTTCACTTAGCATAATACTCTCCAGGTGTTTCCATGTCATCTCAAAGGATAAGAGATCTCTCTTTCTGTCAGCAGTATAGTGTTCCATTGTGTATATGTACCACAGTTTTTTCATCCACTCATCTATTGATGGAGACTTGCCTCTTTCCAGATCTTAGCAATTATAAATGGTGCTGCTATGAATATAGGGGTATATATATTTTTTCTGATTGGTGTTTCAGGCTTGTTAGGAAATATTCATAGAAGTGGGATCATTGTGTCAAATGGCAGATTAATTTTTAATTTTTTGAGGAAACACAATATTGTTTTCCATAGTGTCTGCACCAGTCTGCATTCCCACCAGCAGTGTACTAGAGTCCCCTTTTCTCCACACCCTTGCCAGCACTTGTTTGATGATATCTTGATGGCAGTCATTCTGGCAGCTGTGAAGTGATACCTCATTATCCTTTTAATTTGCATCTCACTGATGATTAGTGAAACTGAGCATTTTTTTGCATATGTCTCTTGGCCATTTGTATGTTCTTTTTGGGGAGGTGTCTATTTGGATCCTCTGCCCAGTTTTTAATTGGGTTATTTGCCTTCCTTTTGTTGAGTTGTATGAGTACTTTATATATTTTGGAAATTAACCCCTTATCTTATGTATCATTGACAACTATGCTCTCTTATATAGTGGGTTCCCTTTCCATTTTGATGGTTATTTCTCTTGCTGTGCAGAAGCATTTTAGGTTGATGTCATCCCATGTATTAATTTTTTCATTGTTTTTCTTGCCTTTGGCAGTGTATCACTGAAAATTCAGCTGCATATGAAGTCTGAAATTCTGTTGCCTACATTTTCTTCTAGGATTTTTATGAATTCATGAGTCACATTTAAGTCTGCTATTCATTTTGAGTTTATTCTTGTGTATAGTGTAAACTGGTAGCCTAGTTCCTCCCTCCCTCCCTCTCTCCCTCCCTCCCTCCCTCCTTTCTTTCTTTCTTTCTTTCTTTCTTTCTTTCTTTCTTTCTTTCTTTCTTTCTTTCTTTCTTTCTTTCTTTCTTCCTTCCTTCCTTCCTTCCTTCCTTCCTTCCTTCCTTCCTTCCTTCCTTCCTTCCTTCCTTCCCTCCCTCCCTCCTTTCCTTTCTTTCTTCCTTCCTTCCTTCCTTCCTTCCTTCCTTCCTTCCTTCCTTCCTTCCTTCCTTCCTTCCTTCCTTCCTTCCTTCCTTCCTTTCTTCCCTCCCTCCCTCCCTCCCTCCCTCCCTCCCTCCCTCCCTCCCTCCCTCCGTCCCTCCCTCCCGCCCTCCCTTCTTTCTTTCATTCTTTCTTTCTTTCTTTCTTTCTTTCTTTCTTTCTTTCTTTCTTTCTTTCTTTCTTTCTTTCTTTCTTTCTTTCTTTCTTTCTTTCATGTAGCTGTCCATTTTTCCCAACACTATTTATTAAAGAGGCTGTCTTTACTCTTCTGTATGCTCTTGCCACCTTTGTGAAATACTAATTGAGCATAATGTCTTGGGTCAATTTCTGGGTTCTCTGTATTGTTTTATTGATCTATATACCTGTTCTTGTACATCCAGTACCAAGCTATTTTGATTAAAGTGGCTTTGTAGTATATAACCTGATATGTAGTATTGTGATCCTTCCTACTTTGTTCTTCTTTTTCAAGATTGCTGTGGCTATCCGGGGTCATTTTTATTTCCCATATAAACTTTTGGAGCATTTGTTCTAGTTCTGTGAAATATGCCATTGATATCTTAATGGAGATTGCATTCAATCTATAGATTGCTTTGGGCAGTATGGACATTGTAATGATGTTAATTCTTCCAATCCATGAACAAGGTATGTGCTTCCACTTCTTAATATCTTCTTCTACTTCTTTTTTCAATGTCCTGTAGTTTTCTGAAAATAGGTCCTTTACTTCTTTGGTTAAGTTTATTCCTAGGTATCTTAATTTTTTTGCCACAATGGTAGATGGGATTTTTTTAGTGTCTCTTTCTGTGAGTTCATTATTGGTGTAAGAATGCCATCAATATCTTGATGTTTATTTTGTATTCTGCAACTTTGCCAAATTCATTTATTAGCTCTAGGTTTTTGCTGGAGTCTTTGGGGTTTTCTATGTACAATATTATGTCATCTGTGAATAATGACAGTTTCACTTCCTCCTTTCCCATTTGCATTCCTTTCATTTTTTTCTTCATGTCTAATGGCTAAGACTTCCAGTACTCTATTAAAGAAGAGTGGCGAAAGTGGGCATCCCCTGTGTTGTTCCTGTTCTTAAGGTAAATGCTTTTAGTTTTTGCCCATTGAGTATGATGTTAGCTGTAGGTTTTTAATATATGGCCTTTATTATGTCAAGACGTGATCCTTCTATTCCCACGTTGCTGAGTGTTTTTATCAGAAATGGGTGCTGGATTTTGTCAAATGCTTTTCAGCATCTGTTAATGAGATCATATGGTTTTTATTTTTAATTTTGTTTATGTGGTGTATCACATTTATTGATTTGCCAATATTGTACCAGGCTTGCATCCCTGGGAAGAATCTCACTTGGTCATGGTGATTTACTAATATTTTGTAAAGGATTTTGGCATCTATGTTCATCAAGGATATTGGCCTGTAGTTTTCTTTCTTTGTAGTGTCTTTATCGGGTTTGGGAATTAGAATTATGCTGGCCTCACAAAATGACTTTGGAAGTCTTACTTCTTGAATTTTTTGTAATAGTTTGAGGAGAATGAGTATTAGTTTTTCTTTGAATGTTTGGTAGAACTCGCCATGAAGCTGTCCAGGCCCAGGGTTTTGTTTGATGGGAGAGTCTTGATTACATCTTAAATTTCCTTAGTTGTTGTTGGTCTGTTCAAGTTTTTTTTATCTCTTCCCAGTTTAGTTTTGGGAGATTATGGGTTTCTAGAAATTTTTCCATTTTGCTTAGATTGTCTTATTTGTTGCCATATAATTGTTCATAGTATTTGTTAACGATCCTTTATATTTCTGTGGTGTCAGTTGTTACTTCTCTTTCATTTCTGATTTTATTTATTTAGGTTCTTTCTCTTTGTTTCTTGGTCAGTCTAGCTAAGGGTCCATCAATCTTGTTTATCTTTTCAAAGAACCAGCTCTTTGTTTCATTGATCTTTAAAAAAAATCTTTTTCTTTATTGATTTTAGAGAAAGAGAGGAAGAGAGAAGGAGAGAGATAGAAACATTGATGAGAGAGAACATTGATTGGTCACCTCCTGCATGCCCCTCATTGGGGATTGAGCTCACAACCTGAGCATGTGTCCTGACCAGAAATTGAACCAGCAACCTCTTAGTGCATGGATCAATGCTCAACCACTGAGCCACACCAGCTGAACTGATTTTTGAATTGTTTTTTAGTCTCTATGTCATTTATTTCTGCTCTGATCTTTACGATTTTTTCCCTTATACTTGCTCTGGGGTTTTCTTTCTAGTTCTTTAAATTGTGAGGTTAGATAGTCAATTAGAAATTTTTGTTGTTGCTTGAGGTAGGCCTGTAGTGCTATAAACGTCCCTCTCAGGACTGCTTTTGCTGCATCCCATAAATTTTGTGGTGTTGTGTGTTCATTTTCATTGGTTTCCAGGAAATTTTTAATTTCTTCTTTGATCTCCTTGGTAACCCATTCATTGTTTAATACCATGCTATTTGGCCTTCATGTGTTTGACTGTTTTTGCATGTTTTTGTTGTAATTGATTTTTAGTTTCATGCCATTGTGATCTGAGAAGATGCTTGATATGATTTTAATCTTTTTGAACTTGTAGATACTTAGTTTGTGTCCTAATATGTGTATCTTTGAGAATGTCTCATGTACACTTCAGAAAATGTGAATTTTGCAGTTTTGGGGTATAATTCTCTGTAGATATCTATAAAAACCATTTCGATCTAGTGCATCATTTAGAGTCTCTGTTTGCTTGTTAATTTTTTGTCTAGTGATGTCAGTGGGGTGTTGAAATCCCGTGCTATAATTGTATTGCTGTCGATTTCTCCTTTGGAATCCTCCTGAAGTTTTAGATATATTTTGGTGCTCTTATATTGGGTGCATATATGTTTACCAAGGTTATATCTTCCTGTTGGATAGATCCTTTCAATATTATATAGTGGTGGCCTTCTTTGTCTCTAGTTATGGCCTTTATTTTGAAATCTATTTTATCAGATATGAGTATTGCTACCCCAGCTTTTTTTTTCTTTCCATTTGCTGGGAAGATATTCTTCTATCCCTTCACTTACAACCTATGTGAGTCTTTTGTTGAGAGGAGGGTTTCTTTTAAACAACATGTATATGAGTCATGCTTTCTTATCTAATCAGCTACTCTGTGTCTTTTTATTGGAGCACTCAATCCATTTACATTTAAGGTGATTATTGATATATACTTATTTATTGCCATTTTTGTTTAGTGTGGTTATATTTTTCTTCCTATTTCTCCTACTAATTACAGCAGTGTTTTTAACATTTCTTATAGTGCTGGTTTGGTGCTAATGTATTCCCTTAGCCTTTTTTTTTTGTCTGGGAAGCTCCTTATTTGACCTTTTATTTTGAATGATAGCCTTGCTGGATAGAGTGGTCTTGGATTCAGAACCTTGTTTTTTATTACCTTGATTACTTCTTGCTATTTTTTTCTGGCCTGTAGTGTTTCTGTTGAGAAGTCAGCTGATAGCCTTATGTGGGTTCCTTTGTAGGTAACCTGTTGCTTATCTCTTGCTGCCTTTAGGACTCTCTCTTTGTTTTTAATTTTTGTCATTTTAATAACTATGTGTCTTGGTGTGGGTCTGTTTGGGTTCTTCTTACTTGGGGGTCTCTGTGCTTCTTAAACCTGAATGCCTTTTTTTTCACTAAGTTAGGAAAGTTTTCTGTCACTATTTCTTCAAATATATTCTCTAACCCTTGCTCATTTTCTTCTTCTTCTAGAACTCTTATGATGCTGATGTTGTTATGTTCCAGTTGTCCCGCAATTCTCTTAAGCTGTCTTCCTGTTTTGTTTTTTTCCTTTTCCTTTTCTGATCAGGTAATTTTTTTCTACCCTGTCTTCTAATTCACTGATCTGGTCCTCAGCTTTCTCTACTCTGATGGTTATTCCTTCCGATGTTCTTTATTTATGCTATGTCATTCTTCATTTTCAATTGTTTAGTTTTCAAAGTTTCTGTGTCTATACTCATGGTTTTGAGCTCTTTACTCATGCTGTTCAGCTTCCTCATTATCATTGCTCTGAACTCTACCTCTGATTACTTGCTTAACTGCATTTCATTTATCTCATCTTTAGTAGAGTTCTCTTGTTTTTTTCATTTGAGAAGTGTTTCTTTGGTTCACCATTTGTGCTATCTCAGTGGGTTTTGGAGCCTGCCAAATTTTTCCTGTGCATATTTGTGTTTCATTGATTGTGGCTCCCTCTACTGGGTTTGGGTGAGTATGGGAGGACTCACAATTAAACACCACTGCCAAGTCTTACTTTCTTGGGTAGATTTGCAAGCCCAGGAAAGGTTCAGTTATCCTCTAGCTTTTTGCCTGGAGGCTATTAGTCTCAGTTACTTGATGAGCCTTGGGTTGTAGCCATCAGGTTTTCAGAGTAAGAAGATTTCCAGAAGGTGGGGCAGATGCTTGCTGGCTGTTAATGAGCCTCAATTTGCATTTCTCTGGCCTGGCCTGGTGGTGTTAAATTTTTGAGGGAGGGTCTGTTGCTTCTCCCTAAGGCTCTAAGAAGGGGCTCTTTGAGTAACAAGGCTGAATGATTCAGCAAAAATCTCCCATTGCCCTCTCACCACTCCAAGCTCTTGGGTATCCATACAGTTCCAGTTCAGTCTGCCCTCCTTCTGCCAGAGTCCAAGGTGAGTGACTATAGCTAATTTATTTCTCTGTCCCTGCCCTCTGTGCTGTAGAACCAGCCTGAAAATTTAACCCCGAGGGAGCTGCTCACAGCTAAAACAGCTGCTGTCTGTGGGCTTGCAGTCCATCCTCTCATATCTCTGCAGTTCCTAGCAGGCTCCATTCAGTGACCTTTTTCCTGTCCCTGGTTATATGGGTCCTCTCCAGTGCTTTTCTGTTGCTTTTTCCTGACGACTTGTCTTTATTTTTTGTTGTAGTTCCAGTTTGGCCCTGGGAGATGGTCTGTGTAGCTTTCATTCTCTCTGCAGTTATTTTGGAATCTCTCCTTAACAAAAGTTTTGAGTGTTGTGCCTCTACCTTTCTTTTCCCTGATCACAAACCCTGTGGTTTTTAATGGCAAAATTTTACCCAGCAGGGGTTTTTCAGAGTCTGTACGTCACATTATAGGGGAAATGACTGCACCAGTGCTGTCTAGTGGGCAGGAGCTCAGAATGCTGGACAATGCCATGTGTGGGACAATATGAGACTTGTGTTGGACATGACTTGCCAATCATGCAGTCTATGCTATTTTGTGACCTTCTGTGTTGGTTAATAAAGTTTGCCTATGACCTTCATCCATGCAAGTTATGCTTCTGCTCACTTCCCTATAAAGAGCAATTTACAATTAATGTATATTTGTGTGGCTGCTGCTGCTTGTCTATATTCAGCTGATATGTCCTTGAACAAATCAAACTGTCAAGTTGTCTTCCGGCTCAGTTTTCCATCTGTAAAAATTTGGAGATGTGTTGAAAATATCTCTGGAATCTTTTACCAAATAAAGTACTAATGACATAAAGAATAAAAACCAAGAAATGAGTAAGGTTGTTTGGCAAAATCTCTCATGAGAGTTTGAACCAGAGATTCATTCAGGTTCATCAAATCAATAATTACTCAGATTATTTTACCATGTAACTTTAGGCTTGACACTTCTTATCTCTGTCAATTTCCTATTCTGTATATCAACTTTTTTTATGGATTGCTAAAGACTCTTTCCATTTTCTTTGTTTTGGTGTATTAAAGCTTTAATACAAAGATTGAAACTGTCCTGTAAATGTTTGAAATATACTTACAGACATAAGATCAATACATATATAAATATAATTATTCAAGACATATTAGAATCAAATCATGGTCAAATATGTAAATTAAAGCTTACTAGAATATAAACTCCTAGTCGGAAAAGATTGTGCTGATTTTTATGCGTTATTTATCCCCTATGTCTAGAGCAACAACTCAATGAATAGTTGTTATATGAAAAATGGGTAGCAGAAGTACAATCTTAAAAGTTACAATTGAGCCCTGGCCGATTTGGCTCAGCAGTTGGAGCATCAGCCTGCGGTCCAGAGGGACCAGGGTTCGGTTCCCGCTAAGGGCGCATATCTCTGTTGCAGTTTGTCCTCGGCCCTGGTTGGTCATGCGGGTGGCAGCCGCTCATTGTGTCCCTTTCACATCGATGTTTCTTTCTCTTTCTCTCTCTTCCTCTCTCTCCCTCCCACTCTGTCTGAGCAAAAAATGGAAAAATGTCCTCGGGTGAGGATAAAAAAAAAAAGTTACAATTGATATGGATTGAATAAAAAAGTGGATTTGGCTCAGGGGTTAGAATGCTGGCCTTGGGACCCAAGGGTCTTGGGTTTGATTCCTGGTAAAGGGCACACGTACCTGGTTTGCAGGTTCCATCCTTGGTTTGGTTGGGATCATGGGGGAGGCAACCAATCGATCCATGTGTCCAGTGGATGTGTTTCTCTCACATCAATGTTTCTCCCTCCCTTCCACTCTGTCTAAAAGTCAATAGAAAAATATCCTCAGGTGAGGATTAACAACAACAAAAAAAGTATAGCTAGCCAATCAGAATGGGTGCTGGCTGGTATGCTGTACTTGTGTGCACTACTAAGTATCAGCATCGGGTGCTTGTCCAGAAGAGAGAGAGATTGTTGGGTGGCTAGAGGGGCTACCATTGGAGCTGCACTTCAAAGATTTGTGGATTTCAAATGAGAGAAAGGAGAGGAAGATATTTAACTAGGGGAAATGATCTCAGTAAAAGCACCAGGGTGAGAATAATAAGAGGATAACGAGCAGAACAATTTGATTTAATTGGGGATAGAGGAAAAGGAGTTTTAAAAAGCGTCTTGGAGTCCAGATATTAAAGGATCTGATACTTAATTTTTTTATTCTTATCTAAATATACAGGGCTCTTTTTGTTGCTTCAAAAGTAATAAATAAAACAAAAACTTCTGAATATATTTTTCTATCATTTTCCTTTTCATTATTGATAGGTTAATTTAACTTAATTTTTAAAACCCCAACAAACCATTAACTTTAAATAATTAACATTTAAAATACAATAATGGTACAAAATGTAGAAATTACTTCATTTATTATAGCAATACTTCATTGTTCTCATAAAATCAAATGAAACCTATTACCAATATTAAAAAAAACGGAAAGAAATTGGTGTATCCTGGTTATATCTTTTCTATGGGGAGAAATAAAAACAACTAGTAAATTTTTCAAGTGGATGAATATTGAAGAGAGTGGGAGGGTCACCTTACATGCTCATGAATAAATCATATTAAGATTCCTTTATGTCTTACAGCCCTCCTTGACCCTATTCTGACCTAGTAGACATTGAAGAAAACAGTGAATCAAAGTTATTATTTAGTTATACTGAAGAAAAGGCTAATAATACTAAATCCACTATTTGGCCTCTCTTTTCTCCTTACATTTTTCTTGTGCTAGCAACTGGAACACAGACTGTCTTCTATTAGAATCTGAAAAAGTAAGAGAGATTTAATCACTGATTAAAAAAAAATATATATATATTTATATATATACACATACATAGACACACACATATATGTATAATATTGTCTGAAGGAAATATTATTATCCTAGAAACAGACAAAAAATTACATTTTATTACTTGATTTGAACCTTGAATCTCATCTCATACTGGCAAAAAATGCCTGTGATAGACGAGGTACCAGAATGCCATTCTGGCTTAAGCAATACATGAAAAGAGATTTCAGGATTGCACTATTGTGTTTTCTCTCATTCAAAAGCACAAATACTATTTTTCAGGAAAATAAATGATAAGAAGATACATCCATATGATAAAATACATATATAATATTGTGTTATAGGACCCTAAATTCTTTTCTTTCTTTCTTTTAAATTGGCAAAGTTTGACCTACCAACATGACACAAAATGTACACTTTATTTACTCATTTTTATTTATTAATTTGTTTTTGGTACAGATGTTTCTCCTTTTTCCCCATTGACACCCTCTTCCCCATCCCCCACCCTGCCCCATATCCAGCTTTGTTGTCTATGTCCATTGGTTATGCATACATGCATATAAGATGCATATAAGTTCTGTGGTTTATCTCCCCCCCGCCCCAATAACTCCTCTTCTGAGGTTTGTCATTCTGTACCTTACCTCTATATCCCTGGGTCAATTTTGTTCATCAGTTTGTTTAGTTCATTATATTCCACAAATTAGTAAGATTATGTGATATATATCTTTCTCTGCTTGGCTTGTTTCGCTTAGCATAATACTCTCCAGGCCCTTCCATGTCATCTCAAAGGATAAGAAATCTTTCTTTCTTATAGTTGCATAGTATTCCATTGGGTACATGTACCACAGCTTTTTTATCCATTCATCTACTGATGGACACTTGGGTTGTTTCCAGATCTTGGCTATTGTAAATAGTGCTGATATGAACATAGGGGACCACATGTTCTTTCTGATTGGTGTTTCAGGCTTCTTAGGGTATATTCCTAGAAGTGGGATCACTGGGTCAAATGGCAGTTCAATTTTTAACTTCTTGAGGTAACATCATAGTGTGTTCCACAGTGGCTGCACCAGTCTGCATTGCCACCAGCAGTGTACTAGAGTCCCCTTTTCTCCACACCCTCGCCAACACCTGTTGTTTGATGATTTGTTGATGGCGGCCATTCTGACAGATGTGAAGTGATACCTCATTGTTGTTTTAATTTGCATCTCTCTGATGATTAGTGATGTTGAGCATTTCTTCATATGTCTTTTGGCCATTTGTATGTCCTTTTTGGAGAGGTGTCTATTTAGGTCCTCTGTTCATTTCTTAATTGGGTTCTTTGTCTTCCTCTTGTTGAGTTGTATGAGTACTCTATATATTTTGGAAATTAACCCCTTATCTGATGCATCATTGGTGATTATGGTCTCCCATAGAGTGGGCTCCCGTTCTATTTTGATGATTGTTTCTTTTTGCTGTTCAGAAGCTTTTGAGTTTGATATAGTCTCATGTGTTCATTTTCTCCTTTGTTTTTGTTGCCTTAAGTGTTGTATCAGTGAATATTCTGCTGCATGTGATGTCTGAGATTTTATTGCCAACATTATCTTCTAGAATTTTTATGGATTCACGAGTTACATTTAAGTCTTTAATCCATTTTGAGTTTATTCTTGTGTATGGTGTAAGTTGGTGTTCTAGCTTCATTATTTTGCAGGTAGCTGGCCAATTTTCCCAACACCATTTATTGAAGAGACTGTCTTGACTTCACTGTATGCTCTTGCCACCTTTGTCAAATATCAACTGAGCATATTATCTTGGGTCAACTTCTGGGTTCTCTGTTCTGTTCCATTGATCTATCATCCTGTTCTTCCTGTGCCAGTACCAGGCTGTTTTCATTACAGTGGCTTGGTAGTATAACCTGAAATGTGGTAATGTGATCCCTCCTACTTTGTTCTTCTTTTTCAAGGTTGCTGTGGCTACTCGGGGTCTTTTTTGGTTTCATATAAACTTTTGGAGTGTTTGTTCTAGTTCTGTGAAGTATGTCATAGGTATTTTGATGGGGATTGCATTGAATCTATAGATTGCTTTGGGTAGTATGGACATTTTAATGATGTTAATTCTTCCAATCTATGAACAAGGTATATGCTTCCACTTTTTTATATTTTTTTTCAGTGGCCTGTAGTTTTCTGTGAAGAGGTCCTTTACTTCTTTGGTTAAGTTTATTCCTAGGTATCTTAATTTTTTGTCTTTTTAGTTTGTCTTTCTGTGATTTCATCATTGGTGTAAAAGAATGCTGTCGATTTCTTGACATTAATTTTGTATCCTGCTACTTTGCCAATTTCATTTATTAAGTCTAGTAGATTTTTGGTGAAGTATTTAAGGTTTTTTATGTACAATATCATGTCATCTTCGAATAATGACAGTTTCACTTCCTCCTTTCCAATTTAGATCCCCTTTATTTTTTCTTCATGTCTAGTTGCTGTGGCTAAAACTTTCAGTACCATGTTAATAAGAGTAGCAAAAGTGGGCATCCCTGTCTTTTTTCCATTCTTAAGGGAAATGCTTTTAGTTTATTCCCATTGAGTATGATGTTGGCTGTAGCTTTTTCATATATGGCCTTTATTATGTTGAGATATGATCCCTCTGTTCTCACATTGCTGAGCGTTTTTATCAAAAATGGTTGCTGAATTTTGTCAAATACTTTTTCACCAGCTATTGATATGATCATATGGTTTTTATCTTTCCTTTTGTTTATGTGGTGTATCACATTTATTGATTTGCGAATATTGTACCATCCTTGCATGCCTTGGATGAAATCCACTTGATCACGATGAATACTTTTTTTTTTTTTTTATGTATTGCTGGATTCGATTTGGTAATATTTTGTTAAGAATTTTTGCATCTGAGTTCATAAGGAATATTGGCCTGTAGTTTTCTTTCTTTGTAGTGTTTTTATCCAATTTTGGAATTAGGATTATGCTGGCTTCATAAAATGAGTTTGGTAATGTTCCATGTTCTTGGATTTTTTGGAATAGTTTGAGGAGAATGAGTATTAGATCTTTTTTTTTTATCCTCACTTGAGGACATTCTTCCATTTTTTATTCAGATAGAGTGGGAAGGAGAGAGAGGAAGAGAGAGAAACATTGACGTGAGAGGAACACATTGAGTGGCTGCCTCCCGCAGGACCCAACCAGGTTCAGGGACAAACTGCAATGGAAGTACATGCCCTCAGCGGGAACCAAACCTGGGTCTCTGCAGTCCTCAGCCTGATGCTTTAACCACTGGGCCAGACCTACCAGGGTGATTCTTTTTTTGAATGTTTGGTAAAACTCCCCCCCTGAAGCCATCTGGGCCTGGGCTTTTGTTTGCTGGGAGTTTCTTGATTACATCTTCAATTATCTTTGTTCTTGTTGGTCTGTTCAAGTTTTCTATCTTTTCCTGGTTCAGTTTTGGGAGGCTGTGTGTTTCTAGAAATGTATTTGTTTCTCCTAGATTGTCCAATTTGTTGGCGTATAATTGTTCATAGTATGTTTCGATGATCCTTTGTATTTCTGTGGTGTCAGTTGTTACTTCTCTTTCGTTTCTGATTTTGTTTATTTGGTTTTTCTCTTTTTGTTTCTTGATGACTCTGGCTAAAGGTCCATTGTTCTTGTTTATCTTTTTAAAGAATCAGCTTTATGTTTCATTTATCTTTTGAATTGTTTTTGTTTTTTTTTTAGTCTCTATGTTGTTTATTTCTGCTCAGACCTTTACTAGTTTTTTCCTCCTACTAGGTCTTGGTTTTTCTTTTTGTTTAGTTTCCAGATCTTTAAGTTGTAGGGTTAGAAAGTCAATTAGGTATTTTTCTTGTGACTTGAGGTAGGCCTGTAGTGCTATGAACTTCCCTCTCAGGGCCGCTTAAGCTGGGTTCCATAGGTTTTGTGTTGTTGTGTGTTCATTTTCATTGGTTTCCAGGAATTTTTTCATTTCTTCCTTGATCTTGTTAATAACCCATTTGTTGTTTAATAACATGCTATTGAGCCTCCAAGTGTTTGAATGTTTTTGTGTGTTTTTATGGTAATTGAGTTCTAGTTTCATGCCACTGTGATCTGAGAAGATGCTTAATATAATTACAATTTTCTTGAATTTGTAGAGGCTTGCTTTGTGTCCTAACATGTGGTCTATCTTTGAGAATTACCCATGTGCACTTGAGAAGAATGCATATTCTGCAGCTTTGGGATGAAATATTCTGTAAATATCAATTAAGTCCAGCTGATCTAGTTTATCTTGTAAGGATTCAATGTCCTTGTTAATTTTTTGTCTAGAAGATCTATCCAGTGGTGTCAGTGGTGTGTTAAAGTCACCCACTATGATCGTGTTGCTATTGATCTATCCCTTGAAATCCTCTAGAAGGTTTTTAATACATTTTGGTGCTCCCGTATTTGGTGCATATATGTTTACCAGGGTTATTAGTATTATGTAGTGACCTTCTCTGACTCTTATTATGGCCCTTGTTTTGAATTCTATCTTGTCAGATATGAGTACTGATACACCAGGATATTTTTTCATTTCCATTTGTTTGGAAAATGTTTTTTTCATCTCTTCACTTTCATCCTGTGTGAGTCTTTTGTTGTGAGGTGGGTCTCTTGTAGGCAGCATATATATGGGTCATGTTTTCTTATCCAATCAACTACCCTATGTCTTTTGATTGAAACATTTAAGCCATTTACATTTAAAGTAATTATTGATAGATACTTATTAGTTGCCATTTTAATTTTATGCCTGTATCCTCCCCTCCCCCCAGTGTCTCTCTCTCTCTCTCTCTCTCTGTTTCTTTTTACAATCGTCTCTTTAGAATTTTTTGCAGTGCTGGTTTGGTGGTGATAAATTTCTTTAGCTTTTTTATTTGATCTGTGAAGCTCTTTATTTCTCCATCAGTTTTGAATGATAGCCTTGCTGGATAGAGTAGTCTTGGATTCAGACCCTTACCTTGCATTACTTTGTACACTTCATGCTACTCCCTTGTGGCCTGCATCGTTTCTATTGAGAAATCAGCTCACAGTCTAATGGGAGCACCCTTGTAGGTAACTTTCTGTCTCTCTCTTGCTTCCTCTAAGATTCTTTCTTTGTCTTTAATGTTTGCCATTTTTATTATGATGTGTCTAGCTGTAGGTCTTCTGGGGTTCATCTTGCTTGGGACTCTCTGTGTTTCCTGGACTTGTGTGACTTTTTCCTTCACCAGTTTAGGGAAATTTTCCGTCATTATTTCTTCAAACAGGTTCTCTATTCCTTTCTCTGATTCTTCTCCTTCAGTTATCCCTGTAATGCAAATGTTGTTACGTTTTGTATTGTCTCACAGTTCCCTTAAACTTTCCTCCTGCTTTTTAAATTTTTTTTCTATTTGCTGCTCTATTTGAGTCTCTTTCTCTACCTCATCTTCTAAGTCACTGATTCAGTCTTCAGCTTCTTCTAATCTACTATTAAATCATTCTAAGGTACTTTTCATAACAGCTATGCCATTCTTTATTTCCTTTTGAATTTTATTCATAGCTTCTACCTCTTTATGTGTAGCTTCTACCTTTTTTCAAAGCTGAAATAGTTCCCAGTGATCTGTTCATAATTCTTATTAAGTTGTTTGTAGTTCTCACCAAATTGTTTGAGCACCCTTAAAATCATTGCTTTGAATTCTTTATCTGACAAGTTGCTGTCTTCCAGTTCCTATAGTTCCATTTCTGGTGATTCCTCTTTTTCTTTTCTTTGGGTGTTGTTTTTTTTTTTCTCCCCATTTTAGTCATCTGGCAGCTTTATACCTGTTGAGGGATGTTTGGATGTGTATGCAGCTTAATGTATATCAAAGAAGGCTACTGTGCCTCCCAGACTGTTTTGTTGCATATTATCTGTTGCCTGCTGTGGATCCTGGAGGACTGACTACTGGGGGCTGGTATTGGTGTGTCCTGGTAGGTGCTGCTGCTGGATCACATGGGCCCCTCTGGAACTGTGTTCCCAGCTGGTAGCTGGTGCCACCTATAGCTGTATAGCTCAGGCCCTGTTGGAGCCACACTTTCTGCTTGTACCTTGGGCAGCTGGATCACACAGTCCCTTTGGAGACCTGGCTCTATGCCTATCTTGTGAGCTGCTGGGTCGCATAGGCCTCTCTGGTGCACCAGCATCCCGCAGGTCCAACAAGCATCTGGATCTCACTGGGCCCTCTCAAGTCCTGACTTCCCACCACTCTTGTAGGCCTCTGGGTCGCACAGGCTTCTATGGAGCCCCAAGTTCTGCAGCTGGTGGCTGGGGAGTGCTCCTGCCCCAAGGGGCTCAACTCCTGCTCAGCTCTTGCTGTAGTTTCTGGGGATGGGTCTCAGCTGCTGGCCTGTGCTTCTGTTGCCTGGGAATGAATGTCTGCTCCCCAGCCTCTGTTGCTGGGGGTATACCTCAACTTTGATGGGGCTGCTACTATGGGGGATGGTGCTGGGCTCCCGGATGTCTGCTGCTTCTGCAACAGGTACCTTGGAAGCTCAGCTACTGTGCACTGGTCTGTGTTGACACAGAGTGTCCACTGGTCCAGTGGTGCCAGGTGCACTAGTGGGCTCAGGTTGCTGGGCCCTAGCCGCTCCCACTGCCTCTTCCCAAGGACGATCTGGGATCTTCCAAAATGGTGAGACCTCCCCGCGGTGCAGGGAGAAGCCCCTGAAGAGCCGCTTACCGTGGTAGCCGGCTGCTCCCGTCCACAGCACAGGAACCTTCTGCTGCGAGGCTCTGCACTGCTTGGGTTGGTTGTCCACCTTCATGTCTGCTCACTCTCTCACACACAATTCACTCTCTCACACACTCACCCTCCCTCCGGTCCTGCCCGCCACCATCTTTTTTCAAAATTTGCACTTTAAAATTGGTTTTACACCTTTAAAATATTAAGCATCATCTACTAAATAATCTAACTTCTGCCTCTGAAGTGATATTGAAATTTATTGAAGAAGCACACAGAAATATTGGAATCCTCCCTTTACTACTTATAAAAGATGCTAATTTCAGTAATCCCATAGGCCAAATTGTTAAAAGAAAAATTAGTTTAATACTTGGTGAGTGGAGCATGAGGAACCAAATTAATCAGTTCTGCACCAACATCATTGTGGTGTTCGCCTAACTGTAATCATCTTCCCTTTTCAATCCTTTTCTTATTTCTTATATCTTCCCAAAGCTCTTTAGCATTCTGTGATTTTTAACTATCATTTTATTCTTTCTTGCATCCTTATACCTGTTACATGATAAGTTACTTTGTTTCTCATGTTGTTATTTTTAATATTTTTATGTAACCAAATAAATCCAAAATATGATCATTTCACAATATAATCCACATAAAAATGAATGATAGATATTATATTTTTTATTTATATTGAGTGTTCAAAATCCAATGTATAGTTTTACACTTATATGTCTTGATTTGAAAGTTAAATTTTATAAGATATTTCTTCTTTATTTAGATTTTATAAAATTTACAGTTGAAGGAAATTCACATACCCAAGTTTTTCTAAACATATCTTTTAAATTTTCAATCCTGAATCAAGTATTAGTTTTTAAATTTAAATTTAAACTAATTAAAATTAAATCAAATAAAAATTTCATTAAAATTTTTTTAAATATATTTTTTATTGACTTTTTAAGAGAAAGAGGAAAAGAGAGAGAGAGGGAGAAACATGGATGAGAGAGAGAAGCATCAACATTGATAAGCTGCCTCCTGCACGCCCCCTACTGGGGATCAAGCCCGAAGCCTGGTAATGTGCCCTTACCAGGAATCCAACCAGTGACTTCTTTGTACTTAGGTGGATGCTCAACCACTGAGCCACAATGACCTGGAAAAATTTTTATTCTTTTTAGTTCTGAGCAGTATTCCGTTGTATGGATGGACCACAGTTTTTTTTTTATCCATTCATCCAATAAGGGAAATTAGAGCTGTTTTCAATTTTTGGCCATGATAATAGTGCTGCCATAAATACTTGCATATGTTCTTGTGTGAACATAATGTTTATTTCTTCTAAGGTAAATCTCAAATAATGGGAGTCCTAGGTCATATGGTAAATTTATGTTTAACTTCATAAAAACTATCAAATAGTTCTGCAGAGTAGATATATTATTTTGCATTCCCACCAGCAATATACTAGTGTTCTGAATGCTCTGTATTCTTGCCAGCCTTGGTATGGTGAGTAATTTTAGCCCTCTAATGTGTGTGGTGTGTGCATTTCCCTCTCATTTAGTGAGGTTGAACCTTGTTTTGTGTGTTGAATTGCCCCTTATATATCCTCTTTGGTGAAGTCTCTGTTCAGGAATCTACATGTGCTTTAGAATCAATAACCTGCATCCCTGTGGGAAATAACTGTGTTTACTAGAGTACAGAGGTTCCTCTGCCTTCGGTCTTATAGACGATTATTTTCCAATGATACTTAGGCCATTACCTTTCCTTCATCTCAGCTGTTTCATATATTTTATTCCTCCATTGCAATGTTTCGAATAATTATAGAACTGTCAAAGAATAAACTGAGGCATGTAAAAATTTTGAGTTTATTTGTTTGAGCAAAAATAGACTTGAATCAGGCAGTGCCAAACTAGAAATGGTTAGATGCTCCATAACAGGAGCTCAGGGACAGATTTTGCAGAGAAGAGGTGAAAGCAAAAGAAGAAAATTATTTGATTGGCTATAGCTTAGGCTGTTGCCTTATTTGGGAAAGTCTAGTAGGCTGTTTGTGTCCTTAGGTTTTGATTTGTTAACCTTGAAGCATTTCTGGTTTAGGTTTTGGTTTGCTTATATAGGCTACTAAGGCATTAAAGCCACCTCAGTCTAATGGCATCCTTGTGTAATTAATTTAACAATTCAGTTAGATTGTCTTGTCATCGTTTGCATTTCATTCTGAGATTTCTGGACTGCCTAAATTGCTTTCTAAGCTTTGGCATACATTAAGATTCCTTATTAGGGCTGTAAAGTTCTATGGGTTTTGATAAATACTTAGCATGATATATGCCCCCCATTACAATATCATAAGGAGTAGTTTCATTGCCTTAAATAAATAAATCCTCTGTGCTTCACCCATTCAACCCTCCCACCACCAGCAGAAACCAAGCTACTGATCTGTTCACTGTCTCATAGTTTTACCTTTTCCAGAACATCATGTACAAATTGGGATCACAAAGTATGTAACCCTTTAGACTGGCTTTTTTCACGTAACACTTTGTATTTAAGATTCATCCATGTCAGTCTGTGGCTTGATAGCACATTGCTTTTTTTCCCCCCCTCATCTCGAGGACATGCTTAGGGAGAGGAAGAGAGAGAGAAAGGGAAACACTGATGTGAGAGCGTTGCCTTCCCTATGTGCCTGCAACCCAGATATGTGCCCCTGAATAGGAATCTAACTAATTGGCGCACAGGACAATGCTCCAGGCAACTGAGCCACTCCGGCTGGTGACAGCGTATTGCGTTTCATGATCAGATAGTATTCTGCTGTATGGCTGTACTATACTTTGTTTTTCCATTCATGTATTGAAGGACATCTTGGTCACTTCTAGTTTTGGACAATGATAAATAAAGATGCTATAAACATTTGGATGACTGTTTTCTGTGGACATACGTTTTCGGATCAGTTGGGTAAATACCCAAGAGTACAACTGCTGGATCATATGGTAAGACTATGTTTAGCTTTGGAAGAAACCGCCAAATGATTTTCAGAGTGGCGGAATCATTTTGCACTCCCAGCAGAAGTTGAGAGCTCCTGCTGCTCTGCATCCTCACAGGCAATTGGTATAGTCAGTATTTCAGGTTTTAGGGTGGAAATCTAATTTAATGTGACTGTTGTCCTTATAAGAAGTGGGAGAGACTCTAGGGATCCATGCACACAGAAGAAAGACCATGTGAGGGCACAGTGAGAAGACAGCCATCTGCTAGCCAAAGAGACAGGCTTCAGGAACAACCAAACCTACCAACATCTGCTTTTGGACTTCCAGCTTCTAGAATCACGAGAAAATAAATTTTTGTCATTTAAACCACCCACTCTGTCGTATTTTGCTTTGGCAGCCCTAGCAAACTAATATACTAGATTTCATAGGTTTTCTCCTATGTTCTCTTCTAGTTTTATATTTTTGAATTTGATATTTAGGTCTGTAATCCATTTTGAGTACATTTTTGTGGCAGGTAAAAGGTTTGTGTTTTGGTTCATCATTTTGTCTATGGATGTGGAATTGTACCAGCATCAGTTATTGAAGTGGCTGTTTTTTTCCCATTGAATTGTTTTTGCACATTGTCAGAGATCAGTTGACTATTTTTGTGTGACGTCATTATTATTTTTATATTCAAATAAATAAATTTGAATTAAAAAATGTAAACTAAATATTATCTGCAAATATAGCAATGATCCACATAGCTCAATGTCAACTATAAAGCTATAGACTGATCTATATAACTTAATGAATCATTTACCTCCATCTTAAATTTTTTTTTTAAATAGATGAAGTCAGACTGATCTATTTGTTAGAAGAGAACATTTCAATTTAAAATACCAGTTATTTATATTGGCTTTTGGGAAATCAGGCTTTAGGTCAAATTTTTACAGGTGGTCTTTCAGGTCCAACCATAGGCAATTACAAAGTCCTTACCTGAGAGAATTCATGGGCAAGCTGCCCTCCCCACACTAGGCTCAATGGGTATACAGCCCTGTCAGTCATATTGTCTCTGAAGGGGCTGCAGGCAAGGACTCCAAGCCCCAGTCTTGCCCCCTGGTGGCCATGCATGTATCATATCTGCATGTGTTCACCAGTGCAAAACTGGAGCATGTTATAATTGCTTTGATCATATTTTATTCTTCCTGTTTCTTTGATTCTCCAGACTCCATCTGGTTAAGCAAACATTCTCATTGCTTTAAATTCATTTTCTTCACATTTGGGGTGAAGAAATTGCCAGGAAATTTTGTTTGCATGTTATGAAACTTACACTATATACATTTAAAGAGCAAACTGACTCCTTTATAATTTCACTTTTCACTTATTTCCAGGATCTCTGAAGTTGCTGTTTAATGCAATCTTATGATATTTGTAATAGCACTTGTGTCTTTATCATGTCAAGTTTGTCATAGCTGTGAGGTTTGAAACTATTTGTATTTTTCCCCAAAATTGTACAGAGTGTTCAGCTAAATTTACTTAGAGAATATTTCTTCCTAATGCTTCAGTAGATTCACACACCAGCTGCTGGGCTCTTCTTCAAACAGTATAATAGCATTAAAGTTCAGAAAAAGTACTGTTCAGGGTTCAATCTATATCCTAAGTCTGGAGTTTCTTACTATAATTCAAACATTAGCTTCCACAGATTATAAGTTTTGTTTCCATGATCATCCTTGAGTAAAATTTATAATACTTAAACTGCTGTTATATGTATTTATCCAGCTGGCTCCTGCACACATGAATATGCATCTCCAAATGGAAATACATTTGCAAATTAATTACAGAACAGTCGTCTCTCTCATATTAAATTTCACAACAGAAATCATAGTAGATAAAAGGGCAACAGAGACTCGCTACCTATAACGCATGCAGTTGAGTTTATAGAATGAGGCTCTAAATTATCATAACATAGACTTTTAAATACCTGAATATGAAAGAGCTTTCACTAATACTTAAAATGTTGGCACACACACACACACACACACACACACACACACTTATTTTTAACTAAACACTATCCCATAATACAAGTCTAAGCTTTCATTTGGGGCAGTCTGATTCTCACCACAAATAAAGTATGGAATGCAATTGGTATGAATCTCATTGGCCATCAGCGGAGATGCTGCCTGTGGGTAAGATTGTTTCATGAAATAACGTGAGTCCTTGACGGTATAGAATTCACAAACTCGTAAGGAAGACGTATAAACAAATGTATTAGCAAACAGCATTAAGTATGTCAAAGAGGTAACTGCACTGCTCCAGTTACACACAGAAGGGAGGAGCTAGAGTGTCTTCCTGGAAGAGTCAAAGGCCCTCGCAGACGAGGAGGCCATGGTGCTGGATGCTGAAAGGAAGCGGGAGCTCTGTAACCAAGTAGAGAAAGAAAAGGGGGCATTTCAGGAAGACAGATACTCTGTGTAAAGTCAGGAAGGGATGGAAGAGTGCGGTCTGTCTGACCGAACAGAAGTAGTTCGGGGTGGCTGTACAGAATACACATGAGAAAGAAGCCTGTCTTTTGGAAAAAGAAATAAGGTTGCCATGAAATTCAAGGTGAATGCAATGTTGTGCC
This sequence comes from Molossus molossus, assembly GCF_014108415.1. Lineage (NCBI taxonomy): Eukaryota > Metazoa > Chordata > Mammalia > Chiroptera > Molossidae > Molossus > Molossus molossus. The sequence continues at coordinate 25,424,867 of NW_023425351.1, forward strand.
ATCACCCAGCATTTAAAACAGACTTTTAAGATTTCGAGGAGGTTCTGCTTGCTTGTTCTTGCTTTGATAGTTAAACCGAAATACCTAACCCAGTCAATAGGCAAGGGCTCATGGAGAAAAGAACAGGGGGCTATCAATAAAGTACACACAATGAATTGAAGAAGGAACTTCACTAAAGCACTGTATCTATAGGACTGATGACCACCTTACTTAATATATTTCTAGTATGAAAATGATGTCAGGGATATCTGACCATAGAACTGACCAGCCCCAAAGAAGGACCTGTAGGCATGGACACTGGAAGGTCCATCATCAAAATACCCAGAAAATCTCAGCAAGAAGACCCTTGAGAACAGTCCACCACTCTATAGCCACCAGAGCAGCCTTCTAATCTGCCGCTCAGGGCATTACTTAAAAAAATTAAAGTGCAACCAAGGCTCATCAGACATTTAAGAAAATCTTTTAACGTGAAAGAAAGAGACCAAAAGAAATAAATAGGAGAAAACCTTTAGAGGAAACAGAGAGAATGTAGGGAGTAGCAGAACACTATAGTAATAAATTCCTGGGGTACCACTTTCAGTGTGGTGCCTAAGTAGTTTTTTATTAGGCTAAACTCCTGTAGATTATACCTATAAACCTTGAGAAAATATTTAAAATGTTATATTGTCCATGCTGGGGGCTGAAAGAAAGATTATTTAAAAATATTCTTAAGTAATACAAAAATTAATGTTTAATATTAATTATTCCATTTTATTTATCACATGATTACACTGTGCATGCTGTGTGTCAGGTATAGTTTTAAGCATTTGAACAAATAGTGACTCATTGGATCCTTATTTACATCTTCATCTTAGAGATGAAGAAACTTGCCCAGAGAGATGAAATAACTTGCCCAAAATTACACAGCTAGTAAGAAACAGAGATGGGATTCAAACTAAGTAAGCTATAGAGTCCCTACCATTAATTGTTATGCTATGCTGCAGTACGGTGACTAATACATAACAAGTGAAAAAAGTTTAATAGCTTATCACAGTTGCTAGTTTGATTTCACTTTTTTTTTTTTTTTTATTTTTTTTTTATGGTGTCCAACATCTGGGAAATGTTTAAAAATTACTCAGGTACTGAAAAAGTTGTCAGGCATTTAAGGGTCTGGCAGTACAGAAAACCCTCCAGATACGAACACCAAGAATTAATCAATAAATTATCACTAACAGCCTTATAAATGCATGGCTGAGCTGCTGAGGTAGGCAAGGGAATTGCCTTGGGTCAGAAATGAAGGAGGAACGGGAAAACTAGGACAGGAAACTGCAGAGTGGACACTGTGTCTGCAGGCCTAAGAGTACAGGGGCCGGAACGCAGTGCTGGGCTGGGTGAGGGGGAGCCTTTTAGGTGCTAACCCTTCAGTATGAGTGAGGAGTCAGCAAAAAGAACTCTCAAAAGTTGTGGAAGGATTATACATTTATACAACTACTTTGGAGAACAATGTGACATTGTCGTATGAATCTGAATTTGTGCTTTTTTTGTTATGACCAAGCAATCCTTTTGTTAGATTTATACCCTGAAGAAAGTCTAGGCCATGGGAAAAATAAGATATGGATGAGAATTTTATTGCCAGGTTGTTTGCATTCAGTAAAAACTGGGAAGAGAAGAGTGGACAAATGAATTGTGCTACATTTGTATAATGGAATATACAGAGCAGTGACTATCAGTATTCTGTAGAAATGGATCATCAGTGATAGTGCTCAAAAGCTTCATTTTTGTGATAAAGAAAGGCAAATTTCAGAGTGTTTGCAGCATTAAATCTAAGTGCTGAAATGTAGAGAATCAGAACAAATTTTTTTCCATTGGTTTTTTGAGAGAATGGATGGGAGGGACAAATGAGTGGGAGAGAGAGAGAGAGAGACAGAGAGAGAGAGAGAGACATCAATGTGTCTCTCTCACATTGATTGATTGCCTCCTGTACACACCCTGACTGGTGGCCAGGGATTGAACCTGAAACCCATGCACATGCCCTTGACCGGGTGTCGAACCCATGACCCCTCAGTGCAAGGGGTGATGCTTTAACTGCTGAGTCAGACCAGCTAGGGCTCCCTTTTGCTTTCAGTCTTGCATTTTTATCCCATCATGCCTCTCGCCAAATAAAGACTCATGTTTAGGATCTATTTCTATTTCTCTGTGTGTGTTTTATAAAAATATTTTTCTCTGTCACAAACAAACAGGAGTCTAAAAGGACCTCGGAACCAACAAAATTTAACACACAAAATTTAATTATTGTTATTTTTAAAAATAACATCTTTATTAAGATATAATTCACAAACCAAACAGTTCACCTGTTTAAAGTGTAGAACTGAACGGTTTTAGTAGGTACACAGAGCTGTACATCCATCAGCACAATAAATGTTAGGACATTTTATCACTCCTAAAAGAACCCATTAGCCTTCACTCTTCATCCCCTCACCCCTCTTCTGCCCCTACACTCCCCCCCCACCCCTCCCCTTCCTCCTGTTCATCCACCAGCTGGAAGAAACCACTGATTTACTTAATCTGCTTTCTGCTCTGTAGATTTGCTTATTGTGGCTCTATCAGATCCGTGGAAGCATACAATATGTGGTGTTTTGTGGTTTCTTTCATTTAGCTGTAGTATGTATCAGTACTATCTATATTCCTTTTTATTACCAAATCATATTAAATGGACATGCCCCATGTTATTAGTTTTTCATCGAATAATGGATATTTGGATACTTGGATCATATCCACTTTGGGGCTTTTATGAATATTGCTGCTATGAACATTCATATGTACATATTTTTGTGGTCGTGTGCTTTCATTTTTCTTGAACATATATATATATCTAGTAGTGGAATTGCTGGGTAACATGATAATTTGATATTTAACTCTATGAAGAACTGCCAGATTTTTTCAAATTGGCTGCACCTTTTTACATACACACTGGTAGTGTATGAAGGTTCCAATTTTTACACATCTTTGCCAACACTTATTACCCTTTTTAAAATTATTATTATTACAGCATAGCCATACTAGTGAGTATATGTGGTATCTCATTATAGTTTAAAAATTTTGTTTTTATTAAATTTTTTTCAATTATAGTTTATATTTAATACAATTCTGTTTTAGTTTCAGGTGCACAGTATAGTGATTAGACAATCATATACTTTACAAAGTGTTCCCCACAATGTTTCCAGTATCTACCTGGCACCGTATATAGTTATTATGATATTATTGACTATATCCCCTATGCTGTGCTTTACATCCCTGTGACTATTTTGTAACTACCTGTCTGGACTTATTCCTTCCACCTCTTTCATCCAGTCCCCCAACACCCCTCCCCTCTGGCAACCACCAATCTGTTTTCAGTGTCTATGAGTCTGTTTCAACTTTATTCGTTTATTTTGTTTTTCAGAATACAGAAAAAAGTGACTCATTTCACTTAGCATAATACCTTCTAGGTCCATCCATGCTGTTGCAAATGATAATTAGTCATTATTTTTATGACTAATATTTCATTGTATATATGTACCACATATTTTTCCACTTGTCTATTGATGGACACCTGGGCTGCTTCAATATCTTGGTGATTGTAAATAATGCTGCAATGAACATGGGGTGCATATATTCTTTCAGATTAGTGTTCTGGGTTTCTTTAGATAAATTTTCCGATGTGGAATCACTGGGTCATGAGTCAGTTACATTTTTAATATTTTTGAGGTAACTCCATACTGTTTTTCACAGTGGCTGCACCAACCGGCATTCCCACCAACAGTGCACGAGGGTTCCCTTTTCTCCACATCCTCTCCAGCACTCGTTAGTGGACTTATGATGGTAGTCATTCTGACAGGTGTAGAATGATATGCTTTGAAGTTTTAATTTGCATTTCTCTGACATTTAATGACATTGAACATCTTTTCATATGTCTATTGGCCATCTGTATGTCCTCTTTGGAGAAGTGTCCATTCAGGTCCTTTGCCCATTTTTAAATTGGATTGTTTAATTTTTTGTGTTGATTAGTAAGTGCTCTTTATACATTTCACATATTAAAACCTTATCAGGTGTATGCAAGTTTGGTGAATATCTTCTCCCATGTAGTAGGTTTTCTTTTTGTTTGTTGATGTTTTCTTTGTTGTGACAAAACCAGAGTCCATGCTTTTAAACATTCTCCTATAGTGCTTCTTTTATTCTAAACATAGTTTGTGAAAAACACCAAAAAGTTATAACACAATGTTCAAACACATACTTCTTTCTGTTGTTGAAACATATGAGGTTGATCAATTGCATTACTAATACATTAAATGGCATCACTGAATATTCTTCTAGATAGAAATAGCTATGAAAGTAAAAATATTACAGAAATAATAGATGTAACTGAGGTATTAATGGGTATTCAAAACAAATAACTTTGGCTATTCAAAACAAATACAATTGAAAGCGATCCTGTGTAATAAAATAAAAGAACACATGATTCAAAATAAAGCATACTTGAAATGGAATTTTGGCTTTATTACCAACTTGTATGGTATGATATTGAACAGCTCTTGGCCTTGGTTCCCTCATCTGTAAAATGCAGAGTGATAAGGATGGATAGCTGTAGGCACACAGTGTCAGTAAGTAGCTGACCTATAATCCAATCTCAGATTTGACACCAAAGTCATTTTAACTACCTTTGAGAAAGTTATACTCAAAGGGAGATCAAAATGTCAAGGACATTTAAACATGCAGATAGCAACTCAAATACTGAACAAATACAAAGAGAGCAGATAGAAGTTATTAGAATAATTCAGTTTTGCACATAACTGGGTACCAGTCTGTTACTGCCTATTCATTTATTGGAGGGAGACTATTTTGCAATTAAACATTGGTGAAATAGAGAAGGTTGACCACACATTTCCTTGCTTCCTGCTTAAATTTTGAAATATTCTTACTGTCATTGTCACATTGAGGTAAATTTTTGATATAATGCCATTTTATTAATGAAACAGAAATGAGAAAAATGTTTTTCTTTTGATAATAGTTTTGGCAAAGCAGAGTCATTAGGAATGCTGAGAGTGAGGGAGAACCATCCTAACACATAGGAAATTTTGGGTTCGTTGCTAATGATTTTATATTAAAATATGCCTGGGGATATGGCTGTCATGAGCAAACATTTACAGACAAAGGGATCTTCCAATGCGTTTTAGAAAAGAGATGTGGCAGAAAACATTTTCATCAATTCTAGTCACTTGGTTTTCACTGACCACTGACAATTGCGTACTCATGCTTCAGTCTCAGGCTGCAAGATGAATAACCCTCCTTAAAAAGAAAATAAGAAGAGAAAGACAAAAAACAAGACCGAAAGAAAAGTGGCAAATTGAAGAGGATAGACCCAAGAAACACATAAAGGCAAATTGATGCTGTCATTGTATTGAAACCCTATATCTAAATACTTAGAAGAGTTTGCTGAACAAAATCTATAAATCTATGCATGTAAAAAGGGGGAATTTAAACAAGTGATTGAGAAACTGGTTATTGGATATGCCTCGCAGTTACCTAATGAATTACCAGCATTTTATTCATTTATTTTTCCTTTAATCTTTTTATTCTATCATCTACCCCCTATTTTTTTGTTCATTTATTAATTCAACTTTCGGTTTCCTAATCTTCCCAAAGTTGGCAAGTTTAGCTGCTATAACTCCTAAACACATTATGAATCTTTTGGGCAGATATGTAAGTGATTCCCTGACATGTGTGGAAGCCTAGCATATGCTTAGACATCACAGAATTCTGTCTCTGAGGCTCAAAACCACTTGAGGGGTGAAGGATGGGTATTATCTGTTGGGAATGGACCAACATTGATTTTGGAAGGAAGTTGCTGACTACTTGGGGTTCTATAGTACCCAGAGTGTTTTTGCAGAGAGTTGTCATCTTTTTCTTTCTTGTTTTAAATTTTAATCCCCTCTAGACAGTGGAGGTTCCACTCATTCTTCTAAACGTACATTTGACCTTTAAGTCTGGGGTTGTTGTGAGACTACACTGGGATGAGTATTAGTTGGCATTTTCAGGCATGCGGGTTGGAGGAGGCTCCACGTTACTTATTCCCTGATAGCGGGCCCGGAGCAGTCCCACGTCCTGTCCCAGGCAGAGTGCCTGGTCCCCTACAGTGCACACCAGGTACAATTGTTTTTCCTTACCAAGTCCTCTTTTGTTTGTTCAGTCCCTCTTCTCTTCCCCTTCCTTTCTGTAAATCCAGTATCATGTTGCAGAATTCTGAGACATTTTTCATTATCTACATGCTTCTTCTTCTTAGCAAAAGCTCTCACTTACTGGAATGAAAAATTAAGACAGTATTATTTTGGAAATTATAAGCAAAAAGCGTGCCAGGCTTAACAATTTATTGATAACATCTGTAGATTTCCTTTAAGTGATTCATGATGTAATGCAAATAAACATGTTATGAAGTTATTGACATAAAATCTTTTAATGATTATTGCTTATAAACATCCCACATATTAACAATTAAATATTAAAACCTAATATTTAAATGTGGAAATTAAAGTGACATGTCACTTGAGAAGGCTGGGATTTCATAAGTTGGCAGCAGCATTGGGGCTCATCTGAACCTCAAGGAATTGATAGTGATGGTGGTGATAATTATTATGGTAGGATGAAAATAATAGTAATATTAGCAGAAGCCTTTATTGGATTTTTATTGTGTTCCTGGCCCTGTAGTGAGTGCTTCCTGCATTGTCTCATGTCATCCTCATAATAAACTTAGGAAATAAGTGCTATTTGTCTTCACTTTACTGATGAGGACAGTATAAAGCTTGCTGAAGATCACAGCTAGTTGCAAAGCCTAGATCCTATCCTGGCTAGAACTCCAAAGTCAGTGTTCGCAATGATTGTACTTGATAGGCTCCCAAATGGTGCTCATGCGTCCCTCCCTTTTAGCTGTACCTGAACCACTACCTTCGAGTAAATAAGGGAATACTTTCTAAATTTTCCCAAGGAGCTGTTTAAAAGAGATAATAAAATCCAGGGGAGACTTAAATGGCCCATATACTAACACAGATCACAGATCTAACAGTATGTTAGAATCAGTATCTTTGTAACTGAAAGCACACCATAATATGTGAAATGATAATAAACATTCTTGCATTAGAGTCAAAATATACCCAGGTGTCTTTTGAATTGTTTCCTGGATCATGTATTTTGAAAGTTTCCATATATGCAATATCCTACCATGTAACAGTTTAATGTGGTTTAAACCATAATTATCATTCATTTTCTGACAATCAGACTTTGAAATCAAATTACATTAGGGCAGTTTTTCATTCAGGACTATTCCATGTTTCCACTTCTCCACTTTATCTTTTCCAGAACCCGCTTTATTTCTGTCTCTGATGCAGCCTTCCGACCTTATAGCTCAAAAATAAAAATCCTGATGATACAGTGAGTTCTTTGGGAAGATATGTGTCCCTGTTTGTTACAGAGTGGTAAGGTGAAAGAGATACAGGAAGGGGACGAGTATGCTTCAGGCTAGTAGCCTAATTCCAGGAGCCCGTATAGAACTTCTTTGCTCTCTGATTTCAGTATTTAATTAATTTCAAGGGATTACATTGCTGATACTTTCTAATTAGGTCAACTGGCCTTTACCATTGTTTTCTTGTCTCTCATCAAAAATCATTTGTGTAAAGAGCTATGCAAGATGTTTTACAAATGAAGTTAGATGAGGGCATTAGTACATCCTATAAATCGGATTCTGTATATTTGTGAACTATGCTGACAGGCAATCCTATAACACAATGAGGTCAAAATGGTCTCAGCGAAAATGGCCTTTTCATGTTGTACTTAAGCCAAAATAAAAAGTGAAAGGATCATAAAGATACCATGTTATGCATAAACATGGTTAAATTCAATCAAAGACAATGGTTACTTTTCAGATGAACTTAAAGGAACTAAATAAAATAAATTCTTAAAATGTACAGCAATAGGATATTCATTAAAGATATGTTTATGAAGAACCTATTGTATAAGCATATATTATATACCATAAAGTATAAGAGAATTATTAAGATGTAGTTCATGATTTTAGTGAGTTTGCAATTTAAAGGAAGGACCAAAATATGCATGTAATTAATTAAATGGAACAAAATAGAACATAAACGCCATGTGTCTGAGGCAAAATTTATCCTGAAAGAACCTAGGTGAATTTAATTGATGTACTAGAATGTGATTAATTCATCCAAATGCAATTTATTGAGTGCCTGCTATGCGACAGGTCACAAGACTGCCCTTTCCACTAAGGGGAAATGATATTTGCAAATTAAATTATTGACTAATTTTCAGGATCCAGGATAGAGAGTTAAAATAGCTTCAGCTTTGGAGTTAGAAAAACCTGAATAAAACCTGGCCTTATCAATTATTCATTGAGTGATATGGGCAAATAGCATAATCTCTTAGCTTCACTATAGAAAGCAGGGAATCTTTGATTCCCTCTTCCAACTTCATCCTACAGTTAAGCAACAAATTAGTCTTTAAATATTTCTTGAATACATCACATCCTCTCTATCCACATCCCGAGTCCTAAGGCTGATCCTCATGATTTGTTTATGAATTCTGTAATCCAAATTGGTTTTGCTATCCCCATATCATTCTTCAATTTATCATAAATGTTGTAACCAAAGCAATCTTCCTAAAACTTTTACTTGACTATGTATAACCCGCCTCTGCTCAAAACTCTTCAGTCACTTCTCATTGCCCAGAATTTGCAAGTCCACGCTTCTTCACAAGGCATTTAAGACCTTTCATGAGATGCAGTCTACATACATTATGAACCTCTCAACCCAATCTTCCTCCATATATACCCTCTGTTTTTCTAACGCCAGTCTATTTTGTGTCTCCGTGCCTTTGCACATGCTATTTATTATGCCAGTGCCTGAAATAGGATTCCCATCCTCACTCCACCAGTCCTATCCGGAAAACTTTAAAATGTTACTCTTCGTTCAGCAAGTTGCTCAAACACCATCTCCTTTACCAATCATTCCCTGATGATCCCAGCACAGGTAATTTTCCATCATTAGTATGTACATAAAGTATTCTCTAGATATACTATATCAGCACAATTCATTCTAATGTCATTATTTGTGTCTGTGCCAATTGCCTCAACAAGACTGAACACTTGAGAACAAAGACAAAGCCTTTCACCTTTGCATCCTCAGTCCTAACGTAATGTCTGCCATGGAGAGGCTGTGCAATTAATATTCATTGTAGTAATGAAGTCAGGTTTGGGGATAAGTGGAAAGAACCAATAAATGCTTTGTGGAGGAGTTGGTATTTGAGGTAGGCCTTGAAAAGCTGAAATATTTCCTGAATTTTAAAAATAAAATTTTGAGATATTAAGTATATTAACATACATGAATGTATATATCTTCATAATTTTCCCTTTAACACATAAGCATTTTGCCATTGAGATTTGTTTTTTCCATTCGAGGCCCCAGTGCGATGCTTTGAGCATGGTGAAGACTTAATGAGTATGTAAATGATTTGATTTTTAAAAGCATCTTACTAATGTCTCCTAGAGGATGCCAGCACTTGATTTCAGAAAGGTACCACTCTGTTTCTCCAGTAACTTGACTTTTCACCTGGGTCGTATGGCTATACACCATACCTTATAGTAAAAATGTTTATATTCACTCTGTATATATAATTTCTCCTGAACATGTTTAAAAAGTACAAGTGAATCTTTGATTCACAATGGAAAACACATGACAATCCTGAGCACCTCACTGCTACTCAATGTAACTCTCCTGGGTAGATCACCGAGTCTGATTGTCAAAGTAATAACTTGAGCATCTTCCCACTCCCAAATCATGTCTATTTCAGGTTATCAGTGATAGTTAAGCTCTTAGGTATCCTGACAGATTTCTTATCTGAATTATTTAAATGGAATTAACAATACTTTCTGGGGTATTCCATCCTTATCCTAATTATTGCACATTTCCACGTAAGTATATCGCTTAAAATACAGGTGAAAAAAAACGACACTGATGCCAATAAAGAAATGATGAATTCCAGAAATCTGGAACACAGTGAAGAAACGTCTATACTGTTGCAGTCTGCTTCGAGGACAATTGTTCCCTTCATTCTAAACATTTATATTTACGAATATTAACCTTTTAATTTTGGTAGCATGTCACGGTTAGGAGCCTGAGAAATCGTCACTGGAAGCCTCAATGTTTTGTTTTGTTTTGTTTTCCCACAAAAAAAGAGCTCTGTGAAGAAACCTCTGTGTTTGTAAATCTTGAAACTTGAAAATCCCTCCGTGATAAGAAAGGTATTGGCTAAATTTGAGGAGATCATGTAGTATCTAGAGGAACATTAAGTGGAATAGGGTAGCATCTGAGATGTAGCTATATAATTAGACATAGACATAATTATATGTGGATTAGGAAGGCAAGCTTGGAAGGGAGGGCTGGCTCCCTTGTATCTCTTCTTCCTGTCAAAAGCTGAAGAGTTGCTCCCAACCCTTGGAAGTTTTCTGCTGGATTTCAGCCTGCAGTCACCCGGTTGACTTGCTCCAAGCGCAGCCAGATTTCCCAAAGGAAGGCAACTTCATTTTCATGGCAAACCCTCAGACCCACGTACCTTCTCACAACTCTGCCTTTCTCGGACCCTGAACCAGCGCGGGCAAAGCAGGAGGTGGCCAGGAGAAGCTCCGCAGGGGTGGGGGGTACGACCCCCTCGCAAACTGCATTTGCAGCTGCCAGAGTAGCCAACAAGCACCAGATTTATATGCACTTTGAAAGAAGCCCCTTCACCATTGGCTTTTTGAGCTGCGCTGTCGCTAGGGAGCTGCGGGCAGGGCGAGCACAGGCTGGGGAGAAGCCCGGTTGTTTGCTGCTGTAATCTGGGAGAGGGGCGCAGGCGTTCTGCACAGGGACGCTCACTCACGACTTCCAGCCTCACGGCCACTGTCTTCCAAGGGTGCCCCCCAGGTGCGGCTCTGGGCGGAGCAGCGGTCCCGGCTAGCCTCCGGCCCCCTGATCCCCGCTGCTGCCACCCAGAGGGTACAGGCACCGTGGCTCCAATTCCCCCAGCGCAGCGCTGCGCAGAGCCGCGGGGGCGGTGCAGCAGGAGAGCGAGATGAATGAGTCCCCCCCACCGCTCTGAGTTGTCTGAGTTGGTGGCACCGTGCAAGGTTTCAGGCTCTCGGTGCCCCACGCGGGACTCCTGGGGCTGCAGCCCACGCCCTCCGGTGGGCTGAACCTGCCACGCCGGGGGAGCCCAGCTCCTGTCCGGCCCCAGTCCAGGGAGAAGGCGGGTGGGCCCCCAGTGGAGGCGCGTTCTCCCCGCCCTCTGCCCGGCCCGCTGTCTCTCCATGGCGTCTTATCAGCAATCCCGGATCCAGGCTTACCTGGAGAAGAACAAGATCGGTCCCCTGTTTGAGGTAAGGAACTGTGGAGGACGGGGTGCCTAGACTAAAGCAGAACACCCTGGAGGGAAGGAGGGGTAGAGAACAAACGCGCAGGAGGGGCGCCCCTTGTCTCCAGGACACTGGTCTGGCCCTGTCCGGACCAGGTGTCTTGGAGCACAGCCGGGACTTCCCTCTTACCTGGGCGCAGACAGGTGAGCTAGGCAGGGCCCAGCCTCAGGCTGCCTGGGGAAGTTTGAGCCATCCCATTGTCCAGCACCTTGAAGTCACATGCCCAGGACCCTGACACACTGAGAAGGACGGTGCACACACACATACACAAACACACACACACGCTCATACACTAACGGGAATTCACTCTGCATTGTATATTGGATTTTTAAAGATGTGGGCAGTAGTAGAACCCAAAAAAGGTGGAAGAAGTGCTTAGCAGTGGAAGGAACACTGTTAACAGGGAGAAAGTGGAACAGGTAAGGAGTGGGCTTCAGGTAGGTGCAGGAGTGTTGAATGAAATTGTCAAACGGAGACGCTGACGTTGGTATCTGGATGAAAGGAGAGTTCTTTGCATTGCAGACCTTACCTGGTTGAAGGGGAGATAAGGGTGGAGAAAGGTTCTGGAAAAGCACACACATATTTATCTAAAGGAGATGTAGCTCCGTGCTGTGTTCTCTTGTCAAAAAAAATTGATGACAAAATACAGTAAGATGAAGGAAGAATGGGGGGACTGGAGAAAATAAGAATGGGAGACAGAAACCCTGCACAGGCCAGGTGTCCCACCAGGTGTCAGGGTGCGGGACAGATGCTGAGGCCCAGAGGGAGGAGCGCCCACTCTCCCTTCTCCAGGTTGAACCGCTCAGCTGGGCATCTGCCTGCAGAAGGGGGACTGTGGGTCCAGATACCCTGTCTAGCCCTCCTCCCCCAAGGAGTTGTGGCCATTTTTGGAGGTCACATGTCCCTGGCCTCTGAGTGAGGCTGGAGCACAGCAGGAGGACTAATGCAAACTAATGCCCCAACACAGAAAGGGAGAGGTGGACAAGGGCATGAGATCAGATAGGTCCTTTCTCTGCGCAGGATGGGTTTGAAATAACCAAGATTGCTAAGTCTTTAAGTTTTCCTGCCCAACCCTAACATACTGTCTTGAAAGACATGACCGTAGATTCTATAGAAACTCACTGTTGTGTTGCTGTAACGTCCTACGTTGTATGTCTTGATTCTTATTTCTGCTATAAGTGTTAGCAAAGGAAGTCCATATTCAAAAGCAAAGTAGAATTGCTGGAACTACTATATATTTTTTCTTTACCTTTAGTGAAATAATGGGAGACTGTAGGCATGGCCATATGTATATTTAAAAAAACAGAAGCATAAGAACCCTTTGTGGTACAGTGTAGTAATTGCATCAAAAGAAACATGAAATAAATAGATTTAGAGTGTTTCTGCTCTTTTAGAATATAAAGTAAAATTTACCACGGAGAATAACTGAATTGTTTTTAATAGATGCTGTTCTCATTTAACATATTTTAAAATTCTGAAGAGTCTCTCCAAGTGATAATAGAGTTTGGAATGTATGTAAACTTTCTACATTATTAGGAACTAAATCCAACTTGGTATTTATCAAGTCCTCATTAAAAAAAAATACTTAACTAGCATTGAGTTTTAAGTGATGTCAAAATTTTCTCATAAAACCATTAGACATCCTCCCTAAAAAAAACAAACAACAACAAAATTATATGCTTTGCATTTTATTGATTTCTTTGGTGACATATTGCATACATCTTCATATGCAGTGACGAGTAGTTTATTTTTAAGGATTGATGTGCACTTAAAATAATTGAAGGGAGAAAATGGATAAGAGAAAGCAGGTCCTCATACAATAATTTTGATCTTTATAGAGCTCAGTTTTGAGAGTAGAAATACACACACTTCACAAAATTGGACACTTTCACCAGCTTGTCTCTTTCATGCCAGAAAACCTCAGTAAAACAGGTGTAAGATGGATATTGTTGCTCTCACATTCTCCTCAATGTTCCCAGCGCTTTGGTCATTGGTTCTCACAACTGCACAGGAAACCAGAGGAGGAGCCAGGATTCTGAATTTAGTAAGAAGAGGCATACATGATTATTACATATTTAATTCCTGGACCATATTGTAAGAAACAGGGACATAAGCTAAAAATCTCCTTTTATCAATCACACATTGAATTGCTAGGTGTCTCCCAAGTTTTATTACCTGTGATTTTGTGTGTGTGCTGAGATACTGGAGTTGGTAACATAGGTTTACTTTAATTTTGAAAAAATACAAGACCTGATGTTATGTTCCCTTTATAGATTTTGTAAATTAGGAATGTTTTAAAAAATTTATTGGAGTGAGGCACCTTAAAGAGAGCATGTAAATGTTACTTAAAACAATAGCAAAGGTGCATGTGCTATTATTGAGAATACTTGTATAGTTTTTTCACCTGTACATCTTATTTACCTAGCTCTTAGTTTAGTTCTTTCTTAGTTTGTTTGTTTTAACATTTTTATCATTTGAGAAGCTTATAAAGTGCTGCACACAATATGGTGTTTCAAAAACTAAATTAAAATGAATCTTGTTTCTAGATGTTTCAGTAGTCTAAGTTCATACTACCTTTAAATGTAACTGAAGATATTTCGAGGCATTATAATACCATGCCTAGAAATCATTGCATTTGAGCCTTCGGTAATGCTATTTTAATCAAAGAATATGAAGTTGCAAAACGAAAATGCTAGTGATGAGTTACATTCTATAACGCTTTCATATTTTTGTAAGATATGACACCTTCAGTATTCTTTTGGCTTATTTAGTGCTGGCAGGTAGGGAAATCTGGGCATCAAGCTATAAGGAATGTTTGACACCGCTTCAATAAATTAGCACTACAATCCTATTTACTATAGATTTCCATACACAACTCCTTAACTGTGACATGGTTTGGCTCCCACCAAAGGGGAGTATTTTTGCAACAGACATAGGCAAGATGCATGGTGTAAACACAAAATTTATCTCAAACCCTAAGGCCAACACTGAAGAATCAAAGAATTTAGCAGTCAGAAATTCTGAAACTGAATAGTTAACTGGCTCATAGCTTTTTATTGGGATCAAGTGATTTATTTGGTTTATATTGTAAGCAGTTTAACTTAGTTTCCAAGAGACTGTATGATGAAGAACATCACAGTAAGTTGATTTTCAACATAAAGAAGTATACAATTATAGTTTTTCCCATTCCCATTAAATAAATAGAATAATTACTTGAAAATTATTGGTTATGAGGATGCTCAGGACAATCATATGTCTTAGTTCAGGCCAGAGCAGACTCACAAGAGTGTAAAATTCTAAACTTAAAAAGCAGAATAACAAGGTCTTCATAAAACCTTTATAGAATTTTTATTAAAGATGTGGCCAACCAAATTCATTACATTTCTCCATATGCTATCTGACCCACTCCAAGTAGAATGGAACCATTTGATCACCTTTTTTTGTTTGGCTCAAAGGGCCTCTATCCACATGGTTTGAATTTGTGCTGGTTTGGCACATGTTGTGAGATGGATTCATGTCATGTGTGTAGTCACCCATCACCTGCATGATTCACACCCTTACTGCTGCACAAGTCGCTTTTCTCAGGTATTTTGCCCCACACTTTCCAGCCACATCTGCAACCCTGAAATCCAGTTGGCCTGGAGAGTATGAGATAGTTACCTGGCAGGATCAGGAGGTGTGTTACGTATGAGACAGGGGAATGTTGAGGAAATAAGTAAATTTATTGAAAACCATGCAAACCAGCTCTCTCACTGATGGAGATAGGAGTCACAAATATAAAAAGGAAAGGTAGAATGAACCTTGTGGTATTTTAATGAAATTGGAGGTACTGATGTGATCTCATGACTTTCAAAAATAAAAATAGATATAGATATAATAGAAATAAGTATAGATTTGTGTGTGTAATGTAAACATAAATGTACACATTTATTTTCTTATTTTTTCTTGCTATGAAGGCCTTGGAATGGCAATGCTCCAGGAGGAGTGAGCACACTTTGTGACCAGATTTTGGGTTATAAATACCATTTTTGTTCATTGGAACCAGGTATCCTTGGAGACATGGTTGATTACAGCTTTGGGGCTGGGAAAGTACTAGATGAACCTGGAAAATCTTATGCCATAATGTAAGGAAGTGGACAAAGAAAAATAGGTACATGTCAAAAGAACATAGAAGTCAGCTCGGAGAAGCTCCTATTAACTAAATCTGGGACAATTTAAGAATCAAAATAAAAATAATGATAGTACAGATTATCTTACTGTATAAAATAGGAATATTTTATTGCACAGTGATAATAAGATACATGAATGTATTCAATTTATAGGGAAAAGAGAAAACTTTATCATATAGTAGAATGCCAATTAACAAAAATAGAAGGGACGATAGAATTAGAAAATCATTACTGGGCAACTCTCTTCTTAATAATTCAGGCAAAAAAACATTAATTGATGCTAAAACAAAAGGGTGAAAAGTGGATGAGGAATGAGATGTTACATCTCATTCTAGTATCTTGTCATCTCTATCTAGCATCTAGATCATCTCAAGTATCTTTTCACACAATAGTTTTAATTACAGAAAGGAAAGGGAACTTTATAGTGAAGAAATCTGGCAGACACTAAGTTACTTAAATGATAGAACAAACCAATATCCTGTGACCCCTGATAGGATGCAGTTAAAACAATGTGGCATTGCTTCTGTAATGTTTCTGCCAATCATGAATGACCTGAATTGAATAATGAGAAAATATTCGATAAACTCGATGGGGACATTCTATTTTCCTGGAGTCTTAAAAAATGTTGAGGTGGTGAAAGTCAAGAGAGATCTCAGACTGAAAAGACATGACAACTAAGTGTAAAATATGATCCTAGAGCTGATACTTTTGCTTTGAAGAACATTATTGGTAAAGTTAGCAAAGTTTGAATGGGGTCTCTGGGTGAATGATATATGGAATGTTTGTGTTGTTCATGTACTTTTTCTGTAAGTTTAAAATTATTTCAAAATAAAAAAAGTATTAAAAATGAAAAAGAACATCTAGGAAGTGAGTATTTACAAATTTGTTCACCCATTGGGTTTCTTTAAACATTAAATTATGTAAATATAGTTACAAATTCTGTTAATGGTTTATACATGAAGACCAATAAATAATAAGCTAAAATTATGAGTACAGAAAATTTTAAATTTTGGTTAAGTAAGCATATGCATTTTCTCTTTCCCCTTTCAAAATTTTATTGAAATATCAGCAAAAATATTAAACAATAGATGATTAAGAGTGCTAAAACCCAAGAAAGGGTACTGAGGCAGAGAATTCGTTTATTCTTTATGAACAGAACATCTTTATTATGAGTGGTGGCATCTCTTTGGCACTTCTCTGTGGTCAAGTGACAGTCAATGATGTGTAGAAATGTTGTGTGGAATTTCCTGGAAGTTGCCTTAAAATGTATGGACTTGAATGGGATATGCTCCTCATATGTCCTCACTCCTTCCTGCTGTCTAGAATGCCCTTTCGTGATTCCTCCTTTCTACACTTTCTTGCTTTCATTCTCAGGCAACTACTGAAGTTTTTGTCACTGTGGATTAGTTTTTCTTTTCTAGAGTCTCCTATGCACTTATACTTGTTATTAGATCTTTTTTTTATTCAACATAATTATTTTGTATTCATTTGTTATATCATGTACCATCAGTTTATTTCTTTTTATTGTTGAGTAGTATTTTGTATGAATTTATACTTTTATTTCTCTTGAATATATACCTAAAGTAGAATGTCTGGATCATATGGTAGACATGTATGTTCAACTTTTTAAGGCATTAGCCACTAATTTTGAAAAGTGGATGTACAATTTCACATTCCTACCAACAGAATTCCATTTGTTCTACGTTCTCAACAACACATGGGTATCACCTGTGTTATTTTTAATAATAGCCGTCCTTACTGATATGTGTGGTATCTCATTAGGGTTATATTTTACATATCTCTGATGCCTGATGCCACTGATCATTTTTCCACATGGTTATTTGCCTTCCAAATATCTTTGGTAAAGTGTCTGTTCAAATATTTTGCCTGTTTTTAATGGGGTTATTTGTATTTTTGTTTTTGAATTTTAAGAGTTTTTTTTTTTTTTTAATAAATCGTAGATACTGTGTATTTTCATATGAATTTTAGAATCATTTTTCAATTTTCACAGAAAAATACCTGCTGGGAATGTAACTGGAATTTTGTTTAATCTATCTATGCAATTAGACAAAATTAAGATCTTAGCAATTTTAAGTCTGTGTAGAAAATTTGAGGGATGTACAGAAAAAAGGTATAGGAACTAATAATTGTGTTTATCAGGGTTTTAGATACAAGTTCAATCTACAAAACTTAATTCTATATTTCTGTTCAACCAAATAACCATAGGAATTAAAATAGAAAATATACCTTTATAATGCCATCAAAAATATGAAATACTTGGAAAACATTTTTTAAAAAGAAAAATAATATCTGTATACTGAAAACTATAAAACACTTCTCAGAGAGTTTTAAGACAACCTGAATAAATGAAGACATATTACCTTGTTTGTAGATAGCACAAAACAATATTGTTAAGAGGTGGAATGACTAACACTACCTCACTTCAATGATCATTAAATGTGTAATAAGTGAAATATAGTACAATATTGCTGTAAAATAGAAAATTAGATATATGGAAAATATTGAGTTCAGAAATCTAAACCCATGCATATATGGTCAATTGAGTAGAAAAATGGTAATCATTGCCACTAATAGATATAAGAAAAATTTTAAAAAAACTTCAATTTTTAAAGAGAACATAGGACATAATTTTTTCTCACCTTGAGTTTGGCAAATATCTCTTAAATATAACACAAATATTATAAAATATAAAGGAAAAAATCAAGAAACTGGCTTACTTAAAATTAAACTTTTGCTCTTCAAAAGGCATCTTTAAGAAAATAAAAAGGCAAACCACAGACTTGGAGAAATCACTTTGAAAATATGTATCTGACAAAGGACTTGCATCTATGGTGGACAACATCCTTGCTTGGCTGGAGTCAGAGAAAGCCCAATTCAGAGCCAGTGTCATTGCTGGGCAGCTCTCCTTATCTCCACTGGTTGCTGGTGGGAGTGGGCTTCTTGTGATTTGATGAGAAAAATAATCTTCTGAGACTTGCACAGAAGAATGAGTGGCTTTTATTTGTGTGGATTTAAATCCCTGAGTTTCCAAGGTCCCATTTCCCTTCCTTCCACTAAGGAAGAAGTTCTATCTTGCTTTTAGCAGAGCTAGGATTAAAGCGGTTGCCCAGTGTTTCCATTCCATGTTAGGGCACAACCCAGTTAAGCACCAGACTAGCTTAGTTTATATTTTCAGCTGCAGCCAATTAGTCCATTGTGTGTGGGGTCCCCATGGCTGTGGACCATTATGGCCTGTATGGACTCTGATGAATGTGAGGGAGCCACAAGAAAACCAAGAGTCAAGGGCACATGTTTCTTTGTTTGGAGGGTTACGTGTCCCCAAATTTTCACAGGTTTGCAGGGGCTCCACCATCTCTAGCCAATCCATGGTTCCCTAGACAAAATTGATAGGCAAGTACCTTACCTATGTCACCCCAACTTCACTGCACATTGCCCATATTCCCCTTTGTCCAGTCCCTTCCCCCAGTGATCTGCAAGGAATGGACCAATGGTTCTCTGGGGAGTGTAAAGTTGCAGCTTCCTGGTGAAGCTGCCTAGGTCCCCATGCTCATAATGTCTGGTCTTCCTTTTGCTCCTTTTCTATTATTAATAGCTAGATAATTATAACTGTATCACCAGGACTTCCATTTCTGCTGGCCAGTAACAAGGGCTCCCTCCATGGCATCAGTAGCGGTCACGTGGGATCCTGTACCTCCCACCCCTAGAAGCAATGAGTTATTTCTCACCCTCCCCATTGGGTCATGTCTGAAGTGGCCTAGAAAAGAGTCAGGACTTTCTCTACCATCCAGTGACAAAAAGGCCACCCCTGTCACGATATTCACGCCAAGATACATCAGAATTAAACTTCTGAAAACAAAGACAAGACATATTTTGAAAGCAGCCACAGAAATGCAAATATATATACATATACACACATACATATGAGTGTGTGTGTGTGTGTGTGTGTGTGTGCATTTGAATTACAACATATTTCTCATTAAACCCATGGAGATCAGATGGAAGTGGCACAGCATTTTTTCAGTGCTGAAAAAAAGAACCCGTAATTTCTTATTCAGAGAAAATATCCTTCAGAAATGGAGGGGAAATCAACAGAATTATTGCCAACCAGCCTACCCTTTAAGTGTGTTAAACGGAATTCTCTAAATAGTAAGGAAATGATTAAAAGTAGGAACTTTAGAATATTAGGAAGGAAGAAAGAAACATGGAAAAAGCAAATCTATGAGTAAATATAAAACATTTCCTTCTCTTTAGTTTTCTAAATTATGTTTTATTGTTGAAATTAAAATTATAACAATTTCAGGTGTGGTATTAAATGTGAATAGAAGAAGTATTTAAGACAATTGTGTTATATGCAGGGAAGAAGAATAAGGGGCACAAAGATGGTAAGGTTTCTATACTTCACTTGAACTGGTAAAATGATGACACCTGTAGACAAATTGTGTATGTATAATGTAATACCTAGGGCAACCACTAAAAAATATGCAGAGGTGCCTTCCAAAACTATAAACAAGTCAATATAGAATTCTTAAAAATGTTCAGGTAATTCACAGGAATAGGAAAAAGAAAAGCAAAAACAGAGAACACAGAAAACAAGAAATAACGTGACAGACTTTAGCCCAAATATATTAATAATTACATTAAGTACAAATGGTCTAAATATACTAATTAAAAGACTGAGATAGAGTGGGTTAGAAATCATGATGCAACTCTGTACTGTCTCTAAAACTCTCACTTCTAATACAAAGATATAAAAAAGCTAAAAGTGAAACAATGGAAAAAAATATGCAAACATCAAAAGAAAGCAGGAGTGACCATGTTAATGTCAGATAAAGTAGACTTGAGAGGATAGAAGTTGTCCAGGGACAGGAATTGTTAACCTGGAATAATGGAAAGGTCAAGCCACCAAGATAAAGTCATCCTAAGTGTGGGTGTACTGAACAACAGAGTGGCAAAATCTGTGAAGCAGAGTCTAATAGAACTAAAGAGAGAAATAGGCAAGTCTACAACTATAGTTGGAGACTTACAACCCCTCTTTGACAGTTGATGGCACAGCTAGACATACAATCAGAAATACTATAGATGAACTCAACAGCATATCAGCCAAGAGGACCTAATAAACATTTGTAGACCACTCCATGTAACAACAGCAGACTGCACATTCTTTTTAAGTGGCATAAAATGTATACAAAGACCATTCCCTGAGCCACAGAACAACCCTCAGTTGACATCATACAAGGTGTTTTCTCCATTACAGTGTAATAAAACTAGAAATCAATAACAAAGAAAACAGAAAAATTTCCAAAACATTGGGAAAATATACAACACATTTCTAAGTAATCTACTGGTCAAAGAAGAAATATCAGGAAAATTTTAAAAATATATCAAACAACAAATAGGAAGATGTAACATATCAAAATATCAAAGACACAGTTCAAGCAGTGCTGAGAAGGAATCTTACAGCATTTAGATACATATGTTTAAAAAGTGTCTGGGCCAGGTGGTGTGGCTCCATGGCTAAGCATCCACCCATCCACCAAGAGGTCTCCGGTTCCATTACCGGTCAGGGCACATGCCCAGGTTGTGGGCCTGATCCCCATTGGGGGGACATGCAGGAGGCGGCCAATTGATGTTCTCTCTCATGGATGTTTCTATCTCTCTCTCCCTCTCCCTTCCTTTCTCTCTAAAATTTAATAAATGAAAAAATATTAAAAAATAAATAAATAAAAGTGGCTGTCTGAATAGGGTCTCTACCCTGATTTCTATGCCTTTTCTCCATGCCCTTTCTACAGTGAAATAGGTGTTAGTATCAGTAATCTACTCACAGTAGGTATTTGTTCATATATTATTTCATGTCTTGTATCTAAAGATAGATCTGAAGCTCTTGAAGGTTATAAAGCTGAGTAGATATCTGTTGAATTAAAAAAGCATTGACTTGTATATATTTTTTTTCAAGGAAAAAAAATCCATTGAAGATAGAATCAGCTAGCAAATAGCATCTCTCTCTTTTTTTAAAATCCTCACCCAAGGATATACCTATTGATTTGAGAGAGAGAGAGAGGTCAATCTGAGAGAGAACATCAATTGGTTTCCTTCCGTATGTGCTCTGAACAGAGATCAAACCAGTAACCCAGGTATGTGACCTGAGAGTGGATTGAACACCTCACCTTTTGGTGTACCAGATGACACTCCAACCAACTGAGCCACATCAGCCAGGATAGCGTCTTAATATTTATTTCTTTAAAACCTAGCAAAATATCTCCCATCTTATGAATTAGTCTTTACATACAGTGAATAACTTTTAATTATGTACTTAAGTGAATTAATCTAATTTAATTCACTTTCAGCTATTTTTTTTTCTCTTTTTAATATCTGCTGTCTGGAGAGGGCTTGATAAATGAATTCACAGCACTGTGCAAGGCTCAATGTCTAATGCCTAACTCCCAAGTGCCTTTGCATTTAATGTAGACAAAGCTGCATGACACAGTTACATGGAATGAGTCTTTGGTGATAACTCCAGCTTAGTCTTCATTTACTGTCTGCTTGTCCCTGAGCAAGTTACTTGATCCTCGTGAATATCCATGTCCTCATCTGTGTAATAATTCCTAAGGGGTATTTTATGAGGAACGTGTGTTATAAAGTCTGAAGAACCCAAGTGCCTGCCGCTTGGTGAACACCCAATCAGTTCTGGCTGCCATCACGTTACATTCTACTACTGTTTCTTTATTCTGTTGATGTTAATGACCCAGTGACAGACTATGTGGAGAGATGCTTTTGAAAATTGGCCTTTTAGCATTTTGAGAATCGAACAAACTCAGAGTGTGCATCTGCTTTTTTAGGTTGTAGCTCTGTTATCTTTGAAAAAACATTGCAGGGAACGTAGAAAGGGGAGCAGCACTTAGCAGAGTATTAGCAATTGCATATGTAGGGTGTGTGTATGTGTGTGTGTGTGTGTGTGTGTGTGTGTGTTGGTGGGGGTGGGGGAGGCATTGCTTTTTGCTGTATCTCAACATTGATGATATACTTTGGCAAAATTTGGAAACATTATATAAAACTAAAAAACAACCCAGAATATCTTTTATTATTTCAGACACAATCCTCACTCCCCATCACTCTCTCTAATAAATTTTTCATTGTGTTTCTTCACATACCTATTGTCATTTGATATTATTTCATTGAATTTTGAAAAACATTCAGTTTGTGTTCTCTATTCCACTTGAATATTACTCCCTAAAGGCAGATATTTGGTCAGTTTAACTGCTTACATCTTCATGCATAGAACATGTCTGGTACATAGTAGTTGTTGATACATATATGAATGAAGAAGACAAGAAGCTGCCTAATAGCTGCCTGTGTCTCGGGACCTTTGCAGGACCTGTTTTCTCTGCTTGAAAGTTCCCCCCAAACCCTCACATGGCTGGCTCCTCTTGCCATTCAGATCTCAAGTTAAACCTCTCATCAGAGGGGCCCTCACGGACAACTCACTCTGAGCAGCTTCTCTGGGAGCCTCCATCCTGCCACACTCCTTTATTTCCACCACAGCTCTCTTCGGTCACTAACAAGTCTTTATCTGTTCATTCAGTATTTGGCTCCTTCCATAACATAACCTCCGCTGGGAAGGGGGCTTGGTCATCCTTGCTCTTTGCCGTATCTCCATGTTGTTCAGAAGCCCATTTCCTGCAATGGGCTATTCTTTTCTATTCCTCTTACTTAACATTTTTCTAAAAGGTTGAAATCAACTTTTCCCCAGATGGGATATTATGGAGCCATTAATAATGTAGAAAAGATAAATTCCACATTATACAGGTGTGGGCAGAAGTAGGTTACAGTTGTATTACAAATAATGCGATCATTAAAAAATAATAATACAAGAATAAACTTTGTGTTTCATGTACTCATAACTGTAAACCTACTTTTTGCCCTCCCCTGTATATGCAATATTGTTACAACCGTGTAAAATATACAAAAACAATGGCAAATAAGAAAGGTTCATAGCTTTTATATGGGGTAACAGGTTAATGGGCTGTTTTTGCTCCCAGAACCCATTCTGTTTCCCATTCTCTGTATTACTGCTCTATTGCTTTTAGATGATTTGGTCTTCTGGAGGCCCCTACTGACTCGCACATGACTAGTATATTTGCATATTGATACTGAATTTCTTGTTAAAAAATCTTAGTGGGCATTTTTGGCTGAGGCTGAGGCTGAGAAGAAACCCCTGACTGAGTAGACGAGACCGGAAGCGGCGATGATGAGAGGCCAGAGAGAGTGGAAGTGGGCCTCGGGGGAGGTGGGAAGGAAACGAGTCAAAAATTCCAAATACAACCTACTGTCACTTTATATACCCCCACTTTTTAAACCCTCTTTTAAAGAGCTGAACCACCCCCCCCCAAATTGTGGCCTTTACATACGACTTCACAAGACTCGTCCTCTGCCTTGGCTCTTCAAGGGACACTCAGGAATCACTGCCCAAAGTTTGAAGAGACATGAGGTGGCCTCAGGGAGGCACTGACAGCATTACAAAGAAACACAGTGTATCTCGTCTGGACACGTCGAAGGCCGGGCTGGAATGTGCAGTACAATCAACGTATCGACAGCTGTCTACATGGCATCGCCTATTCCAGAAATATTTTTGAGTGGCTACTGTTCAAAAGCCTTTCCGTGTAGGTTATCTCATAGGAACCTCAAACTCAAAATGACTAAAAGGAAGCCAAAGCAACATAAGATGTTCCACTCTCCTTACCTTTTTATTTCAGCTACGGTTTAATAGTTCTCCCCAAGACCCAGATAGCTTTCTAACCTTCCTTTCCTTAAACAAATATACCTCGTAAATTATCAAATCCTTTCAATTTATTCTTTGAAATGCCCTCTGCATCACTTCTTGCTCTTATCATCATTGCCAATTTAATCCTGGCAACAATACAACTCCATCAGGTTGTCCCACTCTGATCCGTTCTACAGGTGGCTGACAAATTAACTGTTTCAAACAATGACATTTATCATGTCATTTCCCTGCTAAAAAAGTAAATATATACTGTTTCTCCATTTACTGGGGCCATGCTTCTTAAACAAGAGCATGCATTCATTGTGACAGATGCTAACTATGGACAAAATGCAAGGTTCATGTAAATTATTTTCCCCCGTGAGATAGTTTAATCATTGAATGGGGCTAAAGGAAGGACATGATTAAATTATAGCAGGTAGGTCACAGTGGTTTTGCATGGATTAGTGACAGAATTGCCAGACTAGCTGTTCACTATTACCACTTTGCACACCTCATCATTTTATTGATTTTCTTAACAAGCTACTGGATGAAGGAGAAGTAAACATCCAAGTGTCCTAGTTTTTGAGACTTGGAATATCTCAGAGTTTTAGATACTGTAATTTTGGCTATTGGTTTCATTTTGGATGATATACCAAAAAATGTAAATGTCAAAACTAATCCAACATTAGTGAATTTTCATGCTAGCATTTTATCACGTTTGGCTTTGCCTCCAGTCATCTGGGAGGATGAATTCACAGTCCTGGACCACCGAGGACGCAAAGCTTCTGCAACACTGAATTATGGGATGAATTCTAAGCTAGGGTGACATTCAAGGTTGTCTCAAATCTGCTCAAGCATAATTTTCATTGTCCCCACACAATTCCTTCAGTGTAGCCAGCTTAGCTTGTCCAATTTTGCCAAAACATATAATGTCAAATCTTTGCTTGATATTCTTTCTACATGGAATATTTCTCCTTTCTTCAATAATGTTTTGGACTAGGTTCCTTGAGAAATACACTCAGAGATGGAGATTTGCATGTATGTTCATAGGATCAGGACCTTGAAGAGAGTGAGGGAAGAGTGAGTAGAGGAAGAAGTTGAGTGATGAGGCAGTTACAATAGGGTCCTCAGCCAATCACACAGGCAGGATCACCTGGGGAGCTCTGGAATGGGGGAATGCCCTGAAGGTTGTTCCAATGGAAGCATGGTAGTCCAGCCTTTGTACTCTAGTGGTTAGAAGCAGGCTCCTTCCAGAGAAAGACTGTGACCTTGGGTGAAGCAGCTGCCTTCTGTGGAAGGACAGTTCTGGAGGAGGCTTCAGGAACGAGCCTTCAAACGCCAACATTTCTGGCAGCTCTCAGGATGAGTTGTTTCTGAAGGAAGAACCTGGGCACAAATCCCAGTATCTACTACATTCCCCCATCCAAACCACCAACCACTTATTAAGGGATAGTTTGTGTTTTGCTTTTTTAATTAAATATTTTTTGCCTATTCTAGCTTCCCCAGATTTTCTGTTTCTGTGAACTCCTGTTGCACTGTGGGGCCGAGCCACTCATTTTTGTGGTTAACCACGTTGTTACTTAACTACTTTCTGAGTTATGGCTTGTCTTTCTAACTATATTGTTGTCTTTCCCCCTACCATTTCTTCAAGGATCTATCTTGTACTATAGGCATCATAAGAATTTAACTGAATACTTGTTGATTGAATAAATGCATATAAAACAGCATGCTCTATAGAAATACAAAATAATCTTTGCTTTATTCCCAAAGCAGGCTAAACTTTCTGCTATTTCTAAGCCTGACAATGAAAAATACACAAAGGCCTCAAAGAAGTTTAAAAGATGATCCACAGAAGTAAAAATGATTAAAATCTGTGGTTGGTTTTATGAGTCAACTGATTCCCTTCTTTGTGTGTGTAAAACAGACTGATTTGGATTTTTTGTTATTTGTAGCATATGAGTTCTCAGTTATGTGTGTAGTTACAAATATTGTGATTTATATCAAAGAACTATTTTCATGATGCCATTCAATCATGCAAGCCTAAGAAAGGTATAGCTAAAGTAAAAGGCATCCTATTTTGTTTAATTTTTGTCTTTCTTTCTTGCATGGCTATACATTACATTGGGGTTATTTTGTTGTTGTTAATCCTCACCCAAGGATATTTTTCCATTGATTTTTAGAGTGGAAGGGAGAGAGAGAGAGAGAGAGAGAGAGAGAGAGAGAGAGAGAGAGAGAGAGAGAGAGAAACATCAATGTGAGGGAGACATCAATTGATGCCCCTCCCACAGGACCCGACTAGGGCCGGGCATCGAACCTGCAACCTAGGTGTGGGCCCTTGACTGGGAATCAAACCCAAGATCCTTCGGTCCATGGGCCAGTGCTCTCACCACTGAGCCAAACTGGCCAGGGCTATGTTGGGATTCTTAAATGGAGGTTTTGTTATATTTCATGTTGGCTTGTATTGATTAGGTAATACAGATTATTCAATAAAATCATACAGTTGGTACATACTAATTATAAAATTTATGTTTATTAACACTGAGGCTTTATTTAATACCTAGCAGAGTCCATATTTGCTTTTCTTTAATGTAAAGCAAATGAAATACTGAGCTAAAGGTAGATAAATTGGACATTTTTACTCTACCCTGGACTAGTGAAGGTGCTATAAAATCTATACTTTAATATATTTAAAAATGTGGTTTTGGGGGATCATCAGCTCAATGAAGTCCTGACTCAAAGTGTTTCTGAATGCCAACTCCCGAAAAGAGCACAAGGGGATTTTACCACAAGTTCTTCTCCGGATGGACTAGAAAGTGGATTTAATTATGATGAAAGAAATTTCTCAGTTTGGTTCCAAATGTGCATCTAGAAATATGCTATATATGTGTGTTACTTAGCTTGAAATTATTTAAAATTTTTCTGTACATTGAGCCATATTGTTGATGAAAATGGCAGAGTTATGTCATTTAAGTCATTATAGCTTTTATTTCCTTTCCAGAGGTCTCCATATGATTGTATGATAGCTATGATGAGTGGAAAATAGGAAAATGACAGTTTCTTTTCAGTCTTGGTGGATTTTGTCTTTTTTTTCTGGTCTTATTCTCTTGGCAAAGACCTCTAATATAATTTTGAATAGATGTGGTAATAGTTTGTATTTTTTGTGTGTGGGTTGTGATTTTAAGAGGAATGATTAGTGTAATTTTATTAGTTTTTTTTTTTTTTTTTTTGATAGATACCTTTTATAAAGTTAGGACAGTTCACTTGTCTTAGGAGTTTGCTAAGATTTTTAAATTAAAAGTTGAGTTCAATAATATTTAAAGATATTTTTTTGTATATTGAAGTTATCATAAGATTTTTCTTCTTTATTCTGTTAATGGGAACAAATACATTATTAAATTTTTAAAATGTTAAACCAACTTTGCATTTCTGGAAGAATTTGATTCTCATTAAGCTGTATAATCTATTTTTCTTACATTGCTGAATTTGGATTGCTAGTAAGTTGTTTAAAATATTTTTCCCTCTATTTTTGAAAGTTTTAAACTTAATTTCTTTTTTTTTTTTGTGGTTATCTCAGAAATAGTAGGGTGCATGTTTAACTTAAAAATCTGAAGTTGAGCAACATCTTTTCTTTCCTCCTGAATATTGCAAGGACTTTTGAGGGCTTTGCCTCTAGCCTACACTTTTCCCAACTTACATGCTGTTGTTCATTATTTTAATTCTATCATCTTCTTTATCCTTTTCTTTTTTGGTTCAGGCCCATTAAACAGAAAGGAAACAAATACCTTAATTCTTTATATACATTTTAAGGTGTTCTTTCAAACACCTTTCCCTAGACATCCTTGAAAACAATCTACCAGTTCTGTTCATTTTAAATCTGAGTCATACCATTATCCACTGTCCATAAATCAGTGGATTCCTACATCTGGCAATAGATCAGCTATGTGGACAAGTAAATATTCTTAAAGCTTGGGAGCTTTTCCACCTGTCTTTTTAGCAGACTTATGAGTGAAACTGTAGTGCTGTAACAATCCACTTGAATTTTATGCCACTATATCACATAGGACCAGGTCTAAATCAGTCTCAAGTTTTTGTTTTAGCACCTTTCATCTTGGTTGTGGGTCACAATGAGATGCCCATGAAGACATCTGTATGGATTGAGGGAATGGAGCAGAAGTTTGTGTTGAAGGAGTCTAAGCTACGTACATGTGTAACTGACTCTTTGTTCTGGATTGCTAATAAACATACCCAGTCTTATGGTTTGGCTAGTCTGAGAATACCCACTTCATGATGGGCATCTCAATTCTCATGGGCAAACTTATATCCCATAGTCAGGTGTTCTTACAGGGTCCAGTTCAAACCAAGAAGTGCATCTCAAAAGGAAACTAGCTGTTTGGAGAAGGAGACAGAACCTCTCTAAAATCCACTAGGGGTCTGTGCTAGGATTCTCCTATGCAGGCTTACCAGCCACTGAAAGCAGAATTTTGCTTGGCACAGGCTTCCAGTATCGTTGAATGTACTGGGGCATGAGTATTGAGTGGCTAGAGCAGCATGTCCTAGAGCTGGACCTGCTGCAGAGTCTTGTCTCACCCTGGACCTGAGTCAAAAAGGGTAGCCCAATGGATTGCTCAGTATCTTGTGGTTCACGATGCCTCCAAAACCCAAAGAGGGCTTGCCCCTTTGTAGAATTAGGTGATGGGGATACAGCAACTTTGGAGAGGATGTTCTGCAGAATTAGTAGGCCCTCCAGGGTTTGACCAGCTTGGTGTACCCCTGAATTTTTGTGAGGCCAGACTCTCCATTGTGGTAACTCAACTCAAGTCAGGTTTCAGCTTACCAGATCTAGTGTCTTTTTTTCTGTTATATAGGTTAAGTTACAGTTCCATAGGCTACCCATCTATTTCACCTATAGGGTCACAATAATTGATCATCAGGCAATATGAAAGATTACTGCTGGTCAAAATATTTTGCTTATCATTTTATCCCTTTTCCCCATTATGGCAAATATATCCATCTTGTCTGTGGATGTTAAGCATTGCCACCTGCTTTGCTAGTCAGGAAGACATCCCAGGTGATTGCAGAGTCTATCCGGTTGACAACTCTCACTGTTGTCTCTGGCCTTTAGAAGACAGTCACCACAGAGCTTATCAATGGTATCCTCTTGGCAGTGAAGAGAATGTCCTCTGAGCCTGTCTAGAGTTGGGGGTGAGCGAATGTATAGTTTGCACATGATACATTTACTCCACTGTTCTTATCTTTCTAAGCTTTTTGGAGTCTTTTCTTTATATCATGATACACTGGGGCATCTCAAACTCATTGAATGTAGGACTCTGCTGAGGTCCAGTGTCAGTCAACTAGTCCAGCAACTTGTTGAAATATGAAAGCTAACACTTTGCATAATCTCTAGCTTCTCCCATATCAATTGACTTACATGATTATGGAGGCTAAGAAACCCCATGATCTGCTTTCTGGAGGCTGGAGCACCAGAAAGTTGGTAGTGTAATTTATTCTGAGTCCAAAAGTTTGAGAACCAGGAGAGTACCAATGCCCAAAGTTGGGATAATATGGATGTTCCAGATTAATAGAGAGAGCACATTTGCCCTTCCCTGGCCTTTTTGTTCTGTTAGGCCTTACCAGACTGGATGACACCCATCCACATTGTTGAGGGCAGTCTTCTTTGCTCAGTCTATTGAGTCAAATGCTAACCTCTCCTGGAACACCTTTTCAGACACATTCAGAAATATTTTATCAGCTATGTAGGCATCGCTTAGTTCAGTCACGTTGACACACAAAATTGGCCATCATAATATTTACTTCTCATTTACTGTTCTCAACGTTCACAGTTTAGCCCAAAATTCTGAAGCTGCTGAAACTGTCTCATTTCACACTCTATTACATTGATTAATTTAAAAAATATAATCAATTTCCTTTTCTTAGTCACAGTTTATTTTATTTATAATAGCATGTGGCTAAAACTTTAAAATACATTTTCTCTGTGTTCATTTTGAAGTAAATACACTTCTTGGAGTCTATTATTATCCAATTAGTAATCTTCGTATATCACACAGTTAAAATAAATAGAGCCACGTGGCATTATTATTATTAGCAAAACCAAAAATGATATAAATTTTTTCTTATATCAATGATGGTTATACTTTAGAATTTTTACTGTGAAACTTATGTTATAAATATATTTATATATCTTCTGGTGTGTTTTAGATAAATCTATAGCAAACATAGGATGGGAGCTCATAGTCCTTGATACTCAGGCTCATGAAATCCAATTTAAGATACAAGTTTTCTCTCATTTCTGACTGTGACACAACAGAGTTGTATCTATTTTATTATTTGTATTAGACAGGATTTGTTATAGTTCAAAACTGACCAGATGTGAGTATTATTCGAGGGTCCAGCTGGCCACCAAACAGATGAAAATATTTGAGCTTTCTTGTAATTATTCAACATGAGCTTTGAGATTCAGAGAGTGAAGCCTGAAGGACACCACGTAGCTCCTGAAACATCAGCATATTTTTTCCAGTGGTACAAAAAGTTCACATGTGAAATATACTAATCAACTGAAAGTACTTATGTTCATCATTCTCTTTTAAGAAATAAATGATTTAGGCTTAAATAGTTTAAATAATTTATCCAAGATCAAACATTCGTGCTAACATTAGGATTCTACCTTAGGAGAAAAGTGCTTGACTTTGCGATTGTAAATTGTTAAAATACTGATTTCTCCTTTTACTAGAAGTGTGACATTAGGAAGTTACTCCACTCTCTTAACTAACATTTAATTGAGCATGAAGTAGGATAAATAGTTCCTACCTTACTGGGGTTTTGTGAAGATTAAATAAGGATACGTGTTTTGACCTAGTGACTCATACAACACAAGACGTAAATAAATAGTAGTTTACTCTCTTCATATAGGAAAAGGTGTTGTAGAATCAATATCAATAAGATTCTTTGAGATATTTTTCTAAGATTTTGGCAGAGATGGCTCTGTGATGATTCATCTACATCCTCTTAATTGGACTTAATTTTATGCCCTATAGGACAGACATTTTATTTATGTACAATAAGGTGACATGGGAAATTGAATTTTTGAATGGTCTTTGCCTACATCATGTTCTAACTCAGTGGTTTCCAAATGTTTAATTGTGCAATCTTATTCATAAAAATGTTTCTTTATGCATCCACAATATTTATGTTTATGTCTAAATTATAGGCATATACATATGTGTTAATACATTTTATGCATTATAAAATCTGTAAACAAGGATATTTTCAAAAGATAAAATAAAATAAGTCAAAATAGAATTCTAATATTTTCTTCCTATTCCCTAACAAATGGTCATGTATACCCCATTAGGGAACCACTTCTTGTGAACGAGCACAGTATTGTTGTGATAAATACTGATTATATAGGCTATTCCTATGTTTTTTTCTGCTTCTATTGGTGTTCTTGTGTCATTCACCATTTAGTCAAACTCCAGAAAAGACACAGAGTGACCCAAGACAAGGCAATATTTCAATCCTGAAAGATGATTCATGAAGCATTTGTTAGAGACTTGGTCCCTGGGAGTATTATTTTGTTTAGAAAAACTATTTAAAGCACAAACTATTTAAAATACTTAAATATGTTTCCATCTACTGTAATCTAGGAATTATCCTCTAAATTAGTGGGTAGCTATATGCTCAGCACTGGGCTAGGTATTAATTGGTACCAAAATTATGATTATACTTGAAGACACTTCACATTTTAAATAATACAGAGATGCATTTGGCAGGATTGCCAAGTGGTTAAGAGAATGGGATTTAGTATTGGGCACATCTAAATCTGAATCAAGTCCTTTATTTTACTTAAACTCCTAATCTCCCTCTGTTAATCTAACCATCACTTATCCTTCAAACTTTATGGAGTGGCTATAATAAGCATTGACTGTGCTAGGTGCTGAGGGTATACAAGTCTGCATGAGACAATGGCAAGGTCCCTCTTCTGTTCTGTTTACATTTATACCCCCAGGGCCTGGAGCAATGCACGTATTTGTTGTGTGAATGACGGAAGGAGAGAATGATCATGTAGTCCATTAGAAAAGCAGTCATAAAATAAAACAAAATTAGAAAATACGTTGTTTTGATTGTATTGAGAAGAGAGAGGAAATGTATATTTATTGTGAGAGCTTAAAAGTGAGGGTACCTCATGAAGCTTTTGTAAGCTATGGAAGGTTTCTTCAGGTAGTGACAATGAGGCAGAACATGGATTTATAGATTATTAGGTTTAAGTTTAAAGAAAGAGTGAGAACAGGATTTGGGCAGAGAAATAATAAATACAACGGTGGAAGAATGCCCTGATGTAGTGAGATGATTGGTTTAACGGAAACTGCAATAAGGCTAGTGTGTCTCGGGAGTAGGTAATTAGGGAGGGATGCTGTCAGACGTGACTGGACAGCCATCAGGGGCCAGATCGTCTAGGACCTATAGGTTCATTTTTAGTTTCCCTGTCTTTCCTGTTATGACTGTGTGTTTTTCTCCTTTTCTCTCACTTTACTTCACTCTGTTCCTGCTGATATATGAATCTATATTTTAATGTAATGGATAAAAACAAATAAAATAAAACCTGAACAGTGGAGGCTACTTTCTAGCAAATAGGAAAAGTTACATTGCTGCATTGGATTCAGATGCACAAGGACACCCCTCTGTTCCTCACGAACACAGAGGTATCTACCTCCACTTTTGTCTCCTTGAATGTTAATCCGAGGCTCTGCTTATGGTTGCAGAAAATATCTTTCCTGTCATTGATATTTATAATATGGCCTAATCAGCCTTTAAATTCAGTTGTGAAATTAAAAACAAAACGGTAGTCACATTTTTCCCTGATAGGAACAAGATGTACTTGAAAAAGACATTCTGTCCAGCCCAGAAAAATATGTTATAGAGAATGAAAGAAGCTTGAAGAGAAATCAGGCATTTAATTATGTTTAATTGTCACTGTGGAAATTTCTGTTTACAGTATTGTCATTTCTAAAAAGATATTTTTGGAAGTGACATTTTGATTAGAATTATTTCCTGCTTTCAACATAGTGCATTTTTATCATTATTTGGCTCAGTGGCTGTCAAGCCAGCAAAACTGTTGACAGGAATTTTAGACTGGATGAGTGCAGGCCCTAGTGCCTTGCTTCTCACTGGGGCTTATTCAATGCATCGCTATTTCATTGACATAGAAACCACTTTGTGCCACACTGGCTGAATTCAGTCATACTGCTTGGTAAATAGATACACATAAGACATTGATAAGCTCAGCAAATATTTTACCAGCAAATATTTCACCTGTACAAACAATTTGAAAAAAAACAACTCAGGGTTAAAATCCAGAGTTGGAAAAATACATATATATATTCAAATCAAGGCAATAAGATTTACATCACACGCACCGGCTTCAGAAGATCCTGTTGGGTAAACATTAATTCCTGTGTGTGTGTGTGTGTGTGTGTGTGTGTGTCAAAATGCACCTTGAGGCTAAATTTCAATGAGAGTCCATATTAATAAATTAGATAATAAAATGCAAGCAAAAAGATTAAAGCTAATACATTAAGATGTCTAGGAAAGAGAAGGCTTTGAGGTGATGAAATTACAATTAATAATTCTAGAAGAAATTATAATGAATAAAGTGTGAAGGATATCAATTATTTAGCACAAGAACAGATTAATGAAAGAATACTTCAATTTTTTTTTCTGAATAGCTTAAGAAGTATAACAAGAAGCTTGACTATATTGGCTAGTTTAATTGTCATATTATCTAAAGGAGGAAGACTAAGCTACAATTCTCTAATAAGAAGGGAAAACAACAAACTTTGTGAATTTATGTGGAAAGTCCTGTTCTAACTTTCAGGCTTCCAAAGAGCCTTCGTAGGTTAGCTGTCCCACTAAATTCTGGCATTTCATATACACTCAGTATTATATTTTCAGATTTGCAAATGTTGCTTTTTGAATATCCTGTCATCTATGAAACACATCCACCATTTATATCAAACATTTAAAATACCAAAGCACTGAGATAAACAAAAGAACTTATATGCATATATGTCTAACTAATGGACACAGACAACAATACTGTGAAGGGGGAACAGGAGTAGGGAGGAGGATGTCAATGGAGGAAAAAGGAGAAACATCTGTAACAAAAATAAATTAATAAAAAAAATAAAAACCTCTGGGGGGAAAAATAAAATAGGCACAATAAATGGGTTACAAATTACTTGTCTTGAACACGGTATATGTGTGTTCCATTTTTCCTTATTACAATGATTTAAAATAACAAATAAAATAATCTAAATGGTCATTTATTAAAAACAGAAAGTAAATATACTCAAAATAAATATAAAAGTCCTCCATGACCCCATCACCAGAAATAACTTTTGTTAAAATATTAATATATATTTTCCAATATTTTTTTTGTGTGTGTTATATTCATTATTTAAAAAATTTGAATCATACCATATAAATTGGAAACTTGAAAATTTAAATTAGAAACTTATCTCACATGAAAATTCCATTGATAAATTTAATGGCATTTCATATAAACGCAACATAAGTAAGATATTTAACCAGTTTCCCATTTTGAGGGACATTTGTTTCTCCACCTTTGTAATGATAACCATCACTGTGATGGATACATATACAGATCTGATTACTTCCTATGGTAAATTCCTATGAATAGCTTTGCCATGTAAAGATGTGCTTAGTTTAAGGCATTTTCCTTATATTGCCAAACTGCTTTCCAGAGAGAATTTTTTATACATTAT
Source organism: Molossus molossus (assembly GCF_014108415.1). Lineage (NCBI taxonomy): Eukaryota > Metazoa > Chordata > Mammalia > Chiroptera > Molossidae > Molossus > Molossus molossus. Next base: position 25,460,087 of record NW_023425351.1, read on the forward strand.
GATCTCAGCAATGTTGTAGGTTAACCTGTTACCCTGTTCTCTCTATTTCCTCATCTGTAAAACAAGAATTATGATGACAACACAATTCTGTCCTACTTTCTAGGCTTGTTGAAAACATAGATCACAAAGACATGTGAAAATGTTTTATATAAAGAATTAAAAACTTCAAGTTCTAGGGTCCTGGTGGAGTTTCCTCCAATAACCTACAATTCTCTGTATTCTCACTGTGGCTTCATTCAGCCCTTTAGTTGTTGCTGATTCATTCTCATTCTCATTCTCTCTCTCTCTCTCTCTCTCTCTCTCTCTCTCTCTCTCTCTCTCTCTGTCTCTCTCTCTCTCCTCTCTCTCTCCCTTCCTCATTTCCTCCTTCCATGTTTTAAGCATTAGGCACTAAGCCAATTACTTTATATTCAGTACAAATGAGATAAGTCTGAAAGGGGATATTGTGATCCACTCAACAAGTCAGTTTATGCAATTGCATCTCTTATTAATCTGTCTATTCCTTAAAGGCCGTATACCTTATTAATTGGAAATAACACTTCCTCCCATATTTTCCAATCTGCTGTGTGAGGGCTAGGAAAACCTGAGGTGTTATAAAATTGAAAGGAGGGGGAGTCAGTCCATCTCTTTGTGCACTAAATACAAAGGGCTTGATTAGTAAACCATCTGTTTTTCCTTCTGAGAGAGGCCATTCTCTTTGCCTCTGTGTTGTTTGCTCTTCTATGCTAGACCCCCGCATGGGATCCCAAGGGACGGTCCCATCTGCCCACCTAAGAGAGATGATCTTTTATAATTCCAGCTGGTCTTCTAATTTCATACAATCGCTAAAACATCTTAAAACTTTTCTTATTAATAAAACTTGTAGGTATACTCTCTGGCAGGGAAGACTGCCATTAGAGCACCTGCTAAGGTAGATGGCAGTCGTCAGAGAATATCATCTTAGGGAAAGCCTTTGGTGTGGAAAATCCAGAGGCCAGCTCTTGATATCCTGCATGGGTGACCAACCCCTGAAAAAAGATAACTTCATCCTACCAAAATGCACATCAGCCAACGGAGGACAGCAGAATGCTAAGGTTACGTTACAAAAGAGATTGGTAGCTGTGTCCTGGACCAGCAATGCTCATGGGCATGACCAGAAGGATTTTGTCTTGAAGTCAAGCTTTATGAGAAGAGTATTATTATTATGATTCAAAAACATTTTATTGATTGAAGAAATCTTTATTACTGGGACAAAAAATAGTCAAAGTATGTATTTTCCAGGATTTTTTTCTCCACTTGAATATCTCTACATGAAACTCAGAATGTCCCTTAGGGACATCAATTGGAACAGTGGGCCCTGGATGTGCTGTCATCAGGCAAAGGGGGCACCATACTGGAGCCTCACAGAAGGGAGGTTTAGCTTTTGCAGATGGATGAATACTTAGAGTGGTTGTTAAGATCTCTCTTCTCAGTGGGGCTTGGATGAGTACTGCCAGTGTTTGCTTCTTGACTGCACATTTTATTCATCCACAGTTGACCGTCACACTTCCACTCGATAAATATCTCTTTTTAAGTTTGTTAAATGTATCCATATAGGTCAGGAAGCCTCTTTTGGATGACTTTCTCTCTCTCTCTCTCTCTCTCTCTTTTATTTATTTATACCTCTTATGTATTGTTATAGATTTTTGCTTAGAGGTCTATTTATGAGGTTTAGAAGTTGAAGTGCCACCCCTGTAACTCTCAACACTTAAAACACATGAATTATTTAATACTTTTAACAATGTATCTGTTTTTCTCATGCCCATGCTGCATGTGAAGAATCTTAGCTTTATAGAGTTGGCATTACTTTCCCAAAACATACTGAACATAAATGGAGGCGATGCTATGCACCTGGGATGTTTGAGTCCAGAGCTCATAGTTTTTAATTACATTTTTTAGCTTTATTGAGATATAACTGAGATAGCATTGTATAAGTTTAACATTTATAAAGTATTAATTGATGCACTTATATATTGCAAAATTATTACCACCATAGCATTAGCTAACATCTTCATCCTGGCATGATGTGTGTGATGAGAACATTTAAGTCTACTCTGTTAGCAAGTTTCAGGTATATAGTACAGTATTATTAACTATTATCACCATGCTAGACATTAGATACTCAGAACTTATTCATCTTATAACTCCCCACTTCCCCACTCCCTGGCTACCACCATTCTATTCTCTGTTTGGCTTTCTAAGATTTCACATATAAGTAATATTATACAATATTTGTCTTTTTCTGTCTGACTTATTTCATGTAGCATAATGCCATTAATGTTGTTGCAAATGGAAAGATTTCCTTTACTTATGCCAGATAATATTCCATTGTGTGTGTGTGTGGTGTATATAAAACGATTCTCTATCGTTCTTCCGTTGAAGAACACTTAGATTGTGTCCGTATCTTGGCTACAGTGAACATGGGAGTGCATATATCTTTTAGGTCCTTTTCCTCCGCATTTCCTGTGGACATATACCCAGAAGTGGGATTGCTGGATCATATGGTAGTTCTATTTTTTAATCTTTAGGAACTTAATACTATTTTCCATAGCTGCTGCACCAATTTACAGTCCCTCCCAGAATACATGAGGGTTTCCTTTTCTGCACAGCCTTGCCAACACTTGTTATGATCAAAGCTCATACTTTTAACTAGGAGGCTACTTTTCTTTCTATTTTCTTAGACTGTCTACACTAACACTGCAAGCACTAGTCACGTGGCTATTTGGATTAAATTAAGTTAAGTTAAAAATTGAGTCCTAAAAAAAAAAGACCGGCTGGTGTGGCTCAGTGGTTGAGCATCAACCCATGCACCAAAAGGTCACCGGTTCGATTCCCCGTCAGGACACAGACCCAGGTTGTGGGCCCAATCCCCAGTAGGGCATGCAGGAGGCGGCCAGTCAATGTTTTCTCTCATCGATGTTTTTATCTCTCTCTCATTCATACTTCCTCTCTCTCTTAAATCAAAGAAAAAAAATTAAAAAAAAAGATTGAGCCCTCAGTCTCACTAGTCATATTTCAGGAGCTCAGCAGTAACATGCAGCCACTGTATTGAACCTAGCAGTCACAGGATATTTCTATCATTATATAATGTGTTATTGGCCAGTGTTGTCTTAGATTTAGAGGCATTTCTTTTTCTTTTTCTAATTTTATATTGGTTTTGGGTATACAGCTTAGCGGTTAGACAATCATACTTTGCATAGTGTTCCCCTTGATACTTCTTGTACCCCAACTGGCACCATACATAGTTATCACACTATTATTGACTATCTATCCTGTGCTTTACTTCCTCCTGACTGTTTTGTCGTTAACAGTTTATGCTTTGGCAACCACAAGTTCTCTCTCTGAACCTATGAGTCTTCCTCAGTTTTGTATGTTCATTCATTTTGTTCTTTAAATTTCACATATAGGTGAAATAATATGGTATTTGTCTTTCTCTGACTAACTTATTTCACTTAGCCTAATACCCTCTAGATCCATCTGTTGCAAATGGTAATATTTTATTATTTTTTATGGCTGAGTAATGTTTTATAGTATATATGCACCACAGTGTTTTTTGTCCATGCATCTATTGATGGGCACTTGGGTGGCTTCCAAATCTTAGGTATTGTAAATAATGCTGCAGTGGACACAGGGGTGCATATTTCTTTCAAATTTCTTCAGATAAATCCCCAGAAGTGGAATCACTGGGTCATAGGGAAAGTCCCTTTTTAATCTTGTGAGGAAATTCCATATTGTTTTCCATAGTGGCTGCACCAATCTGCATTCCCAACGACATTGCAGAGGGTTAGCTTTTCTCCACATCCTCATCAATGCCTGTCATTTATGGATTTATTTATGATAGCCATTCTGACAGGTGTAAAGTGATATTTTATTGTGGCTAAAATGTATATTTCTCTGACAATTAGTACACTGAGAATATTTTCATATGTCTATTGGTCTTTTGTATGTACTCTTTGGGGAAGTATCTATTTAGATCCTCTGCCCATTTTTAAATTGGATTATTTGTTTTTTTGGTGTCAAGTGGTATGAGTTCTTTATAAAGTTTGGACATTAACCCCTTATCAAATGTATCATTGGTAAATATGTTCTCCTATTTACTAGATTGTTTATTCCCTTTTTTTTTTTAATGGTTTTCTTTGCTGTGTAAAACCTTTTGGTTTGATGTAATCTCATTTGTTTATTTTTTCTTTTGTTTTCCTTTCTTGAGAAGATATATCAAGAAAAATATTGCTATGAAAAATGTCTGAGATTTTACTGCCTATGTTTTCTTTTAAGTCTTTAAACTGTTTTGAGTTGATTCTTGTATAAGTCATAAGGAGGTGGTCTAGTTTTATTTTTTTTTGCATGTATCTGTCCAGTTTTCCCAGCTCAATTTATTGAATAGACTGTCTTTACCTCATTGTATGTTCTTGCCTTTTTTGTCAAATATTAATGGACCATATAGACATGGGTTTATTTATGGGCTCTCTATCCTGTTCCATTGATCTGTGTGTCTGCTTTTAAGCCAGTACCATGTCTGTAGCCTTATAGTATAGTTTTATATCAGGTAGCATGATTCCTCCAACTTTGTTCTTCTTTCTCAAGATTGCCGAGGCTATTCAGGGTCTTTTGTGGTTCCACATAAATTTTTGTATTATTGTTCTAGTTCTGTGAAATATGCCATTAGTATTTTGACAGGAATTGCACTGAATTTATAGATCGCTTTGAGTAGTATGGACATTTTAATTATATTAATTCTTTCAATGAAGGTAGTATATGCTTCCATTTATTTGCATCTTGTATGACTTTTTTCTTCAATGACTTAAAGTTTTCTGAGTACGGTCCCTAACCTTCTTGATTAAATTTATGCCTAGGTGGGTTTGTTGTTGTTGTTGTTGGTGGTGGTGGTACAATTGTAAATGGGATTGTTTTCTTAGTTTTCCTTTCTGATAGTTCATTATTGGTTTATAAAAATGCAACCAATTTCTGAATATTAATTTTGTATCCTACTAATTTATTGAATTCATTTGTTGTTTCCAGTAGTTTCTTTGGTAGACTCCTTCAGGCTCTTTATATACAGTATCATATCATCTGCAAATCATGAGAGCTTTACCTTTTCCTTTCCAATTTAGATGTCTTTTGTTTCTGGAACCATATTGCTAATATTTTCTTGAGGATTTCAGCATCTATGTTTATCAGGGATATTGGCCTATAATTTTCTTTCTTTATAGTGCCTTCTTGTTTTGGAATTACGATAATGCTGGAATTAGGATAATGTATAAACTGAGCCTGGGAGTCGTTCTTCCTCTTGAACTTTTTGGAATAGTTTGAGAAGGATAGGTGTTAGTTCTTCTTTAACATTTGGTAAAATTCACTTGTGAAGCTATTGGGTCCAGGACTTTTTTTTGCTGGGAGTTTTTCTGTTACTGCTTCATTCACTGATTGTAATCTGTCTGCTCAGATTTACTGATTCTTCCTGATTCAGCTTTAGAATATTGTGTGTTTGTAGAAATTTATCCATATTGTCAAAGATGTCCAATTTTTTGGCATATATTTGTTTGTAATAGAGAAAATTCTATTTCTCACCTTGCCGGCCTCCCAAATATTCTCCACAGTGAGACTCGGGGGCCTCTGTTCTCCTGTGGCCCCACAGTCTCCCAGCTTTCCTCCTTGTTCTTTGGGCCATTTTCTCTCAGTCACCTTAAAGAACTTCTTCACCCCCATCTGCTCTTTAAATGTTGAATGTTCTCATGAATTCTAGGCTGAGTCCTAGAGTTCATCCACTTCTATGGATTTCATTGTTTTCTATTGCTGACAGTTCTGAATTCATATTTTTACTTCTTATCATGTCTTATGATATGTCTACTTTACATCTTTGCCACTGGAATTCATTTCCAGCTCCCTCTTCCTGGGCAAGAGGGTGCTCTTTAGATAAGAATTAGAAAATGAGAGGATGACTCCAGTGATCAGAGAAAATGTTATTGTCCCCTTTGGACTAGACACTGGGTTTGTATGCCTGTGAGGCTATTCTGTGTAGCAGAGGTTAAGGACCTCTTGCCAAAATCAGAAAATGCAAAAGACAGGCATTAACTATTATCATAGGTCCAGTATGCTCTTGAAAGTAAAATTACCTGAGGTCATTATCCTAAGAGTGTCTAAATTCTTTTTCTTACTTCCTAGTCTTTAGTAAAATCTTATTGAAAATTCTGAATTTATTTCAACTGCACATTAAGGGGAGAACTTTGTGCCTAAATCTGAGCAAGAGTGTTAACCATGAGGTTGTCTTCTCCATTCCTCTATCCCCTGCTGCAGACACATGTGGTGGTGACTATGACCTTCTCCAAAGATCTGTGTCTTGCTTGTGTGGTTCTGACCTTTGTCCATCATGAAAATTTCCTTTCAGTGTTAACATTGCAATTTTTAGTTTTTATATTACTAAAAATGCACATTTCCTGCAAGCTGCCTGTTGAGAAGAAATATATTTGGCTCTAGAATATTCCTTTAAGGTTTCAGGTGCAATATATACATCTACACCTGCAAATATGAGAATGATGAATATGCTTCTCAGTTACTGCATTAGATTTACGCTTCAAGTTGTGGAGTGCGTGACAGCGCACATTTTTTGGGGGAAAAAGGGAACAAAACTCCCTCTCTTTGAGTTACTTTACTGCATCCTACTCCGATTCTTTAATTTCGGATGAGTATTTCTCATATCTTCTCTGTGGTTACTGGCATTTTCATAAATATTTTGCAGCAGTGTGCCCAGGAGAATATTCTGGCAGTACTGCATGCTGAAAGAATATTGATTGATTGAGAGAATTCAGGTTTGTGTCATTAGGCAGTCTAAATGAAACTGTGCAGCTGTGTAGCTTTCCCAGTGAAGTGGGAGGAGTATTTCTGTTCCACTAAAAGCAAGACTTTGGGATAGGTATGGGTGTATTTCAAGTGATCTGCCATTCCAGTGTGAGTTTTATTCATAGAGATACTTAATCACATGGTTCTTTCTCAGCAGATGTAATAAGAAGGGAAGTTTTACTGGTTTTTATAATCCAAACGAAAGCTAAATGCTTTAGTGTTTGATATTGGGCTATTTCCATTTCTATTTCCTGCCACTATTATTTTTAAATTTTCTGTCTTGATTAACATCAATTTAGAGATCTCAACCTTTGAAGTTGTAGTAGGTTCCTTAATTATTAGGAAAAATATATCAGCAGAAAAAACAAAAGAACATGCATTCAATTACTTTTGCCAGTGTAGTGTTCAAAATATATATTGCTGTTTGCATCAATTCCAGATTTGGTGAGTGGTCAGCACATCGTGTTTGGAATGCAGGGCAGTCTGTGCAAGATGTGGAGCCGGCTCTGCTTCTGCTTACTTTTGTTGCCAATATATTGTTTCACTTCTTAAGTGAAAGAACACAAGATTCATTAGTTAATATTTAAATTATAAGACTTATGGTTAAATATTGTATAATAATAATATTAACAACAATAATAATAAACATTGAGTGCTAAGAGAGAGAGAAAAAAAGATGCTCCTTGGACACCAGTATGAGTTTACTTTATAAAAGCACAATGTACCCTCTGCTGTTGTTGCTTATTGTCAGATTAATAGGATAAAATTTATTGTTTAAATACATAAAAATACTTTGATAAGAAAATTGATTCAGTCCTCATATGTAGGCATAATGGTTATATCCGCTCAGTCAAAGATATTGTTCTCTCTTTTTGGATATAGTTTGAAAACTGGAAATGTAGGCTCTAATAATATCATGATGAAGTGAAGCTCATGGTATGAGCAGATGGTGAGATTTTAACAGATGACATGGAAAAGGTGGAATTATTCAACTTTTATTTTACTGATATATTTTCTATCAAAAATGATTATTTTTAAATACCATGACATAGTGTGTCTTGATTAAGAAGAAGCTGAAAATGAAGAAAGAAAAAATAATGCACTATACTTGTACTTAGTTAAAAGCCTCTTGGTCTAGAGCATTATATCCTTGTGAATTTAAACAACTTGGATTGGGGTCATAGAACCACAGTGTACTCTCTTTAATTAATAACAGAACCTCTAAAACAATTACTATCTGTTGGTCACTATCGTAAGCCCTAGGATATTATCTTATTAGATTCTCACAACAGCCCTATGTGATAATTGTGTTAGGTCCATTTTAGCAATAAGAATATTGAGGCATAGGGAGATTAACTTGCCTAAGGTCATTTATCAATCATGGAGGAGACAGGATTCAGACCCAGGTTCTTTGACAGCCTATTCGTGCTCTTAATCCTTGAGCATACTTGCCACGCTGGGACAGAGAAGTGCCAAACACTGGAGGCACTGAAGGGCTTTGGATGTTCAAGATAAGAGACTAGGTATATTCTGGAACCAACAGAAGATAGGACTGATTGAGCCATAATAAAATTATAGAATTTATGATTAAATGTTAATAAAAAAAGACAATGTGTGCTTAGAGTGAGAACTATACTCCATTCAATCCAGTGTGAGTTTATTGAAAACAAATCATTCCACAGCAGCCTACTCTTCCTTTCTGATAGGATAATTAGGCTCACAGATAAGATCCATTTAGGAGACATAGGTTATGAAATGTTTTCCCAGGCCGTTGGAAAAGTCTTTCATATACATAAGATGTTTATGTAGAAGATTGAGAAATGTAGGTTGAGTGGAGAATATCTGTATTCTGTATATGTCCAGGAGATAACACTGGAATCAGTATAGGTGAAAACAACATGACAACTTCCTAATGATATTAACTGTTTAAAAATGCAATGACTTGTCTTTCCTCGTGTAAGCTCCTAAGTGTCCGTGATATAAGATACTGACTTTCAGTCATTGCCAGTTCCACTTAAATCCATGTTATGAGTTGAGAAATGTTTTCAGGCATTCCTTTCACCACTTTCCAAAATGCATTTTATCACTAGATCTCTAAACTTCCACGTTATTTATGGCATTAGGGCAAGGTTTCTTAACCTCAGCATTATTAGCATTTTTGGACCAGACAATTCTTTGTTGTGGGAAAATGAGTTCTAAGATGTCTAACATCTCTATGGACTATACTTTGGCAACACTGCTCCCAGTCATGACCATCACAAATGTCTTCAGACATTATGAAAGTTACCCTGAGGAGCAACATCACCACAGATTGATAATCACTGCTTTAGGGGAAGGCATTAAGATTCTTCTTAAAAGGCAAGTCACTGAATTGTTTATAATTTAGCAAAGTTAACTGTGGCCAGAAGGAACTAAATACAGAACAGGTTAAATTCTGGGAGATGGTACTGATAACAATCAGCAAAAGCTAGGTAGTTGGGATGTTTCAGGGGAATATAAGTCCACGTGGGTTGCTTGACTTGAGAAGAAGGTGTTTTCTCAAGTCAAGAAGCAAAACACTTCATATTCTTACTGAGCATATATAAATATACATCTACACATCATGAATACAAGATAAAGAAAATACCATTAGAAACAGGAGGTTCTTGAAAATGATGGTGGAGTAAATGGAAACTACACAGACCATCTCCCAGGACCAAATTGGAATTACAACTAAAATAAAGACAAATTGTTGGGAAAAAGCAACAGAAAAGCAGCTTGTGAGGACCATAAAACCAGGGACACTGAATTGATCCTGGTAAGATTGCGGAGGCATGGGGCGGGGGAGCCCATGGATGGCAGCAGTCTTAGCTGTGAGCAGCGCCCTCGGGGTTAAAATCCCAAGTGAGCTCCACAGCACAAAGGGCCAGGACAGAGCTCTACATTAGTACAGCCACTCACCTTGGGCCCCTGCAGACGTAGGGGGGTCTGGATTGGAACTGTGTGGAGATTTGGGATTTGGAGGATGCTCAGAGCTTTTGCTGAGTTGTGGCCACGCAGAACAGTGGCCCTCTTACTCCTTCCAGGGGGTCTGGGGAGAGGTGGCAGCTTCCTCCCTCAGAGATTTAACCCCACATAGGTGGGCCATTGAAATGCAAATTGAGGCTCATTAACAACCAGATACTGCCCTACCCTCAGGAAATCCTCTTACTCTGAATACCTGAGGGAGTTTTTCATTCAACTGAGAACCCAAGGCTCTTCAAGTAACCCAGACTAATAGCCTCCAGGCAAAAAGCTAGAGGGTAACTGAATCTTTCCTGGGCTTGCAAATCTACCCAGGAAAGTAAGACTTTACAATGGTGTTTAACGTGGGCTCTCCGATGCTCATGCAAACCCAGCAGAGGGAGCTGCCAACAACAGAACACCAACTCCCACAGGGAAAATTTGGCAGGCTCCAAAACCCACTGAGATAACCGAAATGGTGAAACAAAGAAACAATTCCCAAATGAAAGAACAAAAGAACTCTATCAAAGATGAGATAAATGAAATGCAGTTAAGTAAGTTATCAGAGCCATGATCTTCAGGAAGCTCAACAGAATGAGTAAAGACATCAATACCATGAGTAAAGATACAGAAACTCTAAAAATCAGCCAATTGGAAATTAAAACCACCAAGAATAAATGAAAAATGACATAGCAGAAATAAAGAACACATCGAAAGGACTAAACAGCAGAGTAGAGGAACCTGAGGACTGGATCAGTGAATTAGAAGACAGGATAGAAAAAATCAACAAATCAGAAAACCTAAAGGGAAAAACAATTATAAAACAGGAAGACAGTGTAAGAGAACTGTGAGACAACTGGAAATGTAATAATGTTCACATCACAGGAGTCCCCAAAGAAGAAGAAAAAGCGTAAGGGTTAGAGAATATATTTGAAGAAATAGTGACAGAAAAATGTCCTAATTTGGTGAAGGAAGAAGGCATTCAAGTTCAAGAAGCACAGAGAGCCCCAAGTAAGAACCAAAACAGGCCCACACCAAGACACATAGTAATTAAAATGCCAAAAATTAAAGACAAAGAAAGAATCCTAAAGGCAGCAAGAAATAAGCAACAGGTTACTTACAAAGGAACCCCCAAAAGGCTGTCAGCTGACTTCTCAACAGAAACACTACAGGCCAGAAGGGAATGGCATGAGGTAATCAAGGTCATGAAAAACAAACATCTGAATCCAAGACCACTTTATCCAGCAAGGCTATCATTCAAAATAGAAGGTCAAATAAAAAACTTTCCAGACAAAAAAAGGCTACAGGACTATATTAGCACCAACACAGCACTACAAGAAATGTTAAAAGGACTGCTGTAATTAGTAGGAGTAATAGGAAGAAAAATATAACCACACTAAACAAAAATGGCAATAAATAACTACATATCAATAATCACCTTAAATGTAAATGGATTGAATGCTCTGATAAAAAGACAAGGAGTAGCCTATTGAATAAGAAATCATGACTTATATATATGTTGTTTACAAGAGACCCACCTCACAACAAAAGACTCACAAATTCTTCCAAGCAAACAGAAAGGAAAAACAAGCTGGGGTAGCAATACTCATATCTGATAAAAATTGATTTCAAAATGAAGGCTATAACTAGAGATAAAGTAGGTCACTACATAATATTGAAATGATCTATCCAACAGGAAGATATAACCTTGGTAAACATATATGTGCCCAATATAGCAGCACCAAAATATATTAAAAATCTTCTGGAGGACTTCAGAGGAGAAACTGACAGCAATACAATTATAGCAGGGGACTTGAGCACTCTGCTGACATCACTGGATAGATCCTCTAGACAAAAAATTAACAAGGAAACACAGACTCTAAGTGAAACACTAGACCAAATAAATGTAATAGATATCTATAGAGAAGTAAAGCCCAAAACTACAGAATTCACATTCTTCATGTGCACATGGGACATTCTTAAAGAGAGACCACATGTTAGGACACAAATTAAGTGTCTACAAGTTCAAGAAGATTGAATCATATCAAGCATCTTCTCAGATCACAATAGCATGAAACTAGAAATCAACTGCAACGAGAACATGCTAAGATATTTGAACACATGGAGGCTAAATAGCATGTTATTAGCCAATGAATGGGTTACCACAGAGATCAAGGAAGAAACTAAAAACTTCCTGGAAACCAACAAAACTGAACACACAACACAAAATCTATGGGATGCAGCAAAAGCAGTTCTGAGAGGAAAGTTCATAGTACTACAGACCTACCTCAAGAAATAGGAACACTTTCTCATAGACTAACCTCACAACTTAAAGAACTAGGAAGCAAACAAAAAGAAAACCCCAGAGCAAGTAGAAGGAAGGAAATAGTAAAAATAAGAGCAGAAATAAATGGCATTGAGACCAAAAAAACACTTCAAAGGATCAATGAAACAAAGAGCTCTTTTTTTGAAAAGATAAACAAGATCGATGGACCCTTAGCTAGATTCACCAGAAAACAAAGAGATAGAACCCAAATACATAAATTCAGAAGCGAAAGAGGAGAAGTAACAACTGACACCACAGAAATACAAAGGATCGTTAACAAATACTATGAACAATTTTACAGCAATATATTAGATAATCTAAGCAAAATGGACAAACTTCTAGAAACACATAGTCTCCTAAAACTGAACCAGGAAGAGAGAGAAAACTTGAACAGACCAATGACAACTAAGGAAATTGAAGATGTAATTAAGACTCTCCCAGCAAACAAAGTCCCAGGCCTGGACGGATCACGGGGGAGTTTTACCAAACATTCAAAGAAGAACTAACACCTGTTCTCCTCAAACTATTCCAAAAAATTCAAAAATAAGGAAGACTTCCAAACTCATTTTAGGAGGTCAGCATAATTCTAATTCCAAAACCAGAAAAAGACACTACAAAAAAAAAAAAAACTGCAGGCCAATATCCTTGATGAATATAGATACCAAAATTCTTAACAAAATACTTGTAAATCAGATTCAGCAATACATCAAAAAGATTATTCACCATGACCAAGTGGGATTCATCCCAGGGATGCAAGGCTGGTACAATATTTGCAAATCAATAAATGTGATATACCACATAAACAAAATGAAAGATCACCTTATGATCATATCAATAGATGCTGAAAAAGCATTCGACAAATTCAGCACCGATTTCTGATAAGAATGCTCAGCAATGTGGGAATAGAGGGATCATATCTCAACATAATAAAGGCCATATATGAAACACCTATAGCCAACATCATATTCAATGGGCAAAAACTAAAAGCATTTCTCTTAAGAACAGAAATAAGACAGGGATGCCCACTTTCGCCACTCTTATTTAACGTAGTAGTGGAAGTCTTAGCCACAGCAATCAGGCATGAAGTAAAAATATAAGGGATTCAAATTGGAAAGAAGGAAGTGAAACAGTCATTTTACACAGGTGACATGATATCATGCATAGAAAACCCTAAAGACTCCATCAAAAATCTACTAGACTTAATAAATGAATTTGGCAAAGTAGCAGGATAGAAAATTAATGTCAAGAAATCAATGGCATTCTTATACCCCAATGATGAACTCACAGAAAAAGAAACTAAAAAAACAATCCCATTTACCATCGTGGCAAAAAAATTAAGTTACCTAAGAATAAACTTAACCAAAGAAGTGAAGGACCTATTTGCAGAAAACTATAGGACATAAAAGAAAGAAATAGAGGAATATATTAAAAAGTGGAAGCACATACCTTGTTCACAGATTAAAAGAATTAACATCATTAAAATGTCCATATTACCCAAAGCAATCTATGGATTCAATGCAATTACCATCAAAATACCAATGACATATTTCACAGAACTAGAACAAATACTTCAAAAGTTCACATGGAACCAAAAAAGGCCCTGAATAGCAATCTTGAAAAAGGACAAAGTAGGTGGGATCACAATACCGGATATCGGATTATACTACAAAGCTACTATAATAAGAACAGCCTGGTACTGGCACAAGAACGGGCATATAGACTTGTAGAACAGGACAGAGAACCCGAAAATTGACCCAAGACATTATGCTCAATTAATAGATGGCAAAGGTGGCAAGAGCATACAGTGGAGTAAAGACAGCCTCTTTGATAAATGGTGTTGGGAAAATTGGACAGCTACATGCAAAAAAATGAAACTAGACCATCAACTTATACCATACACAAGAATAAACTCAAAATGAATAAAAGACTTAAATGTGACTCATGAATCCATAAAAATCCTAGAAGAAAATGGAGGCAACAAATTTTTGGACATCATATGCAGCAGAATTTTCACTGATACATTACCTAAAGCAACAGAAACAAAGGAACAAAATGAACACATGGGACTACATTACAGCGTTTCTGCACAGCAAAAGAAACAACCATCAAAATGAAAAAGAAACTCACTGTATGGAGAGCATAATTACCAATGATACACCAGATAAGGGGTTAATTTCCAAAATATATAGAGTGGTCATACAACTCAACAAAAGGAAGAAAAAGAACTCAATTAAAAAATGGGCAGAGGAGCTCAATAGACACCTCTCCAAACAGGACATACAAATGGCCACGAAACATATGAAGAAATGCTCAAAATCACTAATTATCAGAGAGATGCAAATTAAAACAGCAACGAGGTATCACCTCACGCCTGTCAGAATGGCCGCCATCAACAAATCATCAAACAAGTGTTGGTGAGGGTGTAGAGAAAAGGGGACTGCAGTACACTGCTGGTGGGAATGCAGACTGGTGCAGCCACTATGGAAAACAATATGGTGTTACCTCAAAAAATTAAAAATTAAACTGCCATTTGATCCAGTGATCCCACTTCTAGGAATATACCCTAAGAAGCCTGAGACACCAATCAGAAAGAATATATGTACCCCCATGTTCATAGCAGCACTATTTACAATAGCTAAGATCAGGAAACAGCCTAAGTGTCCATCAGTAGATGAAAGGATAGAAAAGCTGTGGTACATATACACTATGGAGTACTATGCAACTGTAAGAAATAAAGATCTCTTATCCTTTGAGACTACATGGAGGGACCTGGAGAGTATTATCCTAAGTGAAATAAGCCAAGCAGAGAAAGACAAATATCATATGATCTCACTTATTTGTGGAATATAATGAATGTAACAATCTGAGGAACAGGGTAGACCCAGAGACATGGAAGTAGGGTACAGACTGACAACCCTCAGAAGAGGGCGTGGGGGGGGGAGGGAAGAGATAAACCATAGAATTTATATGCATATACGCATAACTGACGGACATGGACAACAAAGCTGGGGACAGGGTGGGGGGATGGGGATAAGGGTGTCAATGGGAATAAAGGAGAAACCTCTGAAACAAAAATAAATCAATAAAAAAGAAAGAAACAAAGAAACAAACAGAGAAAGGGGCAGCTGTGGTGGTGGAAAAGAAGATGAAAAAGTTCCTTAGAGAAACTGAGTTCCTATGGTAGAAGACACAGTAATACAAGTTCTGCCACAAATAGAATTTTCTTCATAGTACTTGGAGTCTATGCTTGATACTATTTTTTCCAAAGGAAAAAAATCTTATAGAAAGCCACTCTTAATGATTGTGCAGAACTGAAAACAATAAAAATAGTTTTTTTTTTTTTGAGACACATACTTCATTGTTTACTAAAATCTGAAACAAACACATTCAAGCAATAGAACATGAAGGTGATGTCTCTAGTTAGTTTTTCTTTTTCTTTTTTAGCTCTAGCATGTATGTAATTTTGATTGTAAAATGTTATTACTGCACATTCAATGTTTGGGCATTTAGGTTGAGTTAGTAAAAGATAACTGCCCACAAACTTGAACTTTCTACAATTCTTGTGTGACTCCTTGGTTGTTAGCTACTTTCTGGTTAGCACCGACTCCATTTCCTGGTAGTGCGTCCCAGCCAGTACTTTGTTGCTTTCTGTTGCTGATGGTTATTTTCCACTGATCATTTCCAATAATGAATTTCATGAAGATTGCTTCCGATATTTGTCTCCATACAACTTTATTTTATTTTTTGAAGATAAAACAGACATTCAATTTAGTGCCCCCCCCACCCCCCACCATTTTACTCATTAGTCTATGGAGAAAAATCCTTAGAAAGCTTGCATAAAGGGTTTTGGGATAAAATGTAGTTGTTTATATTTTGATTTTAGCAACTTTGTTCATTGAGCTTGCTAGCCTCATTGTATTTCATTCCAGAACCCCGGTGGAGCCTAACATAGCTTTAGAGAAGTAGAAGGACCCTATATCCTTCAAACCATCTTCCAAGGATGTTGTCTCATTAAACTAGCAGTTTTCAAAACTTTACTATGTACCAAAATCATCTGGAAAGTTTATTAAAACACAGGATGCTAGATCCCATTCTGAGTTTTTTTTCAGTAGGTAAGAAATGGAAACCAAGAACTTGTCTAGTTCCCATGTGTGTGTGAATATTGCTGGTCCGGTGATCCCACTTTGAGAACCACTGCTCTATGAGCTTTACATCAGTGTTGTAAATTTCACATGAGCCTCCTCGGACTAGGAACTGTACCACAACCCTTTTGTATTGCCAAATGATAAAGAATGCATGTAAAATACCAATTATAGGGTGTGCCACCCACCAGGTATATAGTGACTTGCAACTAATCATTGCTAATAATGTCTGGCATCCAGATGTTAGTATGTACTTATTACACAGAGATTTATGAAATCACCCCTCTCCTAAAAAATGGAGATAGAGTAGTGAGCAAAATATTGTCCTCCTGGATCCTGTAATGTATCAAGGAAAGAACAGTGAGTAGACAGTTATAAAATTCAAAGACATAGTTTTCATCTCAGTGGCTCAACATCATCTATGATCTTGGGATGTCCCTCATTATTCCACACCTGTGAGGATGATAATCCTTGTATTGTTGCTGTGAGTTAAATGAGGTATCATAAGTGCCTTGTATGATAGCAAATGCTACTTGGATGTGAGGTACAAACTCTGCTTCTAGGATATGTGGGATAGACCATGAGAGAAAGAAATAGATGACTATAAGGCATTGTGATGATGTCTCATAAGTTCATTTTGAGCACATCCAACACCTAAGTATACTTGCTGTGTACATTGTTGTACATGGCTCACAAACCTCCCTCTTTATAGACATGAATTTATTTTGTAATTATTGTATTATAAAAGGCATGGGTTACACTGTCTTTTTATTTTTAATATTTTTATTTTTTTTAATTTATTTTTCATCCTCACCCGAGGACATTTTTTATTTTTCATTCAGATAGAGTGGGAGGGAGAGAGAGGAAGAGAGAGAGAGAAACATCGATGTGAAAGGTACACATCGAGTGGCTGCCACCTGCACGACCCAACCAGGGCCAGGGACAAACTGCCATCAAGGTACGTGCCCTTAATGGGAACCGAACCCCGGTCTCTCTGGACCGCAGGCCGATGCTCTAATTGCTGAGCCAAACTGGCCAAGGCTACACTATCTTTTAAAATTGTTGCTTAAGACTCAGAATTTATCAGGAACCTGAAGACTTATTCATCCAAGGGGTTATATATTAAAAATCTAACCGTGAGACCCAGTAAAAAAAAAAGTGATCTTTTGATATATGGAAGAGACGATTTGACAATTTCTTTGCTATGCATTTTCCAAAATGCTTGGTGAATTTATGTGGTGAGAAATATATTTATTTTTCACATAAGAAGAAAATCTAGTTCAAGGACAGTTTCTTTGGATGAAAATTATTCTTATGCTTACATAATTTTAGTGATGGCCACTTTTCTTATAACCTCTTTTCTAAGACGCTTATATATTAAGGCATATGAGTAAGCATTTTCGTGAGCTACAGTTCCTCTCGAAGTGATCACCATCACCATTGCTGTTAGTAAAAAGGTAATTCCTCGCTTTTTCTAGATTTCAAATAGGCCACCATTGCATCTTTCCTTCTGGTGATGGGTTGTTTTTTTTGTTTTTTTGCTGTGGAAGGAACAAGAAGGAAACAGATCGCAAGGAGCATACATTTAATTGGGGATGCGAGATGTGGGTTCTGCTTCTGAGTCTGTCCCCTGGACCAGGGTCCTAACATTTGCGCATTTTGAGTGCCATGTCCAAAAATTACGAACCATGAACTGGGTTTCTTCTCCTTGGAAAGAAAAGTCTGAGGTAGCCAAATTTACCTGATTAAATCTATAAAATATTTTGACCTAAAAAGTGGTGGCTACTTGCTTTCTACATAACCAATAAGTGGGTCAAGAAGAAATAGCTAGCAATAAGATAATATACATAAAGGCAGATGCTCTGGTAGTAGAACTTAATACAAATCAGAAGGGATTGTGAATGGAGACTGCATCACGCAGAATTCTTCAAAACTAGGACTCACTGATACATCACCTAAGGCAACAGAAACAAAGGAAAAATTGAACACATGGGACTACATCAAACTAAAAAGCTTCTACACAGCAAAAGAAACAATCATCAAAATGGAAAGGCAACCCACTGTATGGGAGAACATCATTGCCAATGATATATCAGATAAGGGGTTAATTTCCAATATATATAGAGTGCTCATACAACTCAACAAAAGGAAGACAAAGAACCCAATTAAAAAATGGGCAGAGGGCCCTGGCTGGTTTGGCTCAGCGGTTAGAGCGTCGGCCTGGGGTCCTGAGAGACCCGGGTTCGGTTCCCGCTAAGGGCATGTACCTCGGTTGCAGTTTGTCCCCGGCCCTGGTCGGTTGTGCGGGTGGCAGCCACTCGATGTGTCCCTTTCACGTCGATGTTTCTCTCTCTCTCTCCCTCCCACTCTACCTGAACAAAAAATGGAAAAATGTCCTCGGGTGAGGATAAAAAAAAAAAAAAAAAAATGGGCAGAGGAGCTGAATAGACACCTCTCCAAACAGGACATACAAATGGCCAGGAGACATATGAAGAAATGCTCAACATCACTAATCACCAGAGAGATGCAAATTAAAACAACAATGAGGTATCACCTCACATCTGTCAGAATGGCCGCCATCAACAAATCATCAAACAACAAGTGTTGGCGAGGGTGTGGAGAAAAGGGGACTCTAGTACACTGCTGGTGGGAATGCAGATTCGTGCAACCACTATGGAAAACAACAGGGTGTTACCTCAAAACATTAAAAATTGAACTTCCATTTGACCCAGTGATCCTGCTTCTAGGAATATACCCTCAGAAGCCTGAAACACCCATCAGAAAGAATATATGTACCCCCATGTTCATAGCAGCACTATTTACAATAGCCAAGATCTGGAAACAGCCCAAGTGTCCATCAGTAGAAGAATGGATAAAAAAGCAGTGGTACATATACACAATGGAGTACTATGCAGCTGTAAGAAAGAAAGATCTTTTATCCTTTGAGATGACATGGAGGGACCTGGAAAGTATTATCCTAAGTGAAATAAGCCAAGCAGAAAAAGACAAATACCACATGATCTCACTTATATACGGAATATAATGAACATAACAGTCTGAGGAAAATGGTAGACCCAGAAACATGGAAGTAGGGCACAGACTGACATTTGTCAGAAGAGAGGTTGGGGGTGGGGTGGGAAGAGATAAACCACAGAACTTATATGCATGTATGCATGACCAATAGACATGGACAACAAAGCCGGGGACGGGGTGGGTGTGGGGTGGGGAGCGGGGTGCCAATGGGGTAAAAAAGGAGAAACATCTGTAACAAAAAAATAAATTAATTAAAAATAATAATAAAAAAAAGCTAGGACAGACTCATTTTTCCATTTCTTATTTTTTTAATTATTATTTTTATTTTTGGTGATAGGACTTGTATCAAATTTTGAAAATTCAGTTTTTGTATCTCCCCCAGGCCATAGCTTTGCTACCAGGGAATCTGAGTTTGAATTGACCTCTACCACTTACCAGCTATAAAATGGAGATAAAGGTTACCTGTGAGTGTAGTTGCAGTCTGGATGAGAAACAAAGCCAACAGAGATTTCTTTTAAGGAATGGACTTAGACAATAGTAGCGGCTGGCAAGTCTGAAATCTGTAAGGCAGGCTGGCTGGCTGGCTGGAAACTCAGACAGGAGTTAATGCTGCAGTTTGGAGACAGAATTTCCCCTTCAGGAAACTTCAGTTCTTGTCCTTAAGACCTTCAACTGATTGGATGAGGCCCACCCACGTTAGCAAGGGTAACCTCCTTTACTTAAAGTCAACTGATTGCAGATGTTAACCATACCTGCAGGGAACCTTTATAGCAACACCTTAATTAGTGTTAGATTAAATAACTGAGTTCTGTGGTCTAGCTAAATTGACACATAAAACTAACCACCAGAGTCGTCATATTAATAATAGCTAGTATATACTTTACGATATGAGCTGGTGTTCACATGGAATATTTTCTTTTGTTGAATTAAAAACAGAGGAGACGTTATTCTACTCTTAAGGTAAAACTTGCAACTGTCCCACAGTAACTCCCACAGGCACTGGAGCCAAGCTATGTCTGGGTCAACCAGAGTTCTGTCTCAAACGTCTTCATATTCAACTTACAAAAGAGAATTCTCTTTTTACCATCTCAGAACTCAAGGCTGTCCTGATGTGGGTGGCCATGTCCCCCGCCCCACTATGCCATGAAACAGCTGAAGAGCACGAGGCCAGTGTGCTCAGAGAAGTGATGATGGGAGTCAGAGAAAGGTAACCATGGGCGTTCCAAGAGGTCTGTTCTCTTCTATAATTTGACCTTGTTAATTAATTGTTGCTTTCCTTTTCTTCAGCAACTTTGAGTGGGGTTTCTGTCACTTGCTATCAGAATCTAGCATGATACAGTCATATCGCTATAAACTGATGGGTAACCGACAACCATAGAATCTCAGTGGCTTGAACCACAAAAGTTTATTTCTTACTTGTACTCAGTTTTCATCTTGTGTCAGTATTAAGTCTGGTCCCCATCATCTTCATTCAAGAACCCCCACTGTCTGAGACAAGGTTGGCCACCACTGCAGGGGGACAGAGCGTGGCAGATTGTGCACTGGCTCTAAAAGCTCCTTCACAGGAGACATAAATCACTTCTGCTCAATTCTCATTGTCCAAAGCAAATCCAAAGCCCCCTTGAACTGGGAAAGTGCAATCCTACCATGTGTCCAGAAGAAAAAAAACAGGAAAATTGATGAACATCACTAATAAATACTGAATAATTCATATAACTTTTCACTTATGTAAAACACATTGCATGGTTTTATTGGTAAAAAGGGTAACTGATTTGAAAAGAATACAAATTGTGATCTAAAAATTGAGAATTTTTCAATTTTTTTGCCATGATTTTTGTTTCTTATCTATAAAATATTTTCCTTCCCTGAGGTCACAAAGATTTTCTCTAATATTTTCTTCTAATAGGTTTGTTTTTTTCTCACTCAGGCTTTTAATAAATCTGGAGTTTATGTTTGTATGTAGTTTAAATTAGGAATCTAATTTTAATCATTTTTAACTTAATATATAGAAAGCAAACTGTCCCAATACTCTTATAAGATAGTCCCTTTTTCTCTTCTGATATAGAAGGTAATCTCTAAAATATATTAAGTTACAATCTTTACTTGGGTGAATAGAGGGGTTTGATTTCTTTTATAATTAAAAAACTGGAAACAAAAAGAATGTGTGATACTTTTGAGTATAAGAATGATCGCTGAATTGGTCCTTGGAACTTTTTATATATTTTCTCAAAATATAAAAATGTTATGTTCTGCCAAAACTTTTATTTTTCTTTTGAACGTTTTTGAAGATATTGCAAGTAAAATTTTGTTAGAAAATAACTTTACTTACCAAATACTTTTTATCCCCAATGATGCTTTGCTTTAAAAAATACTGAATATGAGTGTTCTAATTAAATGTATAAAAATGGATAGAGAATCTGCCCTAAAGGAGACTGACCCCGGTTCATCCTCAATCTCTATTTGGTTTGAAGACTATGCCTGTATTAGGGTTTGCAGTCTTATTTTCTTTCATAGGTTATTATGATTTTGAAAAGTGATAACATCATGTTCTTGGCTTCAGGGGATAAAGACTAAGCTTTGGAAAAAGCCCAAGGATTGAATGTTGACCTTGGAAAGGTTTCCCAAGGGACTATATTAAAGAAACACATTACTTTCTCAATTTTGTTTAACCTATTAATCAAAATGTTATTTTATTTGTAAAACAATGCTGTAAAACAAAGCATGCCCATTTGTGCTTTAAACTAGTTATTTGGGGCTAGTTGGAGAAGGACATACTGAAGACTGAAACATGTATATCCACATGTTTAGTGAATTTCCTACAACTGAATAGCCTTTTTGTGAGTAACATGGGTTGAATTCAGGTATTAGTGGATGCTGGCCAAGTCTAGCCCTTCTGAAACTAAGGACTCATCTCACAATAATTCCATTAATTACAAAGAATGCTGGCTTTAGTAATATGATTGGATCAAATATAAAAATATGGAGAATTGATGTATTCTTCTTGGCAGAGCTGTTCATTGTTACAAAAAATAAACAGAGGCTTATCCTGAAGCAAGATAAAATACACTGTTATCTTACATTTTTGGTAGAATAAAGCATGGGAATGTGAGCATATCAGTGAAAATGAGGAATTTTGCAGTTAACCTAGGCTGCAAATTAGAAGCTATTTCATAGCCTAAAAGTCAGGCTTCTGCATGACTTTTGCTCTCACTTGGCCTCCTGAGGATGGCATAGGGAAAGACAAATGAACATCATTACAAACAATAGAGAAAGGACAGCCTGTAGAAGATTTACCAAAGGAAACAAATCATTTCAGTGTAGAGTTTGAGAAGAGAGAATCAGCAAGAGATGAAATTGGAGAATTGAGCGGGAATCAGTTCACTGCAGGTCTGTGTCACCAGCTTTAAACGTTGGAGTTGATGCTGAAGATGATAGCAAGACGCTGAAGGGCTTTGTTGTGGTTTTTTATCCTCACCCAAGGACATTTTTGCCTTTATCTTCAGAGAAAGTGAGAGGGAGAGAGGGGGGGAAGAGAGAGAAAGAGAAACATCGATGTGAGAGAGACACATAGAGGGGTTGCCACCCAAACGACCCCAACCGGGGCCCGGGACAAACTGCACCCAAGGTATGTGCTCTTAGTGGGAACCGAACCTGGGTCTCTCTGGGTCTGCGGGCTGACGGTCTAACCGCTGAGCCAAACGGGCCAGGGCGAGGGCTTTGAAAAGGCAAGTGGAGTAATTAGATGAGAGCATCACAAATATGCCCTTGCTTCAGTTTGAAAATGGATTGTAAGGGGACAGGCTAAAGGTAGTGATAGCTGTCTGGAGAGCATGACAGTGGTCTAGGGGAGAGATGATGGTGGCGAGGACCGGGGAGTGACATTCGATTGCAGAGGACCGACTAGATTCGAGATCAAGTTATGAAGAACCAGTAGTCAGACGTATTGACTACCTGTGGGGGTGTGTGAAGAAGCATTCAAGAATAACGTCATAGAGAGTGACACTGAGCGGGTAGGCACGCTGTTTCTAAAAGTGAAAACACATATCCCTTGGCAATTATTGCCTGATTTTAAAGTGCCAAGCAGTGTACAAAGCCATTTTGTTTCTAAATTTATGACATTCCCTACCATTTAAATGATGGATTTTATCTTGTTCTGGACTCATATACTTTACGGTAAAGTAAAACTTCTCATTTCAAGCGAAGGCATGATCTCAATAATTTAATACTAAAAATAATGACATTTCTGCTGTTGCCACCTAGTGGCCAATGTTAATTATGGTACCTTTCCTTGTATGCTCAAGATTTAATTTCTTGAATTCTCACTCTCTGAGAGAGAAGCCTATGCTATAGTAAATATAAACTGTTAGAAAATCAGCTTCTTTGGAAATGCAATAGGTATCCCTATAAATAAGTGAATCATACAAGATAGAGTGTTAGTGATGTGAAGATACTGTTAAATTTTGTAGCTTAAATTCTAGTTTTTTTGGAGGACTTGGAACAACTAATTTTAGCAGCTTTAGGTAGAATTTAATACACACACACACACACACACACAACAATAATTTGAATTCCTTCATACCATGTTCAGTAAGAAGATGTCTCTCAATGGCAAATATTTGTAAAATGTACAAAGGGATATTTATGACTATCAAATACCCAGTGTGCAACATTTGGATGCACAGGGATGAATATTGTTACACTCTGAGTGACACAAATGAAGAAGAGCACATGGGTTTCCCCTGGACATAGAGTTATACTGGAGGAAGGTGGACAAATATACTGTTCGTTTCTATACCTCTCTGAATCCAACTATGCACGCACGCAAGCATGCTCCAATCAGATTCAAAATCCTGAACATCTGGAATGGGGCCTCCCGTTCTTAGTAAGAATCACTGCTCAGACTCTAATTGTGAGCTCCTTGATATCAAGGAGCGTATTCTGTTTGATACATCTTATGTTTGCCTCTCCATGTCAAACAAACAAAATAAAAATTAACAGCCTTACGTAATTAGGGCAAGTCAGCAATATGTACTATGAGAAAGTTAGGAGTATTTACGAGCCCAGATCCTTGTGGTTTGGGAGAGACATGTGGACAGCTGTAATAGAACTATGTTGTCAGAACAACTGTTAATAGCAGGCAAGGGGGCGGGAGAGGGGATTGGGAGGGCCACGCAGGACACCAGTCAGCGTCAAGTGCCTATGCTGGAATCTGATGTGGGGTAGAAAGCAAACATCCAGGCTTCGTCCAAGGGGCTCCATGAGAAGGAAATCTGCAGACCCTGAAGGCGGGGAAATAGGAAGTAAGCTGGGTACTTCTAATGGTACTTACATATAATAAAATCATACACTTTATTCTATATCTATTTCTTGAGAGGCTGTATTTATAGAAGTGTATCCATTGTCACACTAAATGGTAACATTGGGAGCATATTTAGTCTCAATCCCTGCCCTCTGCCACCTAACGGTAGACGTGTCCTATTCATCCTAATATCTCTCAGGCCCTAGCATGGAGTTTGGCATATGATTGAAGCAAAAAAAGCTCAGTGTCTGTTTACTGAATGTTTCTAAGTATATAATATTTCCTAAAATGTTAACAATAAATTCATTAATCGTTAGTCATTGCAATAAGTTAACGATGAACTCCACCTTGGGCTGTGTACGTCCCAGCTCTTGGTGGCTTTGTAAGCCCGGCCAGGTCAGCTCACCTCGTGCTCTTCAGTTCCCTCCTCTGTCAAGGGAGAGGTTCTCCTGGGTCCTTTTGCTGGTCTTTTCCAGCTCTAGGGATCTTAGAATATCTCTCTGATCCTCTCACCTATTTCCCGTCTTTGCTTTTACATTGACGCAATCTCCTTTCTCCTCGCCTCCCAGATGTTTCTCCTTTCAATCCCCATATTTGCCCCAATGCCACCCTCATTAGTCTCCCAACTTCTGTGTACTGCATTATTATCTCAAAAATCATAAACTAACTCTCTGTTTGAGTGTTTGTTTTTTCATTTAGCCATTTAACTTGGAGAGAGGTTCATATGAGTATATATAAACTGCTTGATTCTCTTTAATAACTGCTAAAATAGTCCAAAATCTGGTGCATAATAACTTCTTTAGCCAAAATCTTATCAATAGTATTTTAGGTTATTTGCCATCTTTATTTTAAATAGTGCTCAATAAATATCCCTGTATATTTGTCCTTTTTGAATTGCTAGATTGATATGTACATTTTTACTTTTGAAATGCATTACTACATTGTGCCATACTGTTTAAGAAACATTCCCTTTGTCTTGTACACTGTCACTGAATATTTTCTTTTAACTGGCTTCTTTTAGACTGTTTATATTCTTTTGTTCATGAGATATTTCTAAAGAAAGGCAAAATATATGTACCACAAATAAAGCAATTTATAGCCCTGAAACAGAGATTATAGAAAAACAAAGATATAGACATACAACCTATGAATTTTCTGTAGCTACTGTAACTATTAGAAATCTTCAGGGCCTCTTAATTAATTTAAAAGCCAAATAGGTATGTTTAAACAAAGCTAATTAGAATTCGCTTGCAGTTGAACCAGTGATGAATATCTGTGAACACTATCCCATTTATATTAAATATATACTCACAGGTTGATTAGCATCAGCCTGAAAGGACTATGTAATCAAACAGTTATCAGAAGCAAAACATAGTATACTGGAATAATATTAAGAAAGTCCAGTCATATTATCATGAAATAGAATTATTATTTTGGCATGGAAATATTCACTTGTATAATCCCTTTCAAATAAATGATTTTATAACACTTTGAAAAAGTTTCAAGTACTCTTGAGATAGATAGTCATGCTATATTTGAATTGTTTTGCTAAATAGGCAGTTTTAGCATTGGGGAAATTTACTGGGGAAGCAGTTTACAGCACAGCAGTGTTTGACTCAGCAACTCTTAACACTCCTCTAGCCAGGGCTGGCTTCGCAGGCAGTGACCTGGGTGTCACACGGGCCCCCAGGCTCAGAGGTCCCCATACCTGATTTAATGCTCCGCTCTTACTGTCTTGAAATTCATAATAACTTTTGAACAAGGGGTCCCACATTTTCATTTTGTTCTGGATCCCAAAAATTATATAGCCAGTCCTACCTTTAGCATATTTTTTCAGAATGAAACTGTATTTATTAGAATGTATTCTTGGGTCAGTATTAATCCTAATTACATTTGATATTTTAGAACAAAATCAAAATCAATAAGTCTATTTTATTTAAAACCAATGGCAGTGAATGATGATTGCAAAGAAAATTTTCACCACCACCCCAACCCTTTGCCCCCCCTGCCCCTCCAGTTACTGAGCAGCCTCAGGCACTGGAAATCCCTTGATGAGGTTTCCGTCAGTTATAGGAGTTCCAAAATCTATGCAAGTTCAGTCCTTCCAAGTGCCAAATTACTTCCTAAAGACCCTGACTAGACCTGTAACAAACATCAGCAAGGAGCCTTGTGATGTTATCTTTGCCCAGTGGGCATGACTCCTCTTCCATGATGGACAGTGTGCCCTGGGGGAGGATGCTGGGAGGCAGGGGTCTCAGGTCATACTCCATGCCTTATTGACTTGCTCAGTCTCACCACTGGTTGCTCTCCTCTGAACCTGTGTTTTATTCCCTATCTCTTGGAAGCCCCAGTTACTACACATGAGTGAGTCAATTTGTCTTTGGACTCTGTACATTCTTATAGTGATTTGATGATCATCTATTAATTGGAGCCTGACATCAATGTTAGCGTAGATTTGACTTATTTTGGCATTGGCATTTTGTGTTGGGCCTGCACAAAGAGCAAAGAAATTCTGGGCCTCTCAGGATACTTGGAACCTAGAGCTTGAACCTAAAAATTTGGTTTACTCTGGGCTCTCTGGGTTCGCACAGACCCAAAAATAAAATATTACAAGTCTGTTACCTAGCCTTGTCACTCTAAGATAGTATAAACTCCAAGGTGTGGGTTATTAGGACAGTTCTCATGGGCTGAGCTTGAGAACCGGTTCCAAAACAGAGAACACAAAGCTGGGTGACTAGTTGTGTGATCGGTTATGGTTCACATGTCATCTAAGGTTTTGTCCAGGGAGGGTCTCTTACCTCTGACAGTGTTCCAATCTGTAGCCACCTGTGTCAGACACTGACAACTCACTCACAAGAAGACAAGCATTTGCTTTTAGTTTCTAATCTCACTTCTTCCCATAATTCCATGAGGAACTAAAATAAAGGCAAATCAGCTTTAAAAAAATAGCAAAGCAAATAAAATAAACTCCTATTTTTATGCTATAATGGAACTATTAGACTGCTTACTGTTGGACCCCAACTTTTAGATTTTCTGAATTTTTCTGACTTCTTTTTGGCTGTTAAAAATATCCAAAAGGGCACAAAAAAGTTTGCTATTGGAGGAAGAAATCAAAGGTAGAGTAACATGAAAACCATGTTGCCAAATAAAAGACACAAAAAAATATTTACAGAAGGTATTTTAATTTATAGGGTGGAGCATTGAGTGTGAGAAGGAGGGGTAAGTGGCCAAGAAATGTAAAGCAGAGATAGGTACTGGAGACCCAACCATGTGTCTGGAAGCTTACATGGAGACAGAAGAAATACACGGAAGGGTAATAGGGACAGTTCAATCTGCTTGTCCACTGGCAGCCTCAGTTTTAGTAAATTTAAACATGATTTCCATCCTTTTTGTGGTCTATACTTTGATAAAATGCAGCAGAAGGGTATGGAATCATAACGAGAGGTGGAAGATAGATTAGACTTGTGAATATACCCAAGACTATGGGCATGGAGTCTGGGTGATAAAGTGGGAGGCTCGTGTTTCTGTTGATGACTCAGTTGGGAGAGCTGTGAGGTGTGGTCCTCCTGAGAAACTTGTGGGTAAAGAAGGGTCACCTACTCTCGCTGGATCTGGAGCTTCTTGGGCAAGACTGTTCTCCCCATAGGTCCCGTGGTCATGGTGTCACAGAGGACTGCTTTCGTGGGTCGACTGGAGCACAAGGGGCTGTCTGTTGGAGTTGGGGCATGGGTGGCTCAAGGAAAGGAAGATCAGCCTGGAGCAGGAGGCCAGGGGCTGCCCCAGAAGTAGGGTGTTGTCGATGCTGAAGCCTGAGGAATGAAGATGCTGCCTCTGTCTTGTGGCTGCAGAGCCATGTGGAGTGACTATACCTATACAAATGGAAAAGTAATTCACCTTTATTAAAATATTATCACCTGAAGATCTTATCAAAGGTATAATTCTATATTGAAACATTTTTATTTCTAGGATTTCCCCACAATTCTCTATACCTGGCTGCTTGTGGTTTTTATATTCCAATAATACGTTTTCTTAGATTCTTTTTTTTTTTATCTTTATAGAGTTTCTCTTTTTTAAACTTTTTTTTTTCAGCCCGGCCAGTGTGGCTTAGTGGTTGAGCATCAACCTATGCACCAAGAGGTCAGCAGTTTTATTCCCAGTCAGGGCACATCCCAGTTTGTGGGCCTGATCTTCAGTGGGGGAGGGGGGATATGCAAAAGGCAGCCAATCAATGTTCTCTCTCATCAATGTTTCTAACTCCCTCTCCCGTCCTCTCTCTCTCGGTAATATCAATAAAAAATTAAAAATTAAAAATAAAAAAAACAGATTAGAAAAAATGGCAGCAGAGTGAATGGAAGCTACACAGTCTATCTCCCAGGACCAAACTGGAATTACACTTAAAATAAAGACAAATCATCAAGGAAAAGCAACAGAAAAGCAGCTGGAGAGGACCATATAACCAGGGACACTGAATTGAGCCTGGTAGGTCTGCGAAGGGGTGAGAGGGCAGCAGGCTGGGAGCCCATGGACAACAGTGGTCTTAGCTTTGGGCAGTGCCCTCAGGATTAAAATCCCAAGGTGGCTCCACAGCACAGAGGGCTGGGACAAAGCACTAAATTAGCTACAGCCACTCACCTTGGGCTCCAGCAGAGGAAGGGCAGACTGGACTGGAACTCTGTGGGGACACCCAGGATTTGGAGAGTGCTCAGAGTTTATGCTGAGTCTTGGCCACACAGGACAGTGGCCATCTTGCTCCTTTTCACAGTTCTGGGGAGAAGCACCAGCCCCTCCCTCGGAGATTCAACCCCACCCAGCTGGGCCAAAGAAATGCAAATTGAGGCTCATTAACAACCAGCATATTCCCCACCCTCTGGAGTTCTTCTTATGCTGAACACCTCAGGGAGTTTTTCATGCAGCTAAGGGCTACAACCCAAGACCCTGAGTCACTGAGACTAATAGCCTCCAGGAAAAATGCTAGAGGATAACTGAACCTTTCCTGGGCTTGCAGATCTACCCAGGAAAGTAAGACTTGACAGTGGTGTTTAATGTGGGTCCACCAATACTCATTCAAACCCAGTAGAGGGAGCCACAAACAGCAGAACACCAACACACACAGGGAAATTTGGCAGGCTCCAAAACCGACTGAGATAGCCAAAATGGTGAAATAAAGAAACAAATCCCAAATAAAAGAACAAGAGAACTCTATCGAAGAAGAGATAAATGAAATTCAGTTAAGCAAATTATCAGAGGTAGAGTTCAGAGCCATGATCTTGAGGAATCTCAACAGCATGAGTAAGTACGTCAGCACCATGAGGAAAGATATAGAAACACTGAACACCAACCAAGTGGCAATGAAGAATGACACAGCAGAAATTAAGAGCACATTGGAAAGTCCAAACAGCAGAGTAGAGGAAGCTGAGGACCAGATCAGTGAATTAGAAGACAGGGTAGAAAAAAAATAAAATAAACCAATCAGAAAACCAAAAGGGAAAAACAATTTAAAAAACCAGGAAGATAGCTTAAAAGAACTGTGGGACAACCAGAAACATAATAACATTCGCATCATAGGAGTCCCCAAAGAGGAAGAAAATGGGCAAGGGTGAGAGAATATATTTGAACAAATAATGACAGAAATCTTTCCTAACTTGGTGAAGGTAGAAGGTATTCAAGTTCAAGAAGCACAGAGAGCCCCAAACCCCACTGAGATAGCCAAAATGGTGAAACAAAAGAACAAATACCAAATAAAAGAACAAGAGACCTCTATTAAAGATGAGATAAATGAGATGCAGTTAAGCAAGTTATCAGTGGTAGCGTTCAGAGCCATGATCTTCAGGAAGCTTAACAGCATGAATAAGGACATCAACACCATGAGTAAAGATGTAGAAACACTGAAAAATCAACCAATTGGAAATTAAAAACTACCAAGAAGAAATGAAAAAAGACATAGCAGAAATAAAGAACACATTGGAAGAAATAACGAGCAGAGTAGAGGAAGCTGAGGACTGGATTAGTGAATTAGAAGAAGGTAGAAAAAATCAAACAATCAGAAAACCTAAAGGAAAAAAACAATTAAAAAACAGAAAGACAGCTTAAGAAAACTATGGGACAACTGAAAACAAAATAATATTCACATAATAGGAGTCCCTAAGAAGAAGAAAAAGAGCAAGGGTTAGAGAAAAATTTGAAGAAATAGTGACAGAAAACTTGGTGAAGGAAGAAGGTATTCAAGTTCAAGAAGCACAAAGAGCCCCAAGTAAGTACCAAAACAGGACCACACCAGGACATATAGTAACTAAAATGCCAAAAGTTAAAGGCAAAGAAAGAATCCTAAAGGCAGCAAGAGAAAAACAACAGGTTACCTACAAAGGAACCCCCATAAGGCCATCAGCTGACTTCTCAACAGAAACACTGAAGGCCATAAGGGAATGGCATGAAGTAATCAATGTCATGAAAAACAAGAACTGAATCCAAGACTACTCTATCCAGTAAGGTTATGATTCAAATTGGAAAGTGAAATAAAGAGCTTCCCAGAAAAAAAAAAAAAAAAGGCTAAGGGAATATGTTAGCACCAAATCAGCACTATAAGAAATGTTAAGAGGACTGCTCTAATTAGTAGGAGAAATAGGAAGAAAAATATAACCACACTAAACAAAAATGGCAGTAAAAAAGTACATATCAATAATCACCTTATGTAAATGGATTGAATGCTCTGATAAAAAGACATACAGTAGCTGATTGGATAACAAAGCATGACTCATCTATATGTTGTTTACAAGAATCTCACCTCACAACAAAAGACTCACATAGGTTGATAGTGAAGGGATGGAAAAAAATATCTTCCAAGCAAACGGAAAGCAAAAAAAAGCTGGGGTAGCAATACTCATATCTGATAAAATAGATTTCAAAGTGAAGACCATAACTAGAGACAAAGAAGGCCACTACATAATATTGAAAGGATCTATCCAACAGGAAGATATAACCTTGGTAAACATATATGCATGCAATATAGGAGCACCAGCATATATTAAAAATCTTCTAGAGGACCTCAAAGGAGAAACTGACAGCAATACAATTATAGCAAGGGACTTCAATACCCTGCTGCCATCACTGGATAGATCCTCTAGACAAAAAATTAACAAGGTAACAGAGACTCTAAATAAAGACTGAATCAAATGGATTTAATAGATATCTACAAAGAATTAAAGCCCCAAACTGCAAAATTCACATTCTTCTCAAGTGCACATCGAACATTCTCAAAGATAGACCACATGTTAGGGCACAAACTAAGTCTCTACAAGTTCAAGAAGATTTAAATCATATCAAGCATCTTCTCAGATGACAATGCCATGAAACTAGAAATTAATAGCAAAAAGAACATGCAAAGACATTAGAACACATGTAGGCTAAATAGCATGTTATTAGCCAATGAATGTGTTACCATAGAGATCAAGGAAGAAATTAAAAACTTCCTGGAAACCAATGAAAATGAACACACAACAACACAAAATATATGGAATGCAGCGAAAGCAGTTCTGAGAGGGAAGTTCATAGAACTACAGGCCTACCTCAAGAAACAAGAAAAATTTTTAATTGACTATCTAACCTCACAACTTAAAGAACTAGAAAGCAAACAGAAAGAAAACCCCAGAGCAAGTAGAAGGAAGGAAATAGTAAAGATCAGAGCAGAAATATACAATATGGAGATAAAAAAATAAATAAAATAAAAAAATTCAAAGGATCAATGAAACAAAAAGCAAACAAAAAGTGTTTTTTTGAAAAGATAAACAAGATTGATGGATCCTTATCTAGACTCACCAAGAAACAAAGAGAGAGAACCCAAATACACAAACAAAAATGAAAGAGGAGAAGTAATAACTGACACCATAAAAATACAAAGGATCATTAACAGATACTATGAACAATTATATGGCAACAAATTTGACTAAGCAAAATGGGCAAATTTCTAGAAACACTTGGTCTCCCAAAACTGAACTGGGAAGAGATAGAAAACTTGAACAGACCGATAACAACTAAGGAAATTGAAGATGTAATCAAGACTCTTCCAGCAAGCAAAAGCCCAGGCCCAGATGGCTTCATGGGGGAGTCTTACTGAACATTCAAAGAAGAACTAACACTCATTCTCCTCAACCTATTCCAAAAAATTCAAGAAGAAGGAAGTCTTCCAAACTTGTTTTAGGAGGCCAGCATAATTCTAATTCCAAAACCAGAAAAAGACACTACAAAGAAAGAAAACTACAGGCCAATATCCTTGATGAAATAGATGTCAAAATCCTTAACAAAATACTAGCAAATCGGATCCAGCAATACATTAAAAAAATTATTCACCACAACCAAGTGGAATTCATCCCAGGGATGCAAGGCTGATACAATATTCACAAATCAATAAATGTGATACACCACATAAACAAAATGAAAGATAAAAACCATATGATCACATCAATAGACACCGAAAAGGCATTTGACAAAATCCAACACCCATTTCTGATAAAAACACTCAGCAATCTGGGAATAGAAGGATCATATTCGACATAATAAAGGCCATATATGAAAGACCTACAGCCAACATCATACTCATTGGGAAAAAACTAAAGGCATTTTTCTTAAATACAGGAACAAGACAGGAATGCCCACTTTCACCACTCTTATTTAACATAGTACTGGAAGTCTTAGCCACAGCAATAAGACAGGAAGAAAAAATAAAAGGGATCCAAATTGGAAAGGAGAAAGTGAAACTCATTATTCACAGGTAACATGATATTATATATAGAAAACCCTAAAGACTCCATCAAAAATCTATTAGACTTAATAAATGAATTTGACAAAGTAGCAAGATACAAAATTAACATCAAGAAATCTACGCATTCTTATACACCAATGATGAACTCACAGAAAGAGAAACTAAGAAAAAAATTCCATTTACCATGTGGCAAAAAAAAAAAAAAAAATTAAGATACCTAGGAATAAACTTAACCAAAGAAGTAAAGGTACTATTTGCAGAAAACTACAGGACATTAAAAAAAAAAAAATAGAAGATGATATAAAAAAGTGGAAGCACAGACCTTGTTCATGGATTGGAAGAAATAACATCGTTAAAATGTCCATACTACCCAAAGCAATTTATAGATTCAATCCAATTCCCATCAAAATACCAATGACATATTTCACAGAACTAGAACAAATACTTCAAAAGTTCATATGGAACCAAAAAAGGCCCCGAATAGCCACCGCAATCTTGAAAAAGAAGGACAGCATGGGCGGGATCACAATACCGGGTATCAGGTTATATTACAAAGCTACTGCAATCAAAACAGCCTGGTACTGGCACAAGAACAGGCATATAGACCAGTGGAACAGAGCAGAGAACCCAGAAATTGACCCAAGACATTATACTCATTTAATATATGACAAAGGTGGCAAGAGCATATAGTGGAATAAAGACAGCCTCTTCAATAAATGGTGTTGGGAAAATTGGACAGCTACATGCAAAAAAATAAAACTAGATCATCAATTTACACCATACACAAGAATAAACTCAAAATGGGTAAAAGACTTAAATGTGACTAATGAATCCATAAAAATCCTAGAAGAAAATGTAGGCAACAAATTTTTGGACATTATATGCAGCAAAATTTTCACTGATACATCACCTAAGCAACAGAAAGAAAGGAAAAAATGAACACATGGGACTACATGAAACTTAAAAGCTTCTGCACAGCAAAAGAAGCAACCATCAAAATGGAAAGGGAACTCACTGTATGGGAGAGCATAATTGCCAATTATACAACAGATAAGGGGTTAATTTCCAAAGTATACAGAGTGCTCATACAACTCAATAAAAGGAAGATAAAGAACCCAATTAAAAAATGGGAAGAGGAGCTAAATAGACACCTCTCCAAACAGGACATACAAATGGCCAAGAGACATATGAAGAAATGGTCAACATCACTAATCATCAGAATGATGCAAATTAAAACAACAATGAGGTATCACCTCACACCTGTCAGAATGGCCGCCATCAACAAATCATAAAACAACAAGTGTTGGCAAGGGTGTGGAGAAAAGAGGACTCTAGTACACTGCTGGTGGGAATTCAGACTGGTGCTGCCACTGTGGAAAATACTATGGTGTTACCTCAAAAAATTAAAAATTGATCTGCCATTTGACTCAGTGATCCCACTTCTAGGAATATACCCTAAGAAGCCTGAAACACCAGTCAGAAAGAATATCTGTACCCCCATGTTCATAGCAGCACTTTTTACAATAGCTAAGATCTGGAAACAGCCCAAGTGTCCATCAGTAGACAAATGGATAAAAAAGGTGTGGTACCTATACACAATGGAGTACTATGCAACTATAAGCAAGAAATATCTCTTATCCTTTGAGATGACATGGAGGGACCTGGAAAGTATTATCCTAAGTGAAACAAGCAAAGCAGAGAAAGACAAATATCACATGAACTCACTTATTTGTGGAATATAATGAATATAACAGTCTAAGGAATGGGGTAGACCCAGAGACATGGAAGTAGAGTACAGACTGACCATCCTCAGCAGAGGAGTTGCGGGGGAGGAGAGATAAACCACAGAACTTATATACATGTACGCATATGTGGACATGGACCACAAAGCTGGGGATGGGGCAGGGAGGGATGAGAAGGAGGAGGTCAATGGGGGAAAAATGAGAAACATTTGTAACAAAAGTAAATTAATTAAAAAAGTTAAATTAAATTAAAAAAATAAAAAACAAACAAACAAACAAAACCCTTCTTTTAATGTGGAATGTGAGAGAAATAAACTCTGGATTTTTTGTTATTGTTATTAATTCTCACCCAAGGATACTTTCTCATTGAATTATTGTTATTATTTTTTAGACAGAGTGGAAGCAGGGGAGGGGGAGACAGAGAGAGAAACATATATGTGAGAGGCACATGGATTGGTTGCCTTCCACACAATCCTGACCTGGGCTGGAGATCAAACCTGCAACCCAGGCACATGCCTTTGACTGGGAATTGAACCCGTGACACTTCGGTCCTTGGGCCAGTGCTCTAATCACTGAGCCAAACCAACCGGGGCTGATTTATTTTATTTATTTATTTTTTTAAATAAGTTTGTATTGATTTTGGGGGGAGAGAGAGAGAGAAACATCAGCGTGAGAGAGAAATATCGATTGGCTGCCTCCTGCACACTTCTCGCTGGAGATCAAACACACAACCTGGACATGTGCCTTGACCGGGAATCAAACCAGGACCTCGAAATCCATGAGACAACGCTCAATCCATTGAGCCGCACTGCCTGGGCCTGAATTTTTTTTAATACGTTTTTATTGATTTTAGAGAGAAGGGAAGTGAGAGGGAGAGGCAGATAGAAGCATCAATGAGAGAGAAACATCAATGAGTTGCCTCCACTACAGACCCTGGCTGGGGACCAAACCCACAACCCCTGCATGTACCCTGACTGAGAATCAAACTGGCGACCTTTTGGTGCATGGGATAACACTCAACCGAGCCACACCAGCCAAGGCTAAATTCTCTAAATTTCATGTCTGAAAATATCCTGATTTGTTTTACCTACACATTTGATTTATAACCAAACACATTCATAGAATTGTAAGGTAATTCCCCTCCACCCCCACCCAAGTGGAGGATCTTAAAGGCATTGCCCTTTTGTTTTTTTTGAACAAAAATATTGTGTAACTCATGAGAATTTTAAAAGCAGTCAGTGTACTATCTCTTTACTTTATAGGCATTTGTTCCATCTGAAATCTTTTATTTTATTTTTGTCTGTGAACTCATAACATTTCAGCAGAGTCTTTTCATTAATTGTGAGCTCTTTCTGTCTGATGTTTGGGTATCTCTTCAACCTAGGGAGTTTTTATTTAAAAAAATTTTTACTTTCTTACCTGCATTTTCACTGTCTTGTTCCAAAATGCTTCTTAAAAGGACGTTGGGTCTTCCATAGCTCACTTCTATTGCCTCTTAATTTATATTTCCCCACTTTGTTTTGTCTTTATTGTTTGTTTGTTTCTTTTATCATTATATTTATTCAGTTTTTATTTCTAGATCACTAACATTGCCTCAGATTTATTGAGTCCTTCCATTTATGTTTTGATTTTAGCAGTACTATTTTAATCCTCATGAATTCTATATTTGTTTCAGACTTCTCATTTTCCATGGCAGCAAGTTCCTGTTTTATAAATGCAACATTCTTTCCAGTGGTTTCCTGAAATAGATCTATTTCTTCTTGGTTCAGTTGTTCTCTCTTTGTTTATATACTTGTGCAAATTTTTTCCTAAAATTTCTAGTTATTTCTGGTTGTTGATTCATGTATCAACAATGAAAGACAAGGTTGATTATTATAGGTAGCTTGTACTGGTTTCTCTGTACCTAAATAGATTCCCGAACCCCCCTCTTCCTTGTCAAGGAAGGCTGGGTGTTGGCTTGGAGAGGTTAGCAATCAGGCTTCTGGGACAACACATCAGTGGGAAGTCAAAGTGCCCAATGTGGAGGGCCTTGCGTGGGGGCAGAATGCTTCCCGGGGTTACCTCCCAGGCATCTGCTCTCACCTTCCATGAGCTGTGGAGTCCAGTGTTACCAGTGGTTCTCCTCTGCTGCTTCTGGAGTCCAACACTGTTTCTGGAGACTTTCTCAGACAGGAGGAACGGGAGAGGAGTTCTCTGACCTCACCCTGTGGGTGAGAGCCCGTAGCATCCCTTAGAAGAGGGAGATGGGAGGTCGGCCAGCCCAGCTGCTGGGAAAGAAGTTCTCTAATGAGTTACACTGATGCT
This sequence comes from Molossus molossus, assembly GCF_014108415.1. Taxonomy (NCBI): domain Eukaryota; kingdom Metazoa; phylum Chordata; class Mammalia; order Chiroptera; family Molossidae; genus Molossus; species Molossus molossus. The sequence continues at coordinate 25,497,522 of NW_023425351.1, forward strand.
GCCCTGCGGCCTCCGCTTTTGTGATTTAGCTTGAATGTTCTCTCTGGCTCTCCTGGAAAGAATGGAGCTTACTTCTTTCGTCTTGGGCTGTGGTATCTTCTGTGCTTTGATGTAACCATAGTCTTTTTCATGTTTCTAAAATCTCTAGTCAAGTGATGGCTCCCTTTCTTGTTATCCCTTGCTATTATGTTTTCATTCTATAAATAATATCTTTTTCTGTTATTTTAATAGGACTTTGGGGCACGAGGGAAGGACTAGTCAATGTATAGGTGTGTAAGATCATTCCACTGTATCACACAAGAAACCAACACGTATTTAACTTTGTTGCACAAATGTTACAGAACCACATGGCTTCCAAACAGTATCTGTGGTCAGAATTTGGTGTAGAAAATAAATGTTTTTGTTTAAATAAAATTATATAAGCATGCACGGCATATTTCATATGTAAAACAGTCTTGAAAACAGCTGGCAATTTTCATTGCTTCAGCAGAAAATGGATTTTACTGAATGATTGTGAATCTCTCCAAATTACCTTGTGGTTTACCAGCTGCACTGAGTTCAGTCAAACTCAGTGAGGGTTTGTTGAAACTGATTGTTTATTGTTCATCAAGGCATTTTAGTCTTGAACATATGATGTCTGTTTTTATGAAAACATATGTAACTCTACAAAACCTTATATAAAGCGTATATAAACAGAATTCATCACATACCTTCTGTAAATGGGGATATTAAGTGTCTGTAAATTAGAAATGTATTTTCACCAATTACTGAGGACATCAATATGTTCTTTTACTTTTCACAAACCATAGGGAGTGTATAATGGCAGCATGCTGCTAAATTTAACCTATGTAAGAATGCCTGTCTATGCTTAATGCCATGACTTTTAGTTTAGTGTAAATTTGGTATTAAATGCCTTATCTGTTAACTTTTTTGTAAATTGACTTGGTGTTCAGCATATTAGGTATAATTTTTCTTCGAAAATGAATATATACATTTGAATATTCAAGTAATATTTTATAATTTTGGATTTTAATGGTAATGGTATAGTTTTTCTAGCTGAGAAAATATTTCAAATAATGAGGAAAGATTATACTTAAAGTTTTTAGACTTGTTAGATTTCTTTTTTTAATTTTTTTTCTTTATTGATTTTAGAGAGAGAAAAAGGGAGAGGGAGAGAGAGATAGAAACATCTATGAGAGAGAACATCGATTGGCTGCCTCCTGCCTGCCCCCTACTGGGAATTGGGCCCGTAACCTGGGCATGTGCCCTGACCAGGAATCAAACCGGCAACCTCTTGGTGCATTGGTTAATGCTTAATCACTGAGACACACCAGCTGGGATAAACTTTCTAGATGTAAGAGCTATTTTTAAAATATTGTTTTAACTCCCTGTCTTCAGATTATATTGTCCCTCATTGTTATTTTTATCTACAGACCCCTGGGTGGTTGACCTAGATCCCTCAATAGTTTTAACTGCTAATTATTGCTACACTCTCTAACACTACACCTGTATTTCTTCTTGACAGTTTTCACATACATGTGAATGGCCTTTTCATCATCCTGGCATCTTTACTGAACTCCTCTCCATCAGTGATTTTTACCTGATTTCCTGCCTCAGCTACTCCGATTACCATTACAGATAACTGCAGACTCTCCAAAATCTCACTTCAAGCATCCTTCTTTCTGACCCTCTCCTTTATCCTTCTAGCTCACTGCCTCTAGTTTTCCAACTCCAGCTTTTCTATGGCCCTACCTGGACATCCAGTTCATTGATCCTACCTCATCTTCATTTCCTCTTATCTCCCTGATGTCCTCGCTCAGCTTCCTGTCCATCTGGTTCTGGGGCCAGTAGACAGTTACTGTGATTGCTCCTTTGCATGTGCTCTCAAGTTCCTTGCTGCCCCCCCCCCCCCGATCACTGTTTGATTAGCTCAACCCCAGTCCTGGTCTGCACCTCTTTCATGCCTGCACCTGTGCAGCTGAACATGCCTGGGGGGAAAACACACTGCCACACTAACTCATCTCTTTTTTCTTCAATTCTCATTGAATTTAGTGGGGTGACTTGTCTTGCTTTAAATTTGTGACCACCGATCTCAAGTGGCTAGGCAATCACTCATCACATTCCTAGTCCAGTCATGCCCGAACACTCCTGGGTCACTGTTGTACATCTGTTTCCCTTTTCTCAAAACTCTCCAGTCCTTATCTCCCAGCCTCTGCCTCTGCCCTTTACCTTCCTATTTTACTGGCATAGTCAAAGCAATCTGAAGAGGAAATCTACAGACCAACACCACCACCTGCAGAGCAGGGCTACCTATCTTCTTTTGTTTATTCTCTGCAACACACAGTGCCTGGTTTATAGTGGGTACTCACTACATAGCTGCTGAACAAATAAACAGAGTCATTGATATTACAAAGGAAGCATTAAACTACTAGTTTAAAAATTACGTTGAGCACCATCATATCTCATCTATCTGGCTACCTCACAGCTCTTTTTATGGTGCCCAGTCTGGAACTCATGGTCTTCCACCTCTGAACTACCTCGTGCTCATTGTTTCATATCATGGTGAATGGCACCAACAACAATTCATTCATTCAAACCCAAACCTAGGAGGTTCATTCTGTAACAAAAAGAAAATAGTTAGCCCAGCCGGTGTGGCTCAGTGGTTGGGCATCGACCCATGCGCCAAGAGGTCACCAGTTCGATTCCTGGTCAGGGCACATGCCCAGTTGTGGGCCCAATCCCCAGTGGGGAACATGCAGGAGGTGACCAGTTGATGTTCTTTCTCATCAATATTTCTACCTCCCTCTCCCTTTCTCTTTCTCTCTGTCTCTAACATCAATAAAGAAAAAAAAATGAAACTGCCGATTTGGAAGAATTTATAGACAGTTTTGAGTGCCACGAAAGGAGTATATATTTTCTTGTTTTTGCAGGTAATATGCAGCTATGGAAGGTTTATAGTAATGCTATTGACATAATTTATTCACTTATTCATTCCTCCTTTTAGCAAATGTACCAAGGACTGTTCTTTGCTTTGGGGAAACAAAGATGTTTAAGACATGTTTCCTGACCTCAGGAACTTTGCGAGACCTGCACTGGTAAACATGACCCAACACGGTGGGATGAGTGTTACTTAGAGTTCAAACACTTATTAAAACCAACTCTGGGCTGATCAGAGCTATTTTTGAAACTGAACAGTAGTTTTAATAGCAGTGACTGAAAACTATGAGCATTTTCTACCAAGAATAGAGCTGGTCCATATGGTACCTAAATTTTTCTTTCATCCTTTTCTTTCCCCATGTTTTATTTTTTTTTATTTTAATTTTAAAAATATGTTGATTTTAGAGGGAGAGGAAGAGAGGAGAGAGAGAGAAACATCAGTCGGCTACCTCCTGAACAACCCCTCGCTGGGGATCGAGGCCGCAATCCTGGCATTTGCTCTGACCTGGAATCAAACCAGTGAACTTTTGGTGCATGAGACAACACTCAACCAACTGAGCCACACTGACTGGGGCCTTTTCCCCGTGTTTTAAGATGTGCTAGAATGTCTCATCTTTCTGGGAAAAGTAACAGTGTGCCTGCACTTGCATCTGGGTCTGGGTGTGCCTGGGCAGTGCCACCAGCGCAGTGGACAGGTGTCCCACGTAGCAGATGGCCAGGTGCAAAGTCTACACCTTGGTTAGATTCTGGCACCCGGACAATTCTATCTTACAACTGCTGCCCTCATGATAAGAATTGTCGATGAGCCCCTCTCCCACCCTGTATGCACAGAACGTTTCCCTAAAGACATTCAGCCTCTGTCCTGGATGCTGGCTTGCTCGTCTAGAATACTTTTTACTTATGGTGAATGATAAGGCTGTGAGATTTTCTGCAGTCCAGTCTCTGTCTCCCACCTGAAATTCCAGCTGCGTGACTCCTTCTCATCTCAATCTGTCAGCCCACAGTTCTGTCTCTGCATAAATCTTTGCAAGTGGCGGGGGGTGAGTGCAGGGGGGTCGATACTTTTAATGCCAGGAGCATCTTTGCAAACCCCAGGATTTAAATTTTCATATTCAGGAAAGAGGTTTCTGTCAAGTTCAAACACTCAAAATTATTCAAGTTCTAATGCCAAGAAATATATAGATTGAGTGAGAGGAAAGATAATTCCTCTTACAAATACAATACAGTGCACCCTTGAGCAACATGGGGGTTAGAGGCACCTGCTCCAGTCAAAAAATATCCATATAACTTTTAATTCCCCCAAACATAACGACTGTGTTAAAAAAAATTTCTGTGTGCAACTGGACCCAAGTAGTTCAAACCCATGTTATTCCGGGGTGAATATTCATCACAAATTAGATTCTGACCCAACCAAGATGCCCAACATACCTTATTGCAAACATTAACTCTTTTCATTTTGCTTATGTCTGAATGTATCCTTTCTTTAATCTCATATATTCATTAATGGAATATAAAGATATCCAAAATTAGTTTCTAGACTGATGATAAAAAAATTTAACAGTGATTACTTGGTTTATTATGACTGTATGAGCTATCTGCTCAAGACAAGATAGGAATGCTTCATTTTATTTTAAAAGAAAACGCATACCCACAGAAACTTTCCATCCCATTTGAAAGACTGAAAAAAAAGTGCATGAGATTTTCAGACATTTCAGGATAGAAATTGCTGTGGCTTTAAAACTGTTATCTGATCTAATGAGCTTTATCTGAGTGACCAGGCCTTCTATGACAAGAGCCATCTAGTAGGTCCTTCTGTTTATCTTTTCTTCTATTTTTTCATAGATTTTGTAATGTTCAATGACTTCAAATAGGATATAGCACATCTTCTACACAAGCAAGATCTAAAATATTTTAAATTGCATTACACTGATCTATAACTGTGGTTTAATTGAACCCTGCATTGCTTTACCACAACAGGGGAATGACCTCATTTGTGAAAGAGGTTATAACTAAAAAAATTCATATTTTAACTAACATAAATAAAGAAGACTGTATCAACTGGTTGTTTGCTTACCTTATTTTCAGAATATTAAAAGGTATTACATTTGCCTTATATTTTGCTTCATGGTATATTTATGGTAGAATTCCTTTGCTCCTTTTGTTATTGGAAATTGCATGGATAGTCTTTCTCCATTGGTAGTGAGAGTAAGGTCCTTGGGGTGCTGCTGGAATAAGAATTTTAGAGTTCCCCTCGGGGGAATGAGATGTAGTAGAAAGCTTTATTTGTGTGGAATTGCAGCCTTTGCTTTGCAAAGTCCTATTCCCCTTAATCCAGTTCTGGGAGATGTGCAACTGGAAATACAGCAGAGCTGGAAGCAAAGCCAGTGTCCAGAGTTTCTGCTTCGTGGTGGAGCTGTGTTTGGTATAGCATCAGGCTAGTTGCAGTCCATCAGTCCATTGTGTGGGGTCCACATGGATGTGAGCCATGTGAGCAAGTGCAGGGGAGTCGAGCATGCATACTTCCTGCAACAAGAGTCCCAAGAGAACCAAGAGAGGGAACTCCTTTGTTTAGGAGCTTCTATAGCTCAAATCTTCCTGCACTTGCAGTGGTCATGCCTACTCTGGCCTAAGACCTGTTCCCAGGTGTGACTGACAGGTGAGTATCTTCCCTATGTCACCCAGACTTTGCTAGGCATGCATCTATTCTTCTCCTGTCCAGTCCCTTCCCCCAGCGATCTGGGGGAATAGACCAGGGGCTTCCTGGGAAGTGTTTAACTGTAGCTTCTTGGCAGAGCTGTAAAAATGCCTATAAAATTTGGCCTTCCATTTGCTCCTTTCCAGTTATTAATAAACCAGGTTAATTACAATTATACCACTTTTACTTCCAATTCTAAGTTTAATCTGTACATTTTTTAGATACCTTGAGTTGTTTTCTGTCTTTGCAATCACACTGGAATCTTGTCATCTACACATCCATTTAGCCTCTCCTCAGACAAATCTGTGTGTCAATTAATATCCCTGAAATAGCATGACAGCAGTTGCTTGTGTAAGAGGTTAGAAGAGTATATTTTGCCAGGTTAAGGAGTCCGTGAATATTTGAAATATTGTTTATTAGGACAGTAGGTCACTTTAATAACTAATATTTACCTGTGGGCAGTAAGCTAAGCAGTCAGTCAGTCAGTCAGTCAGTCAACACCACCTATGAGCAGTGGACTTCCAGGCCCTAGGGAGAGAGTATAGATCAAACCAGGCAGTCCTTGCTCTTAGTGCCAATTAAGGAGGAGTAGACACAGACACAAACAGATGAGCAAATATTAAATGAGATGAATCTGGAGAGTGCTAAATGATGTGGAGAAAATAAAATAAAGAAGTGGTAAAGATTTGTGGAGTTTGATATCTAAGAAGGTATCACTACAGACAAATGAGAACAAGCCAGCCATCTCAACATCTGAGAGAGGAGCCTTCAAGGCAAGCAAATAGGTGCCCACACAAAAGACAATGGGAGGGGAAATTTCCAGCATCCCTTCTGTTAGCCCTTGGGTATCTGATTGGCCTACTCACAAGAACCACCGTCTCTCACAAATTCTGAACTTGCAATGATAATTGACAGACTAAAATTATGCACTAAACCCAACAAGATGAAATGTGACCGATGTGAATGTAAAGTGGTGCGTGCAATGTCACACAGACCCCGTCACACAGTACAAAACGACGTCCCCGTAGGTTGGCAGCAGTTCGTGTGAGAACCACCGAGGGGTTCTAACTGGCCTCACATTGGGGCTTGCTCTTTGTTGTTTCCAATAGGAAAAAAAAATAAACATGGAGGTATTCCTCTTAGATTTCTGCCCAGTTGAAGGTATCATTTGAACTGTCCAAAAATGGAACAGCCTGACTGACATGTAGAGACATTTCCATTGCTTAACTGGTTAAAAAAAGTCCAAAGAATGAATACCCATCAGGGCTTTTGGAGAAAAGAAATTCTATATTGTTCGGAGGCCAGTTTAAGACAGTTTGGTTTCTGTGATTCTATGACTTGTTACTTGTTTATTCCATTCCATTGAAATTGTCTTCATTTTGGAATATTTATATATGGCTGGGAAGAAAAAAATATTGGTATATAAGGTATATGGTGAGGCTTATCAAGAGTTGAGTTTATAATGGCATCTCTCAAAATGGTCATCTGAAGGTCAAATTCTTACACTATACTTTAAAAAGGAGTTTAATTTCTAGTATGTCTTTGGCCAAGTAGAATAATAAAAATAAATAAATAAATAAATAAATAAATAAATAAATAAATCTGTCTTTTCCATGTGTTAGCTGTGTAAATAGACAACTTACCTTTCTGAACTTCAATTTCCTCAAAGTGAGGACAGTAACATGTACCTGCCTGAAGAGATTGCTATTGGGGTTAAATTAGTTGCTGTATATAAAGCAGTTAGAACAGTGACTGGCAATAATTAGTGCTAAGTAAGCGTTCGTTATCATTGTTAGATGTAAATGTATTCTATATTCTGCCTTCAGGAATTAATGACCAAACTGATAACTGAGACACCAGACCAGCCAATCCCATTTCTCATTGAGCATCTTCAGTCTAAACAAGGGAACCGCGGACAGCTTCAGAGAACTTTATCTGGATCTGCAGCTCTCTGGGCAGAAAGTGAAACATCGGGTAAATGAAACAGTCTATTTTATAGTTAATTTTGGTACATTTAATATAAAATTTTACAAAATTCTTTCTGATTTTAAGATAACTCTAGATGGTTACCTAGGGTTTCATGTATTAATCTGTAACTTTACCCATAGCTACAATTTGTCATAAAATATTCTTGAATTTGAATATATTGTTATTCATTATGCTTCAAAATGTGAGAATTTGTGTATCAAATTTTATGGAAGTAAGATTTTATTTTATATGAATTCAAGATAATTATTCCAAGCTCTTTTTTCTTTTTATGAAGAATTTGAATTAAATGCTTGTAGCTCATCTGTAGAAAAGTAAACAATAGATCTCTACAAAGTTACCTGTCTTGTTGCCCAAACTGATGTTTATTCTCTGTTCTCCAAGCCTCAATTTTATCTGTGTAGTAGCTTCAACCTTAGGAAGATTCATTTACTCTGGACACTGGGAACCAACTTTGCCATGAGGCAGGAGGCTCATTGTCCCAGGAAGCACTGGTAGATTGAACTGGGTAGATTGAGCTTCCATCTTTGCTTAGAAGACAACTTTTCTCCTTCTACACACCGGTCCGTTGGTTTGGCATTTGTTTTCATAATCAAATCCCTCCATGCTTGTTGCTTCAGTGCCAGCTCCTTGCCAGATTCTCATGGGAATCTGACTGCCAGGTCTCCAAAACTTTCCTGGAATGATACCCTCACTTCTTCCATCCGCTTCATGCTCTAGTGATCCCTTGCACGGATTTTGGTCTTCTTGGTTGTATTCTCATGTGGATAGCTTCTTGAGACCATGTCTCAAAACCACACTAAAGTACATAGGGTTTAGCAGCGGTTCTCAACCTGTGGGTAGCGACCTCTTTGGGGGTCCAACGACCCTTTTACAGGGGTCACCTAAGACATAACAGTAGCAAAATTACAGTTATGAAGTAGCAACAAAAATAATTTTATGGTTGGCGGTCACCACAACATGAGGAACTGTATTAAACGGTTGCAACTTTAGGAAGGTTGAGAACCTCTGGTTTAGGGGATTCCTTGAGGAATGTAGACATCTCTGATGTCAGTTATCCATATGGAAGTTATCTGCATCATGTAGGAAACTAAGATATGAGCTTATGGTGTACAAAGGAGGGAACTCTTGATTTTTCCTGGCCTCATTTTCTTGGGTTTAGGCTCTGAGTAGATTGGGTATATAGGCATGGACTCTGGTTTGTAGGTACAAAGAAGGCACTCATCATGTTAAGGCAGACCAGTTGAACATCTGTGATCCCAGTGAAGCTCATATGAGCCTATACTTATAAATTATAGTATCTAAAGAGGCAGTAGTGTATTAAACTCTGCAGCTTTAATCAGCATATGTTTAGTATCTCACAGTTTCCATGGGTCATAAATCTGTATGGCCTAAGTAGATATTTTGTTTAATCTCAGAAGCCTGAAAATCAAGATATTGGCTGGGCTACATTCACATCTGGAGTGTGGAATAAGACAGAATAACCGTCTTGCAAACACATTCAGGTTATTGGCAGGATTAATTTCCTTGTAGCTGTATGACTGGGGTCCCTGTTTCTTGCTGGATTTCAATCCAGAGTTGCTCTCAACTAACTCCTTGATGCAACCTGCAGTTCTTTGCCACATGCCTCTCTCACTTTAGGGCAGCTAACTTCTTTAAAAGCAGCAAGGGAATTTCTCTCATTCAAGTTTAATAAGACGGAGTCCTATGTAACATAACATAATCATACCATTGGAATCCTATCATTGCCATATTCTATTGGTTTGAAGTAGTCAAAGATCCTATCTACATTCAAGGGGAGGGAATTACATAAGATATAACATTAGGGATCAGAGATCCTGGGGATCACCTTAGAATTCTGACTGGCACAAGTGCTTAATGACACATTGCTTAGAGAGGGTGAAGGAGGGGTAGATATTATTATAGCTCCCAGTTTACTAAGAGGACTAAGTTTATGAATGACAATAAGTCTTGTTCCCGCTGATGACTTTGAACTTCTTGTGGGCATATTAGTAGATAATTCCATCTGGCAGATATGAGTCTAAAACTTTTGGGATGGGTCAAGGCAGGAGTCATAGATGAGGCATTCATATCACACACAAAATCATTAAAACCATGGGAGTAAAAGAATGGAAGAAGTTGTGGTTATGTTAATAGATTGAATAAGAGGTGGACTGGGAGAAGGCCAGTGTGAGGTCATTTCTGATACCTAAAATTCTGTCTGTTGATTGAGAAGTGAGGTTGTTCAGTGAGGACAAAAGGGTTGGCGACTGGATAGGGAACACTGCAGTGAGTGATGCCAATTGTGAAAAATCATCAAGGGAAAGGAAAAAGAATGGTAAAAGGAGAATAAAAAAAGACTATAGGGAGTTCTGTGTCCTATTTTAAGTTGAAGATATAATGAATTCATCATGGAAACCATTAGTAAGATTATGATTTTTCAGTGCCCAGAAGTACTGGGAGGGGAGCAGAGAAAAGAGTTGGAGGGACTGACCGAGAATTGTGGTTGTGCCACTGTGAAGGTGGAGGGTGGAAGGAGAGTTTTGCAAACGAGTTGAAGACCTTTGTGTGAAAATTGTGTAAGGCACTGAAGCATGTGGCCTGGTGTGAGAGGGAAGTGAGCAAGGACAGGAAAAGGGCTAGACGTGAAAAGCAAAGCAGAGCTGAGGACGTTTAGGAGGCCAGCGCGTGTAGGGGCAGTGAAATGTGAGAGGCACAGGACGGCAGGCTGTGCTATGTGAGCCTTTTGAGGTGGAATGATTCCAGATAAAGAGAAGTCCTGTGGGTGGCCTTCGTTTGGGACTGTCTTAAGGATCAGGGAGGGGAAGCTTTTTAAAGCTGAGGATGACAAAGAAATCTAAGGCTTAATGATTAAGATGTCACCAGGGTTTCATCCAAGTTGTTGAAAGGTCAAGGGAGACTGTGCCAATATTGAGAGTAGGGCTTCGAGCATAATCAGCGGCAGAACGATGGCAGTAATGAAGAGTGTTGAGTGGTGGACACAGGCAGCATTAACCGCAAGGCAGTAGGGACTTCCAGCTTAACACTGATGGACCAGGGAGACCCAGCCTGTGGTGAGTCCCACGTGGAGCAATGAACACCCTCCACGCCAGAAGCGGCGGAGCACGGGGTGCTCTCACGGGGGGAATGAGGTGTCTCTGAAGACGTGAGGGGATTGAGAACAGGAGAGTGTTTGTTTACCGTGAAATGTATGTTCCAGAAGGTGAAGTGGAAACATTTTGGAGGGCAGAGTATGACAAAAGGGAGAAGGGGAGCACAGAATAATTTTTGAGTATGAATAACTGTAGAAATTTTAGTTCAGATGACAGTCAATAAGGCCAGTTTAAACCTTGACTGCAATTTTGAATGGTTTCTTCTGGCATATATTCCAATTAGCTAGAAAAATATCTCAATGTTCAAAGTATATGGGTGTGATACTTTTTGAAAATAACTTAAAATGTCCTCCTATGGCCTTTAAGTATATCTAGCAACTTAGGACACAACATCTTTTCAAAAGTTTATAAATTAACATTGTCCAGGACAAACCTGAAAGCAGTCTTACTTTCATTCTTTTTTGGGTATTCTAATTATTCGTTGTAAACACTGATGGGAGTTGCTTTCTCTTTGTTTTTGATGCTCAGAAATTTACTGGGAATACATCTAAGTGTCTTTCTCTCTTTTTTAAACTTTTCCTTGTATTCACTGAATCCTTTCAATCGGCAAATGGAGGTCTTAAGCCTAGAACAGTTTCCTGTTTATGTGCTTAGTTGTTTCTTCTATTATAATTGTTTTGATTTCTTTTTTTTTTTTAAATTTTTTATTTATTTTTTTGTTACAGATATTTTACCTTTTTTACCCCATTGGCACCCCCCTCCTCACCCCACCCCCACCCCGTCCCCGGCTTAGTTGTCTAAGTCCATTGATCATGCATACATGCATGTAAGTTCTGTGGTTTATCTCTTCCCACCTTCCCACCCCCTCTTCTGAGGGATGTCAGTCTGTGCCCTACTTCCATGTTTCTGGGTCTACCGTATTCCTCAGACTGTTATGTTCATTATATTCCGTATATAAGTGAGATCGTGTGGTATTTGTCTTTTTCTGCTTGGCTTATTTCACTTAGGATAATACTTTCCAGGTCCCTCCGTGTCATCTCAAAGGATAAGAGATCTTTCTTTCTTACCACTGCATAGTACTCCATTGTGTATATGTACCACAGCTTTTTTATCCATTCGTCTACTGATGGACACTTGGGCTGTTTCCAGATCTTAGCTATTGTAAATAGTGCTGCTATGAACATGAGGGTACATATATTCTTCCTGATTGGTGTTTCAGGTTTCTAAGGGTATATTCCTAGAAGTGGGATCACTGGGTCAAATGGAAGTTCAATTTTTAATTTTTTGAGGTAACACCATATTGTTTTCCACAGTGGTTGCACCAGTCTGCATTCCCACCAGCAGTGATTTCTTTTTAAGGGAAATCAAGTGTGTGCAAATACTGTTGTCACTTCCTCTCATTTCACTTTACGGGGTATTTGCCTTTCGTTATAGACTAACTTCTAGGGAGATTTATCTGTGAATGTGTTCTCTGTGTCACTGATTCAATTTTCTCCAGTATCAGCTTTCTCTTTCTGGCTTTGAACACAAATTTAAACATTTGTACTGTATTTCTGCTTCCTATCAGTATTTCTGTGTCTGCAATAATATTTTTATTGTAGGTTAGTTAGCCTGTCTCCTCTCTCATTTCTTTTTGGTTCATAAAATACATTTTCTTTTATTTTTATTGACATTAGCCACATTCTAAAATTTGAACGTTTTCAATAATGAATCTTTTGTTAAAAAAATTATCAGTTTCCTTTGTATCTTGAATGTTATATTCTTGCTTTGTACATTGAATTATTTTCTTAAAATCATATATTTTTGTTTATTCAAATATAAATGAGGAGTGTTTATCTAACTTAAGGTTTGTCAATAAAGGTATAGATGGATTCCAATTTGTCCTCTCACCATAAAGCTTGGAATTTTTTGAATCCTTTTTAAAATTAGTAGAGAGACAAGTGAAATCATAGCTGCGAATAAAATTTCCAGTATCAGTTGAATCCCATGGGTCTCTGCTAAGATGATGAGTGAATTTCTGTCTCATACCTCTTCTCAAACAACTAAATAAGAGCAATATTATTACTAGATTATTTAAATTAATGTGATTTTTTTCCCTTGCCAGTAGTCAAGAATTTAAAAAGCCACAAAATCCAATGTATTTTTTTCTCTCCGATTTCTTTTAGCTTTTCTTTGTATCATGAGATGCAATATTATCCACAGTATTTGTTATTCCTTTACCCATATTGAATTAGAAAAAAATTTGTTGCTAGGATGGATGCAGGAAGAAAAATTCTGAGAGATTATGAATAAGGAGAGAACTCTGAGATAGGGGCAAGGAATGTGGATGTTTTGAAATCCTCCAGTATCTTTCTGATTTGTCTATCTTTTGTCTTAATCCTATCTATAGAAATACTTCCTGGGTTCTGACTAATATTTCAGTTTCTAGTGTTTTAGAATATTTATACCTCTTTTGGTATTTAATGGAATATTGGAGGTGGAAAACCTGGTCGACACCTAGTTCAGTACAGCTTGAACATGAGCATCAGAGGAGTCTCATGATGTCTACTTGGTATTTATAAATGAACGGCCAGAGAAAGATGTATGAGTCATTCATAAAGCTAGGATGATTTGAAAACTTGTAAATTTAAACAAGAAGACAGAAGGAAACCCTAAAGAATGCCACCTAGATGAAAGAGGAAGATAAGGAAGCAACAAATGAGACAGAAAAGGAGTACTCAGGTTAATGGGATGCAAAGTTAAGTCTGTCTAAAAAAGATGAAATGCTTGGTAAAGAAGCCAAGAGGGATGAACTCTGGAAAAGATTATTTAATTTGGGAATTGTTATGACATTGACCACCTTTGAACAGAAACTATAACTTTCAACAAAGTTGGTTGAATTAATCTTTCTTAAAGAGAGAAGTAGGCCTTGTCTGGTGTAGCTTAGTTGGTTGGCTGTCATCCCACGCACCAAGAGGTTACTGGTTTAATTCCCAGTCAGGGCACATACCAGGTTGTGGGCTCAATCCCCAGTAGAGGGCATGCAGGAGGCAGCCAGCGGATGTATCTCTCTCACATCACTGTTTCTGTCTCTCCCACCTCCCGCTCCCTTCCTCTTTCTCTAAAATATCATTAAAAACATATTTTTTGTTTTTAAAAAAGAGAAAAGTAGAAAACAATGTGAACCTATAGAAGAGATTTAGGTGAATGTCAGTTTTATGTGTCATTGTAAATAATGGATAAGCTAACATCAGTAAATTTTACTTAAATGTGTAGTGGCTTTTATTGTCAACGGAATACAATGCTTTCTTCTATGGCAACATTTAAATAATGTTATTTTAAGTAATGGTAATCCATGCCTTAAAAAACCTTGCAAATAATTCCAGTTTAAAATGATCTTATTCATGTTACTATACAAATTGAGTAATATCAAATTGATAACTGAAATTTACAGGGGAAATTAAGCAAGAAATGCTTTTGGATATTTGCAATATTTTTAATATAAAGTGACCTATAGGTTTTGCTGAGTATATCTAATGAACTCATGAATTTAGTTTTTTATGAATCTTGATATCACTTATTATTAGCATATATTTGTATATATATATTTTGTTTGTTTGTTTTAACAGAACATAAAGGAACAAGAAGGGATTTCAGAAGCTATGATAAGCCTTGGCAATTAAATGCAAAGAAGCCAAAAAAGTCAAAAAGTGACCTTGCTGTGTCTAATATTTCTCCACCATCACCAGAATCCAAATCATGTAAGGACGTTTGTCATTCAAAAATACTTAATGTGTGTCAGTCTATGTTATTAACAAAATGAAAAAAAAAAAGGTAAGAATTGAAGCCAAACTTTGTACCTGGCTATTAATTCTAATGAATTTTTAAATTTATTTCAGCGTTAACATTGAGCTCTATGTCTGGTAACTTTTTCATATTCTTTTAAATTTATCTTTTGTTGTTGACAGTATTACAGATGACCCCCACTTGCTCCCCGTAGCCCTCCACCCGACCCCTGCATGTGCGTGGATCAGACCTCCCTGAGTGCACTCTCTTAAGAATGGATATTGCCTGGATTGGTCCCTTTTCTCTCAGGACCAGTTGCAGCAATGTGTTATGTTCAAGGGGACACCCACCCCACGTTTAATAAAGTACATAAAAGCAAACTAAATATTTTAGAGGAGTGAAGGAGATTTGTTTTCAAAACATTTAACAACATTTTATGAAGTCCTTCACCTATTATTTCCCCGAAGTCCTACTTATTATTGGTTACTGATGCCCTTATATTTATTTCTCTCTTCACCCTCTTTCTGTCTGTCTGTCTCACTCTTTCCCTCCCTCCTTCATTCCCTTCTTTCTTATTGCCCCTCCCCCACCACCACCAGTGATAAATCCATAACCCCAGAGGCTTACTAATTTTCAAGGGGTCAGTACTGGATCCCATCAGCTTGAGGGAAGAAAGCTAAAGGCTGCTCATTCTGCAGCGCCAGTGCTCTGTTCAAGATGCTGCCAAGTCACAGAATGTTGCTGGTGGTCTGACAGCTGATGATACCTCTGTCTGTCCATGTCAGCTCTGGTTCCACCCAACTGTTAGCTTTTTAGAGCAAAATTAACGAGTAAGTGTATGAACGATTTGAACACTATCTTAATAAATATTCCATATGGCTTTGAAAATTATATGTATATTTTGGGTTTCTTTATTGTATCTGTCTTATCTCCTTCTAGTTCTATAAACTTTTCTTTCCATGTCATTGGGAACTCTGTCACTGGGTCCTCTTTATCTCTAGTAATACTAGTAATACCCTTCATCTTGAATTCTATATAGCCATTAAGGTTTCTTTATGTTTAGTATTTTAAACTATTTGTATCTGTATGTTTAAAATGTGTCTTGTAAATAACCTATACCTTTTTTAAATCTAGCTTGAAAATCTTTGCTTTATAATTGAGATGTTTAGTACATTTACATTTGTAATTATTGACATTTTTGTTCTTAAACCTACCATTTTGTATTTGATGTTTACTTGACATTTAGGATATACTCAGTGAAGTTAAAATATATATAATTTTCAATGCCAGATGGACTATTCATCACGATGACCATATGCCATATCATAAGGAATTATTGAAGTTATATGAAATATGTTTGCTGCCAAAATTATATTAAATTAAAATTAAGTTATAACAAACCTGAAAACTTCCCTGAAAACATTTCAAAGTTAATATATTTTCAAATAATCTGTGAACCAAGAAGAACATCACAGAGGAAATTGCACAATATTTTGAGAAACAAAATAGAAATTTTAGGATGAAGCTAATTCCTTGACAGACAGAAACGACTAAATCTGATTCAAGAAGAAATGAAAATATTGAAATGTCCTATGTCGATTAAAAATAAATAAAATTACCCTCAAACAGTTTCCCACAAAGAGAATTTCATGCCAAGATAGCTTCACAGGAGAATTCAAACACTTAAAGAAAACATAATACCAGAAGGAGAAGAGTATATGTTCCAACTCATTTTATGGGGCCCGCATAGCCCTGTTGTTAAAACAAATGTAAAGGACATTACAGAAGAGAAAACTAGACTCTAATCTCCTTCAAAATCATAGACATAAGAAATTATTATTAACTATTAGCAGTTTTATTGGTAAAATCATTTGGAGGAAATAGTACATTTACTTTTAATCCATAGATAGAAACTTTTGGTGGAGGTCGCAGTGAGTCAGAATTTGATTAGTATAATAAAAAATTGTTCAAAATTAGCCCTGCTCAATATATAACAGGCTGGTGTATGAAGTAGCAAGCTCCTAGGGACCAATGGGAGATGCCATTGGCAGGGTACTGTGGATGGACCCCTGCACTGGGGGTGAACTTTGCCTCATTTAGGTCACAGACTCGTCATCTCTCAGATTCTGCACCGAATATGGGTCATATTATGTTATTGATGCTGTTCTGCTGTTTTTCATTTCTCCCAAGAGTATTTTTTTAAAGTGTGTTTAAATTGTAGTTGTCAGTTTTAAGATTCATTTATAACTAAGTAAGGTTTTTAATCCATCAACCTTTAGAAATGTTCTCATCTGGAGTCTGTGTCCTTCCATTATTTATCAAAACTTCTTCTGAAATCACCTGGTGTGGTTGATTAGCCCATGATCATCCTGTGGCCTTGGTTGTCCTAGATTTGGTTTCCTTGATAAATTGGGATATATATATAAAATCATTACAAGCTGCAAAATATTTAAAACATTTTTCTTTAGTTCCTCTGGAAAGTTGCTGAGGCAAGTCCTTGAGTGTTGTATCAGTTCTCCGTTGCTTCATATATCCTCCCTAAAACTCAAAGGCTTGAAAAAACAGCAACTTTTAATTTCTCATGATTTGGTGGATTGACTGGGCCATTCTCCGCATTCAGCTGGTAGGTCTGCAAGAGCTGGGATGGTTTGGCATCTGGCCATGTCTGGTGGTTATTCAGGAATATTAATTGGGACTGATTTAAAAAAAAATTATTCTCTTATTTTTTAAAGTAAAAGAGAGAGAGAGCTTTTGATAGCATATGGTAATTTCCAGGAAAATTAGATAATGCAATGATGCAGATTAGAAGCAATTGCTCAGTGAAAATTAACAAAAGTGACAATCTTTTGAAGGATATGGTACAAATATAGTTTTATCTGCTTTCTTTTCTGAGTTTCTCTCCCCTATATCAGGGCTGGATGCCCTGGAGAATGACCTGTGGGATAACAGCAGTATGCTGGGAAGTCTTTTCTAGAACCATCTATCTCAGTCACTCTGTCCCCTCCACTGTTTGAACACCAGTGTGCTGATGTTAGCTGACGTTACTATTCTAGAGTCCATTAAACAAAGAAACACAGAGGAAGTGACTGTGTTCTATTTATTTATTTAAATTATAGAAGTAATATTTGCTTATTTTGACAATTAAAAAAATACAAACATGTAGAAAGATAGTCTTTCTTCCTTCAGTTTACTCTAATTCTATTTCCTCAGAAATAGTTTGTATTTTTTTACATCTTTTGAAAAGAGTTGCATTTTTACATCATTTTCTTTGTATAAACTAACACAAAATATATGTGAGTTGATTTCCTTTATAAAAACTGGCTTTAACCTGTAAACGTAAGTAAATTTGATTTATTATTTTGAAATGCATTATGGGCATATCTCCATGCTAATAAACATAGATCTAAGTTACTTTGTTTAATAAGTATATAATGTGTCATAGTGTGAATGTGCCTTAATTTATTTATTCCCCTATTGAAGGACATTAAATTATTTCAAAGTTTTCCCACCACAAACTGCTGAAATAAAAAAATAATATCTTGCACTTACTGATAAAATAAACAATCTTATAATTTATACATAAGTATAGGTGTTTTTATTCATTATAATTTATCAGATATGAAATTGCTGGGTCATAGGGTCAGTGTGTATATATATATATTCATATATATGTATATATATATGCACACACACACACACATACATATATATATATATTTTTAATCTTCACCTGAGGATATGTTTTTATTAATTTTTAGAGAAAGAGAAACATTGATGTGAGAGAGAAACATCAATCAGTTGCCTAGGTATGTGCCCTGCCCAGGAATCAAACCTGCAACCTTTTTTTGTACTGGGCAATGTTCCAACTGAGCCACCCTGCCAGAGCAGTGTATTTTTTATTATAATAGATAATGCCAGATTATTTTTTAAATAGGTGGCAAAAAAATATTTCAACAGTCTGTTTTTCTTATAGCTTTACCATATAAATATTTAAAATTTTGTTTTATTTTTATCAAAACAAAAATATGTATGGTTTAAAAAGTAATGTATTAGTTACTACAAGGCAACTGTTCTTCTTTCTCTCTGTTCTGCTTCTAATGTGGAACAACTTTTAACTTTTTTAGATGTTGCTTTTGGTACATAAGTCTAGATATCTAAACATAAAGATACTTACGTGGTTCTCTTTTAGGTTTTAAATTTAAGGCATCATCTCTTGACCTCCTTCTAAGATTCTGTGCTTTATACCCAGGCCCATCTCAGCATCCTACTACAGTCATACAGATATTTCAAATGTTGGTTAAATATATCCTCTTCATTATTAGTAACACTACATTAATTAGTCTTTTCACAGTACAGACATAAGATGTCCAACTATTAGTTTGTTATGAGTTGACTATTAATTAGAATGAATAATTGACTAGTTTTTCTGTTTGTTTTCCATGTACCATCACTAATGCTTCACCAAATCCTGCATTAAAGTATTAAATACTCTCAATATGATCAAATACATCAAGTGATCCTAAACTTTGTCTTATTTTATTTTATATTTTATACTTTATTTCATTTGAAAAATGTTAGATCCCTCTCTCCTCTAGCCCTCTGTCCTCTTGCTCTAGTCTTGGCTCCTTGATTCTAACTGCTTTCTCAGATGTCTCCCAAGATTGTTCTTCACTGTCATCCTGGGGATCCCTTCTCCTTTATCTTATGGAGGATCACCTATTCTCTCAGTCCCAAGTCTTTCCATTTTTCATTTTGGTGGAGCACCTCCACTAGAAACTTTCTAGAGAAATAAAACTGCTTGCAAGATAAATTTTGAGTCCTTACAAGTATCTTCATTGATCCTTTAGTTGGGTATAAAATTATAAGTTGGAATTAATCTTCAGTTGAAATTTTGAAGGAATTTCTCCTGTGTCTTCTAGGGAGAAGTGTTACTATTGAGGAATATGATGACAATTTGATTTCTATTTTTGTCTCTGAAAGCTTTAAGATCTTTTCTTTATTGTTACTGTTGTAAAATTTAGTGATACTATCTATACCTTGAACTATACTGGACATTTAGTGAATTCTTCTAATATGAAAAACAAAGTTTTGTGTCCTTATTTTGTCATTGGTTCTCCTTGATAAATGCTTTAATGCTTAACTAGTATATTCTGAAATGCCCACGTTTGGGGGACATCTTTCTCTTCAGGGACTAGGTTTCAGTATTCTCTAGCTTCAGTATTCTCATCAATCCATTCTGCATCTTATAATAAACTATGATGCTATTTATTGCTTAATAATGTCTTATCTCCTTATTTAACCAATTCTTTGACCAAAAATATTCCTTTACTGTAACATAATGTTAGTGGTAATTTGGAATTTGGAGGGAAATTAAGGTAAATACAGTCTCCTCTGTTTTATTAGAAGGGAGCAAGAATGTCTTCGAAATATTACTAATTGCTGATAAAGAAGTTAGTGATTATTTTAAGTAGCTAAAACGTAGGCAAAATCTACTTGTATGTTTTTCTTAAGTTATATAAATTATTAGTTTTAAATCAGTACCTAAATTTTCTTTTTTCTATAAACACCATCACATTTCCCTTTTCTTGTTCATTTAAAACATTTCTTAAAACTCAGCTTTATAACTTTACCACTGTTTGCTCCCAAGAAAACCATTTTCAAGTGAAAATTTTTATTCTATACATTGATCTTGATACAATCTTTCACATAATGATGAATAGTTAAGTTTTACCACTATGTAGCATGCTTATGAAGTAATCATTTTTTTTAAACGTAGTGCCAAGGTCAGTAGATCATCCTAAGTGGAACTGGCGAACTAAACCAGAAAACTGTGATTTTGATGAATTGAACCACATCCTTCAAGAGAGCCAGAAGCTGGGAAAAGCCCTTGAGAAGCTCTCTCGAAGTAAGTTCAGTTACTTAACGATAATTGAAATTCCTAACCAGTATTATAGTAAAAACGTTCATTAATATTGCTGGTAATCTATTTCCAACATCTTCATTAAAATTATGTGAAAAGTTGAGGATTTCTAAGGACATGATATTAGAACTGAGGATCGATCTCGCATATCACACAGATTCATGGGAAGACTGGTTATAGAGAGTAGGAGAAGATATACCTCCCCTCCCCCCATGGTTATTTGACTCCCTCTCTCTACAATGTCTCTGTTAACCAAGGTCAGGTGTACACCTAATGGTATCTCATTCTCTCTTCTCTTTTGCAGCCCTTAATTTTGTGTCATCTTAATACACATACATATTGCTTCCATGAGTTTTTAATGTCTCTACATTTCTTAAAAATAGTAACTGGGACAGATTCTTCTTAGAATCCTTTCAGAGCCTTGCACAGTGCCTTATACTGAACTTTTGGTAAAAGCAATGATTCTGTAACCCAAGTGCCTAGGTTAGAGGTTTTGCTCTGCCACCTATGATTTACTTTTGGAGCAAACAATGATAAAGTGAGTTTTCAGTTTGTTACTATAGCATGCTCATGAAAAGAACCTAATCCTTATAATAGTATGTTAACATAAGCATTTCACATACTATAGGATAAGGTATAAATCTTGATGAGATGCCATAGAAACTTTTGTTTATATCAATTAGCCTATGGTAAATTGGTTTTATTATATGTCATTTTGCCTAAAGTTGCAGAACCTATCGGTGACGTTAGATGAAGACTAACTGTATTTCCCATTCAGACTCTATATACTTTTGAAACAAAATACTTAAAACATATCTCCACTTGGATAGCTCACTGCTGTGCTAAATTACTATATTAGAGTAGATCATACCTCCCTATTCAAATGTGACCATTCTTATACGTGCTCTATCTCAGATGGTGGCACCATCACTTACCAATCCACTGAAACTGGAGCCCTTCTGAACGCCTCTCTCCCCCTTAACTGTTCAAGACTAATTCTTACCACATCCTGCTCATTTTCCCTCTAAGATATGTGTTGGGTATGATTCTCTTCTCTGGCTCTAATAGTACCTCCTAGTTCACACTTGCAGTGACACTGACAAGATAATTGATTTCTCTATTTAACATGTTCCATTTCATTCCTTCCCCATGTCAGGAAAAACAGGGGTAATTCCTGCCCTTACTGAGTTTGTATCTGGCTAGATGGCCATAGCCTTATGTTAGGGGAGTCTCATGGCCAAAATCCTGTGGCTTCGTACAATACAAGTGCTTTCTCACTCATGGAATAGCTTGTGGAGTTAGCCAGTGGTGCAGACTACTTCCATCTGTCATTCTGTCATCTTCAGCACATGACTCCCAGGGTCCTGCCAAAGCAGAAGGAGGGATTAGAGGATCATGGGAGAGGTTGCTAATGCCTGGAGGTGGAAGCATAAAGCCTTATGGCTGCCCACACTCCACAGCTAAGAGTAAGGAGGCCGAGAAATACAGACTGGCTCATGTGCCCAGGAGAAATATTGAAATGATTTGAGGAACAAATAATCATCTCGCCACACTCTTGTTCTGCCAGTCAGGCCTCGCTGCCATCAGTGTGACGGATCTAAAGTGAAAACCTGACACTCACTCATCACAAATGTTCAGTGGCTTCCTAAAACCTCTTAGAAGGTGCTTCATGGCCTGGCCCCTCGTCATGTCTCTGGTATCACCTCTCATGCTTATCAGGCTGTCTGTGTACCAGCAACACAGGTGTTGTCCACCTTCACTGATGTTCTTCTTTTCGTGCATTTGCTTACACTGACCACGTGCCCTGAAACCTCCCCTCCGCGTCCCTCAACTGCTTCCACTTCCCCCAAGCAAAGTCCTCCTGCGCTCACCTCAGCTCAGGACTTTCCTCCACGCTGATTTCCGTGT
Organism: Molossus molossus; assembly: GCF_014108415.1. Lineage (NCBI taxonomy): Eukaryota > Metazoa > Chordata > Mammalia > Chiroptera > Molossidae > Molossus > Molossus molossus. The sequence continues at coordinate 25,519,846 of NW_023425351.1, forward strand.
TGTTGTCCTCCTCTGGACTGAATTTGGAGCCTGTCTTTTGGTGCTTCTATGCTTTTCTCTCGACAAACGTATCTGCTATGATCTAATTTTCACTTATCCCCTCTGGACTTGGACCTTCATGCACGCAGGGCCCTCTGAGCCTGGACTCCCCAGCCCAAGGTGCAGTGATTAGTGCACAATGTAGTCAAGATTCTGTTTCTTCCTGACCCCTCACCTCTGAGACCCCATCTTTATTCTCTCTTCACTGCTTCTGCTTCTCTTAAGTGTGGGACCTCGGATCTCAGAGTACATGTGTTTTGATGTTTATAGATTTAATATCTTTGGCTTTTATGGGGGCTTATCTATTGAAGGGATTATGCTTAACAATAAATAGGTAAATAAGTAGGTAAATAAATAAACTAACTAAAAGCTAAAGAGCATGGTCCTCTATTATATGACATTGGTCCACATGACCCTTTGCTCAGTGAGATGTGCTCCCAGGGTTGCCAGGCTTCTGGTACTTTCTGAGCCCAATGTTTTGTTTTGGGTACTTGTGGCAGATTTCGTTGAAATAAGGTGATGACCGGATGAGAATCTTCAGTCCACCCAGATATCGGTCTGCAGATCAGGGTTCACATGAAAACACTGGCTGGGGCTTTACCAGAGAAAAATGTCTAGTTCTTGGGAGAATAGTGGACAGATCTTTGTGCTCCATGACTGACAATAGCAACCTGCACTCAGCCACAAAAAATATACCTGACTTTCTTTGTCGGTCAAAAACATACTCAGAAAGTCTTATCTGACAAACAGCCTGAGAAGTTAGAGCAGCGACTTTCAACCTTTTTCATCTCATGGAACACATAAACTAATCACTAAAATTTTATTATATTTTTTGCCGATCTGACAAATAAGTAGGTATAATTTTCATTCAATCACACTGGACGGTTATTGTTGTGCTGGCTGTTGTTATTTTTTATTTGTTGTAGAGTTGACAGTCTGAGGGAGAAGAGGTCAGTGCCCCGACTGAATAGCAGGCAGTGCATGTTTTTGAATTTCTTGCGGCTCACTGGTTGAGAATCGCTGAGTTAGAAAATAACACCCTATGAGTGAAAATCGAAGCAGATAATGTGGCAATTATTTGTTCATTTATCCTGACATTCATTTATCTATTCTCCAGACGTTTTTTGTGGGAGTACAGAGATGATTAATACATGCACCCAGACCCCAATTTACCTTTCATTGGGGATATATTTGTGAAAGGCCTTGTGAAGGGTGCCTTAGGAAAGTTGTGGGGGCATAGAAGAGCCCCCAAAAGGGGACTTAGGAACAACCTGATGGGGGATATACCAGAATAGAGTCTAGAAGGATGAAAGGTAAAGCTAAGGAGACAGGAGAGTGAGACGTGTCACGGAGAGGGCTGTTCCTGGCAGAGAGACAAGCGTGTGTAAGAAGGCGTTTCCAAGAAAAGAAAATCTGTATTGTTGATACATAAAGGGTGAAGCTTCAATGAAGATGGAAGTCTTGGTAGCGGGGGCAAGGGGACTTCTCTGCTGCAAGGACTTGTAGCCCCGTGCGCTGCTCTGATTGGACAGCATTTCCTTAAAGGTCTCAGTGCGGTTCAGGAAGACAGGTGTTCCTGCCCCGGGTTCCACAGTCGAATCCGGGCCTTTCTCCCTTACAACCGAGCACAGCAACCCACTCACTGCATTTTCTCTTCCACATTTCCTGCTCCCGAGTTCCTGCATACTTTAGAAATACTATCTTAAAGTAGGGTGGCTTCTAAGAGTTAGTGAATAGCTGTGAATGTGTGCTAGGCGCCAGGAAGACTTCCGGCTGCTCATTGTAAACGGTTCCTGTTGGAGCTTCATGTGTCCTTGTGAAGCATTTTTTAAAAATTCTTTCAAATACCTTTAGTCCATTTAAGCTTTGATTAAAACTGAAATAACAAAGAGTGAAAAATACTCTAGGTAACTTGACATTGATAATAGGGAGCAGAAAGAACTATGTATGATAGAATAGAGTTAGTTAAATAATTTATTAGGCAAAATTATCAAAATATGTAAATGTTTAAAAAATATAACGAGTATCTGAACAAAATATATCTGCCCGAACACTTGAAACCAAAACAAGAGGCATCATTTCTTCCCCAGGGCAACTTTCCCATTTATCTAGTTTGAGTTTTATTCTCGGACCCGAGTTAGTGTATCTTCATGGCAGCCTTTCTGTTCATCTCCACTTTTCACTGGTAACGTTTCTGGGCTCTGCGCAACGGCTTTTGATAGTTGCTAAAGCTGAGGGTGAAGGTCAGGGGGCAGGGGATCCAAGGAGCCGGCTCATGAGTGACAGGCAAGTTCTGTGAGACACAGATTTTGACTATTCAAAGGCCTTTTGACTTACTCGTTCTTGGCTACAGTCTAGGTAGGTGCAGTGTTATTGCTATCTTTATGAATAATGGATTTATAAACTGAGGTGTAAAAAAAAAGTTAAAGATCAACTGATAGCTTTCTAAAAATTTAATGATAAAACTCTTTTTGAGGGGCCAGGGGTATTAATGTGCAAAGTTAAAAAATAATCAAGAGTGTCTCAGACAATGAAATCATGGGTTATATAACTCAAGGTTTCTAAGTATCATGACTTTGAATGAAAAAGATAATTTCGTTTTATGTATCTACTCTATTCCTCTTTTAAAGTAGATTAAATCTTTTAAATACTTATTTTTAAACAACAAATTCAGTTTGAAGCTTGAATTCATATTAGAAAGAAACATTTTTGTTGTATTAAATGTAAATATAAACATGCAGAATATATATTTGTTTTTTTTCTGAACTGGAATAACTATTTTAAATATATTATAGACTGTGACATAAATGATTTGGTGTTCTGTGAAATTTCCTACATTATCTTGAAATCTGAGTTATTCCAAGTGACCATTTATACTTTTATATATATTTAAAACCCAAATATCCATAAATGTGTACTTATGTTAGGCCCTTATAAATGTCTATAATTGTTCCGAAGGCTTTGGGATGTCTGGTCTTATATGGTTCTCCACTGCAAACCCATCAGGATTCTCCAGCACATACACTCAGGACAGGCACTGGTCACCTGCAATGCTACTTCTTCCTGAAGCCCTTTCTCCCTGAATTGTGTGAAGGAGCTAATTAAGACAGCAAGTCCTTGAATAAGTGTTAAGCTTAGTTCACTGAATCTTCCCATAGTGGTAGCTAGACTTTTTTTTTTTAGTGTAGTAATACATAAAATGCTTAGTTACCAATAATTTTTATCCCCAAAAAATAATTTTATGGAATATTGCTATAACGAATGAGTCTCTGGTACATCTGTGTTTTCAGTTGTACCTACAAGGGGAAGAATGGTGCCGTCTCCTGAGATGTAGAAGGGCGATACCTTTGTGCTTCGTACATTATTGACGTATCAGGTTAGTGCTGAGGGAGAGGACCTAGGAGCCTGTGCAGCCCCCACAGACATGCTGTGCCCCGGCAGGAGGAGTGTCTTCACTCAGGCACATTTACTGAGACTGTGTTCAGGATGCTTCAGCAGCCCAGCTCATTCCATCTTGTACCTGATAGTCTGCTGAACGTTAGCGTCAATCCTGTTCCTATTTTCTCTTTGTTCACTTGGACTTCAGACTTTAGACTTGACCTTGTCTCTTTGCCCACCCCCTACTGGGGTTCGAAACCGTATTTCCTCGTCCTATGCCCCAGTCCTATGCCCCAGACCCGAGGGCTGGCCACACCAGCTCCAGTGCCTGGCCTCGGGGCCCATGCTCAGCTCTAAGCACAGCATCATTCCTAAAAGGGGGAGCGACATGAAGGGAAGGTGATGTCTTTAGCCTGACATGTCGAGGTTGAAATGCCAGTAGGAATTCAGCAGCTAGCTCAGGAAGAACGTCTATGCTAGAGATAAAGATTTGTTCGTCATCATCACCATACGGAGAAATAAAATGTCAGTGGCATGGGTTGGATAACCAAGAGAAGTGTCTGTCAACTGACTAGAACGACAGCTCAGCAAAGACCCCTGGGCATTTCAGGAAAGGACTCCCTTCCTCCAAAGAACAGGATTCCTGTGAAGGAGACAAAGCAGAAGAATAGAAAGGGGGTGGGGCAGCATTTCAAGAGAGGGAGCTTAACTGCATTTATCATTACAGGCAGATAAATTAAGGAGTAAACTTTTTACATTGCTGACTTCAATTGGAGGAATGGTGAAGGCAGAAATCAGACACATGTACAGCGAGGAACGTGTGGAACGTGAGAGGGGAGTTGTGAGGAAGCATCATTTAGCCATTGGCTTAAGAAGCTGTGGGACAAATTCCTGGAGCTCTCTAGTCTGGGTCCTCATCTGTAAACAAAGGGAATTAAAATAAAGGATCCCAACCACCACTCTGCCTTAATCCTTATCACTCTAAGAGTCTAAATCAATTCATAAGCAGGAACAAAACTGTAATGGGCTAAGTTGTACTTGATTGTCCTTATAACAGAAAGATCCCATCCCTGTAATTATCTGTGCACATCAGCTCTGCGTCGAACGACCAGTTTGGTACTTGTTTTGTTTTTGTTGACTCGTTTGCATTGTGCCAGCAGCTCATGCAGTCAGAGTTGATTGAATTCCTCATTTGTTTTCATGAGTAGAAAGGAGGTACCGCATTATTTTGAGGCATCAATAAAAAGAAAAAATTGAATGGAAAATACACGAGTTTTACACATAGAGCTTCACCTTTGTTTTTAACATTGAGTTGTTAAAGATCACTTCTAAAACATTTTTATAAATCTCTTTTGAATCGCAGGTATTGCAATTTCAGATGAACTCGATAAGGTAAGTTGAACTATACATCTAACAAAAAGAACATATAGAATTTAGGTTTTAATCCTCTGTCTAAATGGAAAAGTTTCTGAAACATAAGATATTCAAATATAATTAGTTTGGTGCTGATATTTTAAAACTTTCAGTTATAGACGTAGATTTTTGAATGAAAGTTATTAAATGAAGTATATAATATCACCTATTCTTTTGAGTTAAGGGTTTTGGATTTGGTCAGAGAAAACTGAATCACTATAAACATGAACAAACATATTAAAAATAAAAACTAATGATATGTATTATATAAACTATTTGGATTCTACTTGTATTTATGATGATGATGGTATGAAAGACAGTTGTTCTTTTCCATAGCTACTCTTTGTAAATCTTACTTGGTATTTTTAAAAAAATAATTTTAAGATGCCAAGATAATATGCTAATGCCTTGCCCTGGTGATAGCTGTGATGGTGGTGAGTGGGGACGGGATTCGGGTCATGCTTTAGCAGGAGCATCTACAGACTTGCTCTGGATTAGATCTGGGAACAGCAGAAGAGAGCAGTCAGTGATGGTTCCCACTTTGGGGGAGAGAAACGAAGTGAACCATGGTGCCATTTACCAAAATTAGAAAAATGGGGGAGGGACCAAATTTGGCAGGCTGGGACAGCATCAAGAGTTATTTTTTGGATTACTCTGAACTGTTTGTTAATCATGTTTAAAGGCGTTGTTGCTCATAAGAAAAATCTGATTTAGTGTTATACATTTAGAAAATAGAAGTTTTTCTGGTCTTAGGGCCCCTTTACAATCTTAAAAATTATAGAGGACCCCCCAAACGCTTCAGTTTATATAGATTATATCTATTAATATTTACCATGTTAGAAATTAAAACTAATATACAGTTTGCATGTATTTATCTAAAAAATAGCAGTGACAAAACCATTACATTAACAAAAGTACTTTTATTTTAAAAAATACTTTATTTTCCAAAATAAGCTATTTGTGAGAAAGTTATATTTTTTACTGTTTAAAAAATCTCTTTAGCCTTGACCGGTTTGGCTTACCTGTTAGAGCATTGGCTTGCGGACTGAAGGGTCTCAGGTTCAATTCCCGGTCAAGGGCACATACCTGGGTTGCAGGTTAAATTCCTGGCCCTTGTCTGGGTCGTGTGGGAAGCAACTAGTTGATGTGTCTCTCCCACATCGATATTTCTCTCTCTCTCTCTCCCCCTCCCTCCCTTCTACTCTACCAAAGAATTAATGGAAGAATATTCTCAAGTGAAGATTAACAAAAAAAATCTCCTTAATGCCTGGCTTAATTGAAAACTGCTGAATTTTCATATCTACTTCTGCGCTCAATCTGTTGTGATATGTTGTTTTGGCTGAAACAAAATCTGACATGAGATATGTAGTTGGGAAAGGGTGAAGCATCTAGACATAGCCGTCAGTATTTGGTGAATATAGATACAAGAAAATGTCTTGGATTTGACTCGGTGGCAGATAGAAAGAAAATAGTAGAAAGTATTGTAACAACATAGAATCATACAATCATGGCATTTTAATGTAATACTTATATTATTGTTATAAAAACAATAGTTAGCATTTTTATATTCCAAATAAGAATTTACCTTATGAATTTTAATAAAAATATACATGATACACTAGATAAAATTTATTAATATATTCTTAAATATGAATTCCCTTTAAGAAACCATCTAAAATATTAAAATTATTTAAATCTCTGTCTGTATTAACTCCATGCAGAACTAGATCATGACAATGTTCAATAGCAAGTGCAACAGGTGGCGGACAGGGTGTCTGGCTTTATCCTGTTTTTCTGGTCCTCCTCTGTACGTCTGTTTTGTTTTTGCCAAAACTGATCTCCTTATACCATGACCTTCCTTCCGGTTTGCAGACATGTAATTATCCCCGCTCTTAAAGATATATCGTAGGTTCATTTTAAGTACAAAAATATAATCATCACCATTTCTAGGTTCATTTGCTCCTCCCATTATATCCCGCACAGCCCTGGGTGCCTGAGCCATGAAGTAGCTTGTGTGACTCTCCTTGTCCTTCCCTTTTTTCTGGACCCTGGCTTGCAGCTGGGTTAGTGTCTACACCATTTTTGGTGAGATAAGAGCAGAGTAATTGTTCTTCGAGCTGAACATAGACTTTGCCCTCACTGGATAACACAGTGGATGCCTGGAGACTCGGTTCCCTGTCCTCAGGACACATCCTACCCTTCACTTCTTCTCTCTTCCAAGTACTAGCAAGGCGTTTCCATTCCACCAAGTTACACACATTGCTGATTTTTATTTTCTTATTTAATATTCATATTTTTGAAGACTTTATAGAAAGAGTTGAAATTTATTACACGTTTATTATTTTTCATTTTTATTGAGGGAGACACCGATTGTCATACTAAATAAGCTATTATTGAAAAAAATAGTTATGTTAGTACAAAAAAATTGTTCCCACTCTCACACCTGATTTTCAAGAGTACCTGATAGCACACAAGAAATACAGACTTCCAGTCATAACCACCATCCTTTGCCTTGGGAACCAACCTTGGAGAGGGACAGCCTGCCCCATGGCGCCCTCTGGTGACCACAAAGCTCACAGTTTTGCATTTTCTTCAGTAAGTAAAGAATCTCAGGCAGGTACTAAAAAATCTGTCAAACAGAAAGATTTACAGTTTGTGTTGAGCGAACGCCTGTGTCTTTAATATAATAATAAAAATAAATACATATTCTTCATTTTAACCTTCCATTAAAAATTTGAGGAATTCACTAAAGATATCTTTTTCTTAACCTTTATAAAATACTGATGTTATTATCATTCTAGATTATGATTTCATTAAAATGACTTCTGTAACTTTTAAAAGAAGTCTCTGAATTCTTAAAAAGATAAGAATTAATAATTCTACTTAAAATGGAAAGATAAAATATAAACGAGACTGATACTACTTTTAAACCTTTTAAAACTTTTCTGTGAATTCTGTCAATTTCCTACTACTTTGCTCATACCAGTTTTCTGTTACTGCTGTAACAAATTAAAACAAGACAATTTATTATCTTATAGTTCTGTAGTTAGAAATTCTGCATGAGTTTTCCTGGGCTAAAACCAAGGTGTCATAGGGCTACATTCCTTCCTAGAGTTCTAGGGAAATCCACCCCCCCCCCCCTTTTTTTGACTTTTAGCATCTAGAGGCTGGTTCTTGGTGGCTGGCCCCTTTTCTATATCTTCAAAACCAGCAATGTCTCATCTCTAACTTCAGTCTGGGAAAAGCATTCCACTTTTATGGAACCATGTGATTAGGTTGGAGCCATTCAGCTTATCCAGATAATCTCCCCATTTTAACATATTTAGCTTTAATTATGCAAAGTTCTTTTTGTCATTAAATGTGTCATATTAACAGGTTTGGGGAATGGGATGTGGACATTTTTGGGAAGCCATTATTTTACCTACACAGCCATTATACAAGTTCAGGTGGTATTATCTTTCATATCTACATATAATGTTTCGACTTCTACAATTCTAATGCTTCCTTCAGAATGCCATATAATAGAGCTCGGCTGGTGCCTACCAGGGCAGAGCGACCCATCCTTCAGCTGTGAGTGTCAGGTGCTCATGGGCTTGGCTTACCCATCCCCTGAGGATTGCTTCAACCCAGTGGGAACCACCCTGCCCTGAGATGCCTGGGTTGGCCTCAGCCAGCAATGGAGAAAAGTATGACTCTGAGTTCACATCCCAGAGCTTTCTTAGGAGATCAGGCTGAGCGTAGACTTTAGCTCAACCTCATCTTTGCCTAACTTCTTGTCTTCTCCTGATTCCTTCATTCTCTTATAGGTTTTACTTAAGAGACCCCGCCCCCAATAAAATAGTTTCTCAGCCTCTGGTTCTAGGGAACCCTACTTAAGACACACTACTGGAAGAATCTTCCTGAAGCGGAATCTTGCAGAAAAATTTTCCATGACTCTCTGACACCTACCAAACTGAGTCCAAATTTCTCAACTAGAATTAGCAGCCTCCACTGAAATCTCTATGTTATGCTCTATTTCACTCTTGTTCTCTATGAGAGTCTCTGCCGTACTCAACAGGGGGCATGTGAGGCAGCCAGGTTCAGTACTTCTCGGTCACAATTTTATTTATTTTCACATTTTTGTTCATTGTCATTTCCCAACACCCCTCCACACACACACTTCTTCTATCTTTCAAGTCCCAGCCTCCCCTGGCCACTCTTGCAGAGTGATCTCACCTCCTATGAGCTCTCAGGAAACACAGCAACCACATCACAAAGGACACTCTTGTGTCATGATTGGGACTTTTGTTCCCTCTTTGAAGAAGAAGCCTGGTGTTCTGGAGAGATCCACAGCTATGCCCTGGATTGACTCTTGGCTCCTACCATTTATAATTATGTGACTTCAGAAAGTTATTTATAGATGCCGAGCTTTAGTTTCCTTCTTTGTGAAACATAATGGCCTTAGCAACTAATAAAAATAACATCAACTACTCTACCACTCAAAAATAAGTTTAGATTGCTAACATATTCAAAATATAAAGCAATTTTAAGAAATATTTGGGAAGATCAGTCAAAGGTTACAGAGCAGAGGGAAACTATGAACCTAATGTCCAAAACGCAGTTCGACATCAGTGTTTCAGTTGAGTGACCATTGAGTCTTTTGTTACTTAGTGTCATCATCACCCAGAGGATCCTGGCTAGCCAGTTGTTCACAGGAAAACTAGCTATTTCTGCTACTGAATCCTAAGAAAAATGTCTCCCATTTATCCTCAAGAAGTATATGCTGTATTATGTGTCAATAATATGCTCAAAAATATTCTTATATTTCTTTAAACCTAAGAACATAATAGAGTGAAAAGGCAACTTTTAAAATATGAGAAATATATCATAAGAGTTAATATCCATAATATGTAAAGAACCCCCAAGTCAACAACAAAACAAATAACCTGATTAAAAATGGGCAAAGGACTTGAATAGACATTTCTCCAAAGATGATATACAAGTGGCCAACAAGCAAGTGGAAAGATGCTCGACATCACTAATCATTAGAGACATGTAAATCAAAACTTGTGAGATGCCATCTCATACCCATCAGGATGATTACTATAAAAAACAAAAACAAAACAACAACAACAACAACAAAATAATAAGCGCCAGTGTGGATGTAGAGAAATTGCTTTGTGCACTGTTGGTGGGAATATAAAATGGTGCAGTTACTATGGAAAACAGTCTCGCAGTTCTTAAAAACATTAAAAATAAAATTAGAATGATGATCCAACAACCTTGCTTCTGGGTATATATCTAAAAGAACTGAAAGCAAAATCTCCAAGAGATACTTGCACACCCGTGTTCATTGGAGCATTATTCACAGTAGCCAAAAGGTGGAAGCAACCGCAGTGTACATTTATGGATGAATAAACTAAGTGCAGTATATACATACAATGCAATATTTTTCAGTCTTCCTTTTAAAAAGGGAAGGAAATCCTGTCACAGGCTACAACGTAGATGAACCTTGAGAACGACAGAAAGATATATACTGTACGATTCCACTTATATGAGGTGTCTAGTCAAGTTGATAGAGACAAAGTAAAATCGCACATTGCCAGGGGCTGAGGGGAGGGGGGAGTGGGAGTTCATGGGTATAGGGTTTCAGTTTTGCAAGACGAAAGAGGTCTTCTCAACACTGGTTTGCACAGAGATTGATTGCATAGCATTGTGAATGTGTTTAACATTACTGAACTAAATACTTAAAAATGGCTAAGATGATCAAGTTTAAGTTACATTTTTAACCTCAATTAAAATATATATATATATTCTTATAGTAAATGAGATTATTATTTTCATAGGAGTTCTTTGGATAATTTCTACCAACCCAGACAGATGTCATTCAGCAAAAGCAAAGCTTGGTTCGAATAGTTCCACAAGAAGTCTCAATAGTTAGGTATAGGACAGGGCTCTGTGCCGTTCTGGCTTAAGTAAAAGGTACATTTTACACTATTTAAGAGTTTATGGATGGTCAGCCTATCTTTTAAACAACTCAGCAGAGTTCGATGATTCAGAGAGGTTAATAAACTTACCAGAGGTCATGCAAATAGAAAGTAGAATTGGAACACAGCCCAGGCCACTTAACCCCAGTGCTTGCACTCCTAACAATACCACCATGTATATGATCTAGGTACTGCTATTCACCAGTGTAATAGGTGGAAAGACAGGAGCTTAGTTTCATTAGTTCTCCTTGTCCCATAGTGAGCAGAGGAACTAGACCTCAAACCCAGACCGTCTATACTCCAGAGTCCTTGCTCTCTACCTCCCCCGTGGATTATGCCAACTCGGTTCCTATTACACTGCCTGGTGCAGAGTAACCAGCCGGTTAATAATTGCTATTTTATTAGAAACTCTTTGTCCACAGTGCCAACCAAGCCTGCTCAGAGCCTTTGGTAAATGTTGAGTAAATGACTATCTAGAACTAAAACAGTTTTCTCTAATTCTACTGTTCTATAGTTGGTGGCCTTTTGCCACCGTCAAGGTATTTTCTGTGAGCTATATTATTTTATTAAGAGCTTTAATCTGTTCTAATACAATAGTAAGGAAGTTAGACATGTTCATGCTCACTGTTTCAGTGTGGAAGTTGAATGTATACGAGGCCATGGGAAAGGCTAACCGAGCAGGTAATGATAGATGCATTTATCAAGCATACAGTGTGACAGGTACATGCCAAGTGCTTTATGTATATTTCTCACTAACATTCACAACAGTCCTATGATAAAGCTCTTATTATCTCCATTTTACACCCAGGGCAGTTGAACCCCCAGAGTTTGGTAAGTTGTACATATTTACAGGTATAGATAATATACTGCAGAACTCAGATTTGAGTCCAAATTTAAACCCAGTTTCTTAAGGGCTGTGTTTAATCGCCTCACTGAAAAGCTAGGAATCTCAAAGATAACCTATATTATATTTTTGCAGACTGGCTGAGTGTGTAACATTTAAATTTGGTGCAGACATCACGTGCCAAGGATTTTCTAGGCACATGACGGCTGCCTCACCCAGTATACCAATGAAGGGCTGAAGTCTTAACTCCTTCAAAGTAAGGTGATTTTTTTCACGGATAACTTTGTTTTGCTCTTCACTTTCCATTTCTATTAATATCTTCCCAGGCAAACAATCTGGAGTTTTTTTGGGTCACTAGCTGGAGAATGGATTTCTTATCTCCAGTAGGACATACTGAAATCATTATGATCCTTTTGTCTTGCTTCTGTGTTCCATAATCTCTTTCTTGCCCACATGTGACTCACATGTGACCTACATGTGCATTACATGATATTTTTGGCAGTAGAGGAAAATCTATAAAACCACTTTTTATGCTATGTTGGTTATATGTTTGATTTATAACAGGTTCAGTTCCCATGTTAAGGGAGACAGCCAGTAAGTAAGACTGATTGTTGTCTGTGTTTTGTCTTAAAGACCTCTTTAAAAATGAAATTTGGAAAATGACAGTCAAGGAAAAATATTTGCAGTTTGCATCCGACAAAGCTCAATAACCCTCATTATAGAGCACTTCTAAAAATAGGACTAAAAGACCTATATTCCACTAAAATGAACATATGATCACATTGTTCACAGAAAAAAAAAAGAAAAGGAAAATATTTCTTAACTGTATAAAAAGATGCTCAGACTTGTTCAAAATAGAGGAAATGCAAATTAAACGCCACTGCTCACCTAGCAGATTTACAACAATCCCCAAGTTTGTTACAATACTGTTGGTGAGTCTGTTGGAAAAGGGCATTTTCATACATTTGCTGGTAGGAATGCAAAGTGGTGCAAACACTATGAAGGGAACTTTTAAAAAAATGTATTGATTTGAAGAGAGAGAGAGAGATTGATTTGTAGTTCACTTATCTATGCATTCATTGGTTCCTTCTTGTATGTGCCCTGACCTGAGTTTGAACCCGCAACCTTGGCAAATCAGGATGATGCTCTAACCTACTGAGCTACCAAACCAGAGCAGGAGGGAAAATTTTAATATCTCTAAAATTAAGTGCAATTATTATTTGGTAAAATAATCCTACTTCTGTGAGTCTATTCCAAGGACACACTGGCAAAAATAGGAAAAGATCTATGCATGTTACTATACATTTGAATAACAAAAAAACTAAATAACTTCATGTTAATTAAAAGAATACTGGATAGGCTCAGCTAGTGTGGCTTAGTGGTTGAGTGTCCACCCATGCACCGAGAGGTCACCAGTTCGATTCCTAGTCAGGGCACATGCCCAGGTTGTGGGCCCGATCCCCAGTGAGGGGTATACAGGAAGTGACCAATCAGTGTTCTCTCTCATTGATGTCTTTATCTCCCTCCCTCCCCCTTCCTCCTCTAAAATCAATAAAGAAAAATAAATTAAAGTTCATCCACACAATAGAGACTAAAAGAGGTCCCTAGGATATCCTGCTCAAAGCAAGAGGCAAGGAATAAAATATATTTACAGTGTGCTACTATTTATGAGCAAGTGTAATAAAAATAAAGATAAATATTTGCATATATTCAAGTCAAAACAACAAAAGCAAAACCTGTCATACTGTCACACACACACACACACACACACAATTTTTTTAAAGTTACCTAAGGGAGAAGAGAAGGTATATAGAGAGAGTAGAGGATAGGAATAGAAACTTGACTTCTTGAAACTTCAAATGCTTGACTTTGGAGCCATTTAAATATTTTATTTAATTTTAAGACAAAGTTGAGTCTTAAAACACTAACTTCCAGTAATTGAAAGTACAATGAAACAAAGGAGCACAACTGTATTTCAGGTTGCTCACGTAGACACACTGACAGAATTGTTCCACGTCATTATAAACACAATGATTTGATTGTTGTCTAGTGGGATATACCTTAAGGACAGAGAGAACAGCAGTCCATTCTTAAACCTTTTAATAATTGTGTTGTCAATGGTAGTGTTGATGTTATTATAAAGAGAGTGTTGCATATGCTTTGTGGGATATAGCAAAGAAGGAATTATGTCACTGTCCTTAAGAACCAGATTTTTTGGCATAGGTGAAAAGAACTACATGTAAGATCAATGAATCTAAGTAAAAATTATATAATCCTGTTTGAGTTGAAAGTATCATTAAGAAATTATAACATTTTTTATTTGAAAAAAATATAATACAGTCTCTACTGGCAGTGAGCACAGCTAGAGCCCAGATACTATTTTCTAAATATTCTCTACTGAAAGGAACAAGGCTCTTTGGAGAATAGGTCAGATCTAGGGCTGCAGCTGAGACAGTGCAAGTTGGGTCTGGAACATCTTTCAGTGCCAGAAAGTAAAGCTGCAACTAAAGAATGATGGAGCATGTCAAAAGGACACAGGAGCCTGATTGTAGGAGCTCCTACTGAGAACATTAAAACCTTAAAAACACACACACACACAAAACAATGATAATAGTGTGTTACAGTCCACGTAATAACATTATAATCCATAAATCCATACTGATATACATGCATACATACACACATATACCTACATACATATGTAAGTGGAGGTGAAGGAGAAACTCTTTCTCACAGTACAGTACCAACATATAGATTTTATTCGTCAAAATTAGAAAATTTGGTGAAATCAGAAAATCTCAAATTGGCAACCATCATAGTAATTGATGCAGGCGAGGGTCAGCAGAGGATGTTAAAATTAGTGAGTGAAATATTGATGAAGTACAAGCTGTCTACATAGTGTCTGGATTCTAGTCTTAAAGTAGATGTCCCACTGAAAGGAACTGGAGTCCCTCAGAACAGTGGCTGATGCCTTTCTGGAGCAGACCGTGTACACAGTGCGCATACAGCACCTGTCATGCCAGAAGGCAGGGACCCCATGAGCGATCAGAGGAGCCCAGGAGCCCAACCTAGTCTCCACTGGGAAGAGTGAGAAAACTTCAACATGAATAAGAGCAATTCCTCTAATGCAGTGAATTATATCTAATATTTTAAAACCTATATATTCATCCCCAAAAAAGTAAAGAATCTTTAGAGAATGTTAGAGGGCCAAGTTATACAAATTGAACTTTAGGATAACCCACTATTTGATGATAGTAAAATTCTCTCTACAAATGTATTTTAATAGGTGAATAAATGTGGGATTATCAAATAAGACAATCACCATTTGACAGTTCCTACCGAATTAATGGATCTAAGGAATATTTATCAGCGCTGCTGTCATCACTAAAGAAGCCTTCTTGAGACATTATGTGACTCCAGATGAAACTCCATCCATTCTCTGTGAAGCTGGGTTTGCAAAAAAACAAAACTACGACAACAAAACTTCATCCAGACCTAACTACTAATTTACAGAAATTACAAAGGGCAAAGGAACATTTCAGACCACATCACAGAGATGCAAGGGAGAGAATCCAGACTGTGGAGAACTCAAAGGACAAACTACTTGAGTATTTTGAGTAACAACAGCAACAACAAAATATTACATAAAAAAAATAAGATGGAGGAGGGGACCCTACAGATTAAAAGAGACATAAAAGGCTGTTAGTCAAAATGCATGGAGCCTTGCTTAGAGTGTAGCTTGTGCAAGCAAACTGACGTGATCCATGATCGGGGAAATCTGAAAACTTATCAGGTATTTGTTGATATTCAAGAACTGTTAATTTATTGTTAGGGATGATGGTTATTGTATTTATGTATAAAAATCCCTCCTTTAACAGATACATATTTACTGATACGTATTGGATTCTTTACAAATGATGTGATATAGCAAATGGGATTTGCTTTGACATGATCTGGCGGGAAGGGGACGTGTGGAAGGGAGATGCAGGTTGTTGAGTTAAGGGTGGCGTTTACCCATGAGTTTACAATTGACTAAAATGTGGATACAAAGGGAATTATTTTACTCTTCTTTCTCCTTTTATATTTACATGAAAACTTTCATCAAAAGAGGGAAATGTTTAGATATTTGGTTGAAGGGTGGAGAAGACAGCAGAGGAGAGAAGGGGGTAAATATAATATTGGGCTGCCAGGTATGCTAGGTATTTTCTGATATGTTATTGAAAATACGTTCTTATACCAGTACAATAAAATGGTCATGCTTTTTCTGTTTTATGAATGAGGACACGAAGGCTAGAGTAATTTAATGATGTGTTCAAGGTCTCAGAACTAGTACTCAGTGAACCTGGACTAAATATGCCATGGCTGGCCCTTTATTTCCTTGCTTTTCTTTGTTGCTTACACACTCACATACACGTCACTCATCTATAAAAAGGACATCCTTCCATTTGTGACAATAACCTTGAGGGTTATTGTGCTAAGTGAAATAAGTCAGACAGAGACAAGTGTATGATTTCACTTATATGTGGTATCTAAAAATCCTAACTAAAAGAAACAGAGTAGAATGGTGGTCGTCAGGGGTTGGGAGATGAGAAAATTGATGCAAGTGGTCAGAGGGTACAAACTTCCAGTTGTGAGATGAGTAAGTTCTGGGATCTAATGCATAGTATGGTGACTATAATAAATAATACTGTATTGTACACTTGAAAGTTTCTAAGAGAATAGACCTTAGAAATTCTTACCACAAAAAAATAAGGTAATTATGTTAGGTGGTAGATATGTTAACTAGTCATTTTGTGGTAATCATTTCATATTATATGCATATATGAAACCATCATATTGTACAACTTAAACTTACACAATGTTATATGTCAATAATATATCAATAAAGCTGGAAACAACGGGCCAATAGGAGTAGAGTTTTTAACTATCTGTTTACATTAATTTTCTTAAATTACTAACTCACAATAAGTGTGTGGATTAACTTAAGGATAATTAATAAGTTCAAACATTTAATATGTTTTTTTTTGTTAAACCAGACACTTAATATGTGATTGTGTTATAAAATTTTTCTTCTGTGAACTGGCAGAATTAAAATAATTTACTTGCCCTGGCCGGTTTGGCTCAGCGGTTAGAGCATCAGCCTGCGGTCCCGAGAGACCCGGTTTTGGTTCCCGCTAAGGGCATGTACCTTGGTTGCAGTTTGTCCCCGGCCCTGGTTGGTCGTGCAGGTGGCAGCCACTCGATGTGTCCCTTTCACATCGATGTTTCTCTCTCTCTCTCCCTCCTACTCTATCTGAACAAAAAATGTCCTCGGGTGAGGATAAAAAAATAAATAAAAAAAAGTAAAATAATTTACTCAAGTCTGGCTGGTGCGGCTCAGTGGTTGAGCATAGACCCATGCACCAAGAGGTTGCTGGTTGACTCCCAGTCAGAGCACATGCCTGGCTCGATCCCCAGTAGGGGGTGTGCAAGAAGCAGCCGATGGATGTTTCCCTCTCATCAGTGTTTTTATCTCTTTCTTCTTATTCCTTTCTCTCTCAAAATTAATAATAAAAAATATATTAAAAAAAAAAACCTGAATTCACATTTTTAAAAATAATAAAAATTCACTCAAAAGCTTAAGAGTTTGTAATAAATATTTCACTCTTCCTAATCGACCATCATCTTATAGACTTTCTTCTGAGATGGCTTAAACGTTTATTAATCAGTTTTGTCCATGAATCGTTCACATGATTTTTAGTTAGACATAAAGATACTTCATAATTCACCACATATACATTGTTTTTCATTTTTTAAATTATTTTTAATTTAATCAACACAAAGGTTTATGAAATCAGAGTTTTGCTAGTTATTATGAAAGATACAAAGAAATTTAAGACATGATCCAGTCCTGCATGAACATGTTGTTTGATTAAGAAGAGAAAACATTTAAATAACATAGAATATAAACAACTGTGGCTACTTAGAGAGAGGAGGCCTGGTCTAAGGTAACTACTTGGACAGACTGGTTTCATGCTGATAGGAAATTCTAACCAAAACTGCGCCCTTCAGGAGAATTTTTGACTGGAAATGCTTTTCTTATTAAATGTAAGTATACCTGCTTAAGAATCTCAATATCTAGGGGCCTCTAAGTCTTATGAGGCCAAATTGAATTTATACATTTTGAAGAAATAATTAGGATTTACATTTTTTTATAACTAAAATTTTAAATGATTTATTTTATCCATGGACTTAAAATATTTTTTAAAATGTGTTTTGCCTGGTCAGTGTGGCTCAGTGGATTGAGCATTGCCCCATGGACTAAGAGGTCCCAATTTGACTCCCAATCAGGGAACATGCCCAGTTTGTGAGCTTAATCCCCAGTGGGGCGCGTACAGGAGGCAGTTGATCGATGTTTCTCTCTCACATCAATGTTTTTTATCTCTCTCTCTAAAAAATCAATAAAAACATATTTTAAATGTGTTTTATTCAATGTAATTAAAAATTTTTTTTAACACATATTAATGTTTGTGATGTATTATATGTAGAGCTAAGAATTGCTCTCTTCACTGAAACTTTTTCATAAAGATTTCTGGAAAGAAATTTACTTAGCTTAATCAAATATAAGCAATATATCCAAAGAAAAATGTTATTTTATTATATTACAGGCAAATAGACTATATTTATGAAATTTTAGAGATACAATTATTTTTAAAAGCTTTGTGCATTCCAAAAGATAAAAATAGAGTCATACTTTTTTCATCTATAAAATATTTACCTCCTAACTCCTCTTTCTGTTGTACTACTCATTATACTGTTTTGCTCACAAAGAAAAGCAGCAATTTCTCTCTAAATTTCTGCTGCTCATTGGAGTTAAACAGGCTACATATCAAGTTGTTTATCCTTCTTTCTGTGCTCTATGTTCCAATAGCAGAGACATCTCTCATTTTATTTCATTTCCAATAAGCAACCAAAGAATTTTTTTTCTGATTCTCTGTAGTTTTCAACTTTTGATCAAATTCCATTCCAAATCCTATTTACTTGTTTATTTATAGTGTCTGAATCTACTCATTTTTCTTGTTACAATGGTCAGTTTCTTTGTACTCATTTTTATCTGTGGAGCCTATAGTAAGACAAATATTTAAGCCTAATTCTGCCCCACAACATAAATGAGAATAACAACATTTAATTAATTGTTCAATCTTTGAAATATACTATCTACAAAATAAAATTTTATGGGATTCTCAGGAAACTATAGGACATTGAAAAAAGAAATAGAGGAAGATATAAAAAATTAGAAGCATATACCATGTTCATGGATTGGAAAAATCAACATTATGAAAATGTCCATACTACACAAAGCAATCTATAGATTCAATGCAATCCTTATTAGAATACAATGGCATACTTCACAGATATAGAACAAACACTCCAAAAGTTTATATGGAACAACAACAACAAAACACACAAAAAAAGAAAAAAACTGAATAGCCACAGCAATTTTGAAAACGAACAAAATTGAAGGGATCACAATTCCAGATTTCAGGTTATACTACAAAGCCACTGTAGTCAAAACAGCCTGGTACTGGCACAAAAACAGGCATATAGATCAATGGAACTGAACAGAGAAGACAGAAATTGACCCAACATGTTATGCTCAATTAATATTTGACAAAGGAGGCAAGAACATACAATGGAGAGAAGACAGTGTCTTCAATAAATAGTGCTGAAAAAATTGGACAGCTACATGCAAAAAAAAAAATTAAACTAGACCACCAACTTACACCACACAAGAATAAACTCAAAATGCAGAAAAGCCCTGGCCAGTTTGGCTCAGCAGCAGATTGTCAGCTTGCGGATCTGTGAGTCATGGATTCAATTCCAATCAAGGGCATGTACCTCAGTTGTGATTCGTCCCTGGCCCTGGTCGGGGTCATGCAGGAGGCAACCAATCAATGTGTCCCTCTCACGTCGATGTTTCTCTCTCTCTCCTTTTCTCTCCCTCTCTCCCCTTCTCTCTTCCTCTCTCCCCCTCCCATTCTGTCTGAAGATAAATGGAGAAGTATCCTTGGGTGAGAATTAAAAAAAAAAAAAAAAAGATTTAAATGTCTCTAGTGAAACCATAAAAATCCTAGAAGAAAATGTAGGCAGCAAAATCTCAGACATCGCATGTAGTAGAATTTTCACTGGTTCAATGCCTACAGCAAGAGAAACAAAGGAAAATATTAATAAATGAGACAACATCAAACAAAATCTTCCGCAAAGGAAGAGAAACCAGCATCAAAATGGAAAGAGAACCCACTGTATGGAAGAACATATTTGCCAATGATATATTGGATAAGGGGTTAATATCCAAAATATACAGTGTTCAGACAACTCAACAATAGGAAGACAATCCCATTAAAAATGGATAGAGGACCTGAATACACAGTTCTCCAAAGAGAACATACAAATGGCCAAGAGGCATATGAAAAAATGCTCAACATCACTAATCATCAGAGAGATATTACTAATCACCAGAGAGATGCAAATTAAAACAACTATGAGGTATCACTTCACACCTGCCAGAATGGCTGCCATCAACAAATCATCAAATAAGTGCTGGTAAAGATGTGGAGAAAAAGATACTCTAGTATACTTTTGGTGGGAATACAGACTGGTGCAGCCACTGTGGAAAACAGTATGGTGTTTTCTCAAAAAATTAAAAATTGAGCTGCCATTCGACCCAGAGATTCCACTTCTAGGAATATATTTTAAGAAGCCTAAACACCAATCAGAAAGAATATATGTACCCCTGTGTTCATAGCAGCACTATTTACAATGGGTAAGATCTGTAAACAGCCAAGTGTCCATCAGTAGGTGAGTGGATAAAAAAAACTGTGGCACATATACACAATGGAATACTATGCAGCTGTAAGAAACAGAGATCTCTTATCCTTTGAAACGACATGTAAGGACCTAGAGAGTGTTATGTTAAGCAAAATAAGCCAATCAGAAAAATACAAATATCATATTATTTCACTTATTTGTGGAATATAATGAACAAAATAAGCTGATAAACACAAAATAGATCCAAAGACATGGAAGTAGGGAACAGATTGACAGACCTCAGAGGGAAGAGGGGTGAGGGGGTGGGGGGGCAGAAAGAGATAAACCAAAGAACTTACATACATATGTGCTTAACCAATAGACACAACAACAACAGTATGGTGAAGGCAGGGGTTGGGGGG
Organism: Molossus molossus; assembly: GCF_014108415.1. Lineage (NCBI taxonomy): Eukaryota > Metazoa > Chordata > Mammalia > Chiroptera > Molossidae > Molossus > Molossus molossus. Next base: position 25,540,695 of record NW_023425351.1, read on the forward strand.
CGGGATTGGAGAGGAAGGTGTCAAAGGGGGAAAAAGGAGAGACATCTGTAATAAAAAACATTAATAAATTATTTTTTAAAATCTTCATTGGATGAAATCTGCCTCATCAATTCCCTGTTCTGTTTTTCTGTCCATATTTACAACTAAGCATCTACTCTTACCCAACTAGCTCACCCCTGTACTTTACTGTTTGTTTGTGTGTTTGTTTGTTTTCCAGATATATCACATGAAGAGAAATTGTTTGAATACAGTCCACACCCTTAAATAAATTGTCTAGCATATGTACAGAATTCTGTGGCTTAACTGTGCTACCCTAGTAAGTCATCTGATGTAGTAGGTTTTGTAATTCCCATCATCACCATTTTATAGTTGGAGAAAATGAAATTCAGAGAACAAGTAGATTTCAAAGACCCACAGACCAAAACTGATTCAGAAGCTATAAATATGTCTTTGTTCTAAAACATGTCTTTGTCTCAATTTGCTTTCAGAAGCAAATTTAGGTTTAAAATTTAACAATATTGCTGCTAATTTTAATTCTTGTACTTCAAATGATATTAAACAGTGGCAAATGAATATGTCTTTCTAGATATTTCAAAACATTAATTTGCTTATATGACTTCACAGCTGAAAGTCATTATAGTTCTTTGATTTTCTGACTCTGGGAACATAAATACGGAAGGAATTTAGATTAGTTGCTAAATTATGCAGACATTGTTACTAAAATATCTGCTACATCTTCATGTGGGCTGGGAATCAATATTGAGGTATCCAACTACTTTCTGTTGCTTGTTATCACTTGGATAAATGTTCATCAAATATGTCCTAATCATATTTTACATATTGCTTTTGGTGTTGTATTTGTATATAAATTAATATTACATTGTATATGATGTAATACTGTGTTTGTATTTTATTGTTTTATTTGTCTGTAATTTTTGAGAATTGTAAAGACTCAGAAGACCAGGTCTGAATTTTTAAGGTCTTGTTTCAAAGTCTTATAATACTAAAAATTATAGCTAAACATAATTTAAGCAAGTTGAGCAAAATATTATGAAAAATATATTTTTTCTCACTCTAAGACAAATACATATTTATCATAGAATATTGAAAAGAAATGAAGAGGCCAAAAGAAGAAATGAAAATTAACTTGTGGTTCCTGCATTCAGATAAAACTATTAAATTTTAGTCTTACAATTGTTTTTCCCAACAAATCAAACAGTATCTGGCACATAGTAGGTTTTAACAAATATAAGAAAATGAATAAATTACTAGATTAGTGTGTGAATGATGGATAGACATCAATATGAATTTCTAAACAAAATTAAATCATACAATAGGTATTGTTTTTTAACCTGCATTTTCCACTTCCCAAGATACTCCTGTTAATCACATGTGTTCAGGATTCTCCTATCATTTTAAATGATTAAATGACATAAATATTGAAAATATCATTTAAAGAGCCATATCATATCCTAGTCTATGAAAAGAGCTCACTGTTGAATTAGCAGAGCATACCTGTCATTGCTCTTGCCCTGCTTCCAACCTCTGCTGGATCCCTAACAGTCCACAATGCTTCGCAGCTGGAGGCAAAGAACCTTTCAGCCCTGTCTCCTCCTTTCCCTATTTCCTGACCCCATTCCAATTTCTTCCTGCAAAACAACTTACCATTTCCCAGCAATACAAAGCTCTTTCTCTGTGTGGACCTTCACAACACACTGTGCCTTCCCCCCAAACGCCCCTCCTGTACCTCCTTCCTGAGCGCACAGGCAGCCTTCCAAGTGCAGGTCAAAGGTTTCACTCCTGGTGGAACCAGCACAAATCACATGGCGCAAGTCATCTAGTAGAGATGGAGAGTACTGACGTTTCAAGTTTGTTCCGTAAGAAATAAAGGAACATTTCGATTTGAGGAAACAGTTGAAATGCTAGACAAAATTATTTCCTTACTGTCCTAAGGTGGCACCTTCTTTTCTCCTCCTCAGGATACAGCGGTGTTTAATTCTACTCTTCTGAGACCCCGTGTGATTGGAGAATGGATTGGTCGAGAAGAGAATGATGCTGATCCATTAGCAGCCGAAATGCTACAGCCTCCAATTCCAAGAAGTAAAAATGAACAATGGGAAAGTGAAGACAGCAGCTCCAGCCCCGCAGGAAGGTAAGCTGAGATGGCGTCTAAGATTCTGAATTTATTCACTACGAGGCGCAGGTAAAGTAAATCCAAATGCATGATTTTATTGTAATAGTTATTAGCGATTTTATATAGAAAATTATGTTGGACTCTACACAAGATAAAAACGTATTTCTCTCTTTTAAAATTAGAGTGCTACTAGATTTGTTTTTAGATCTTGGTTTTGATTTTTTTTTCTTTACATCTAAAAATATTACCATCTCTTTGCTACTAATACCAAACAGAGAATTAATTTCAAGGATATAAACTTTCATTTGAGACTTTCTATAATATTGGGCAGGGAATGGCTGACTGTTAAGAATTGGAGGTACATATATCTTTATGAATAAATGTTTTCTAGTTTTGGGGATAGATACACAGAAGAGGGATTGCTGGGCCTTATGGTAGTTCTGTTCTTAATTGCTAGCCAAACCTCTGTACCATTTTCCATAGTGCCTGTACCATCTTACATTTCCACCAGCGGTGTGCAAGTGTTCCATTTTCTCCACATCCTCTCCAACACTTGCTACATCCTGACTTACAGATAATAATCATTCTAATAGGTATGAGGTGGTACCTCATTATACTTTTGATTTGCATTTCCTGTATAGTTAGGGAAGTTCAGCATCTTTTCATATATCTGTATGTCTTCTTGGGAGAAGCATTGATTCATGTCCTCTGCCCCTTTTTTATTTTATTTTTAATTCTCACCTGAAGATATTTTTCTATCTATCCTCAGATAGAGTGGGAAAGAAAGAGAGGGAGAGAAAAGAAGAGAGAGAGAGAGAGAAATAGCAGTATGAGAGGGACACATCGATGGTTTGTCTCCTGCACGGCACTACCCCAACCAGGGCCGGGAATGAACCACAACTGAGGTACGGGTCCTTGACCATAATCGAACCCGCAACTCATTGGTCTGCAGGCCGATGCTCTACCGCTGAGCCAAACCGGCCAGGGCCCCCACCTCCTTTTAATTGGATTATTTGCTTTGTTGTTGTTGAGTTGTGTGAGCTCTTTATATATTTTGGATGTTATCCCCTTATTGGAAGTAAGTTTGCAAATGTCTTCTCCCATTCGGTTGGTTGCTTTTTTTGTTTAGTTGATAGCTTCTTTTGCTGTGCAGAAGTTTTTTAGTTTGGTGTGGTTTCATTCATTTATTTTTGCTTTAACTTTCCTTGCCTTTGGGCCCAAGTTCACAAAAAACTGAGACCAAGAGAAATAAAACAGAAAACAGCAAACTCAAAGACACAGACAATAGTATGGTGGTTACCAAAGGGGAAGGAGGGTGAGGGGAGGACAAAGAAGATAAAAGGGGTCAATGGGTGGTGATGAAAGGAGACAAGACTTGGGGTGGTGAGCACACAGTGTGATAAACAGATGATGTGCTATGGAATAGAACACCTGAAACCTATATAATGTTATTAACCAATGTTACCCCAATACATAAAAAAGAATTGAAGAGGCATGACTTCTGATGTACAAGAGACATATAGTCCTCAGGGAAAAGAAAACTATGAAATATATGATAGAAAACTCAAGGCAGTGTTAATATGGAATATAAAGAGAGAGAAACCTTGGTTTAGAAACATTTAAGTTTAGAGTTGGTTACTATGATTGCATCTAATTTTTTTATATTTTCTTTGTTTAATGTTTGAAACCATTATGATTTATACATTTGAAAGTCCATGCTTCATTTGACTCAACCTGTGATGGTCAGATTGGTGATGAGAGATTTGCCTTCAATTTCCATATGTGGGCAGAAGGGAAAAGTTCAGATCATATTTATTAGAAAAAGTATATTTAGAATAGCCATTTTTATAATAGCACTTGCAATGAGTAAAACTCAAAAGAAAAATGAAAACTTCTATAAGGAATTTGGAGTGAAAAATCATTATGTGAAGCATGGCATACACAAGATTGAGAAAATGGGTATAAATACTCATGAACTAAAATGTGTTAGGAGCTAAAACTTTCTGTCAGTGTTACTAGCTGAGCACCATAGCAGAGTTTTTTCTATGCATAGTATAGCCGCAGTAACTTTGTACATGCTAAGTTAAATTTAGCAGCAAGCAATAACTATTCTTTCTCAAGGAGAAAATCGTATTTTCTACAACATAATAATAGCTTTCAGGGTTTTTTTTTTTTTTACACTTTGAATTATCACTTGGCTGGAAGGAAGGAAATTCAGAATACTCATTAATGTGCTTTAGGCATAAAAAAAAATTGATTCTATTTCCATGAGAACCAACTTTTAAATTATTTAAATAGTTTGACTTTCCTATATAAGGAGAATAAAACCATTTTTAAAAATCCATTTACATTCTTTTGTGAAATGCAAGATCAATTTTTCCTGTCAATGAGGGTAATTTTATTTTTAATATCAGGCTTATGAAGCCCGCTAGATTTTTGTTTATTCATTGCTAGATCTTTAGTTCTTAAATGTAAAATAGAAACATGTTGATTTTCATTTTGCTTTCATTTAGTCATAATTATAATTGGAGCTATTTATTGTCAATGTTAGTATATCTATTTTCTTCCTAACTTTGGTGAGCTCTTATTTCCTCTTGAATACCCATTAAAAGGAATCTTGCCTGCAATTTTAGTTCAATCCCTTACCCGTAAAAACTCAATCCATAAATATGTCTCTCAAATATTTGTTTAAAAAAATATTTTCAGGCCCAGCCTGTGTAGCTCAGGGGATTGAGCATTGTCCCATGGACTGAGAGGTCCTGGTTCAGTTCCTGGTCAGGGCACATGCCTGGGTTTTGGGCTCGATCCCCAGTAGAGGGCGTGCAGGAGGCAACCAATGGATGTTTCTTTTTCACATCAGTGTTTCTATCTCTCTCTTGCCCTCTCTCTAAAAAAATCAATAGAAACACATTTAAAAAAATGTTTTCAGGTGTATTTTTCTCTAGTTTTAAATTTTGAGTCGAGGTATTACCTATTAAATGCAGAAAATGATGAAATCCTGCCAAGGTGCCCCAGAAGAGCAGAAAGAATGAATGCATACCTGAACTAAATTTAAAGAATAGCAAAAAATATGGATTAGAAACTATCTTTCTCCCATCTTCTAATACAAAACAGGATTTCTGAGTTTATACCAGGCACTCACACAGCATTAGATTTGATATGGATGAATAAGAACAGGTTGAGAAGAAATCTTTAAATGACTCTATAGTTTGCAACTCTAGTGTTAGCTTTTGGCCTTAAGTGGTTATGAACTTGTATTATAACTTAAGTCATAAACATTCACAGACTACATGATATTCTAGATTCCTGAAAGAAAATACTTAATTTTCAAAGATGATTTCTTTCATTTTTCTCTCCCCCTCCCCCCGAGGACTGGCACATTGTCATTGTGTATAGAAATCTGTTAAGTGAGTGAAGGAGGCACACAGAGGTCTTTCAGCAGATGTCTGCTAAATGAAGCTTATTTATAGGGCTTGTTTATTGTTCTTCTTGACTTTTTGCACTGTTTCCTATCTCGGTCTTTCCTACTATTTAATGCTTGACTCTTATTTGAATAGCTATTATTACAACACTCCATCTTTGGTATACAGCCAAATTTCCCTTTCATTCAGAATAATACATACACAGTAAGCTGGACTTTCACCTTTAGATTAGAGAGGATTAAATAAAAGGCATAGTAAACCGTAAGAATCTTATGGGGAGAAAATTACAATTTTTCCTGGACGCTTTTTTTTTTTAAGGTGTACTTTATCTGAACTTTCCTCTTAGGTTCTGCAATGCAGCACTGTATGAAAATGGTCAACAACTTTAGTACCCATTGCTATTACCTGGAGGGTTAGGTGCTGGTTCAAACAAAGGCAATTATGAGGGCAATATAGAAAAACTACTAGAATAAGACAAAAGCTACTCACATGGAGTTCATAACCCCTATATAGTCTCTAAATGAACTCAAGAGATCTCTGAATCTCTTGAAAGCACGTGCAAAATGTTGTGTGTATGTGCACATGGACATTTTCCTGCATTTTTACCACATCTTTCATAGATGCTCAAAGTGCCTCTAAATTAAGACAGTTGAAGAAAGAAATGAAAGCATCTGAGCTATAAAAGAAAGAGGGATCACAAAAGAGAGGTCTGAATATGTTGGGGAATGATAGAAGGTTTTCCATAATTGTCAAATACTACCATTTGGCATTAATTGCTATGGCTCATCTAGCCATTTAGGGGAAAAACATATATGTTTATTGAACATTTATAGTTATTAAAAATAATTACACATTTATAACATAAACAAAATTAAGTTTAATACAACTACTATATAATACTACTTAAAGCTATCTTAATTAGACTTTGCATAGCTGGGTAATAGAGTTCCTAAAATTACTTGCTGAATTGTAATTTCGATTCACAAAATAGGCCCATCAAGGCTTGAAAGCCTAATGAAGCTTCTCTCAGTTGAACCACATTATTAAAATGAGGACAATATCAGTAAATAGTATAGATCTTATAATTGGCTTTACTTGTTAAGTGGGTGTTGTTATTAAATGGTTAATAGGCCATAAAATGACTAGAAAAATCTAACAACTTGGAAATATATATTATTAAAATAAAAGCCAAAATCACTTCTCATTAAGGAGTTTTCCTTTTCATTAAAACTCATAATTGTTTTTGCTATATTTGTAAACAAAATCTGGACTGTTCTCTTCCTAGAGTTACCTTTATTGGCAGCAGGAGACAAACAATATAAAAATAGAAGCCATAAATTCAAGTAGGTATAAGTAGTATGAGAGAAAATAAACCAGAATAAGAAGGAAGAAAATGGATGGAGGGTACTCTTTTACCTAGGAAGTCCAAGAACAAAGAATCTTAATATCAGATTTTGACTATGCAGACATGATAGAAATATGTAATACAGGTGGCAGATTAAATCAAACTTATTAATTTAGGAATACTCTAACATGTAAATTTTAAGCATAAAGAATGTTGATCAATCAAAAATCAATCTGCCAAAAGAATAAAAGAACAGAAGCCTTAAAAATACCTAAAACATACAAAAAATATACCTTCTGACTCACAAATTTCTATTTAAAACCAAAAAGGTATGTAATTTAAATCATGCATTTATATCAGAATGTTCATGAGGTCATTATATGTTCAATATATGGACTCATAGACTCATGGACAGACTCTTAGTAAACAGTCAACATTGGGGCTTATTCAGTGGTCAGGTCTCGCGAGCCCAGCACTGTCTTCATGACCAAACCACATGTTTTAATGAGACTAATGACAACAGTTGCTTCAACCCTCATGAAATGGTCATGATCACTGTTAGCTGATGAATGGGACTCACTCACCTGTAACCTGCCATTTGTTCCTCATCTTCCACATTTCGATCTTCATGTTTTTCCTCCTCTTTCATAATCAGTCTTTCTATTTCCCTAGATTGTTATCTCTCACAAGTTGGAAGACTCATATACATCTACTTAAATTAATTATTATGTACTGTGTTTTTAAAATGAAGTTCAAAAAAAGTGAATTTTAAAAATACCTGTTGAGAAGCAATGTGTGCCTTTCCGTCGTTACAATGGTGGAGTTGGTAGGTGCGCCCAGGCAAAACAGTGGGGCTGGACACAGGGTCGGTGGTCCAAAAAGAGTGCTGAGTTTTTGCTGCACGTGCTTAAAAATGCAGAGAGCAATGCTGAACTTAAGGGTTTAGATGTAGATTCTCTGGTTATTGAGCACATCCAGGTAAACAAAACTGCCAAGATGCGCCATAGAACTTACAGAGCCCATGGGCAGATTAACCCATACATGAGCTCTCCCTGCCACATTGAGATGATCCTCACTGAGAAAGAGCAGATTGTTCCTAAACCAGAAGAGGAGGTTGCACAGAAGAAAAAGATATCCCAGAAGAAACTGAAGAAACAAAAACTTATGGCCCGGGAGTAAATTCAGCATAAAATAAAGACTAATAAAAGTAAAAGCAGAAAAAAAAAACCTGTTGAGCATTAACACAGAGTAATGTGCCAGATACTGGATGAGATCAGTATGAAAAAAAAAATCCTAGATTCAAAGCACTTGCTGAAGTGAGGAGAAGGATAGAAAATATGTCTTATTTCTAAAGCTCAGTGGCCACAGTGCCTTGTATATAGTATAGTAAGTGCTTAATAAATATCTGAGAAATCAATTATAAGACATGTAAAAAAAAGAGAGATAGATTTCAGGCATAAAATTTAAAAATGACAGCAATTCACTGTAAAACGTTATGATTTCTTCAACAACCTGAGCCTTAATGCTAAGAGAATCCTTAATTAATTAATTAATTAATTAATTAAACCCTTTAATTTCTGACTAGAGTCAAGTGAAAGGGTTTAGGTTCTGTCTACTAGGCTGTGATGGTGAACTGCAACAAGCTTGGGATACAGGTCAAGGGTGGAATCATCCAGCTTTCCACCAGAGGGCGCATATGCGCGTACGTAGTCAGACACATTGAATGTTTACTAACCTGTATTCAGAAACAGAGTCTTGGTGGGAGGAGGGGTCAGGAAGAAGAGGGCAAATAGTCAAAATGGAAGCCCATCCAGATGCAGAAGGAAGTCTCCCCCCCCCCCCCCCCCCCCCCCCGAGGTGTAGGCATGCTAGGGTATGGACTTCACGGCCACTGCACACTGTCCCTTCCCGTCTGATCTTGGTTTAGAAGTTACCCTTTTAAAGCAAAGCAAAATGGATCTCTAGCATATATTAGCACCACACTGAAATATTATGCTATTTTTTTTCATGTGGCCTAAGGCCTCTTTTGGTTCCCAGTCATTTTTTAATATAAATTTTATTTTTCAATTAAAGTTTACATTCAATATTATTTTGTAGTAGTTTCAGGTGTACTGCAGAAGCATAGTGGTTAGACAGTCATACTTTACAAAGTGATTCCCCCCACATTTCAAGTCCCCACCTGGCACCACACATAATTATTACAATATTATTGACTATATTCCCTGTGCTGTACTTTCTATGTGAGATACTACTCAAGAAGAGACATATAACTATTTAGAACACTGCCCACTGTGTTCTTTGAACATATAATTATATTAATTACCACTTTAGAGACTGCTCTAGGTGCTTCCTATATGTTAACCCATTTCATCCTCATGAGAACATTATTTTTATTCCCATTTTAGGAATAAGGAAACTAAGTCCCAGAACTGTTACATCACTGTCCCCAAGATTGGGTAGCTATTAAGTAGCAGAGCTAGGCTGTCTTGCTTCAAATTTTGTGCCCTTAAATACTTTGCTATGCAGCTTTTCTTCAGGGGGTTCTCATAATCCCATTATCATTAAGTTTTAGGTTCAATATCTGGTTAAGAGGGGGTCTAGAACCCTAAGTGCTCTAAGAAACACCCCAAACCCATCTCTCCCCATCTCCCCACCACTTGTTTGCATTAAGATCTTCCCTGTGGGAGGGTGCTATGTTCTCTCTCATGGTGCAGTTTTCACTTCTACAATCCACAGGCATTTCTCATTCAAAGCAACATGTATGTCTTTTCTCATAATCAAAAGCTAATGGGTCTAAAGTCATGAATGAATATTACTATTTTAAAATAAATTTGATTTAATCAAATAATGTAGATGTAAATTTCATTTAGCATGTTAGGTCTATCAGCTAAGAAATCCAAATTAAAAATGGTCTTGACTTGTTTTGTTTGTTTACTTCTCAGTGAATATAGTTGGTCAAGGAAGGCTTTTAAATTGTTACATTATTACTCAGTTTAAAAGACACGTGATGAAATTATTCAGAAGACAGAAGCCATGACAAGAAATTGGGGCTAAATAAACTTCCATTAATTTACAAGTGAATATTTTATGTTTTATCTCTACTTTTAAAGTATAAAAATAATTTTCTTCAATTTAATTTGAATTATACTGATAGATGCTAAAATAGAAACAAGTATTTTAAAAGAGATGCCTCTTTTCCTCACAATAGCCGTTCCTGTTTAAGTTCGGAACCAAAGTTAGGATGGAAGTTAAAATTGGAATAAGTATTGTTGCCAAGAGTATGCCTTCATTATAATTTTTCTTATCCCCCCCCCTCAAGTTTTTACTTTGAAAAGTATTAACTACAGACAATTTAAGAATAGTAATATCAATATCAATATACCCTCCACATATATTCATCAGTTAACATTTTGCCTTCGCTTTACCTATGCTAATTGATCAGTCTATTCTATTTTACTGTGTTCTATTTCTTTTTCTTTTTTTTCTGAACCACCTGAAACAAAATTATAGATATCATAACATGTTAATTCCTTAATTCTTTAACATTCATTTCCTGAAAATAAGGATATTTTCTTATAAAACTATACTATTGAAACTATACTACCCCAAAACATTTAACAATGCACCATCAAATTATCTAATATAGAGTCAATATTTAAATTTCTCTAATTTTTCCAGTAAAGTTTTTTATGGATTTTTGTGTTTTTTTTCTTTCTGTTTTCTTTCTTTTTTATACAGCATAAAATAAAAGACTATGTTATCAAGTCTTTTTAGTCTTCTATAACCTAGAACAGTTTTCTACTTTTGTTTTCTTTCATGACATTGATATTCTTGTAGATGAAAGGTAATTGTTTTCAAATCTGAATATGTCGGTTTGCTTCCTGATCATTAAATTCAGGTTAAATTTTTTTGGTAATAATTCTACATAGGTGGTATTGAGTACTTTCTCTTTTTACCATATCTAAATGTTCATAGTGTCAATTTGTCCCATTGTATTGGAGTGTCTTTTCCTCCTGTATGCTAGGGATGGAGCCATTGTGGTACCTCCAGAAAAATAATTTTCTGAGACTCACCCAGGAGAATGAGTGATTTTTATTTGCGTGGAATTAGATTTTTGTGCTTCTAAAGTCCCATTCCAGTCATAGAAGAAGTGTAGCTGGGGTTTCAGTAGAGCTAAAATCAGAACCAGTGTCCAGAGTTTCCATTCAGTTTCTAGATCTAGTTCAGCATCAGGCTAGTTGTAGTCCATTAGTCCATTGTGTATGGGCAAATGTAGGGGAGCCAAGAGTGTGCCCCAAGCAACAGGAGTCCCAAGAAAGCCAAGAGGCACCAAGAAAGCATAAGAGCTCTCCCCAAGCTTGCAGTGGCCACGCCCATTCTGGCCAATGACCTCCATTCCCAGGTGTGATTGACAGCAAGCACCTTCAGTAGTCCCCCCAACTAAATTGAGCATACGTTTATCTTCCCTTGTGCTCCTTTACTGTTATTAATACTTAGATTAATTACATCGGTATCACTATCATTGGTGATGCTGAGTTTATTTACCTAGTTACAGCCATACCCACTAGACGTCTTTATTGTGAGGATATCATTTACTCTTTATAATTAACAAGTCATCTGTCACCTCTGGTTTGGAAAAGATGAAGTGGACTCTCTCAGCTCCTCCCCGCTTAAATACAGCTATAAACTTTGGACATAATGCAAGAGGCAGCCAAAGTAACTTTTATACTGTAAAAACATAAAAAGGAAGATGGATTGGTTAGGGACCTGACAAATGGAGGAACAGCAGTGGCCAGCAACTTATGATCCCCACCAACAGCATAAGGCAAATTGGGCCCGGCATTTCCCAGCCCCAAACTAGCAAGAGGAGGTAGTGGCCCAGATAAGTTCATTTCTCCCCCTAACCAAACAGGAGTCCTTCCAACTTCACCAGGAGAGCCCAGTCCCACTGGCCAGGGAATTGTCTGAGAGGCCCACTCACAATACATGGTCAGAAGACATGCTGTCCCTTCCCACCAGACTTGAGACTCCTCTTCCCCCTGAAGACACCAGGCAGTTGAGTACCTCTTACTTCACAAAAAGAAGGGTTCCTCTACAGCAAAGCTTGACATGGGGACCCATGTCCCAACTGTCAGATGTTCCCTTCATCTTCTGAAAGGCACCAGATGCATGACCTGGAGATGCTCCTCTTGTCCCTCAGACAGCACCAGCAGGTACAGTGCGAGTCCCAGCAACACCAGGGAAGCCAAGCAGACTAAAATAGCACTTCAAGAGCTCTGAAAATTAGACTGTCATTGGAAACACAAGTTTCAAAGGTAGACCAGGTGGCTGCCTTCTAAAATAAAAGGTATAAATAGGCCCCAGAGACTCCTCAAATAATAGTCAAATTGTGCAGGCTGCAATAAAAAATTACCGGTTATACCAAGAACCAGGAAAATTACACCTTAAATGAGAAATGATAGTCAACTAAGGCCAACATTAAGGTATATCAGGTGATGAAATTACCTGGCAAAGAATTTAAATTCATTTGTTTCCTAAAATAGAGTTGGAAGACAGTGACACCATTCTTACATCAGACATTAGATTACAACATGTGATTTCCTTTCTCCACTGAACATGAAACTCCCACAATTTTCTCTGATAGTGTCAGGGGCACTGACACCCTCAGCCATCCTACAATTTTGAATTTCATTTTTAACTCCCCTCATTAAATCTATTAACTAATCCTGCTTACAAAGAAAAAAAGCAACCATCATAAATGCTTCAACAAGCAAATACAAGTTCCATTGAAACAAAGGAGAGCACAAAAAGATCAACAGATAGAAATGTTGAAAAAGAACCAAGTGAAAATTATGTAACTGAAAAAAATATATATAAAAGGAGTTAAAACTTGTTAAATGAACCCAGTAATAGATTAGAGATGACAGAGGACAGAATTTTTTTAATGTGAGGACAGATCTATAGAATTTATCCAAAATGAATGGAGAGAAAATAGATTAAAAATGATGTATATACCCAATCAAAATTTGAGCAAGTTACTTTGTGGATATCAACTTACTGATTCTAAAGTTTGTATGGAAAAGCAAAAGGTCCAGAGCAATGAACAAATTATTGAAAGAGAGGAACAAAATTGGAGAAATGATATTACCTGACTCCAAGACTTATTATAAATCTACAGTAATAAAGACAGTGTGTATTAACAAAAAATAGATAATGAGACAGAATAGAGAGTCCAGAAATAACCCATAAATATAGTAAACTAATCTTTGACAAAGTAGCCAAGACAATCCAAAGGAGCAAAGATAGCCTTTCAGCAAATGGTGCTGGAACAACTAAACATCCACATGTAAAAAAAATAATAATAATCTAGACAGAGAATTTACACCCTTCACATAATTTAACTCTAAATGGGTCATAAACCTAAATGTCAAATGTAAAACTACAAAACTCTCAGAAGATCACAGAAGAAAACCTATCTGACCTAGGGTATGACAGTGGCTTTTTAGATACAACCAAAGGCACAATCTGTGAAAGAAATAATGATAAACTGGACTTTATTAAAAATGGAAGACTTTTTCTGTCTACCCACTTGAGAAATGAGGTACAAAAGGATGTCTCAGAAAGAAGACAGGGTCTATATTTTCATTATCCTCAGGGAAAATTTTACTAATATGTCCATAAATTTGCATAGCAAAATAGAATTACTGAATGAAATATGTTTGTCGATTTTCTTTACTTACCACGGCTAATGCACCATGTCATCATCACTGAAAGTTAACACTTAAATATTTCTTCAGCTTAAAGGTGGAACCCAAGACTAAGGGATTAAAACAACAGCAACAGCAACATAAGAAACTGCTGGCAGCCATGCTCTCCCAAGATTCCTTTGAGTCTGCTCACAGCCCTCCCCCACCCGCAACAGAAGAAGATATTGATAATGAAGATGATGCAATGGAATTGCTGGGTAATTTTAAAAATTAATCATTTCTCTTTTTCTTCCTCTCTGGCATTGTAAACATGTAGTGATTAGAGATTTTTAAAGTTTTGAGTAGTTTTGTCTTAGGAGAAAGACAAAGTTTAACACATATTTCATTTACATCAAACTTTTATGATGTTGCATCGAAGAACTAAGTTGAAATCACTGAAGCGTGCAAACTATTAGACTGTATTTTGTGCTTTGTATAAGCAGCCCTTTGCCTTCTGACTATTTAATCTCGCTTTATTATATGTGCAATTGTGATAAAGATTCAAGTCTGTTTGCGTTGTTCTCTGATTATAATGGCCTTGATCACATCTTTGTCTATAAAATGTATCCAAAATACACATTTCAGTCCTCATCCCATGTGTCCCCCTGCTATCTCCAGGATGTTTCATAAAAATAGAGTAAAATTTAAAGAATCAGAGAGTAAATTTATGTCTTCCTTAAATGACAAGAAAGTTTGTAGAAATTTCAATATTTCTACAGGCCTGTTACTTTCATAAAACCTTATTAATGCTGTACATGCAGGAAATCCACTTATTTCTGTTAATGAAGTAAATGGCTGTTTCTTTGTCTTCTGAAATCTTTTCATAACAACTTTTAAAAATTGAACTTCCCTTTGGAAAACCATTTTTCCAAAAGAAGGAATGAACTTTGGTTTCCGAGAACAAATCAATGTTTTTATTTCAGTGATACCAATTATTCTATTCTAAATAATTAGAGCAATTTTAAATACTTTTTAACAATATACCACTAGTAAGAGAATAAGTAGTGTAGCCTTTTGAAAGTTTCAAATAATTATTTCTTAAACCAGTTTCCTTGGTTTTAAGTGTTTACAACAATAGAACACTATCATTATAACAAATGATGTAGGTCTCCATGCATTGGCTTAAAGAGGTTATCTAGTCAGTGATGGCAGGTTCACTCATGTTTTCGGAAGTTACAATAACTGCATTTATTCCAGCATTGAGGAGACTATATTATCGTATTTTCACTTCAAGCTATTGGTCTTTTTTTTTTTAAAAAAAAAAGAACAATTACACCTAGGTGCTTCTTAGGGCATCTTATCTTCCCTACCTCCAAATCATTAGTGTGGCAGATGTGCCAGATGTGGGGGTGGTACCTTTTCCAATCATGTCCATTCAGCAAATATTTACTGAACATGTATTATGTGCTAAGCAGTGAGCTGGGTCCTGGGGACATAAAAATAAAATAATCACGGCGTCTATTTGCTGGAACTTTGCCTCCTAGTGTTCAAGATAAAAATGTAAATACGTCACTGCAACAGTGTTTGCTACAGGTCTAATTTGACTAAGTTCATAGATGTATGTAGGGATAACACCCAGTGCAGGAGAAGGGGACAGCAACCAGGGGGTGTTTCCTGAAGAAACTGATTCCTCTGGTCGTCTTGGGTAGATGTACGTTTAGCAGGCAGGGTGCGGTCATTGCCCTTGTAGGTTTGCTCCCCTAGGAATGGGCTCCATTGCAGTTGTGCCCCAGGGCGGTGCTTGTAAATTGTTCCTCTGCTTTTTCAGTAGCAGCGAACTGACATTGGGTTGTGCAGATATCCTCCTCCCTCTCTCCTCTTTCCTGTAAATGAGAGCTCATGGTTAGCTGAGGTCCACATGAAGGCAACTTTATCTTGCTTGTCACAAGAATCTTTTGGAGAAATCCAGGCATGTTCAGAATCCTTGAGATTCCTGATAGCCTCAGGAATACTTACAGAGGAGAGGAACTCATAGAACTTCAGTGATGATATCTCAGGGAGCCTATGGTGTCCATTCAGAGCTGGTACCCCTTAGATCTCAGCTGCTTTGCACTCAAGTTTCTTGTCTCCGAAATTGAAGACCAGAGGATTGGATTTTGGAGACTACCTAATGTGAGCAATTTATAGCTAGCTAATCCTCACTATTGTTTTTTTTTTTTTTTTTTCATTTAGATATTTTACCCTGTGGTTTGAGCAAATTTAATCATGAGAGATAGTTGAAGAATTTGAACTTTCTCCTTATAATTCTACATGTCTCAGCACAGATAACTGGTGGTATGCTAATGCTGATCTTTAGGGTTATGAGGTTTCCCTGTGATAACATGGGACACTGCAGGTCCACTGGTCTGTCCCCTAAAATAATGCTATACACAGCCTTCCCTGTCGTCCAGTTGTATCAACGAACAAAGGTGGTATAGCAGAAAATTCTATCCAAAAGATGGTTTGCCCAGAAAGTTTGTCTATTAAATAAAATGTCATTTAGATATGAAATATATTTGACTTTAAGGTTCAAATACTCCTTCCTATTCATTAATTTAATTATTTTAAAGATATATATTTAAAATATAAACTCAGTTTTCTTCAAAAATAGTGTATGTAAATTCATTACTTACAGTGTTACTTGTGTCTTTCACTAAGGTAATGGCTTATCTTTTATATGAAATCAAACAGATGTATATGAATAATTTCAGTTAATACAAGAGTTAAGAATTGTTTTCAGTCATCATATAATAACATTAACAAGCCAAGTATGGATATAGCATAAAATATTCATTATTTGCTAAGACCTGACATCTTAAATAGTCATGTTTATCTCTTAATATTTTATTGGATTTCAATAGAATTATTGATACAATACTCTTAAATTTATTTAGAAAATATAAATGTTTACATTTATAGTTCTTTTAATACTAGATTTCCATCATTTTGTTTATTATTATAGAATTTTAAGACAATATTTTTGAAACTGTTTTGAGAAATGTGTGATTTTACTTATTTGAAGAAAATACATGCTAAGTTCTTGAAAACATCATGAAATCAAATTATACTTAATAGAATCAGTGTAAAATGATAGAGAGATATCCAGTACCTAAAATAACTTTTTGAATCTACCACGTTTTGTAGAATGGGTTAGTTATAGCTTAAGTGTTTTAAAGTTTTAAGTAGTCATTATCTATACCAAGATTTAACAGGCTGAAATTTTATTCATTATGCATGCGAAGCCCTCTGGAAACATTTTGAAGTGATAAATAAGTAAAAGATAAAATCATCACTTTATGTTAATATATAAAAAATTATTCCTAAAAAAAAAAAAAAAAAAAGCCCTGGCCGGTTTGGCTTAGCGGTTAGAGCGTCCGCCTGCGGTCCGGAGAGACCCGGGTTCGGTTCCCGCTAAGGGCACGTACCTCGGTTGCAGTTTGTCCCCGGCCCCGGTCGGTCGTGCGGGTGGCAGCCACTTGATGTGTCCCTTTCACATCGATGTTTCCTTCTCTCTCTCTCTCTCTTCCTCTCTCTCCCTCCCACTCTGTCTGTACAAAAAATGGAAAAATGTCCTCGGATGAGGATAAATAAATAAATAAAAAAAATAAAAAATCATTCCTTTAGTAAAACTAGTTGATTGAAAGCAGGAAAAGCCTTTTCATTGAAGTAGTAAAATTTAATATGACTATTAATCTGTTTTTGTTTATTAAGAAATTTAGCGTTATTAATATATACTAATATTTAATTCTCTACAGTTGGTTTGTGGATTCCTTTTCTAAATGTCTTGGGTATGTGAAAAATTATTGTGTAGATTAAATATTTTCAGTAGGGTTGCTTTAAACCACTACTTATAAATTCATAATATAAAAGTAACTTAATATGGAATTAATATATATCAGAAAATAAAATATCAAAATTTGTGGAGTCTAAGATATAACAATGTTAAGCACCTGTAAAATTGGTGGTCTGATTACAGGTGATATTGAATAAAATATCTGCATGTTACCATAAATTAAGTAACTCTCAACTTCAAAAACAATATATTCTCAGATATTTTTGTAATTGTGCTAGAAATGAATGACTGCAGTGAATAAAGCATAATAAAGAATCTTCATAGTTTTAAGTTATTAAAATATGTAAATACTTTTTTAAAAATGGAAAGACCAGTTACAATGGTACAAGATACAAAAATATTGATATATGTTATTTCATTAATTTTTACAGAAATTTGAGAGATTTCATTAGTTTCAAAGACTTCACTTTGTAAATATGAGCCCATTTTCATTATATTACATGCATTTTTCCTCTTATTTTTGATGAAATACTAATTGCAATTACATGTTTGATTATTCTCTATATAATTTATACTTATTTAAAAATATCAGAATTCTTTGAAATACACAGCCACTTTTCTTACACATTTTAATATGGGATATTACTTTTTAAAGTTTTTTTATGCTTTCTCAGAATTGATGAGGCTAATATCTAAAAATCACATTCCAGAGGTGCTGGAAAAGATAAAACAGGATTATTCATGCTTTATACTTTCTAGTCTTAAGTCACAGCCATATACAAATTAAAACTAAAGTTATGTTGCCAAAACATACAAGGTGATTGCAAATATATTTTATTTGTTTTAAATTTAATAATTAAGAACAAGTATAATTATCCTAGTATTCTTTACAGAATGCAATAATTGACTTTCTAAAACCTCAGTATCTTACCAAATTTTGTAAAATATAAACTTCATTTTCTAGAGGACTCATTACATTAAAATGATCCTTTGGCAAATTCTTTTGTATTTTGAAAGTAAACATTCACTCCCTGTTCTGTTTTTTATGTTTGTTTGTTTTAATTGGAGACTGCTTAAAATGGAGAGCACCTATTTCTGCAAAATAAGAACATGCATTTCATTCAGTGAGAAGTAGGTGCTGTCATTCTATTATGCTGAGAGAGAGAGAGAGAGAGAGAGAGAGAGAATGTAAAACAATCTACCAACCTATCGCTATACCTCTGTTTTAATGGTCTAAGGTATGTGAAATAGACCAAGGCCCATGGGAACATACATATGCACTGTGTTTCCTTTGAATATTGATCATTGGGAGTGACAGAAAACTTGTCACTTTAAAATGAAGATTCTTTGTAGAAAAGATTCTGTTAAAATGTATGAGAACTGCCAAAATTAAATATATGGATACTCTAAATACTCTGTAAGATTGCTTTAAATACTACTTAGAAATTCATTCAGCATAGTACCAAAGTAGCTTAGTATGGAATTAGTACATATTACAGATTGAAATATCTAAATTGGTGAGATGTCAAAAAAAAAAAAAAAAGCAATTTTGAGCACCACTGAGTTAGTGCTCTAAATCTAGAACATACTGAAGAAATTATCTTCCAAATCTCCCCCATCTAAGTACACCTCATTTTTAAATATAAGATATTCTCATAACTTTCTATAGTCACCCTGGTAATTAATTAAGTCACCACAGTTAATTAAACATTATAGAACATCTGCACATCTATTTGTAAATGTTCACTAGCTGACTTAGTATAACAGAAAAACTGGAAGCTCACACAGATGTATGAAAACATCTTTCACACTCTAATAATGCATATTTCTTCCTGTTAAGTCATGTGATATACAGGGGTGGGCAAAAGGTTTACAGTTGTGTGTACATGAAACACAGTATATTCTTTTATTATGTATTAATTATTATATTGTTTATTTGTATTACAACTGTAAAGCTACTTCTCAATCTTAAAATAAAGGGAGAAGAGTAATGTTTGCTTATTACTGCTCTTATCATGGTTCCAGGGCCTTGGCTTCTTAGTTCCCTCTGTCACTGACTGTTCAGTGTACATACTATCAGCATGATTTCCTTATATATTACCTTCCTGATAAGCAAGACATTTTAGAAATTTGAAGGAAGAATGACTATTTTCAGGAAAACTATTAGCACTTGTAAGTTAACATAAGCTTATGTTAGGGGCTTTTAATATCAAATATTCTGGGAGTCAAATTTCTTCTAAAATAATGTTTATTTTGATTATTAAAAGGGAGATTTTCAATGTAAGGAGCATGGCATTAGAGAAAGTAAATGCAAATTGAATCCAAATAATTTGAAAGAAGAAAATAATACAGTTAAGAGGAACCAGGTACCTGGGAATATTAGCAATGCTGAAACTGATACATTCCTAATCATACTGACAAAGAAAAGGGTAGAAAAACACAAATTACCAATGTTAGGAAAGACGGGATCAGACTTCACTATAGATCTCACAGACACAAATAACTTTATGTCAAGATATTTGACAACTTAGATATAATGTAAATAAATTCTAGCAAAGCACATCATACCAGAAATAAAACAAAGGGAAATAGGACATCTGAATAGTTCTATAATTGTTAAAGAAATTGAATTTGCAAACAAAACCCCTCCCCAAAAAACAACTTCAGGTTCACATAATTTCTTTCATAAATTTTCAAATATTTAGGAAAGAAATAACGTCAAATGTAACAAACTCAGAAAATGGAGAAGAGAGAAAGCTTCTCAGATTGCTTTGAGACTAGCATATCCCTTATGGACATAGATATATATGTTCTCAACAAAATATTATTAAATTTCTATGATCCAAAACAGTCTCAAATGAATTTCTAATAGGCTTTAAAAAAAAAAGAAATAGATGAGCTAATTCTAAAATTTATATGGAAATAATGACCTGAAATTGTCAAAATCATCTGGGAAAAGGAGAATATCCATGGAATTAAAGTATCTGATTTCAGGACTTATCATAAGGCTACAATAATCAAGACAATATGGTATTGACATAAAGCTTGACAAACAGATCAATGAAATAGTTTAAACTTTAGAAATATATCTGGCCGATTCATTTTCAACTAAGGCATGAGGCAATTTGATATAAAAAGAAAATATTTTCAAGCACTGGTGCTGGAACGGTTAGATAAACGCAAAAAAATCATACCATAACAAAAATTACTTTTAAATGAATTATAGAGACGACCTTGAAGCAAGCAAAGATTTCTTAGAGATGACAAAAATAACTAAGGATAAAAGAAAATTTTGATAAACTGGACCCCATTAAAATTACAAACTTCTCAGAAAATGAAAAGAGAGTAAGAAGAAAAATTTTAAAATGGAGGAGTATGCTACTGACTGGGAGAAAATATGGACAGTGTAGCTGACGGGGGATTTGTATCTAGAATGTATATAGGGCTACTACACATCAATTTTTTAAAGGCACAAATTAATGAATAAAAATGGGCAAAAGCTACTGCTGCTCAGTCTTTTGGCTAAGATCAAGTGTAGTATCTGTTCTTATCAGTTTAATATCTGATATATCCTCTATCTGAGGACAATGTAGTTTTTTCTTAAAAAGGGCAAGAGCTTTCAACAGATAGTTTCGTTTACAAAAGGAGTGAAGCAAATGGTAAATAAGCATACGAATGTTTAACATCATTAGCCAACAACACTGAAAGATTACTTCAAACCAACTAGAATGGCCAAAATCAAAGACTCAACAGGAAATATTGCCAAGAATGTGGCATAGCTGTATATCTCAAATATTGTTCATAAGAATAAAAAATTTTACAGTCACGTTGGAGTACATGTCTGGCCATTTCTTATAAAATTCAATATGTACCTATACTATTGCCTAGAAATTCTTAGATATTTTCCTAAGAGAAATAAAACATGTATCCTCAAATATTTTTATATGAAAAGCAGTTTTATTCTAAATAATCCAAACAGAAAACAATCAAAATTTTACTCACTAGGAGAATTTAAAAATATATTGTGAGATATTTACATAATGGAACACTATTAAGTGATTAAAAATGATTGAAGTGCTGATACATGTGACAGTCTGGATAAATCTCATTGTTACAGACTGAACTGTCCTCCCACCCACTCTACCAATTCATATGTTGATACCATAACCCCTAATTTTGATAGTATTTGCAGATAGGACTTTCAGAAATTATTAAGGTTACATGAGGTCTTAAGGGTGGGTTCCTAAGCCAGTCCAACTGGCGGCCTTATAAGAAGAGGAAGAGACAGCGCCCTCCCCTCTCCCGCTTTCTCTTCCTCTCTGTGCGCTCTGGAAGGGCCATGTGAGGGTGCAGGGAGCACGTGGTCATCCGCAGCCTCAGAGAGCTCGCCCCAGACATTGACTCTGCTGACACCTTCATCTTGGATTTTCCAGCTTCCACGACTATGAGAAAATACATTTCTGTTATTTAAGCCATCCAGTCTAATTTATTTTGATACAGCAATCTTAGCCAACTAAGACACTTATAAACATTGTGTTGAACAAAAGAAACCAGAAACAAATGACTGCATGCTATACTAATCTAATCATGAGAAATTCAAGAACAGGCAAAGCTAATCTATGGTGATAGAAATCAGAACTTAGTAGGGTGGTGAGGGACTGGTATGGGGAAACTTTCTAGGGTGTTAGAAATATTTTGTACTTTAACTGAAGTGTTCATTATGTGGGTGTATACATTTATCAAAACTCATTACATTGTACACTTAATATCTGTACTTTTATTTGTAGATTTAAATTTGAAAAAATAAAAAATATATATATATCATGACTGCATAATGTTGCATCATGAGAATATTTAAGGAGTCAAAATTAAATTTGACATTTGTTATTGTTCCTGAAATAAAATGATTAAAGTTTATGAAAACACACATGAAGTAGGAAAGGTAATTTGAGACAAAAATATAGGCATTTGCTATGGAAATATCTCAACTGTGACTGCTGATAAGTTTTACAAAGTCTGTGCCTATTGTAAGCATCATGTTTGAATAATGCTGAACAGAAACAGAAATTGTCATTTTAATTCCATAGATTCACTTCAGAAAGCAGAGTTTGATCTTTGATAATAAATTCCCTAGTTTTGAATATAGATATACTTCCAATGTGGTCACACTACCTTTTATTTAATATACTGAAATTTCCTTCTTCATGAATTTGCCTGTGATATAAAGAGCTAAAGATGTGGAAATTTAACCTGAAAATGTCCTTATTATCAACCGAAAATATGCAGTACCATATTGAGAATCTTCTTATAATCTTTATTTAAACATTTTTACTAAGAAATACACGCATGACATAAAATTCATCCATTATAGTGAACAGTTCAACGACTTTTATCGCATTCACAGATTTCAGTAACCAATCCCACAATCTAAGTTTAGAACATTTTCATCACGCCCTCAAAAAAAAACCCAGTTAGCAGTTACTCCTTATCCCTCCACCCCCATTCCCTCGCCTCTAAGCAATCATTCATCTCTTCTGTCTATAGATTTGTGTGCTCTGAGCATTACATAAATGAAATCATAAATTCTGTGTGGTCTTCTGTGAAGGGCTTCTTTTACTTAGTATAATGTTTACAATATTTATTAATATTACAGTGTTACTAGTCCTTTTTTCCCTTTTTTTAAAAAAGTAAAATGAGTAGACTAGGTTGTAGAGCATTTTTAGGTTTATAGAAAAGTTGAGCTGTAGGCATAGAGATTTCCCACATACCACCATCTCCTGCATATGCATAGCCTCTCCAACTAACAACCACCTCCACCAGAGTCATACATTTATTATAATAAATGAACCCTCATTGACACAGTATTATCACACAAAGTTCATACTTTTACACCAGTGTTTGTTTTGGGTTTTGTACATTCTATTAATTATGAAAACTCTAGAGTGACATGTGGCCACCAATACAGTATTATACAGTAATTTCTCTGCCCTAAAAATCCTCTGTGTTTCTTCTGTTCATGCCCCTGACTACCCCCATAATCCCTGGTGACCACTGGTCCTTTTACTGTCTCCATGGTACTGTCTTTTTCAGAATGTCATACAGTTGGAATCATACAGTATGTAGGCTTTTAAGATTGGCTTATTTCACTTAGTAATATGCATTTAAGATTAGGCCATGTCTTTTTATGGCTGGGTGGCTTATTTATTTTTAACTCTAATAGTATTCCCGTCTGGATTTAACATAATTTATCTATTCATCTACTGAAGGATGTCTTGGTTGCTTCCAAGTATTGGCAGTTATTACAATGCTGCTAAAAATCTGTATGTGCAGGTTTTTGTGTGAATGTAAATTTTGAATTTATTTGGGTGTATACCAAGGAACATGATTGCTGGATTGTATGGTAAACGTCCATTTAATTTTGTAAGAAAATGCCAAACTATTTTCCAAAGTGGCTGTTCCATTTTGCATTCCCCTCACCAAGGAATGAGAGGTCTTATTGCTTCACATCCTCACCAGCATTTGGTGCTCTAAGTTTTTTGGATTTGGGCCATTTTAATAGGTGTGCAGTGTTATTTCATTGTTGTTTTATTTGCAATTCCCTAATGATGTATGATGTTGAGGACCTTTTCATATGACTATTTGCCATCTATCTTTTTTGGTGAGGTTTTCAAATCAGTGGACCATTTATTTATAAATTGGGTTATTAACATCGATTTTTAAAAGCTCTTTGTGGTTGTTTTTTTTACCCCTTATTACCCATGTTGTGTATTCTGTTTGCATATTGTATGTAACAGTCCTTTATCAGGTGCATCTTTTGTAAATATTTTCTGCCAGTATGTGGTTATCTTTGCATTTTCTTGATGTTGTCTTTTATAGAGAAGTTTTAAATTTTGATGAAGACCAGCTTATTTTTTCTTCCTGGATGATGCCTTTAGTGTTTTATCTAAAAAGGGGTCACCTTACTGAAGGTCATCTAGGTTTTCTTCTATGTCATCTTTTAAGGGTTTTATAGTTTCACTTTACATTTAAGTCTGTGATCCATTTGAGTTAATTTTTGTAAAGGGTATATGTAAGGTCTGTGTTTAGATTCATTTTTTTGTGTTTGTATGTCCAGTTGTTTCAGTGTAATTTGTTGAACTTTCTCCATTTTATTGCATTTTCTTCTTTGTCAAATATCAGTTAACTGTATTGATGTGGGTCTTTTTCTAAGCTCTCTATGCTGTTCCATTGATCTATATGCCCATTCTTTCGCCAATGCTACAGTGTTTTTATTACTTTAGATTTATGGTAAGCCTTGATTTTGGTAGTCAATTCTCCAACTTGGGAAAAACTGACATCTTATAATATTGAGTTTTCCTATCTATGAACATGGAATACCTCTCAATTTGTTTAGCTCTTCTTTAATTTCATTCATCAAAGTGTTATAGTTTGATAGTTTTCCTCATGTAGATTATGTACATATTTTGTTAGATTTATACCTAGGTGTTCTATTTTTAGAAGTGCTAATGCAAATAGTAACTGTGTTTTAATTTCAAATTCCACTTGTTCACTGCCAGTATTTAGAAAAGCAATTGACATTGTATACTAACTAGTATCCTACAACCTTGCTATAATTGGTTACTAGTTCCAGGAGTTTTGTCAATTGTTTTGCATGTTCTCCGTAGACAATCATGTCATCTGCAAACCGACAATTTCATTTCTTTTATCCCAATGTTTCTACATTTAATTTCCTTTTCTTGCCTTATCGCATTAGCTAGAACTTGAAATACAGTGTTGGAAATTATTGATTATAGAGAACATCTTTGCCTTCTACCCAATCTTAATGAGGAAGCTTCAAGTTTCTCATCATTAAGTATTATTTTAGCTGTAGAATTTTTGTAGATATTCTTCCTCAAGTTGAGGAAGTTCTACAGTTTCTAGTTTACTGACAGTTTTTATATGGAATAGATTTGTATTTTGTCAAATGCTTTTGCATCTGTTGATATGATCATGTAATTTTTCCTTTCTAATCTGTTAATATGAATTACAGTAAACCTCAGTTCTCAAAGTTAATTTGTTCCAGAAGGCTGTTCAAAAACCAAATCATTTTTTCCCATTAGAAATAATGTAAATTGAATTAATCTGTTCCAGACCCCAAGTTATTCCCTATTTTAACATTTCTTATACAAAGTACATGTCTAATGTACCACTTAATCTATAAACACTTTAAAAACAAAAAGGATATGAAATGTAAATAAAAATTTAACAAAAAGGAAATTAAATATAATGTAAAAAATGAAAATTAAATAATAATAAGCAGCAACAAAACCAAAAAGTTACAAAAATAGTCACAGCACAATTTCCTGAGATGTTAACAAGGTGAGATTTAGCAGTAAATTGGCTCATACTCACACATTCTCTACTTTGTTGCCTGAGAGATGTGGGACTGATCATATAGTTATCAGCATGAAAGGGTTGCTGGGTTGAACAGCTAATTGTCTGAGATGGGAGATATTCAGGAACCAACATTTGACTGTACATTAATTGATTTTTTAATGTTGAGGTAGCCCTGCATATCTGAGATAAATCTCAGATCATATCATGGGTTATAATTATTTTTATACATTTTTGGATTAGATCTACCAATATTTTGTTGAGGATTTTTGCATTGATGTTCATGAGAGATATCTCTCTGTAGTTTTCTTGTATTGTCTTTGTCTGATTTTGATATTAGAATAACACTAGCCTTAAGGAATGAGATAAAAAGTATTACTTTTACTTTTACTTTCTGTAAGATATTGTAGAGAATTTGGTATAATTTCTTCCTTAAATGTTTAATAGAATTCAAAGGTGTACTCATTTGGACCTGGCGCTTCCTTTTTTGGAAGCATATTAATTATTAATTCAATTTTTTAAAGATATATAGGCCTGTTTATATTTTGTTTTCTAGTTCTTCTTACGTGAGTTTTGGTAAATTTTGACTGTCAAGGAATTGATACATTTCATGTAGGTTATCACATTTGTCTGCATATAGTTGTTTATATCATTGCTTTGTTATCCTTTTAATGTTCATAGTTTCCATAATAATGTCCTCTCTTTCATTTCTGTATGAGTAGACCAAAATTTATCCACTTCTCTATTTATTAGTATCCAGATTTAAACTATTACTCTCAGTGCTGTTATGAATTCCCCTATCCTGTCTCCTTGGGCACCTATGCTGGGGTTTCTTTTGGGTACACACCTGAAAGTAGCACATAGAGGTCATGAGTGTTTGCATATACTGTATGCAACTTTTTGGATTTTATTAAATGTCTCATTTGTCTCTTTGTATACATGTGTTACTTTCTCTAGAGTCTTGGTAATGATTTTCAAACAGCGAGAGTGCTGTACCACCCAGGTGCATTTGCAAGTGTGTAAAGGCATTTTTACTTGTCATATATCTGTGGGTACTATTGGCATTTAGTGGCAGGAGCAGGATGTTAAATATCTTGTATTGTACAAGATTACCTGTTAATAAAAAATTATCCTACTTAAATTGCCCGTGGTGCCCCCATTAAGACACATTTCTCTTAGGGTATTTATACTGAGGAGTGAAATTGCAATTCATACCACATTGTATAAACATCTTCAGATATGGTCCAAATTTCCATATTGAGCTCCAAAATGATTGTACCTACTTACCCTCCTACCAGCAGTTAATAAGTCTTTCTATTTTACTGCATCTTCGACTATACATGGTATTATTGTATTTCAAAAAACTATTTACTATGTACATCAAACTAGAAAGCTTCTGTACAGCAAAAGAAACCATCAAAAAATGAAAAGAGAACCCACTGTATGGGAGAACGTGTTTGCCATTGATACATCTGAGAAAGTGTTAATTTTCAATATATATAAAGAACTTATACAACTCAACACCTGGAAGACAAACAACCCAATTAAAAAAAGGGCAACGCAACTGAATAGACACTTCTTCAAAGAGGACATACAGATGGCCAATAAACATATGAAAAAAATGCTCAACATCACTATCATTAGAGAGATACAAATTAATAGCACAATAAGATATCACCTCACACCTGTCAGAATGGCTACCATCAATAAATCAACAAACAAGTACTGGCGAGGATGTGGAGAAAAGGGATCCCCAGTGCACTATTGGTAGGAATGCAGACTGGTGCAACCACTGTGGAAAACAGTGTGGAGCTTCCTCAGAAAATTAAAAATGGAATTGCCTTTTTGACCCAGTGATCCTACTTTGGGGAATATATCCTAAGAATCCCAAGCCTCCAATCAGAAAGAATCATGCACCCCTATGTTGATAGCAATGTTATTTACATTAGCCAAGATATGGAAACAACCCAAGTGCCCATCAGCAGATGAGTGGATAAAAAAGCTGTGGTTCCTTTACACAAAGAGTACTGTGCAGCCGTAAAAAAGAAGGAACTCTTACCTTTTGCAACAGCATAGATTAACCTGGAGATTATTATGCTAGGTGAAATAAGCCAGTCACCGAAAGACAATTACCGTATCATCTCACTTATATGTGGAGTCTAATGAACAGAATAAACTGACGAACAAAATAGAACCAGAGGCATAGAAACATAGAACAGTTTGACAGCTGTCACTGGCAAGGGGGTGGAGGGGGACCAGATGAAAGAAGATGAAGAGACTGCCAAGAGATGAAGATGCATAACCCATAGATACAAACCACATTGAGGTGATGGCCAGAGTGGGGAGGGGGGCTGAGTGGACATGGGCAAAGAGGGTAAAATGGGGAAATCTGTAATAATGTCAGCAAGAAAAATACAGTTTAAAAAAAGGAAGAAAAAGGAAAAAAACCCTTTTACCATGTAAAGTGATGGCTGTGTTAATTACTTCATTGTGGTAATCAATACATGTATTAAATCATCATGCTGTATACCTTTAAAATCATGTTATTCGACCTAAAAAAAGTCTTTGTCAATTTGATTATTAAATAACTCATTACTTTGAACGTTTTCATTTCTCTGATAACTAATAAAGTTGAATTATCGTATTTTCCATTTCCTAATTTATCTGTCGCATTATGGATGATATCTTTAAATATTTCATTCCATTTTCTCTATTTGATTTGTAGTTATCTGATCCTTTGATAGTTTTAGTTATTATATTTTTATAGCTAGTAATTTTGTTTTTTAATTCAAATCTGTTTGTTGTTGATTTTCATATATTTACTATTTCCCCTTATAATTTCTAAGTGTTTTTTCTCTTTTTAAAATTTTAAATAAACTTATATTTAGTCTTTGAACTGAATCTATCATTTCCAATTCTTGGGATGTTAATTCTCCTCTTGTTTTTATTGGCTTATGCCTTTTTTGCAGTAGGTTTTGTTTTTTGATGTGACCCTCGTCTGTAGAAGCACTCATACAAGGCGGCTTTTCCTTGGCCTCTGCTAGGGCTGTAGGAGGGTTTGTCGGCTGAGTTCTTACTTTCTCAGCTTAGACTTTCCTCTGCCTGCACACTGTGAGTTAGGACTTTGTGTTTCCATTTCTGATGATCTCTCTTCCAACAAGAGTCACCAGTGATGACAAGCTTCCTGGTCTGTGTATTAAAAGAAAAAATTTTCTGACCTCAGTTTCTGATCACAGGTTATTGTAACTTACAGCTCTTTGAGCTCCCAGCTTTATTCGAAAGACTTCATTTCAGCTCCCCAATTTACAGGAGCAAAAGGCCTTGTCTCTTTTATTCATAAATTCCTGCTGCTAGCCCAAGGCCTAGCCAACCCTAGAGCCCTGTACGTTGTCATGGTTTTAGTGTAGATTTTCTATTCTAGATTTGTTCTTCTTTATTTTTACCACATGAATACTCCATTTCTTTTAGAACTTATCGAAGTAATTTTATTTCGTTAACTTTATCTAGCATTTGTCTGCTTGGAATGGCAAGAAGCTTTTTGTGGCATTCAATTAGTTAGCCATACTGGTGGAAATTTAAATTGTTTAATTTCAGTAAAATCCAAATAAAATATACAAAATAAATATATAAAGAAACACATAAAAATAATATGCTTTCAAAAACAACTAGCAAACATTATATATGTCATCTAATTTTTTTCTTAAAAAGGTAAAAAATTGTATAAATGTATGTGAACTAAAAATATATAGGTATCTTATCTCTATTTCTATGCATTAAAAGCAAACTACTACCCAAGGTTAACTTAGGGGAGCAGAATTAAGGTGGGAGGGGTCTTTCATTTTTCTACTTTCTATATTTCCTCATTGTTTAATTTTTTGCATAGCCATTTTAAACAAGAAGAATATGCTAAAACTAGTGATAACTTTAAGAGGAAGCGTTCTGTAATTTTCCTGGTTAGTGCCTTGATAATTACTCACAGTGAAAACCCTGAGTCCAAAAGGCAGACTTTGAATTTGTTTCACAGACTGTGGTGTAACGGGTAAGTTGAGAGGCACAATAGCCTCAGAGCTAACCCCAGGGTCTGCAGCAGGAGCAGGTGATGGAAGTGACCAGGAACAGACCGTATCTCGGATGCCTGCTGACGAGGAGGACGCACAAAGCAGACCATAACCTCAACCACCCATGGGGACAGTCAGTATCCGCTTGTTCTTCCCAGTGATGTCAGCCCTATGGCTTTCTGAGTGTCCTATGGAGAGCCACAAAGTTCGTATCGATTTAAAAACCTGTATAGTGTTGTAGACTGCAGGTGTGCGAGACACCATCCACAAATGGCATGTGAGGGTCCGTGAATGTCCCTCTCTCAGCGAGCACCCACTTCAGTTGCGGCGGCCACACACTGCCTTTACATCGTTTTCATGCTTAGCCAGTCTCCCAAAAGCCATATTTGATTCATCATAAAATAAGAAATATAAGAAGGCTCACAATGAATTTTCCTAAACCTGTTTTCTTAACTTAATTTTAGTCAATTTACAGATCATTTTTACCATATCTACAACCTACATTATTCATGTAAGAAAATAAAATGTTTGTTTTGTTGAATTGCGTCATATTAAGAGAACCAGGGAAGGGTTCTTGTTCTCTCTTCATGCTGATTGAACAAGACTTCAGACTACATTATTTTCCCTGCAGGCTAAAATAAAGTTTGTTAGCTTCTGTGTTTTGTAATTAATTTATTACGCATTTTTGTTTGGTATCTTACTCAGCGCTTAGTTCAAGGAAAATAATTTTACACTGAAAAACCCATTAAATTTCTCTGTGGGGGCATTGTTTTCTTGTAAATTAAATTGCCTAATTAGCTGATCCTTTGAAAACTGATTCTGAGCTTGATCCCTAAAAGCTTAACCAAATGTTTCTATTTTTAAAATAAACTACTTAGAGATTATGTGTAAAGATACCAGGTTCAGATTTCTATTAGACCATCCACGAGGCTGCTAATCCTAGGAATTAAGTGATTTAACAAGACAAAACTCTGGCTGTATTTAGTTAGTGCTTATTTTCAGTGTGCTCACCCAGATCTTGCAAGTAAATAGATCCCCCCCCCCCCTTGCATGGGGCCTATTGGAGTGTGCTTTGGTTTCCTTACAGACTGCCTGTCACAAAAAGTGTGGCTTTCCACACCATTAAGGAATAAACTTCCCAAAGAGTGATTGAGAGGCATTGTTAATCAGAGAATATTGTGATTTTCATTATGGTCTCAACTTCATATTCAATTGGTAATAACGGGGACATTTTCCTTTGTGCCGTTTCACTGCAGCAGATGTCAGTGAGGACACTTTTCCTGGCCGGGGCTCACCCGTAAACCCTGGAGTGAGCGGCATGGCGGTGGGCAGTCAGAGAGGAGAGGCTATGAATTAACAACAGATGTGAGCTAGTAATAAAATGTTTTAGAGTGTCCTCTACCTTGATTTTTGGCCACTTGAATAAAATGCTTGTATAACTAGAAAAATAAAAAGTGGTCATTGTTCACTTAAAATATGAACAGAAGGCTTGTGGTTCAGTAGGTACTTTTTTATGAAGCTGGTTCTCATCTCCTGGTCCTCATTTCTGAGTTCTGAAACTTTTATAGATGAAAGTTATAGGAGAATAGATGAAAATTATTCCTTAGCCCTCAGCATTTTTATTCTGAGTCAACAAAGAACAAAATGAAGTTGTCCATTATTGAAGCAAACATAGATTACGTAGGCACCTAATTTAAGAGTAAAGTTAGAAATGAATTAGTCTTCACTTTAGTTTTGGCTTTGAGTCTAATTTGATGACTAACCTGAAATATAAAAATTTAAAAAAAGTATTTTCCATTTGAAAAAAATATGGGAAAGATACGTATGTTTGCTATTTACTTTAAAAAAATAAAATGTAACTTTCTTACAAAAAATTGCATTGTTCTCATCAAACAGAAAATTTCTAACCATGTAGTTTCTTTTTTCTCCTCATAGCATGTAATAACTTATAGAATGTAATTATTTGAAAAAAATTTATAGTTGTTAGAAATATGGTGGTAGGGGAAGGATGCGGAAGAGACACAGAGAGTAAAATATCACACAAACACAAGAAGAAATAGTCGGTCTTGTAAAAAAAATTGTTAAACATAAAAATAGGCTAATTATCTTTATGGTGATATCTGGATACCAATGCCAATAGAAGTTTGTGTCTATATTTCCCATTAGCTGTTGAAGTCATTGATGACACCATGACCTGTGCTAGATACTGAAAATATAAAAGTATATGAAGTGTGGTCCCTACCCAAATCTAACAGTAGAGAAAAAGACCAAAAAAAAAAAAAAAAAAAGATTAGATCTAAACCTAGGTGATACATACAATATCAGATGTATGTACGAGATAAGCTGTGATTAGGGGAAGGGACGATTGATTTTGTTAGTGGGAGAATCAGGGAAAGCTTCGCAGAAGTGATAAATTAACAGGACTTTGATAAAGATGGGTTTTCTTGTAAGAAGATTGTGGGGAGGAAAACTTACCAATGAGAGTGAACACTGAATGCTGGGTTAAAAGTAGTGGAGTGTAAAACAAGAAGAGATCAGATTTGCATTATTGAAGCTATTCTGATGGTTGTGGGAATTATTTGATTTATTTGATTAAAAGGAGTTATGTTTTGGAGACCAGAGATAACTCACTGCAAGAATCCAGTTGAGAGATTATAATTATACTAGGAGACCGGGGAGATGGAGGAAGGTCTAAAGCGATTTCCATATGTTGGGCCTGGGTGAAAGTTGGTGTTACCAACCTAGGAAAGAAATATAGGAAAAGTAATTAACTTTTAGTCTTGGGATGAGAAATAATTTTAAGTTAAAACCAGTTTTAAAGTGGTTTTCTTTCCTTTTTCTTTTTGACATACCTGTAAATTATAAGGCCTGTGGGTAAGCCCATAAACTGATGATGATGATAGGATAGGAAATTCAGCTTTGCAAATTAAAACTGCTTAGACAGACCTTCAAAATATAAATAAAAGAGATATGAAGGGAGGCTTGAGAAATGGCAACATTAGTCACATGGCAAATAATCATTATTCTTTAGTTGTCATAAGTGACCTGTTTTAATACAGCAGAATCATGTACCTGGATTTGTTCTTATGCTACATGTCTACAAACATCTCAGATTAAAAAGTTAAACCCCAACATGATTTAGGTATGAAATTAAACACAGAGCCAAGAACTTCAAAGAGTTAAAAACATAGTTTGGTGAGCAGTTAAACACACCTAGTGGTTGGTGCTACGATGCAGCAAGAGTGAGACTGTGGGAGCATGTGGAGGGGATCCACATGAACGGAAGAGGGTGGAGTGTGAAGAAAGGGATTTATGGAGGTGACGATGGAACAGAGTCCCTAAAAATGAAATAGGCACAAAGAAAACAGTTGCCTTTTATTTTATAGTTTTATCCTCACCTGAGAACATGTTTATTGATTTTAGGGGGGAGGGAGAAAGAGAGAGAAACATCTGTGTGAGAGAGAAACACTGAAGGGTTGCTTCTGGTATGCACCCTGACCAGGGACCAAACCCACAACCTAGGCATGTGCCCTGACTAGAAATCAAACCCCCAATCCTTTGATGTATGGGACAATGCTTCTCCCCACTGAGCCACTGGGCAGCGTAAGAAGGTTTGCTTTTAGATGAAGAGGGAAGAAGTCACAGTGGGCAGGAGTCCACATGCAGGCAGCCAATCATTGAAAGAGATGAAGTGGACAATTTGGCTGAGGTCAGGTAATGAAAGGCTTTGTGTTCACAGTAAATGGCTTGGATTTTCTTCTGCAGTCAGTGGAAAATTATGGAAGGATCTAAGCAAGGGTGTCACACGATTATATATATATATATATTCATGAAACATTCCTCTAGTGGCAGCCTGGAATATGTATTAGAAAGCTTTATGGCCAGAGGTAGAGAGAAACACAGAAATTTAAAAAATACTTCACACATGTAAGGAAGGGAAAAGGAACAGAAGCTTCCACATCTGAACTTTTCTTGTGTTCACTTATTTCATATACAAATAGTATTAAATTTGATTGTCACACCTTTTCAACATTTTAAGTCTTCGTATTTGTCTTCCACCATCTTGTGCCATTTCCCAGTTTGCTCTGAATCCAGAACCTAAATTAGCAATGACAGACTTACCTTCATTTTACCTGCTTAGTAGGGTGAGACCATGATACTGAAATGAATGTGATACTGGGAACCCATTCTCTTTTGTGAGTTTCCATCATGTTTAAGCCGCTCTTTTAAGTCAATAAAAGGATTTATTTCCATTCAACATTCAATAAGTCATTTCCACAGCCTTACTGTTGCAGACACTCTGTAGACACTGTTTATCAACCTCTGAGCCTTTGACCATTTGAAGTTGGAAGGAAAATGTATACAATTCCAACACACCTGGTTTTTGAAAGTGGTGGGGAAAACAGGGGACCTGAGGGGAAAATAGCATGATTGGTCCCATAGCTACAGGGACCATGGTGTGCAGCTTCTTGTAAACGACTAAACTGCATGGAGATGGGGGTGGGGAGGGAAAGCATCTGGGACAGAATACCTTGGTGCATAAATATATTGTATAACTTTTTTCTTCGTGTGGATAAATATGTGTCTCCAGTGAGATTGGGAGCTCTTTGCGAGTTAAAACTTGCTGTTTGGTAATGTTATACCCAATAATTTAACATGGAGTCTGAAACGTTGGTATTCCTAATAGCTGTCAAATGTTGACATAGTCATGTTTCCTTAAAGATTTAAATTTCCTTTAAGTTTCCATTCCTACCCTAACCTGAAAGGTACGCATCACTACTTGACCTGCACCCACAACTCCTACGTTTTGTAGGATAACACTGTAATTTTTTGAAAGAGACATTTCCTGCCAGAGTGGCATAATGCATTTCAGTTCCATGTCACTGCATGAACGAGTAATGCCTTTCGAAGCTGCATAGAACGGTTGTTTGGGGACAGGGTTGTGAGCCTAGATAGAATGTCCAGCATCCGTCTCAGTCTGCCTCTGCCGGGACTGTTTGACCCATTCTAACACCATAACCCCTAATACCATTAATACTGCCATTAATTAGCAAGATTTCAGAGAAACAATCTACCCTGGTTAAATAACCAGGAAAATGCTTATATAACATAAAAGTTAATTAAAACAAATGATTTCTTATTCAAAATATAGAGGTATGTAATCATACATAGAGTGAGACCTAAAGTCATAGCTTTCTATCATTTGGAAAGATATTTTTTTTCCAATTTTACAGTTGTGACTTCTCTAAATAGAGCAGGATAACTGAAATTGAGTCAGGAAAATAAAATCATTAAAGACATGCTATGTTTAATGAAGTCTTAATAAGAAATGGTCGTGTCAGTTACCTTAACCAAAGCTTATAGAAGTTTCAAATGAAAACACAACTTCTAAAGCATTTTAAAAAATGTTTTCTTTTCCTCAAATGGGGTGACCTGCAGGTCCAAGTGCTGCAAAGGGAGGAGTTCTGAAAAGAAAGCCAAGTAGGGCATTTTGGACAGCTCCTGTTTCAGCTTTGGGATATCTGCTTGAGGAGCTAAAATTTGAAAGAAGACATATTAGTTCCATTAACACTCACTATGTGCCTGATGTTATATTGTACTACATTGGTACTTAAATAAATAAAACAGTTTCTACCCTTAAAACTCTTGCAGATTAGCCCTGGCCAGTGTGGCTCAGTTGGTTGAGCATCGTCCCCTGTCAGGGTACATGCCCAGGTTGTAGGTTCTATCCCTGATCAGGGTGCATGGGGGAAGCAACCGATCGATGTTTCTCTCTCTCTTCTTCTCCCTTTGTCTCTCTCTAAAAACAAAACAGGACAAAAAACTATTGTAGATTAGTTTGTAGAGGAAATAGATACGTACTTGAATAAATTATATTATCTTGTGAGAGATATAATAGAAGCTTGCACATACTTCTAGCAGTAGAGGAGGGGATGAATAGTATTATCTAAAATAAAATCAGACATATAGGGAAAGCTAAACCCAATTTAGCTTTCAAAAATCTGCTAGAAGCTTTCCACACAATATTTAGTATTGACTAGAAGAGATAAATGGGTGTCTGAAAAAGAAATACCTGGACTTTCTTAATTTAAATTTCAATATAAAATTGCTGTGTTAGTAACTGTAGAGTCTGCATATCCTTAACTAGATAAGTTTGCTGTTAATATTTTATTAATAAAGAAACATCCTATGTCCTACTTTTGTTGGGGTGTTAAAAAATGCAATGTATGTATTTTTTTATTCCTGAAGCTTTTTTATTTTTATTTTACAAATGAACGAAAACTCCAGTGTTCATGAACTTTGCAGAGCTGCATTTGTAGACAATATCTTTCTCTTTGAAAAGAGAATATAACCCAGCTAGTGTGGCTCAGGGTTGAGCATCAACCCATGCACCAGGAGGTCGCTGGTTTGATTCCCAGTCAGGGCACATGCCCAGGTTGTGGCCCAATCCCCAGTGGGGGCCTTTCAGGGGGCGGCCAATCAATGTTCTCTCTCATCAATGTTTCTATCTCTTTCTCCCTCTCCCTTGCTCTCTATCTAAAATCAATAAAGAAAAAAATGTTTAATAAAAATAAAAAGATAATATATTTTAAAAGAGTTAAAATCAAACAAAATACAGTTGATTGTTATAACTTCAGTCCATTGAGAATATATTGTTTTGAACACATATTTTTTCATTTTTTTCTCTCTGGAATGCTACATTTGAAATTAGAAGAGATTCCAAAACTGGGTGTAGAAACTGCTGACTCAGGATTCACCCTGGGACATTAACATGTTTGTAAAGTAAGACACCTTCTGGTTTATGTATTTTGCAGATTAGCCCCAAATGTGGAGATGAACCTAGACTAGAAATAGCATATGTGAAGAGGGGAGTCCCAACCTCGGAGTCCATGGGCTGATCGACAACTCTGTCCTTGACTTGGGTCCCTTTGACCTTGGGCAAGTCCTCTCATCCCGTGGGCTCTGGTTTCTTTCTCGGTTCAGTGAGGGAGTAGGACTAGAGATCCCTAAGGTTCTTTCCTGATAGAGGAGGATATTTTTATCTGAGAAAAATTGAGACCAAAGAGATAATATAAAATAAATTCATTGAAAATGGTGTGCACAATTTTATAATTAATATTGGAGAAAAGACAGGCTAGAATGTTTCCTGCATATTAAACTAACAAAAAGTGTTATATTTTGCATGTAAATTTTAAGTTAGCATTTCACTACATACTCATTCTTAAAATGGGTTGTGTGGACTTTTCTGGCATGGTCACTGCAGGATAATAGCCTCTGGAGACCAACACCACAGCCTTCATTCACATTTCTTTTTTTTTCAGCACTTTCATAGAAATGGTCATTTTTGAAAAAGTACCTAAAGGTTTTAATAATTTTCCCGAGGTTCTCTCTCAATCCCTCTCTCAATGCTCCTCTTCTGAAGCCCCTATGATCTCATCATTTCTATCTGTGTTTTCTTTTACGGTTGTGAACTGGTCCAACTCAACCACATCTCATTTCTCAACAGCTAAGCAGAAGGCTCCAAGTGTTCTCTCATCCACTTTCAGCATTTCACATCATCCTTTATCTTTTCCAACTTTTCAATTTGTGATTTCTCACTGCATTGCCAAGTTCCAGCAAGACTGACCGGGGCAAGGAAATGGGAGAATAAGGGGACTTTCGAGTGGGGATTGATTTGTACATGTACCCACTCCACTGGCAAGTATTTTTGAGTTATATATTTTCTCTCTTCAGTACTGAAATGTGTGGACTGTTACCATGAAGAATTGGATTGTGCATCTGTCTTTTATAAGGTCCTTTGACCCTAGTCCTTGTGTGGCGAGGTGCAGGAGTCTTTTCTTGGACCAAGCTGCTGTTTTTTATAATTTCTTCTTCTTCTTTTTTTTTTTAATCAAAATGAGGCACAGGTCCAAGGCAGCTCCTTCCAATCATCTCACTTGCCCTTCCTCCGGAGGCCAGCATCTCTCATTGGTCCATCCTGCTGGTCTAGGATATGTAGCCTCCAGAGCAGAAGAGAAAAGAGAAGATGAGAGAGTCAATGTAAGGTGCAGGCAAAGAGAAGAAAACAGGTTTGTTGGTGGAAATAGATTCCCTGGAAGTTACAAAATATAAGCCAAATGTTTGGCTTCAATGGACTCTGCAGGGTGAGATTATTCTTTTGGAGAAAAAGAGAGAGGATAGAGAGACTTCTAGATCTCAATAGGTACATTGAAAGCAAACGTGCGAAGGGACAGAACAGTGTGCTGTCTCTGCCCATCACTGGAGTCGGAAGCCGGCTCTGTACCTGGGCCTGGTGCTGGTCAAGGACAGGGTGCCCGGCATTTGGGATCACAGAACCACTCTTCCCATCAAAACATCCAAAGTATCATTTTCTCCCATTTGGCCCACGGTGGATTGTTCCTTCATTTTCCTTTACCCTAACTTGTTTTCTTTGCATTTTCAGATATTTTTGTCTCTGCCTCACATTATGTCTCACCTCTTTCTAGTCTGTCCTTGTCTGTCTGTATTAGCCTCGTTGTTTCCGTGCGTTTGGGTTATATCTAGTATTGACATCATGATGTTTCCAGAACTGGACAAGGGCTCTTGTAAAGAATGGGCTTTTGGCCGGGCCAGTGTGGCTCAGTAGACTGAGCGCAGCCCAGTGGTCGGAGAGGGCCCGGTTTGATTCCCGGTCAGGGTACACGCCCAGGTTGCAGTCTCGATTCCCAGCAGGGGGCGTGCAAAAGGCACCAATTGATGTTTCTCTCTCATGCCAATGTTTCTATCTCTCCCTCTCTCTCTAAAATATCAATTTTAAAAGTTCTGAAATATAAAGAATGGGCTTTTGTACAGTGTAGGTCTCTTAGATCCAACTTAATTAACGGATACTGCCTACATTTTCGAAAGCAAATCAATTCTCTCAAAGATAAAGCTGTCAGCCCAACGGTTAGAGGTCAGGGTGAAGCCAAATAAATCGGTGCCCTCATTTCCCAAATAGCGTCTTGAACCTGCCCTGAAAACAGGACTTTCTTTAACTCTGCATCCAAGGGTGGGAAGAGAGGGAGAAACAGAGAGCAATGAGGAAAAGGAAGAGATGGAGGGGATGAGCATTTAAATGAATACCGAGAAGCACAGGGAACATTTCTACAGCTAGAGCAGTGCTGGTACCAGTGCTGGTAGTGTCCCAAAGCCAAGGGATCTGAAGGGCAGTGACAGACGTTACAAATGTGTCATAATGATGCTTAAGCTGGTACATAATCTGGCAGCATGGACTGAGAATTACTCACATTTTATCTTACCTTTAAACAGAATGCTGGAAATGGGGCTCAGAATGTTTTTTATGAGACAATTTTTTAAATGAAATATAGTTATATAGCTATTAAGAATTTTTTTAAATGAGGCGTCAGTGTATCAAAAATGGACAATCATGTAAGAAACTGGAGTAGCTTGGAAGAAGGTACAAATTATACACAAACAAGTAAGAAGTCAGCTAATTAAAGTCTAACTGAAGATGCTGTTGTTGAACATGGGAAGTTTTTAAAAATATAGGTTTTAATTATATTTTATCTGTTAAACATTTCAAAGACATTTATAACTTCATATCTATGGTTAGTTATCTGTGAAGTTGTCTTTTTAATTTTGCATGTAATTATATCAAAGACTACTAATCTCCGTTTCTGTGAAGTGTCTACTGGACACAGTAGTAAAGATTCCACTAAATGTTTAACCTAAATATTGCAAGAGGAGACTTTAAGGTTAAAAGCTAAAATAGAGTTTGGGCTTTGGGCTTAATATCAACTCTGTCCTTCTAGTGGTGTTATCTTGGAAATTTTATGTGCTCTCTAAACCTTTAACTACTCATCTGTAAAATGTACCACTGTGGAACAACTTTATATTTAATAGTGTTTAGCACAAAATAGATTAATATATGGTAATTTACATATAACTAGATCAGTAGATTTTACAAAGACCCACATTTTTATAATCCTCTGTTAAGCAATCTTCATATAAGAAATGCTTACAGTATAAAGCTTTTAAAATTGAAACTGATACTATTTTAATATTGAACCTGGTAAAAGGATTCTGCCTTTAAGGTTAAGAACAGGAGTCAGAAAACTTTTTTTTTAAATAGCTAAATAATACATATTTTAGGCTTTGTAAGCCATGTAGTTTCTCTCATACTATTCAAGTTGCTGTGATATCGTGCAATTGGTCATAAGGAATGGATAAACAAATGAACATATAAAACTGTATTCACAAAAGCAGGCAGTGGATCAGATTTGGCCTACGGGTTTTCATTTGTCAACCCATGTTGCAGACTGTCTGCTTTCTCTTCCCTTCATCATCATCATCATCATCATCACCAGGTTTATTGGCTCTTAGGAGCAGGCACAAGTTTCTATGCCAAGATTGTCAATCTTTCCGTACTTATGCTTACAAATATAATTTGGAATTTACCCTGAGCATTTGCTTGCAGTTGTTCTCAACCTTCCTAATGCCACGACCCTTTAATGCAGTTCCTCGTGTCATATGTGGGCGTATCTGCATGTGGGCAGACCCACCTGGAGATGGATAGAGGGGCGGTGTCTCTGTTCCTAAGACCGTGGGAAATATGTGTTTTCCGATGGTCTTAGGCGACCCCTGTGAAAGGGTCTTTGGACCCCCAAAGGGGTCGCGACCCACAGGTTGAGAACTGCTGGCTTAAAGAAACAAAAGTTTGAAGAGTAATACTGAATAAGATTCATTGTAGTATTTGACCACACCCAGAAGGAACTAGTTATAATCTACAAATTTGGTATTGGGCTGAAGTCAACTGAATACCAGTGAAGGAGGAAAGGTGGACAGGAAGCAGGAGAGAGACAAACAGAACCCATGAGGACCAACTAGAACCCGTGTCAGCCTCCCCAGCTCTGGGCCTCCTCCTTCCGTGCTGGGGGTGACTCCCAGGACAAGCCGGGCCTCCTCCTTCAGCGCTGGAGGTTACTCCCAGGACAAGCCGGGCCTCCTCCTTCAGTGCTGGGGGTGAGTCCCAGGACAAGCCGGGCCTCCTCCTTCAGTGCTGGAGGTGACTCCCAGGACAAGCCGGGCCTCCTCCTTCAGTGCTGGAGGTGACTCCCAGGACAAGCCGGGTCTCCTCCTTCCGTGCTGGAGGTGACTCCCAGGACAAGCCGGGTCTCCTCCTTCAGTGCTGGGGGTGACTCCCAGGACAAGCCGGGTCTCCTCCTTCCGTGCTGGGGGTGACTCCCAGGACAAGCCGGGCCTCCTCCTTCAGTGCTGGGGGTGAGTCCCAGGACAAGCCGGGCCTCCTCCTTCAGTGCTGGGGGTGACTCCCAGGACAAGCCGGGCCTCCTCCTTCAGTGCTGGAGGCGACTCCCAGGACAAGCCGGGTCTCCTCCTTCCGTGCTGGAGGCGACTCCCAGGACAAGCCGGGTCTCCTCCTTCCGTGCTGGGGGTGACTCCCAGGACAAGCCGGGTCTCCTCCTTCCGTGCTGGGGGTGACTCCCAGGACAAGCTGGGCCTCCTCCTTCAGTGCTGGGGGTGACTCCCAGGACAAGCTGGGCCTCCTCCTTCAGTGCTGGAGGTGACTCCCAGGACAAGCCGGGCCTCCTCCTTCAGTGCTGGGGGTGACTCCCAGGACAAGCTGGGCCTCCTCCTTCAGTGCTGGAGGTGACTCCCAGGACAAGCCGGGCCTCCTCCTTCAGTGCTGGAGGTGACTCCCAGGACAAGCCGGGCCTCCTCCTTCAGTGCTGGGGGTGACTCCCAGGACAAGCTGGGCCTCCTCCTTCAGTGCTGGGGGTGACTCCCAGGACAAGCTGGGCCTCCTCCGCGGAGCGGCACAGGCTCCTCCTCTGGGGGTCGCAGACCCGGC
This sequence comes from Molossus molossus, assembly GCF_014108415.1. Taxonomy (NCBI): domain Eukaryota; kingdom Metazoa; phylum Chordata; class Mammalia; order Chiroptera; family Molossidae; genus Molossus; species Molossus molossus. The sequence continues at coordinate 25,582,393 of NW_023425351.1, forward strand.
CAGGAGCTGGAGGGATTCAGACCCCTCTGCTGCACCCCAGGTGACCTGCCCCCACCTCTGTGTCCTCAGATGGTTCCTGCTTCACTGCTCCTTCTCCTCCAGCAGAGTTCTCAACCCCGAGCTGTGCTACAGCCGTCTCGCTGAGTTCAGTATCTTCTGCCAAGGAATTCAGAAGACAGTGTCAGTCAGAGTCCCTAAAGCTTAAACATGCTACCCTTACCTGGCCTTTTAATATAGACTCGAGGACAAATTTAGTTGGTTTTGTATTTTAGAAGCTGCCTCCGTGGAGCACATGCCTTCTGTCTGAACTCACAGCCCATCTATCTGAGTAAGTAAATAAAACTTCAGGAAATGATGAGGCAGGGCCCTAGGTGCAGCTCCAGCACCAAAGCTGCTCAGGGTGCGCCCTGACCCAGGCCTCCCTCGCCCGGACCTCTGCTGCCGCACTGCCTGCTGCCCATCCTCCCGTGTGTTCTATTATCCTCCACAGAGCTGGCCAGAAGCCCACATTTTTCTCTGTTGGAGACAGTTTTCTCTCTTCAGAGTATCAGAACTAGGACCAGAAGGCAAACCTGACATTGCTTGAACGTAGAGGCACCAGCCTGTGGATATAATTCTGGAGTTGAATCTGACTTTTATATTTAAACAAATTTAAGGGTGGTCTTCATGGTTTACCTTCGTTCCCTTGTATATATTTTCTGCATGTACTGTCTCCTGCTCATCCTTAGGAAGCCTCCCATCAGACACACGCTTCCATACTGTGCCATCGTGACACTGGTTAATGATCCCACCTTGTGAACAGTGACAGGAGGCCCGTGTCCCGTAGGAAAGTACGGCAGTGACGTCAGGGCTCAGCAGCACAGACTCAGACTCTCCCGCGGTGAGGAGGGCAGTGTGTGCTAATAAAACACACAAACCCAGGTCGCTGTGAACGTTTTTGAAGCATCCAATGTGACCAACTTATACACAGCATGATAGAAACCTCAGCCAACTGGATTTCAGTACGTGCACAGGTTGAGCTTCTATCTGCTATGACAAACAAGTGCATGGATTTTTAATACTAATAGTGATAAATATAAAATTGTATATAGATGAATTTTTAATATAGCATTTCAAAAAGTTATTGAAACCTTTTTAATGAATTTGATCTTTTTTTTTCAAATGAGATCATTTGTCTGCTTTAATGTTTTCTACTTGAAAATATTAAAACTGTATACTAACTATGCATGTATCTTACACTACCTACCTGACACATTCATACTGTAAATACATAAAGATTTTTGGAATATTGTTGCAATGTTAAACTATTTCCAGAATATATATATTAATATAATTTCCAAGGTATGCATATATAATTTTATATACACACATATATATGTATACATAATTTCATACACACACACACATGTGTGTATGTATGTATATGACACTAATGATCCCGAAAAAAATCCATTTCATTTATCTACATCGTTTGATTAATGTGTACTGTTTTTCTTATCATGTTACAGAAATAGAGCACTACTAGACTTCAGGGTACTCTTAAATGTATTTTACTTCTATTTGTCCAGATTTGATTACTACACTTTAGTGCTCCATAAACAGTATGTTTGGGTTTTATGGCTAATGTCTGGTTCCTGAAAGTGCTAAGCTCAGCAGGATTGCACTGTGATAATCATTACTTTGAATCTGACAGATTTTATGTGTTTGAAAACAACCTGAATAATGATAATGTGTGACCTTTTTAAATATATATATAGTGTATGTGTGTGTACACACACACACACACACACACACACACACACACTATATACAGGGCTGGAATTTGCCTTTCTATTGTTTCAGTCTCCAGGGCAGCGCTGCATAGTCCTGGGCCGCCTTCCTGCTCAGGCCTCAGCTGAGGAGAGCGGGTGCGGACCTGCCACTTGTGTCCTCTGCGCAGCCTCTTGTCTTCTGTACCCCACACATCCTGCTTCCTAGGGCCCTTGCTCTCCTTGGCCTCTCTTCATGCCCTCTAGTTGAACATGTGTTACAAACACATATATTGTATATTATTTAGTGTTGCATCTGGTTTTCTGTGCTCACATTACAAACACATTCTGGGCTCAGATAAACTGCTGGAGTAGATCTTTTGCTCATGTGGTCAACCTTTTTCAATATAATCTAAATATGCAATTGTATACTGATCCCTGTGAAGTTTTAGCTAAGTCATTTGGCCATTTGTATGGACCATCAAAACAGGCATCTCATGAAGTATTAATTTATGTGATGTTCCTTAAAAATTATATGGTCAAATACATTTGTAAAGTTATTTATACTGTATTCCTGTCTTGCAGACTTTCAATGACCATTAGATAATTAAACCTTATGAGAAGTTCTACAGTTAAGAAACCAATTTAAAGTTCATTTGACTGCTAAATTATTTTCAAGTACCACTGATGACACACCATGAAGTTGGTGTTCTGCTTAATATAAGTTGTGAATTATTAACCTAGTATATTGGAACTGTTTAATTTTTATTTGATTTTCCAATCATATTAGCTGCTATTTCAATGTCTGTATAAAAATGTAAGTATTTGAGAAGAGTGATATTTATCTTCATCCAAAATAATGAGAAAAATGGTAAAAGTGTTACTTTCTCAGCTTATTGTCAGTCCCATGGTTATGCGATAGTTTCTGAATATCACTATTTAACCAGAAATTATTCATCTACCTGACATATCACTCATCTTCATCTTGTTCACAAAATTAGAATAAGAATATCATCCTTGGTTTTAAAATCAGGATATTTCTCCAGTTTTAAAAAATCTAGTGTATAGCAAAGGTCATCTCTATTGTACTCAGTTGTGCTTTAAATTTTTTTGAAACTGCAGAGTAGGTAATACTTCCTGGAGATTATATAGAATTAATTAGTGGTATCTAACCCACAAGGGAGACCACAGTGACAGAACCATTACATTGTTGTTTTGTGTGTAATATGTATTTGTCTCCACTTTATATATAAACTCGAAGCACATATAAACACAAAGTGCTACTCTTTTTCCTGATGGGAGACCTTATTTGAAATTCTACTGGCTCTTACAGTTTTATTCATCAAAAATTTGACAAAAGTGGTGATTTCTTCAGAAGTATAAAGAAGTACAAGTTAGTCCACATTGGAGGCTTTCTATGCTTGCTAGGATTTCCTGGGTGAAATACTTCTTCCTCCTCACCTTTCTCCTCCTTCTCCTTCTCCACAAAATAAAGAAGAAATAGGGATATCTGAATTTATTACTTTCATATGTATAAAAATTTGAATAAATTTTAACTCCACACTGGAAGCTAATTAAAATAATAAAGGTATGCAAAATCTAAACTCTAAATGACATTTCTATGCTAATTATGTTGTCTGTAAAGAAAGAAACACAAACACAAACCATTATATGTTGGAAGTGTCATTAGGAGAAAATGTCACAAATTTATAATTTTTCACTTGTATACATGACTTGTACTTAGCTAATGTGATGCATCCATGTTCTTTGTGAATTATATTAAAATGCCAATAAAATGATATTTTAGTCAGTGTAAACTAAGTTTCTAAAGCTAAAAGTAGTTTGTAACAGCTACTTCTTAATCACTTTTTGTCAAACTGTTACTCTTCAGTTTCTATTGCTACTCTTGGCATGATAAACAGTGTAGCGTTTTCCTCCTCCTCACCGTCCCTTCCTGCTATGACTGCCTACTCAGATTTTCAATCCCATATGTGCAACAGCCCACAGTGGTACATTGGCCAAGAGTTTGAAATTGGCATTACAGATGGGTACTTTTTTAATATCTTGATTAGAATAGGAATGAAAATGTTATTTTGTTAGAATAGAGGTGTGCAGTCTCTAGAGCTCACAATTATTGCACCCTCAATCTGTCTCAAAGTTGAAGTTCCCAGCACCTGCCGTGGGCACTGCCTACCCAATAATGAATGGTCTTTAATGGAGTCTGTGTTAAGAGTGAACAAAAGCAGTAGGATGAGTCTTTCATATACTGTATGTCCGGGAGGATTTCCATACATTAAAGAGCTGATGTTCCTAGTTCTTAGGGACATATCATTTTTATTGGGACTTAAGTGTTACCATTAGCTCCAAGTGACAAGGTAAGTTATTTACTTCTCTAAACTTTGATTTTCTAATTTGGACAAGTTGGATGGTAACACATGCTTACTTTTTTGTATGATGGACTTAATACATGCTATGAGGTTCTCCCCCCTCCTTTCTTTTTGGTAAAATGAACTTGTGTTGTTTGGACATCAAAAATGACTCATTTCCATTGTTTCCTGAGACCTATATAATAATAATCTTGCTTTTATTCTTATCCAGAGATTCAAAGTTTAGATTAGAAGGTTTACCACCAAATGTTGTTTTTACACACACACACGAACACACACACACACACACACACACACTGATTCTGTATGTTATATAACTGTTTTCCTAGAAATATAGATTATTAGAATAATATTATATGTATATGAAAATATTCAAAAGGAAATAGTGTCTTTTTCCTGAGGATTTAAAACTTTAAATTCTCTGTGGTAAAAGATAAAACACAGACAGTAAAATGTATCCAGCCAAAGTTCAAGTCATTTTTTTTCCTGTTAAATAAGGTGCTAAATTAGCAGTACAAAGTTATTAAAACCAAGAATCTTTAAAGTAGCTTGCTGTCATAGGTAATAGGCAGAGAATCCCTTAGCAGAAAGGTACTCCACTACTTAGTTACTTTTTCTTAGCCACAGTCCTTTTAATATCACTGTCTGCATAATCACTAGTAAGTCCATTAGAGTCAGAGGCTTTGCTTGAATATTGTATTTGATGGAATGATAGAATAGCTAAAATGTATAGAGTTCTGACTGCATATCAAGCACTGTGCTAACTGCATTATTCTTTTGACATTTGTTGCTCATCAAAGTTCTGAGGTCAAAATTTATTCTAATTGATTTTTGATTCAAACATTTCTTTCTGTAAAAATCTGCTAGGTGAAAAACATGTAAAATAAAATATATATTAAAATAGTATTTTGTTTCCACATTTACAAATCAAAAAAGCACAAAAGAAATGAACTTGGGAATTTTCTTTGAATGTATTACTATAAGCTAGTATATCAAATCAGTTTATAAAGGTATTTCTCTTTTAAGCATTCAGTCATCTCCCAAAGGATTGTATCTTCTATTTATTATGTAACCGGCTGTGCCAAATTTTTCTAAATATTTTTAAATGCTTTATACAAAAAAATGTAAATACTTTCTCTACCTAATTCCTATGCAAAGGAGGCTGTTTACAGCAGTAACATCAGTACTTCAGGGAGCTGACTGAAAATTCAGAATGGAACCTACTGAAGCAGAATATGCATTTTAACAGGACCCCAGCTGATTCATGCACACATTTGACAAGTTTTATCTACTTTGAAAATGAATTTAAGTTCTTTAAAAAATTCCTTAATGATTATGTCATAGAGAGATGTCATCTAGAGTGTTAATATCATAAATTTTTAACAAAGTATTAAATTTTTCTTTAAATCAGTGATTTTTTTAACTTTTTAAAATTGATTTATGTTTTGTACTTGCACTTTGAAATGACTAGAATATATTTAGAATTACGCACTATATAAGAGATTTTAAATTATTTTTTTTGTTTTGTTAAAAACAGAATGAAGAAGAAAAAGTGAGGGAAGTTTAAGGAAAATACACCTTTGTCGCTTAAAATGTGTTGTACCACAAGGGGGTGCTAATGCTTTTGATTTGCAATGTTGAAATTTTACATATAGATAAAATTAAGTTTTCAAAACGAATGAATATGTATAATACATAAGTAAACCCCACACAGGAAAAAATTGTGTAAGTTATTAAAATGGACACCTGAGTTGTAAATTAAATATGTTTTATAAGTTTCCTTTATGTAAAAAATAATAATTTAAAAACTTATTACTGTTCTTTTTAAACTTTCTACAAATTTTAAGGAAACTATTTAGTTTAAAACATTGAAGAAAATATGCTGAAATGTGAACAGTGACTATCTCATGAGACCAACGTTGTAGGAGATTGTTGTCCTTTTCTGGATGCATTTGTGTATTTTTCATTTTATTTTCTTCCATGGTCATGGTAGATTACATTTATAGCCAGCAAAAAAAAAAAATTAAAAATTAAGAAAGGGAGGGAGGAAGAGAGAAAGAGAGGGGGAAAGAGAAAAAGAGAGGGAGAGAAGAAGGAAGGGAGGGAGGGAGGGAGGGAGGGAGGGAGGGAGGAAGGGAGGGAGGGAGGAAGGAAGGAAGGAAGGAAGGAAGGAAGGAAGGAAGGAAGGAAGGAAGGAAGGAAGGAATTTAGCACTCATTTGCCAAGATATTTTGTGGCTAATAGTCAAATTTTTCTTGAGATTTACAAATGATTTAAACATATTTAGGACACAAGAAACAAAACATTAGCAGTCTTGTGAATAGGATTAAATAATAGTTACAATGTCTTTATGCAAGACATACTGAGGCTACAAGAAAAATAACATGACTTCATTTGGGATTTCTGCTGAAATTGCTTAAATTGGAATAACTATAGACATCTTTTCAATAGAAATTTCTTATTGAGTGAGACTTAACCTATAGTACAAATGGGGTCCTCTGGCAGGATATACTACTTCCTTTAAATCATGAGGGTACCCGTGGTGTGGCTGCCTCACTAAATTTAGAACAAACTTGGTGGCCTCTAGAGGTGGGTTTCCTAAGAGGCTTCGTTAATGTGCTATTAAATAATTGAGCCCCAGGAGCTACAGGAAAGTATTTCATGAAAAATATCTATGGTTCATTGTAGTGAAAATATGATAAGTAAATGTATATCTTTCTTCAATATTGATCTACATTCTGAAGAATGTAACTAGTTAGCAGGTCTTGCCTCACTTTGCCTTCATTTTGCCACTAGTATATAAAACATACTTGAATATTACTACTATATTTGAATTTCATTAAGCTGTATTTATCAAAATTTGATCTAATTTTGGTAGAAGGTCTTACTTAGTGAAAGTAAAAATAATAGATTGTTCAAAAGTTAAAGTCAAACAGCTGATCACAATTCCTAAACATGCTAGTTTTACTTTGCTATTTGAAGTATTTCCTAGGCTCTGTCCCCAGTTATTTGGTACATGAAATAACCAATCCTGTTTCTTTGTTGAGGGGTAGAGCTCTTTAGATGCTCTTTCTTTAGATAAAGCACGATCCTCCTTCATAATAGAACACAGCACAAGTGTTCTTCCTAAGTTGTGCAGAAAATATTTTTAAGTGTCCAAATAAGGAGTAATATGAGTAACATCTATGTATGTGGTTGGTGTTCCAGAATTTGCTCCTTTGAGTTCTTGTCCCCTTAAGATTCTGAGACTTTGTTATGGCTGTAACGGTGTACATTGTGCTGCTGCTCCCAGACGCAGAAACTGCTTTGCCTTGGTTCATCTGGACATAAGTGACAGAATTCTTGAATAATTTTTATGAAATCCCATGGGAACAGAAAAATGGAAATAATTGATGAAAGCAGATTCTTTTAAAATTCACTTTTTCAAAGCATCTCCATTCTTAAAGATGCAAACAGAAAGACTAAACAGGTATACCTAACTTCACTTATAATATAAAGACACATTAGTTCCAAAGGACCTAGTGAAGAGAAATTACTTTTTAAATGGCTGCTTATGAGAGTATTACAATATAAATTTATAATAATACAGAAACTGAAACAAACATATAATGAATGCATGGCCAAGTATTGATAAATAAATGGTAAGAGTTTCATTCAGTTCCAGGACCGTAACGAATATGGTGCACAAAATTCTTGCAGACCAAGAGCTTATCTTTCTTGAAATAGAGAAACAGAATATTAGAGCATTAAGGGATATTGGAAAACCCTAAATTTTAAAGGTATAAACAGAAAAGGTGAAAAAGAAGGGGAAAAGGAAGTAAGGAGGAAGGGGGGGAAGGAAGGAAGGAAGGAAGGAAGGAAGGAAGGAAGGAAGGAAGGAAGGAAGGAAGGAAGGAAGGAAGGAAGGAAGGTCTAAAGTGCTTATCTGACTTGTCCATAGTTACATTTATTCATATTACATTATATTAATGTATAATCACTAGACTGAGATTTTTACTTACTTTAATTGGAAGTAATTAAAAAAACAAACAAACAGGTGATTTCATAGTAAATGCAATCAATACAGTTATAACATTGTACTATGGCCCCTGTCAGGTTGACTAAAGTTCAAGCGGTATTCTGGCTTTAACATTTAAATTGCAGAAGAGCAAAGAAGTCATGAGAATGTTACGTGGTATAAAAAAGAAAAGAAAAAAAAAATTAGCTACTAGCTTATATCTACCAAATATAATCAGCAAATAATTGTAATACATCATGAAAACATATGCTTAGTTACTGCTGAGAAAATGAGAAATTAAAGTTATAAATTGGCTAGCTTTTGGTGAATAATAAAAAGATACTGACTTTTCTGCTGATGGCGTTGCCTCCTCTCTGGACTTTCATAAGGTTGAGATCAGGAAGACCTTTTATCATTGGTATATGAAAGGTTGAGAACAGGGATTAGGTGCTAGCAAAATTATTGAAAAGAAGGGAGGAACAAAAGTTAGCGTTTTAAGTTTTCTGAATTTTGCTTCTATGGCTGTGATACAAAGTTCCTGAAGCAGCTGCTACCACTCAGAAATCAGGAAGCTTCATAAAACTGCCCAATCAGAACAGTCCTGCAGTCCCAAAGGGAACTGGCAGTAGAGGCCCACCATCACAAAAATTCACATTTCAGAAGCCCATTTGTCAGGCCTTACTACTACCAGAGAGAAAATATCTGCTATCACCCTCCTGTCTTCCAGATTTCTTGCTAATGCATCTCATTGGTAGAAGCAATTACATCCAAAATCCTAGCTGCAAGAGAATCCCAGTAAAGTAGTTTTAGTCTTCCAACTCCTATGAAACTCGGAAAAGCATATAAAAGGATAGGAAGGGGTGCTGAGCAGACATAGACAACTTAAAAATATATGGAAAAAGAAGAATAATTTTCAGGAAAGAAATTGCACCAGTCTGCATTCCCCTCAGCAGTGTGCTAGAGTACCCTTTTTTTGCATATCCTCACCAGCATTTGTTTGAGGATTTGTTGATGGCCACCATTCTAGCAGGTGTCAGGGATATCTCATAGTCATTTTAATTTGCATCTCTCTGATTATTAGAGATGTTGAGCATTTTTTTCATATTTCTCCTGGACATTTGTATATCCTGTTTGGAGAAGTGTCTATTTAGGTCCTCTGCCCAAATTGAATTGTTTGTCTTCCTTTGTTGAGTTGTATGAGTACTCTATATATTTTTAATATTAACCCCTCATTCAATGTATCATTGGCAAATATGTTCTCCCATACAGTGGGTTCCCTTGTCATTTTGATGCTGGTTTCTTTAGCCATGCAGAAGTTTTTAGTTTGATGTAGTCCCATCTATTAATTTCTCTCTTTGTTTTTCTTGCCCTAGGTGATGTTCAGTGGAAATTGCACTATGTATGATGTCTGAGATTTTACTGCCTACATTTTCTTCTAGGATTTTTATGGTTTCATGAGTTACATTTAAGTCTTTTATCCATTTGAGTTTATTTTTGTGTATGGTGTAAGTTGGTGGTCTAGTTTTATGTTTTTGCATGTAGCTGTCCAATTTTCACAGCACCATTTATTGAAGAGACTGTCTTTTTTCTATTGTATGCTCTTGCCTCCTTTGTCAAATATTAATTGTGCATATTATCTTGGGTCAATTTCTGGGTTCTCTGTTCTGTTCCATTGATCTATATGCCTATTCTTGTGCCAGTACCAGGCTGTTTTGATTAAGATGGCTTTGTAGTATAACTTGATATCTGGTATTGTGATCCCTCCCACTTCGTTTTTTGTTTTTTGTTTTCAAGATTGCTGTGGCTATTTGGTTTTTTTTTTGGTTTCATATAAACTTTTGAAGTATTTATTCTAGTTCTGTGAAATATCCCATTGGTACTTTAATAGGGATTGCATTAAATCTGTAGATTGCTTTAGGTAGTAAGGACATTTTAATGATGTTGATTTTTCCAATCTATGAATATAGTGTATGTTTCCATTCCTTTATATCTTCCTCTATTTCTTTTTTCAATATCCTGTAGTTTTCTGAGAGCAGGTCTTTTACCTCCTTGGTTAGGTTTATTCCTAGGTATTTTATTTTTTTGTTGTTGCAATGGTAAATGGGATTGTTTTTTTAGAGTCCCTTTCTGAGTATTCACTATTGGTGTATAAGAATGCCAGTGATTTCTAGATGTTAATTTTGTATCCTAGTGCTTTGCAAAATTTATTTATTTAGTCTTTAGGGTTTTCTATGTACAATATCATGTCATCTGCAAATAATGACAGCTTTACTTCCTCCAATCCCATTTGGATACATTTTATTTTTTCTTCATGTCTAATTGCTGTGGCTAAGACTTCCAGTACTATATTAAATAGAAGTAGTGAAAATGGGCATCCCTGTCTTTTTCCTGTTCTTAAAGAAAATGCTTTTAGGTTTGCCCATTGAGTATGATGTTGGCTGTCGGTTTTTCATATATGGCCTTTATTATGTCAAGATACAATCCCTCTATTCCCACTTTGCTGAGCATTTTTTTAATCAGAAATGGGTGCAGGATTTTGTTAAATGCTTTTTTTCAGCATCTATGATATGATCATATAATTTTTCTCTTTCATTTTGTTTATGTGATGTATCACATTTATTGATTTGCAAATATTGTACCAGCCTTGCATCACTGGGATGAATCCCACTTGGTCATGGTGAATAATTTTTAAAAATATATTGCTGAATCTGATTTGCTAATATTTTATTGAGGATTTTGGTATCTATATTTATCAGGAATATTAGCTGGTAGTTTTCTTTCTTTGTAGTATCTTTATCTGGTTTTGGAATTAGGATTATGCTTGCCTCATAAAGAGTCTTCCTTCCTCTTGAATTTTTTGAAATAGTTTAAAGACAATGGGTATTAGTTCTACTTTGAATGATTGGTAAAACTCCCCTGTGAAGCCATCCAGACATGGGCTTTTGTTTGCTGGGAGTTTATTGATTACAGCTTCAATTTTCTTGGTTATTATTTATCTGTTCAAGTTTTCTGACTTTCTGGTTTAATTTTGGGAGATTGTGTGATTCTAGCAATTTTTCCATTTTGCCTAGGTTGTCCAATTTTTGGCAGATAATTGTTCATAGTATTTTCTAACAATCCATTGTATTTCTGTGGTATCAGTTATTACTTCTTTTTTGTTTCTGATTTTGTTTATTTGGGTTCTCTCTCTTTGTTTCTTGGTTAGTCTGGCTAAAGGTTCATAGAATCTTGTTTATCTTTTTAAAGAACCAGCTCTTTGTTTATTGATCTTTTGAATTTTATTTTAGTCTCCATGTGGTTTATTTCCACTCTGACCTTGACTATTTCTTTCCTTCTACTTGCTCTAAGTTTTTATTTTATTTACATTCTAGTTCTTTAAGTTGTAGAGTTAGATAATCTATTAGAAATGTTTCTTGTTTCTTGAGGTTGGCCTGTGAAGCTCTAAAATTCCTTTTCAGGATTGCTTTTATCGCATCCCACTTTTGTGTTGTGTGTATGTCTTTAATTTTTGGCATTTTAATTATGATGTGTCTTGGTGAGGGCCTCTTTGGGTTCTTCTTACTTGGGATCTCTATGCTTCTTGTACTTGTATACCTTTTTCCTTCACCAAGTTTGAAACATTTTCTGCCACTGTTTCTTCAAATATATTTTCTCACCCTTGCTCACTTTCTTCTTCTTCTGATACTCCTATGATGTGGATGTTGTTACATTTCATATTGTCCCACAGCTATCTTAAACTGTTCTCTGTTTTTTAATTTCTTTTTTCTTTTTTCTTTTTGGTTCTCTGATTGAGTGATTTTTTTTCTACCCTGTCTTCTAATTTACTGATTCGATCCTTGGCTTTCTCTAATATGCTGGATTTCCCCCTTCTATGTATTTTTTATTTCTGCTGTCATTCTTCATTTCTGCATGGTGGTTTTTCTTTTCCAGTTTGTTAATTTTCATTGTCTCTTTATCTTTACTCATGCTGTCAAGCTCTTTTAAAAAAAATTTTTTTTTTCTTTATTGACTTTTAGAAAGAGAGGAAGAGAGAGAGAGATAAAAACATTGATGAGAGAGAACATCGATTGGCTGCTTCCTGCATGCCCCTCAGTGGGGATTGGGCCCACAACCTGGGCATATGCCCTGACTGGGAATTGAACTGGTGACCTCTCAGTGCATAGGTTGACACTCCACCACTGAGCCACACCAGCAAGGCCTGTTAAGATCTTTATTCATGCGGTTGAGCTTCCTCATAATCAGTGTTCTGAATTAATTGTCTGATAACTTGCTTAACTCCATTTTATTTAGTTCTTCTTCTGTAGGATTCATTTGGGATTTGTTTCTTTGTTTCACCATTTTGGCTGTCTCAGCAGTGTTTGGAGCCTGCCACATTTTCCATGTGAACGTCCATGTTCTTCTGATTGTAACTCCATCTGCTGGGTTTGGATGAGTATGGAAGGGACCACAATGAACACGATCGTGTAGTCTTACTTTCCTGCGTAGAGTCACAGGCCAAGCAAAGATTTAATTATCCCAGAGCTTTTTGCCTACAGGCACTATTAGTCTTAGTTACTTAATGAACCTCATTCATCCCTCAGCTGAATGAAAAATCCCACAGGTGGCCAGGGTAAGAAGATTTCCAGTGGGTGGGGCACTTTCTATTCCCTGGGCTAATGTTGCTTTGAGAAGAAAATGGTTTCTGCAGTGTGGGTTAATGGCTCAGTGCAGGGACCCAGGCCTCAGTCTTCAAAGCTCAGTCTCCAGAGCCACCACGCCCCAAACTGACAGGTCCAAGGCTCAAAGCCTTCAAAACCTTGGCTCTGCCTACTGGCTTGCTGGTAGTCTCTGGCTGTTAATGAGCCTGATGTTACTCTTCTCTGGGCCAGGTGGTGTTAAATTCCTGAGGGAGGGGCAGTTGCTTCTCCCCTGAGGTAAAGCTACTCTGATGGGAAGGGGCTTCTTAAGAAATATGGCTACTGCTGTGGGGGGGAATGACTCAGCGTAGAGCTCCTGATGGCCTCCTTGCCAGCTCTCTCCCCAGTGCCACACCCCTCCAACTCTCTTCACACAGTTCCAGTGCAGTCCATCCTCTCTCTGCTGGAGCCCAAGGTGAGTGGCTATAGCTGTAATTTAGTGCACTGGCCCTTCAGAGAAGTGCCGGTGTTCCCAGCACCTCTTCCTGCTGGACACAACCTGTGCTATGGTGATTTTCTTAGCCAAGTGTTATGTGGGCAAATTTTCCTGTTCTGCCACTCAGTGCTGGAGAGCCAGCTTGGGGTTTTAACTCTCGATTTCTCAGATGCAACTGATCACAACTAAGACAGCCCTCAAATTGCTGCCTGTGGACAACCAGCCGGCCCTCTCGCACCTCTGTAGCTTCTACCAGTCTTGATTTGGGGTCCTCTTTATGTCCCTGTTTATAAGGGTTCTCTTCATCTGCTCTTCAGTTGGTTTTTCCAAATGACTTGTTTTTATTTTAGTTGTAATGCCAGGTCCTGGGAGACAGTCTGTAAAGCTTCCATTCATTCCATTGCCATTTTCTCTCTCCTCCAGTTCTATTTTTTTTGAAAGTCAATAGTTCACATATATAAATGGCTCTCCACAATGGTGTAAATCTATACTCTTATGCCATAAACAGCTGTACAGAATTTTGTTCCTTTACAAAATTCTTTTTTGTTTTTTTTTGTTTTGTTTTTACAATTTGTAACTGATGATACTTGAAGAACCTATGATTATAAATGATGCCTTTTTAAATTAGAACAAATTCCGAGTTTTTCTAAAACAATACATTATCTCACTTCCACTCCATTACATTCTTGAGGGTAGAGATGAAATGCATATTTGGAGGATGCTGTATAAAGTATTATAATTTATTTAACCAATTTCACACTTGTTGTGACTGGCTTTTATTGACAGGTATAAATCTTAAAGTATGTTACTTATGATTAACTAAAAACAAATTAAGTACAAAACTTTTCAAAAAATTATGGATATACCCATATATCCTCTATGTGAAGGTGATCTGTCATATAAAGGTAACATTTTTTTCATGGGGGTTCGGGGGAAATGGTAGAATATTGAGGACAACTTTTTTCTAGCTGTGTATTCCTAGGCAATCCCTTGGTACATTAATTCTTTTTATTAGTCAACAAATATTTATTATATGCCTACTGTTTGTAATGAATTGCATAGGTTGAATTAGGAAATCTGCCACTTATTCTTACATGATACCTTCAGACAGATCAGTTCTGCTCCATTTTTCCCCCTAAACTCACTTGAGATTATTGCCAACAGCCCTCCATCCTGATTGAATTCTCTAGGAGGAAAATAGTCAGATGGAACCTGATCAAAGAATGAAGGCAAATAAGGAGAGATGAGAAAAACAGAATATTCATATGGGTATCCATTTTCCTTCGTAGGAGAGCTATTTCATCCCACCAACTGAGATGTGTATAGCTTTTCTTGGAAATTCTACATATATGCACATAAATATACATGCCCATATCTTCAATATCCAACCTCTTAGGCACCAAATACACAAAAAGAGCAAATTCAACACAGAGAGAACAGCTGGGAGTCATTCCTCATAAGAATCACCAAGATCAAGGTAAAAAACTCCTCAGGTAGAATGTTCTCTCTGACAAAGTAGTCCAGAAATCTGGAAAGAGAAACGTTGTTTAAAACTTAGGTCTTAAAATAAATCATAACTGTAACTTCCTTTGGTCTTGGTTTTTGCTTTTCTTTTTATAAACCTGGTTCTTATTGCTTAAAAATAGAATATTTGGCATGATAAAAATAATAAACATGAATTGAGTTGTGATGGGACTTAAAGGATTCTATAAAGAACATAAAATTAGATAGAACCCCTTTCCTCTGCCTCTGCAGTTTATTAACATACCAGCATCATTTTTTGTTTTAAAGTGGTGATGTGGAAATAGAACTGGATGAAACAGAATTCCTGGAATCTAATGCAGACCTGTCATTATGCCGGCTTTGGAGGTTGCTTACTCTCTCTATAACTCAAATATTAAGACATCTGAACTAAGATCCTTTTAAATGACCAAATTTTGGCTTTGAGCTTGATACTTGGCCTTGGGCTGCAGGCAGAAACCTGAAAGTCAAAGATGTGAATTTGGGTTGCCCTTAGGATGCTTACAGTTCAATTTATTGAACAGAATGTGGAAAAAGAGTAGTGTGGTGAATAGATCTACAAAATAGAAGTGGAACAAAAACTACAATGTATGCTGTAGCTTCTTGGAAGTGGTAGAACAGTGAAAGAAAGCTTGGAAAGGCAGGAGTAATCTTATGGGGTGATTTGCGGCTTTTGTTGGATCCTGAAGGGGATAAAAGATATTTTCAGTTACGGTTAAACAAAAAACTGAATCCTCATATTGGATAAAAGGTGTATATTTTGTAAAATATTGAGGAGACCCTTATTTAGTTGTTTGTGTTTTGTTTTGTCATAAGTTGCAACAAGGTATTAATTATCTTTTATGGCACAACAAATTATCCTAAAACCTAGTTGCTCAAGAAAACAAACATTTATTGTTTCTCAGTTTTGATGGGTCAGGAACTTTGTATCAGATTAGCTGGGTGGTTTTGGCTCAGGATCTCTTATGAGATTGTAGTCAGGAGGTCAGCCAAGTTTGAGGGGGCTGGGGTACCTGTTTTCAAGGAGGCCCCTCACATGGCTGGTGGCAGGAAACCTCATTTCCTCACCATATACACCGCTCCATACAGCTGCTGAAGTGTCCTATGACATGGTGCTATCTACTGAGAGAGAGAGAGAGAGAGAGAGAGAGAGAGGAGAGAATGAGAATATCAGAAGTCACAATGTCTTTTATGAGCTACCCTCAGAGTTAACACACCGTCACTCCTGTCATTTTCTATTAGTCACCCAGGTCAAGGAACAGACTGTAAATGCCAACAGACAGACTCATATGGGAACATCTTGGAGGCTGGCTACCACAAATACTAAAACAAAATACTAAGAACAGAAGACAGATGAGATTTTGATTCTAAGTTTATGCCTAAGAAGGAGAGAAAAGATTTTACAGAGGAAGACATTTAACATGTTCTTTATTATGCCTTTTATTATTTGCTGAGAAGAATGCAAAATATTATCAAGTTGAGCTAATCTGTAGTTAAATAAAATAATAAATCTGAAACAGATGTAATATTACTAAAATGGACTATAAATTCAGATTATGTTACATGTTTGACCAGTTTAGGCATAAATCCAAAAATTAAGTGCTTTAAACACTGAAAGACATAAAAATATTTCTGAAAAACTACAAAAGTCTATCTGAGCCAAAAAGCCTTAGAGTTTCTTTCTTTTTACTACATTATATTAACATTTGTTATTATAGAATCTAGGTGGTTGTAGCAATCTGTTACCCTAAAGTACTTATATCTTTTTATTTTTAAAAGTTTCAGTGATGATTTATAAGGCTTAAATACAAGGTGGCTTGAGTTTCTATTTGAGCATTAAACATAAGACATCCCCACCTTGAAGTCAGTGGACCCCCATGATTTCACAGAGTTGACTTGACATTCCCTGCAATGATTTCTTACTATATAAGTAATCCTGTATTGCTTGTCTCCTTGCCAGGAGCCTTTAACTTAAGGGTTAGAGTATAGGAATGATCAGACTTAGGTCATATTGTTTCTTTAATTTTATTATTCAATATATATTTTGGAGTGCATACTCTGTTCCAGGCACAATGCAAGGCACTGCGTGTGTAACTATGGTCCCTGCCCTGAAAGGCCATTAAATTCTAGTGGGACAGTGGTCTCCAGCTATTTTTGATTATGTCCCTTCTGCATCAGAGGAGGGAAAAGAGCATCAGTGCATGTATATATAATTATTTACAAATCGTCTACATGTCCTTTATCATCAGTAATATTTCAATAAAAAATATGCACTTATATAAAAAATATGCCCTTATTGTCAGATGTGATTAGATGATTATTATTATTATTATTATTATTTTTACTGCTAAATGTGGCTGACAAAGATCTTGCACCACACGAAGGAGGAGGGTCAGTTCTGGCATTTTCTTATTTACTTATGTTTTTATTAATAGTATTATCTTTAATCTGTAGCTTCTATTGAGAAAGTTTTTAATCCATCTCTCTATTTTATGAGGGCTACTTGGTTAAAACTGGACAATAAAATATATTAATCCAGTTAATCAGGACAGACAAAGTGTAACAGCTTTTCAGTCACCAAGAGCAGATGAAGACACAATGATTCCTGCTATGCTCAGTGAATCCTACTAACCCTCAAGATACTTCAAGTTCTTTCCCTGAAATGTGACCTTAAAACACAGGGACAAAGAGAGCACCAGCATTGATCTGTACATAAAGATTGATGTCTCTCCTTTTGAGAAACCAAAACAAAACAAAACAATATAACATACTTAATATTTTATTTTGTATCTTATTAAACCTATTTCATGACTAAAGAATTTCTCAAAACTGGTTTTGTTCGGGGATGAGTAAAGAAATGGGCACATGCCATCTTGATCAAGGGTCAGCAAACTATGGCTCAAGAATTAAATCTGAATCTTTGCCTGTTTGTAAATAAAGTTTTATTGTAACTCAGCCATAGACATTTGTTTACATTTTTTTTTTCCTATGGCTAGTTTTGTGCTACAATGGCACAGTTGAGTAGTTGCAACAGAGACTATGGCCTGTGAAGCTGAAATTATTTACTCTATGGCCTTTAAAAAAAAAAAAATCACCAGCCCCTGTTCTAAGTGCTGTAAATGAGTGTGCAAAGTAATTGAGTGTCAAGTAAATTTGAAGAAGTGCAGCTTATTAAAGACACAGCAGACTTCAGTTAATCACATCTTTGTCTAAGGCAGCTCTTACCCTCTCTGGTCTTATGACCTTGGAGAAGTCCCTTAATTTTCTGGAGTTACACTTCTGTAATCTAACATAGGACTTTTTTGTATGTGTACAAAGTGTCTAGTTCAGCACAGTGTATGGGTATTGAAAAACAGTAAAATTTTAGGACAGATAATTAAGCAGATGACCTATAAGTAACAGAAATAAATGGAATGAGAAATTCAATGTAAATACCTCTGAGCATAAGCATTTAACTGGCTACTTCATTATGTTATGTTATGATTTTGTTGGTTCATTGATTTCCAGCTAGACCTCAAGTGGAGTTCTGAGGAGTTTGCCTGTAGTCCTTTTTGAACATTTTGCCTAAACGTGAACAATGACAGATGACATGCTTATTGTATTTGTGAGTGATCCAAAGACAGGAGAACTAGATAAGCATTGTATTACAAATATGGATTTAACAAGACTTAGAATAAAACTAAGAAAATGAAATTTCAGTGATGTAAATAAAAAACCTAATGTGGTTTTAGTAACAACTGCAGAAATACAGAATTGGGGTACTCTGCTTAACCGCTGCTTCTATGACAAAGAACTGACTGAAGAGCATGGCTCCACGGGAGAAGGAAGACTGTCAGACGTGGCTGTCTGCGAAAGGAGAGCGAGGAGCAGAAAGATCACGAGGAAGAAAGAGAGGAAGTATGTAATCTCGGCTCCATCAGTAGCATGCAATGTACGTTTCAAAGAATGCACATCAGGCCAGTCATGTTTTCAGTATTCATGTCCAATTTTAGATGCCATGTTTTGAACAGGACATTGATCCCCAATAGGAAAAGTTAAATTACATTTACACAGGTTATTTTTATAGGTATAGCTATACCTTCATATGCTAGGAATTATACAAGGGACTTTATATATGTTGACTACCTGCCCTTCCACATCAAAAAACTAAGGGGGTTTTGTAGAAATATAGACAGCTTCGAGCTTAAACATGTATATATATCAGAAATAGACGTTATTATTTTTGCTTTATATATAAAGACACTAAATTTCATGTGGGTAGGTAATAATAAAGACCATGATACAATATTGCAGCAAAAATCAGAATAAATGCATAGTGTATAAATTTGATATACAAAAATTCTAATGCAAAATGAAAGAGTAAATGGAGATGCACTGAAATATTAACAATTTCCCCCATATTTTCTTATATTCATTTACTCATTAAATATTTACTGAGCTTCTACTAGGTACTATTCAAGGGAGTAGAGCTGTAGTGGTACACAAATATTCTGTGGATATTGGGGAAAACAAGTTTCCCTAGGAACTTATTGGAAATGATGAGAATATGATGCTCTAGAAAGGTCTAGAAATCCAGTTGAATGGAGAAATACCAAATGAGCTATAGATATTAATCTATGCAACAGAAGTTTTATGGGCAGTCATAGATCTTCATGAATTTGAAGAAATGTCATGTGGAAAAATGAGCAGTCTCATTTACATGACACCTTACGTTTTAAAGGGGTAGAGTTAGGACCAATGACCGAAAGTTGCTAAGGACTGTTTCAGCCCTGCATTTCACAGAATGTCTAAAAGTGAGTGCTCTAACAACACTAGGCTGGAAGTCATCAACTTTTTCTGGACAGGATCAGATAACAAATGTTGTAGACTGCAGGCCATATGGTATCTGTCACAACTCCTCAGTCCTGCTGTGTGGGGCAACCACAGACTATATGTAAATTAATGACTAGGGTTGTGTTCTAAAAATACTTTGTTTCCAATCTAGACAGCAGGTTAAATTCGAATTTAGCTTATCCATAAGGCTGTGTGCTGAAAGGGCCAAACATAAACAAGTAGGCTATCTATTAATCACAGTGACCACAGATTTTGAGGATGAACTAGAGAACATTACCTGAGTTTCCATAAAAATCAAGTACATGGCTGGTGTGGCTCAGTAGGATGAGCAGCGTCCTGTGTACCAACAGATTGCTGCTCCTGGTCAAGGCACATGCCTGGATTGTGGGCTCGATCCCCAGAGGGGGCGCTCAGGAGGCAGCTGATTGATATTTCTGTCTTATCCATGTTTCTATCTCTCTCTCCTTCTCCTTTTCCCTTTCTCTAAAATATATATAATATAAATAAAAATTAAGGACGGTTTAATAGTAAGTCCTCTAAAGTTTGGTGGGGAAAGAGCTAAACTATAGACTAATTTAACCCATTTTCCCCTACATGTAATGTATGCCCACAGATAATCCAGAGTTGACCAGAATATGTATCTTATTAGATGGTATAGATAATATGTATCACAGGTGAGGAAATACTGTTTCCCAAGCACCAGTGCCAGGCACAACATTAACTGCTTTTCCATGAATGTGTTTGTGTAATTCTCACAGACTTATAAAGCACATGTTATTGTTCGCATTTCTCAGGTGATTAAAGTACGATTTGGAGGATTTAAGAATTTAAATTAATTGCTCGTGATCTGTCTGTTACTAAAGGTTGGCCATAGGAGCTTTGTCTTTCGTGATCTGAGCTTTCTTTCATAAGATTGTTCTGAAATCGAAACATATATAAACATGCACAGGGTGAGATTACTGTTTAAAAAAAACAAAAGAAAATAATCTTTTAAATTTTTTTGTTCCTTTATTGATTTTAGAGAGAGAGGAAGTGAAAGGGAAGATAGAAATATTGATGAGAGACAACTTTGATTGGCCACCTCCTGCATGCTCCCCATTGGGGATCAGGCCCACAACTTGGGCATGTGTCCTGACCGGGAATCGAACCAGTGACCTCTTGAGGCATGAGTCAGTACTCAACCACTGAGCCACAATGGCAGGATGAAAATAATTCTTTTTAAGAAGTAAATAATCTCTTCCTGATTTACCTTAAAAAACAAAAACAAAACAAACTTGTAAGAGTATACATTCTGGAGTGGATCTGTTCACCTCCCAACATTGTCACATGGGTCCCTGAGATGCCCTCTCCATTTCTTTTTACAGAGTTACGTTCTTCTCTTCATCCTCTAGTCATATTTTCATTCCTCATTTTCTCCACATAGGCATTCACAGTAATGTATTTAAACTTTTTAAAAATTATAATTAATTTTTTCAGCTTTACAAAAATTCCCTGTTTGTGTTTGATTTGGAATTGCATTTAATCTATAAATCAATGTAGTGTAGTCCTCTATTCAGGTCTTTGATAACTTTTCATTTGTTTTCATGTGTTTCTCTATAAAGATTTGAGATTTCTTTATTAGGTTAAATCCTGGATAAAATATTATTTCCATTTTCATTGTGATTTTATCTTATTTTCTACAATCTAATTGGTTATTGCTAGTAGAGAGGGATGGTTTTGAATTTTATCCTATAAACCTGCTAAAATATCTTTATTCTAATGGTGTATTTAATCTGTTAGGCTTTCTCTGTAGTTTATTAAATGCTAATTGCATTTTTATCTCTCCTTTTTAAATCCTTATATGACTGATGCTTTTTCTTTTTTTTCTTTCATATGTTGAACAGCAGCAGTCATGGTGAGAACCAATGTCTTGTCCCCATGCCTAAAGGGAATGCATGTAAAGTTATCTTCTGAACGTAATGTTTGCTTTCAGTTGGCATTTAACCTTTATCAATTTATAAATATCTTGAACTGCTTATAAAACTTCTGGTATTTCATTACATTTTGTATTTTGTTCATTTGCAACTTTCCTCTCATTGTTTTCTTATTCCATCTTGCCAAAGGTTTATCTATCTTATTAGTCTTTCATTTTATTTTATTATTATTTTTATTTTTTAAATCCTCACCCGAAGATATTTTTTCATTTATCTTCAGATAGAGTGGGAGGAAAGGAGAGAAAGAGAGAGAAACATTGATGTGAGAGAGACACATCAATTGGTTGCCTCCCACATGACCCCAACCAGGGCTGGGGACTGAACCGCAACAGAGGCACATGCCTTTGACCAGAATTGAACCCACAACTCCATGGGCTGATGCTCCAACTGCTGAGCCAAACTGGCCACGGCCTCACAAGTCTTTTAAAGAAGTATCTGTTAGTTTCACTATTTTTTCTTTTTTGTTGTTGTTTATTTGTTTTCTATGGTGTTGATTTCTGATCTAACCTTTATTATTTTATTTCTTCTAGTGTCCTTAGATTTATTATCTTGTAGTGTTATTAGTTTCAGTTCTTTCTTGTTTTCTAATAAGCATTATCAACTCTAATATTCCTTAAGTGTTGATTTTGACATGTAATGACTTAATTTTTATTTAGGTTTAATTATTGCTTAATTTCTCCCAAATGTTCTTTTCAGGTGAGGGTTATATAATAGTGGTCCATTTCGATTTTAGACGTAAGAGGATTTAAAAAATTTTTCTCACTTATCCTTTTTAAATTTTTAATCCTTTTCTAAAGAATAGTTTTAATGTTCATTCTTTGGTGTTTACTGAATGTCTTGTGCCCATGAGAGTTTTTAGAATGTTCAAATGTGCCTATTCTATGCTTGGGACTGTCAAGTTCTCCGTATCTGTATGCTGAGTAGAGTAAATATGTTCTCATATATTCTGCTTCTTTTTTTGTCCCCTTGGCCCATAAATATCCATGGGCATTTATCTACTTTTTCTTATAACTCTCAGATGTTGCTTTGAAGATGATGCTAGATCTATACATGAGAATGATGATTATGTTTCTTATCTATTACACCCTTTATTTAAATATGATTCCCCCTTTCCTGTTAAGATGGTTTTCTACATTGAATTCTCTTTCATTAAAAATTTTAAAACGAGTACTATAGAATTTATTGTTTACATATTAATAGTTCATTATTTTTTTACACATGTTAGTTTACTTTAAATTTTTATTTATTTTTGAAAGTATTACTGATGTCCCCCTTTTTTCCGTTTCCCACTCCCACCCCTCTCCTGCCTTCCCCACACCAATGTCCATGTTGACTGGTTGTGCATATATGCATATAAATTCTTTGATTTATCTCTTCCCACACCTCCTAGCCCCCATCTTTCTGAGGTTTGTCAGTCTGTTCCCTACTTCCATGACTCGGGATCCCTTTTGATGGACCCCTTATTTTGTTCATTATGTTTCATATGTAAGTGAGATCATGTGGTACTTGTCTTCCTCTGACTGGCTTATTTCGCTTAGCATAATGCTCTCCAGGTCCCTCCACGTCATCTCAAAGGATAAGAGATCTTTCTTTCTCATAGCTGCATCGTGTTCCATTGTGTACATGTACCACAGCTTTTTTATCCACTCATCTATTGATGGGTACTTGGGCTGTTTCCAGAGCTTAGCAATTGTAAATTGCTATTAACACAGGGATGCATATATTCTTCCTGACTGGTGTTTCAGGCTTCTTAGAATACAGTTGTCCCTCACCACTTCACGCTTCGACTTTCACAACTTCACTCTATTGCGATTTTTTTCTAATATAGTATAGTATTTGAAAAAACCACGATAGAGTGAAGCCACAAAAGTCAAAGTGCAAAGTGGCGAGGGACGACTGTATAAATAAAGAATCCTACTTCACAGAAATTCATTTATCAGGGTAGCGTCTGGAACTGATTAACCGCAATAAATGAGTGCTGACTGAATATTTCAAGAAGTGGGATCACTGGGTCAAATGGCAGTTCAATTTTTAATTTTTTGAGGAAAGACCATATTGTTTTCCATAGTGGCTGCAACCGTCTGCATTCCCACCAGCAGTGTGCTACAGTCCCCTTTTCTCCATACCCTTGCCAGCATTCATGTTCTACCTTTCTTGACATTTTTATGTTTATAGTTTTTAGCCATTATAATTCTGGATCTTTTAAAAATCCAACCTGAGAATCTTGGTCTTTGAGCAGTAAACTAACCCTGCACCCTCATTAAATTACTCTCCCATCAAAAAATATTTATGCTATTTTGTTTTAAAGTTTCTATTTATCATTTTTTTCTTCTTCCATATCTTCAGTAAGACATAAATTTTACTCCTGGTCATTTAAAATTTATAAATTCTATGTTTACCTTCTAGTGTTTCCCCTGCTTTGCTAAGATTAATTCATATTTTTTTCTTTCCATACCGATGTTTAAATTAGGACAAGTATTTTTGCTTCCTTTTACTTCCCTCTGAACTTTACTCATTGGTTGGTTTCATACACTTGCTTTTTATTTCTTGATTTTTTTCAGTTATACTTTTAGCCTGTTTGTTTACAAAAATAAACTTTCTAAGTGATTAACTTACACTCATTTCTGAAACACTTTTAGCATTCATGTTAATTCACTTCTCTCTTTATAGGGTATTTTTCTCTAATAGTTCTTTTAAAGAAGATCTTTGGTTGATAAATAGTAAGAGCTTATACATTTGAAACTATCATTTAGATAATTGTTTGCCCTTACATTAAATCAATGATGGATATAAATTCTAGTTTAAAATGTTTTTCTTCAAAAATATGTAAATACTGTCAATGTTGAGAAGTCTGGTGCTATTTTGATTGTTTCTTATAGACAATCTACTTTTGCTTCTCAAAGCTCTTAACATTTTCTTTGTCCTTAGGATTTTTACATCTCCCTAGGATATTTTTATAATGTGTCTATTACCCTTATAAATCACTTGAATTTGAGGACTTGCATGTTCAAGGGAAATTTTAGGCATTATTTCTTCAAATATTGACTCCTTTTTATATTGTTTTCTCTTCAACTAAGACTTCCCTTTTACAGAAATTGATACTTCTGTTTATATTCTCCATATGTCTTAATATTTTCTTCTTCTTTTCATCCTTTTATCCCTTCCTGAAACATTCTAACAGAGACCCTTAATATTATTTCCAGAATACTAATTAATTCTTTGCTTGTATCTGTGCTTATATTTCACAAGTTCTCTTATTTATTACAATACTACATACTTTTTTATTGTATCCAATATCTTCAAATGGTCTTTTTTTTTTTTTTCTTATAACTACTTGTTTTGGCTACATGTTTCCAATATCATCATTTATCTCTCTGCAGATCTCTATTATGTTTCTTACAAATGTTGTGTGTGTGTGTGTGTTTTAATTCCACTTCACTTGGTATAGATTATCTAGTCTGTGTGTTGTTGTTATTTCTTTTTTTACTGTACTTACATACCTTACTTACCATAGAGTTATTTCTTCATGAGTATTTTTCCCTTTTGCTAACTTGATTGATACCTAGGCAAAGGGGCAAATGCCCAGTCCCCATCTCCAGGGAATTGGGGAATGGAGGTTAGATAAAGAACCTCAGTGTTGCAATATAACTACTATCCCCATTAGATAATCATATTCCTCAGATACTTCATTTTCTAGGGGTTTTTCATCTTCTGTTTAAATACCACGGCCTTACTCTGAACCCATTTACTTTTAGCCATTGATATATTCTTCAAATGCACACATGCATGTCAAACACTATGAAGGGTCTGAGATTTTTTACCCTTTATTTTAAGCCAATAACGTAGTCTGCTGCAGTTTCTTGGATGCTGGCGGAAGACGTGAGGTGCCTGTGTTAGAGACAAAAGCCAGTTATGTCCCATAGCAATAGCAATGGTAAAATATCAGCATTTTCTCAAGCTGGTTCCTCCCAGCCCAGTTTGCACGTTATGAGCCAGGTGACACGTGCATGCCTTTGGGTTGTGCACAGGAAATTAACCCAGCCTCTTGTCTTTTATAATGGGCTCAAGCAAACCTGCCGAACTTCTGTCTCTAAACAGTGCTACGGTCTGCACCTTTGTGTTATTCTCTCTGTGTTTCAAACCTTACTATAAATATCCTCAAATAGTCAATCTAGGGCAAAGGATCATCAAGGTGTACAGAAACACAGTTGTTTCTGAACATGCATTAATAAACTATTTTGAAAATCAATTCAAAGAATTTCCCAAAATATGTGTACTTACGGATCCTCAATAAACATATAGTTTGATGAATCGTTTAAGCATTTAAAATATTTTCTATTTTATAGATGAGGGATGACATTTGGCTTTTTTAGTTTAATTAAAACAATAATGTTTTGCAGTCACATTGCTCCTTGGAAACATACACATTTTCAAAGCCACATTTCACATGACAGTGGAAAGTCTATTTTTTTGCTATTAATTATTAACTAGACCCACTATCCTCCCCAGAACCATACCATATGTCTATAGAATAAAACTCAGAAAATCTCAGCCACTGTCTAAAAAGTCAAGGATGGAAAAGTCTGAATCATTGCCAAGAGAATTTTGTTTTTCAAAAGTGCAAAAATACAAATGAAACTCAGAGGGAAGTTCTTCCATTAGAATCGTGACCTCAGAACATCAGAGATGTTAGAAGATATCCTGACAGGATTTCAGGTGAACCTGCTGTCATGAGTGTGCTCCTGAGGTCAGAACACCCCCCATGGAACAAGCAGTGAGTGGGGCACAAAGGGAAGCATTGTGTCAGTGGAGCGGCAGGTGACTAGCGTCTGTGGGAGGGGGTCACCTGATCCCGCTCATATGGCCCACAGATTGGCCTTCTGACTATTCCAATGGTTGAGCTTTTTCATATGTGTGAAATAGCAAGATGTTTATTTTTAAATGGTTTTATAGAGAATATCTTTACCCTTTAGACAAAAGACCTTATCCATGTGCATTGGAAGAGTCATTGAGTCATAAGGACGTGAACTTTACATTGAAAACTCATCTGTCTATTTTTCTAAGTAAAATCCTGGGAAATCAGAGGAGCTTAAATAAATACATCAGGCAGCTCAGATAATACATATGCCAAGTCAGTGTGCGTGTGTGTTTGCACACCGATGAAGGAAGTATAAATGAATTCTTTCCCTCCTTACTTTGGCATCCAAGGAAGAACCCCAAAGGGACTCTCTTTGCTAGAAAATTGATACTATAAGAGCAATTTTTCTCATGTTTCAGATAATACCTTTAAACCCACTTTAAGCTTTAAAGTAATATAACTACTAGGAAAGAGTAACTTTATTCCTGTTTTTTTGTCACAGTCTGACGGCCAGTAGCACATATGTCTTAGTTCTAACTTTGTTTATACTAATATTAAAAAAAATAAAGGAGGCAAATACTTTATTTTAAAACAAGAACATGTTTTCTTCCCACAACTAGATTTAAGCCCTTTTGAATTAGGAACCTATTTCTTCTTTGCTACATTTGAGGATATTAATATTTTGACACAACTCTGATGATGTAATTTATAAATTCAAAATAATGTTAATCATTGTTTTGTAAAATTTTAAAGTAATATTAAGCTAAGGAGAATATGTGAAAATACTTAAGCAACTTCCTCCTTCCTCATTCCCTCCCATGTCAATCAAAATAAACAGTATACTGACAGCCAAGGGGGAGGGCTGCCGATTATTTCTGCTAGAAATAATACAATGGAGATCAAAAATAAAGGCTCCACAGATCAGCTTCAGCTTCCCTCCCTGGACAGTAATACACTGTTGAATAAATATCCCCCAAATGTCTAGAGGGAACATGAGATGTATGATATTCTAGCAACATACAATATGGAATTTGTTTTGCTACTGGAGATAAAATCTATGGGTACCAGTGATTCTGGGGAGCCCGAAGTTTGTAGATACTATCCCTGGTGTGACAAGGTTAATGACTCAAACAGCAGAAGCACCTGTGGGAAGAACCTATGGCGCAGCGAACCTCCGACACAGATAAAGAAATCTGGCTATAGGGTATCAACAAACAAAAAGAAGCAACTAGAAACCAGATGAAGAGATTCCTCTCCTCTGGTTACCTGTGGAGCCAAGTCTCCTGATTCTAAGACCATTGGTTCATTGGATATATTATGGAAATTTTCTTCTGTAAGACCTTCCTCTTCAGATGAGAAATAAGGATTCTAATAGTAATTTAAGTGGAGAATGAAGAAATCCAATGAGAACCTATAAGATTGGAATAGAATATCTCTAAAACATTATTTTAAAAGAAAGTGAAAATGTTCTAGATCATAAAATAAATTGGAGAACTTAATATGCAAAGGAGGAGGACTTTCTGTTGATAAACTGACAAGATCTACTATATAAGGTAAAATTCAGACATTTACTTTGTACTCTCAATATTGAGAAAATATTTCATTTATGAAATGAGATACAAGAAAACATAAAGAGACAAAATGGTGAAATGTAAATGAAACTGGAAAGAGAAAAGAAAACTAAAATGGAAGTTAAACAAGATTAGGTCAATATACAAAGAGCAATCCTTTTTCTACACACTAGCAGCCCAAAGTAGAAGAAAACCCAAAATGAACTTAAAACAGCATTAAAGACAAAATGCTTAAAAATAATTTTAACAAAATTGTAAGAGTCTACACTAATGCTAAACATACATTTCTAAGAGATATTAAAGAGAACTCAGAAAGGTACATCATGTTTATGGGTTAAATTATTCAATCTTAAGATGTTGATATAATTTTAATGCAATGCTAATGAAAATACCCATAGGCTTGCTTATAAAAGTTTGACAAACTATTTCTAAAATTTGTATGGTAACACAAATATCCTGGATAACAAAAAAAATCTTGTAAAAAAAGACCAAAGTGGAAGATTCATACTACCTGAATTAATATTTATAAGCTACAGGACTACAAAATAAAGAACAGAAAAATAGGTCAATGGAAAAAAATAGAGTCTATAAATGGTTAATATAGTTTGAAAGGGAAGTTTTAAAATAAATTATGTTTAATAAAAATGAATTCAAGATGTATTGTAGCCCTAAATGTAAAAGCTTAAACTATATAACATCTAGATGAAAATATAGGATAATTTATTCATGGCCTTGGAGAAAAAATATTTCTTAAAGAAGACATGAAGCATACCAAGCATTAAAAAAGTGATAAATGCAACATCATAAAATTTTAAATTTCTGCTTATCAGAAGCCATCTTTAAGAAAATGAAAAGGCAAAATAAAAAATATATACACAAACACATATGTCCAAAGAATATATAAAGAACTTTAATAACTTAATAATAAAATTGTGACCCACAAAAATGGGGAAAATTTAGACAGTTACAAATGAAGATACACTGATGGTCAATAAGGTCATGAAAATAATGTTCAGTATAATTAGGTAGTGTTACAGTTTTTGGTTCAAACATCAGTTGTGATATAAAGAACTTGTGATATAGATAGCTTATTACTTTTACCTATACCTATGTTCTTCTTTTCTTTCTGAAGTTCCAATTCTTCTCTGTTATCATTTTCTGTCTCTTTAGAGAACTTAATTAAACCATTCTTTAAAGCTAGGTTTGCTAGCGACCCATCTTCTTAATTTTCCTTCACCAGAGAATATCATTATTTCTCCTTCATTTCTAAAGTATGTTTTTGACTGATAGAGATTTCAGTTGAAAGTTACTTTCATGTCTTGAAAAATGTTGTGTCACTTTCTTCTCGTGTCCGTGGTTTCAGATCACAGATCCACCGTCATCTAAGCTGGTATTCTCTAAGTAACGTGGCATTTCTTGCTTGATGCTTTCAAGATGTTTTTCTTGGTCTTTAGCTTTCAGAAGTTTAATTAGGTTGTATCTTGATATGGAATTCTTTGAGTTTATGATATTTGGGACTTGTTCATATTTTTTAATTAATAGATTTATGTTTTATGCCAAATTTGGAATGTTATTTACCATTATTTCTTCAAATACTTTTTCAGTCTCTCCTGCTCCTCCTCCTCCTCCTCCTCCTCCTCCTCCTCCTCCTCCTCCTCCTGGGACTCCAATGGTGTGGTACATGTTAACTTTTTGTTATTATTCCACAGGTCCCTGAGACTCTGTTCACTTCTTTCCCAAGTCTATCTTTTTCTGTTGTTCAGATGAGATAAATTCTATCTATCTGTCCTTAAGTTTACTGATTCTGTCTTCTATAATTTCCACTCTATTGGAACACATTCAGCATTTTTTTTTATATTTTATTTATTACATTTCTTACTTCTATTGTTTTTACTTTATTCCCAATTAACTAATATTTCTATACTGAGGTTTTCTATTTCTTCCATTGATTCAAGATTATTTATAATTGCCTGTTGACTCATATTTATGCTGGCTGCTTAAACTCCTTATTAGAAATTCTGATATCTAATTTATCTTGGTTTCTGCATCTGTTGGATTGTCTTTTCTCTTTTTTTTTTTTCTTTATTAATTATTTTTGTTACAGATGTTTCTCCTTTTCCCCCCACTGATTCCCCCCTCCCCCTCCCTACCTGCCCTTTCCCGTTTGTTGTCCATGTCCACTGTTTATGCATACATGCATATAAGTTCTGTGATTTATCTCCCCCCCACCCCCCTCTTTAGGGGATTGTCAGTCTGTACCCGACTTCCGCATCTCTGGGACAACCCCATTCCTCAGACTGGTATGTTCATTATATTCCACAAATAAGTGAGATCATATGAAACTTGTCTTTCTCTGTTTGGCTTGTTTCACTTAGGATGATACTTTCCAGGTCCCTCCATGTAGTCTCAAAGGATAAGAGATCTTTCTTTCTTACAGCTGCGTAGTACTCCATTGTGTATATGTACCACAGCTTTTTTATCCATTCGTCTACTGATGGACACTTGGGCTGTTTCTTTTCTCATTCAAGTTGTAATTTAACTGGTTCTTGGTGTGATGATTTTTGTGACTTATATATTGTGTATATTAAACTGTGAGACTTTGTATCCAATTTTATCTTCTTATCTAGCAGGTAGTCTCCCTTTTAAGGTTTAGCCTATGGAACAGGCAGATGTATATGTTCTGCTTCCTGCTGAGCCCTGGCGATAGCACCCAGGTGAACGTGGAGCCGTCTCCCACTGCCTGGTGGCAGATCAGTGCCATGTAAGTGCAGTTTGTCCCCTTGACCTTTCTGATAGCTTTCTGGTCAAAGTGGGGAACTGACTCACACCAGCTCACTGACTTCGAGTGAGGTGTAAGCCGCTCCCCACTGAGCCCACTGGCCCCATAGATGCCTTAGAAGCCTTATAGTTGTATGGTGGAAGCAGAAGTTTATCCCTGACCAGGAAAGAGAAGTGTGGGTGTGGACTGCCGACTATTTCCACCATCCATCACCTTCTAACCCACTGATGCAAGGTGGGGTACAGATTCTGCTTCCTGCTGGGCCTGCTGACATGGTGGGGAGTGAATGAAGCAACATGGAGCAGATCCTGTCTCACATGGTCTTGTCAAGTCTCATTGCTCTGGAGGGGTGGGGTGGAGGCTCAGCTCACCACTCGACCACTGACAGTGCTCTGGTGCTGGGGAGTAACCAGTCATCCCTCCCTGGTCCCACTAAAGCCATGGGGGTAGGGGCATTTTTTTCTTGGCTTTTGGTTGAAGTAGAATACATATTGCCAAAAAGGTGTTTTGTTTAGTCAGGCTACCCTTTTCCTGAACCCTGGGATACAGGAAACAGGCTTTACTTGGAGCTTTTCAATTGTCTCTATGTTGGTAGCTCTGGATTCGAGGCTGAACCCCGCTCAGTATATAGAGAAGGCAATAAGGCAAACCAGGGAAATCATTGCGATGTCATTCCTCAAGTCCTGAGATTCCCAGTCAGTCCACCCTCTTCCTTCCACCTTTCAGCATCTCCCTATTCTTTTTAAAATTGTATGTTCAAGGTTATTTAGTTGTAAGAGGAAGGAGCTGGGAGGAATGCAGCTTTTTGATCTTGGTCAGAAGCAGAAATCTCATCAGTAATGGTGAAAGTGTACAATGGTACAAACATTTTGGAAAAAGGCTTGATGGTTTCTGATAAAATTAAATATGCACTTGCCCTGTGACCCTGGCAATTAAATATACACTTACCATAACAATTATTCTCATAGGTATATGCACAAAAGAAATAAATAATATGTTTTAGACTCAAAAGAAATAACCCAGATGTTCATTGGAAAAACAAATTGTGGTATAGACATACAATAAAATAGCAAATTTTCAAAAGAAATGACCCGATTACTGATATATTCAACAGTATTGGATGAATTTTAAAATATTATATTAACTGAAATAAACCTAATACAAAAGAAACCATACTGCATGACTCCATTTACATGAATTTCAAGAAGAGGCAAAGATTTCTTATAGGCCTAGAAATCAAAATGGGGGTGGGGATAATGGGTACTGACTGGAGGGGCAAAAAGAAACTTTTTTGAGTGACAGAAAATTTCTGTATTTTGATTGCAGTGCTGGCTACAGACTAAATTGTCAACTTTTCAAATTACACTAAAGATCTGTGCATGGCACTGCATGTAAATTTCACTTCAATAAAAAGAAATAACAAAATAATAATATACATGTTCTAAAATTGGTGGTGGTCTCTGAATCTTCCTGACTAATAAATACATCATTAAGCAGAAAATTAAATAAGGTTAGAAAAAAATTTAAGAAAACTAAAAAGTAGACCTATAAAATTAAAATTTACATTGGAAATAAAGGCAGAAAAACACCATGGAAATTCAAATTATTATATGGAAGATGCTGTTTTCACAAAATGTAGAAGAAAGGAAAAATATGATGATGAAGATGATGAAAGAGAGAATGTCATCTATGAAGTAAAGGTAAAGGATATGTAATGAAGAAGAGACCAAAAACAAATTGAAAGAAAGTCAGAATCTAAGATCCAAGGGTAGTAAACTATTACAGACCTAATGTGCTCCCTTTGTGCAATGCAACAATATGAGGTTTTTAAAAGCAAGCATATAGACCAATTTAATAACACTTTTTGAATTTAAGGAATAAAAGATTTCAGTGGAGAAAGGTAAAGAATGTACACTTGCTGGCAAATTATAGCAAATCATTTTGTTAGAAAATACAAGAAAGCCCTGGCCGGTTTGCTCAGTGGTTAGAGCGTCAGCCAGCAGACCAGAGAGTCCCGGTTTGGTTCCCACTAAGGGCACGTACTTCGGTTGCACTTTGCCCCTGGCCCAAGTTGGGGTCATGTGGGTGGCCGGCAGTTGATGTCTCTCTCTCACATCGATGTTGCTCTCTCTTTCTTCCTCCCTTTCTTCCTCCCACTCTATCTGAAGATATATGCAAAAATGTCATTGGGTGAGAATAAAAAAATAAATAAAAAAGAAATGCAAGTAAAGCCCTGGCCAGTTTGGCTCAGTGCTTAGAGTGTCAGACCATGGACCAAAGAGTCTCGGGTTTGATTCCAGTCAAGAGCATGTACCTTGGTTGCAGTTCGATCCCCAACTGGGGTCAAGTAGGAGGCAACCAATTGGTGCTTCTCTCTCACATCAATGTTTCTCTCTCTCACTCCCTCTATTCCTCCCACTCTATCTGAAAATCAATGAAAAAATATCCTTGGTTGAGAATTTTAAAAAAAGGAAAGAAAAGAAAATACAAATAAAAATAAAGTACAAACAAGTTTCAGATGAAGACCTTATCAATTATGATAATAAATGTAAATGAATGACAATAAATGTGAATCTTTTTAATGACAATTTTCACGTGTTTAAAAATATGGAATTCCTTATCAAGTCAGTAATAAGACAAAAATATTATACTTTTTTATGTAACTTTCAACTGATGCCATAACTAATAGAGGAAAACAAAATCATGATTATTTGGAATTAATTCTGTTATTTAATGAGAAAAATGAAGAAAACAAACTATTACAATTAATAAGTATTTGTTAAAGTAACTTGTATTTAGTAAAGTATTTGGTAAATTGGCCTGTATTAATATTATGAAAGAAAATAGCTTTAGGAGTATAGAAATTACGTCTTATTCTATTTTATATTCCAGTTTTTTTGAATAATGTATCCAACAAATATTTTTTGAGAGTAGATAATCTGTAATATATCATAACCACCTATTAACAAAATCATAAATAAAATATTTATGGATAAATGATCAGCCATAAATTATAAGTAGAGGTAATGGAATAAAGAATTTTATCATATACTAACTCAGTCTTTAAAAATCAGAAATTGTCTGTATTTTAAGAGCTTTCATGTCATTCATTACCTCAGATTGCAAAATTTTGAAGAAAGCCAAATTGTATTTGTTGGTATTTTGTTTGGATCTCGTGAGGTTAGTCATGCAATAAATTTGTACCTAAGTCAGCACAGGCAACCTGATACCCTGCCTCCTAATCTTTACTGTTTGTTGGGAGAATGTGGTAATGGAAACACAATGGTCCTTGGATTTTTTGTAGGATGGTGGGGGAAGGGAGGTGTATAAGAAGTGGGTAAAAAGGGCATAGTTTGGATCATGTATGACATCAATTAAACTAAAAAAAAAATCTGGTATTTAATTAATACCTGATGTTAAGATAGATTTTTGGTTGGATTTTACTTGTGTCTTGCATATTTTGAAATTAAATAAACTAGTGGAACTAATTTAAGATCTCTGTGTGTCTACCGTCAAAGCACTTCTAGCCAGAGAAGTAAAATTTTGCATATTAGGATCTCTCAGGAAACATTTACCCACACACTGCACATCTCCAGATGTTTAGCATTTGTGAGTATTTGAAAAATAAAAAATACCATCTGTGTTTCTTACTTTCAACCAGAGCATATCGCCAACAGCTGAAGGTATTCCCAGGCTATTCCTAAGGCTTTCTTGATCCAAAGAAGAAAGATTAATTATTTTCCTGCTTCATTAGTAGCAAGATTTATGTTTTCCTACAATAAATATTCCTTATAATAAAATGTTCAAAACTAACATTGTTGCCTACACTATTAATTTCCCAGGACTGTCCTAACAAAGTATAAACTGGATGGTTGAAACAACAGTGCTGGAGGCTGGAAGTCCAAGGTCAAGTTGTCTGCAGGGTTGGTTTCTTCTGAGATCTCTCACCTTGACTTGTAGATGGCTATCTTCTCTCCGTTTCTTCTCTCTGCAAATGTCAATGTCCAAATTTCCTCTTCTTAAAAGGTCCCCACTCATCTTGGATTATCTCATTTTCATTTAATTCCCTCTCTACTCCAAAAACATTTATATTTTGAGGTATTAGGAGTTAGAACATTAACATCAGAATTTTGGGGAACACAATTCAGACTATAACACCTACATATTCATCTTGAGGACTGAAAGTACAGATTTATTGAAAAGTCATTCCTGGTGCAGTATAAATGAACTTCCAAATCTGTTGAATACCAAATCCGGAGAAATTTTGTTCTGTTACTTCTCACAGAAGGATTTTGGCATCAAAGGGAAGCGCTGTGTAACATCATTCAGAGGAAAGCAGATGTGTCTAGTCTTGATCATGATTTGGCAAGGTTTATGGCTAAGATATGTTCAAAAGGATATGGTTGAGTTGTTTACAAGACTCTAATTAATATGAATTGTAGAGCAACTTTGGAAGTCTGTGTGGTCAGCCAGGCCAGTGAAGTTCCTAATGGGGAAATAAACAGCACTTCCTGATCCAGAATATAGACAGATGGTAGGAAGCAATGTAGTAGCTTTTTATTAATTTATCTATTTTCTCATTCATTTAACAAGCCTATTGATATTCTACCATGTGCTGGTCAATAAAGTAGAAACTTAGCACAGAAGGAGCAATAAAACATGGCCACTCCCTTCATGTCTTTCACTGTTTGTGTGGGAGAGAAAGCCATAGCAAGCAAAAATTATAATACCATGTGGTAAAGAGAAGAGTATAATAGGAACACAGAGAAAAATGAGCTGAACCATGCTACAGCTACGAGGACAGGGTTGAAGAATTTCTCTGGTTAAAAGGGAAGTGATGATGAGGAGCTGAAGAAAGGACTACAGAGCTCATGGAGCACTATGAGCAAATACACAGTGCTAAGAAACAGCATGATGTATGAGAGGAAATTAGAAACCATTAATCAATGAAGCTAGATCATAGAAGCAGGAAAAAAAATTAAGAAGGCAGGATATCACATTATGCAGGGCCTCCTGTGAAACTGAAAGAAGTTGAGGTGTGTTCTATAATCAGAAGGTCTGGGTATAACGTGGTTAGGTGCCCATATTCTCTAGATCATGTGGCAGCTGTGTGGAAGGTAGATCTGAGTGGACTGAACAATAAGTAAGAAGAAGGGTTGAAGACTTTGGAGCAGTTCTAACACTTTAATCCAAGGAAAGTAAGAAATACTTGGTTAGCAAAACTAACAGACCTTGATGATAGGTTGGAAGTGAGGGAGAGGAGAGTTGAGGGTTCAATAGGAGTCAAAATGGATTTATCACTTCTGTGTTATAAATTCAGGTGCCCATTGTTCAGGACTCAGCAAACTGGACATGTCCTTAGGAGTTATCAGCATTTCTTAAAGTTGGAACCCATGAGGAATAAAGTGGTCTTCTAGGAGAGAACAGCATAATAAGAAGAGAAAACTAAGCATGGAACCTTGAAGGATCTCAAAATGAAGGACACAAAAGAAAGATTTAACAGAGAGCTATAAGAACAACAGAAATTGGCATGGTTTCAGAAGCAAATGTGTGAAAAGTTTTAAGTAAACTTGGTGATCAATGGTGTCAAACAGATGGAGACAGTCATCTTATTAGGTTTGACACTTTAGGAATCACTGGCTCTACTGAAAATAGTGGTGTGTGATAGCAACATCCAGATTGCAGTAGTTGGAAAAATTAATGGTGGGTAAAAAAATGGAGAACACTCTCTTGTATTGTCTGGATGACTCTTCTAGGGAGAGTGGTTAAGTTCCATTAATATTTTTCCTCAGCTTTTTTTTTTTTCTTAATTTTTTTTCTTTATTGATTTTAGAGAGGAAGGGAGGAGAAGAATGAGTTAGAAACATTGATGAGAGCAAACATCGATTGGCCACCTCCTGCATGCCCCTCACTGGGGTTTGGCCCACAACCTGGGCATGTGCCCTGACCAAGAATCAAACTGGTGACCTCTTGGTGCATGAATCAGTGCTCAACCACTGAGCCACACTGGCCGGGCCTTCCTTAGCTTTTGAGGCCTATAGACCTCACAGGAGATGCAGACCAGATACGCATCAGTTATGGTTCAACCACTACTTTCCTGGAAGATAGGAAGTGACAGGCTCAAACATAACAAAATTAGGGAAGTGGGGTCAGATGGGGATAAGAATGATGATGTGAATAAGGTGGAACAGAAATCAGTGGTATCAACTAACTTATTGGGAATTTATGCCACTTGCAAAATTCTTCCAAATTAAGTTAGGGATTGGGCAGGGCTAAGGGGTTAAGCATGGAAACCAGTGTACTGTGGTCTCCACGTTCACTCAGAAAAAAGTACAAGAATGTAGACTAGAAGATCAATTCGAAGCATCAATTTCTAACGTCTGCATTCAGTATATTTATTTAATATTCGATATACATGCAACACTGGAATTTTTCACTAACAGAAATAAACCTCTTAAATTTTTGCAAGAATTATTGATGTGTAGTTCATATATTTCCAAGAGTTCTGCAAGAGTAACTACATGAGAAAGGGAGTTGCGCAGGAAGAGAGTAATCCATGACTAATTACATAGGCAATGCTTTGAAGAACATTCTCTTTGTACAAGTCTGTGTACTAAGAGTTGCTGTTGATATCTGTATATAAATGGTCATCATATTATGTAGTGATTCTCTCTAATGAGGTACTGATAAGAAGTTCATGGATTTGTTCCTGGGGAATATTCAAATGAATGTTAGTGTAGTAAATCTATATTAATAAATCAGAAATACATATGATAGTACTGTCTAATGGAATGATATTAGACTTAAATCATTAAAACTAACTAGGAAAATGTTTGTATATCCTTTCTTTCATTCTCATACTCAGCTAGTCCTTTTAGTACTTACCAAACTTTGGGAGGCAAGCAGCTACTAAGCCAGAGCTATAGGAGGAAGTAGAAAAATATCATCCCTTCCTCAATTTTTAGTTAGTTGACAACACGTGCAAACTATAAGAATACAGTTAAGTATTAAACAAAGGTAACTAATGAGGAGATATTAGTGTGAGGTACATTTTACTTATATACTCCAGTGATAAATAAATAAGGAATGATCAGAAAGAATTTGGGTTAAACAAAAATTAATGGTTATAACAAATCTTTAACTGTGCCTTCAAAAGAGTGACTAACACAGAGTACCATCAGGAAGTAGCATGAGTTAAGGTGTGAAGATGGAAACAAACAAGCAAGTTAGGAGACATAAGGAAACTGGTGAGCTTTTTACAAGACCGAACAAACTACATACTATATTGTTCTTGTTTTTAGTTGTCAATTCAGATCAGCTGTATAAAAGAAAAAAAAAATCAAAAAACTCTTGGGTCTAAGGTAAAGTACCTTGAGATCTCAGGAGATTCCTTCTAGAATTGTTAGCTGAGACTACAAGAAATGGATGCATTTTATACATAAATACCTTTAGACCTCTAGGGTCCATTAAGGTTTTAAATATAAAGTACTCATATCATAGAAGTCAATATACAACATTATTTACTTCAAACTGAAGAAAAGCTGCTACTTAAATTTGTTAGTCTTTAAAATTAAAATGAAAGATCATACTCGTTTTTTGCTTCTGAGTGATTGCCATGCATTACCTGGTACTCACTGTTTTTAGATTTGGAGTCTGCTAACATTTTTTATTAAAGGGTAAACATGAAGATGCTTGTTAGTTTAGGATTTGACTTCAATTGTCCATGTACTTACAAACAAGCAGTAAGCAGAGGTCCCAAAAATGAAGTCATGTACTGCAGCGAGTCCGAAGAGAAAGCTTTGTTTTTCACAATAATTTCAAACTTCAAATTAGTGTGGCATGTTGTCAAACAGCCTATGTTCAGTTTAATAACTGTTGCCTTTTCCTGGAAAGTTCAGAACATCACACTTGTAAAGTGCCACTTTGGAAGTGAACTATCCTGGCCAGTTGTACCTGCGAAATGAATCTGAAGATGAGGGAATGATTTTCCCCATAGCTTTGGGGAAATAGAACAGTCATCTGGTATCATCTGCAGTGCCTCCACTTCTAGTCCAGTTTCATCACTTTCCAAGCTAATAACAATACAGCTACCATGTACTGATAGCTATCTATGCACCACACAGTATTTTGCCTTTCTCATGCATTGACTTATTTAACCATCACAACAATCCCGAGTTGGCCATTGCTTTTCCTCATTTTACTCATAGGGAAGTTGAGGCTCTGAGATGTTAAACGACTTGCCTCAAATCACGCAGCTGGTAGGAAGCATACTCAGAATTTCAACCTGTGTAGCCTGGCTCCAGCGATGACACTCCAAATCTCTGAACCCCTAGACCATTTCACCTCTCCAGTGATCTGAAGCGCTATAGTAATCCCATCATGCCCTGGTTGGACAAACCTCTTATGCTTCTCTCTTTCTTTCAACCTACATTGCCATTTAAGATCTTTCAGAGTTAAATATCACATTACTTATCCAATTGTATTTCCCATGAGGACCTTTATTTATTTATATATTCAACACACATTTATTAAATATCTACTATATGCCAAGAAATATGCATGGTACCAGAGATGCAGAGTTGAGTACACTATGATTACTGATATTTAGGAACTTAAAAATTAATTAACAACACTAACAAATAAATGAATAATTACATTTTCCTTTCCCTTTCTCATTATTTCTGCTAAGTTCTTTCTTTATATATCTCTGGAACTTCTGCTAACATGCTTCCACCTCCACCCCCCGCCATGAGTCTTTTAGATCTATTTGAATTAGTAAATCTATACCCATGGTAAAAATTCTCATGTTCAGAAAAATTAAATTTCCTGCCTACTTTATAAGGTTTTGGCTAGCCAACAGTTGGCTGACTT
The DNA here is from genome assembly GCF_014108415.1 of Molossus molossus. Lineage (NCBI taxonomy): Eukaryota > Metazoa > Chordata > Mammalia > Chiroptera > Molossidae > Molossus > Molossus molossus. The sequence continues at coordinate 25,622,043 of NW_023425351.1, forward strand.
TGTTTCTAGCACCATTTAATGCTTCATCCACTTGAAAATCTATTAGTAGTTTTGCAATATGTATAGAATGGTTATTTTTGTGTGGGGACATTGAGAATATTTATTTCTTCTTCCAGAAAGCTCTACCTATAGGCACATAGATTATCCACTAAAATTGGATCAAAATCACTATTAGCATAAATGGCTTTCAACCCAGTAGATTTTAATGAAATTTAAGGAAAATAAGAATGATGGACATTATTGGAATTAAACTTGAAAGTACAATGGGGAGGAAGTTGTAGGAATTCTTGTCCCAGAAACTGAATCTTCTTTGTGTGTAAAGATTTTTATGATTGTTACCATTTACATGCCTTTTTCTATTCTGTAGTCTTATTTGGACCACCTACCCCTTCTTATTTACCAACTGAAAAACCAGTCTTCAAAACTTACAGCAATCTTGTCATCTTGAAATTTTTAAGCGGATAATGACTCTCTTAAAATACTTGTGAGGGATGTTTAAACTTATGTTCTCTGATTTTGTAATAAAATAGCAGGAGTGATGATCAAACTTATGCTCCATGAGTAAATAGCAAAGGCCCTTAATGCCACTGTACGGTGCAGTTCGTGTATTCACTAGTTTTTTCTCACCTCTTTTTCATTTTTTTAAAATTTTTAATTAATTAATTATTTTCGTTACAGGTGTTTCTCTTTTTCCCCCACTGATTTCCCCCCCACCCTCTCCCTCACTTACATTGCTGAATTTGTTGCTGTATAATTGTTCATGATATTTGCTAACAATCCTTTGTATTTCTGTGGTGTCAGTTATTATTTCTCCTCTTTCATTTCTTATTTTGTGCATTTGGGTTCTCTCTCTTTGTTTCTTGGTGAGTCTAGCTAAGGGTCCATCAATCTTGTTTATCTTTTCAAAGAACCAGCTCTTTGTTTCATTGATCCTTTAAATTGTTTTTTTTTTTTTTTTTTTTTGGTCTCCATGTCATTTATTTCTGCTCTGATCTTTACTATTTCCTTCCTTCTACATGCGCTGGGGTTTTCTTTTTGTTTGCTTTCTAATTCTTTAAGTTGTGAGGTTAGATATTCTGTTAAAAATTTTTCTTCCTTCTTAAGGTAGGCCTGTAGTGCTATGAACTTCCCTCTCAGAACCGCTTTCGCTGCATCCCATAGATTTTGTATTGTTTTGTGTTCATTTTCATTGCTTCCCAGAGAGTTTTTAATTTCTTCCTTGATCTCCATGGTAACCCATTCATTGTTTAATAACATGCTATTCAGCCTCCATGTTTTCAAATGTCTTTGCATGTTCTTGTTGCAATTGATTTCTAGTTGCATGCCATTGTGATCTGAGAAGATGCTTGATGTGATTTCAATCTTCTTGAACTTGTAGAGACTTAATTTGTACCCTAACATGTGGTCTATCTTTGAGAATGTCCCATGTGCACTTGAGAAGAATGTGAATTCTGAAGTGTTGAGGTGTAATTATCTGTAGATATCTATGAAATCCATTTGATCTAGCGCTTCATTTTGAGTCTGTGTTTCCTTGTTAATTTTTTGTCTACAAGATTTATCCAGTGATGTGAGCGTGACATTGAATTGCTATTGATTTCTCCTTTGAAGTCCTCCAAAAATTTTTTAATATATGTTGGTGCTCCTATATTGAGTGCATATATGTTTACCAAGGTTATATCTTCCTGTTGGATAGATCCTTTCAATATTATGTAGTGGCCTTTATTGTCTCTAGTTATGGCCTTCATTTTGAAATCTTTTTTATCATATATGAGTATTGCTACCCCAGCTTTTTTTTTTTTTTTTTTTTTTGCTTTCCATTTGCTTGATTTTTTTTCATCCCTTCACTTTCAACCTATGTGAGTCTTTTGTTGTAAGGTGGGTTTCTTGTAAACAACATATATGTGATTCATGCTTTCTTCTCCAGTCAGCTACTCTGTGTCTTTTTATCGGAGCTTCAAACCATTCACATTTAAGGTGATTATTGATATGTACTTATTTATTGCCATTTTTGTTCAGTGTGGTACTATTTTTCTTCCTATTTCTTCTACTAATTACAGCAGTCCTTTCAGCATATCTTGCAGTGCTGGTTTGGTGGTAATATATTCCCTTAGGCTTTTATTGTCTGGAAAGCTCTTTATTTGACCTTCTATTTCGAATGATAGCCTTGTTGGGTAGAGTGGTCTTGGATTCAGATCCTTGTTTTTCATGAACTTGATTACTTCATGCCACTTCCTTCTGGCCTGTAGTGTTTCTGTTGAGAAGTCAGCTGAGAGCCTTATGGGATTTTCTTTGTAGGTAACTTGTTGCTTCTCTCTTGCTGCCTTTTGGATTCTCTCTTTGTCTTTAATTTTTGGCATTTTAATTACTATGTGTCTTGGTGTGGGCCTTTTTGGGTTCTTATTTGGGACTCTCTATGCTTCTTGAACTTGAATGCCTTCTTCATTCACCAAGTTACAAAAATTTTCTGTCACTATTTCTTTGAATATATTCTCTAACTATTGCTCATTTTCTTCCTCTTTGGGGACTCCTATGATGCAGATGTTATTACATTTCCAGTTGTCCCACAGTTCTCTTAAGCTGTCTTCCTGTTTTTTAATTGATTTATCCTTTTGTTTTCTGATTGGTTGATTTTTTTTCTATTCTGTCTTCTAATACACTGATCCAGTCCTCAGCTTCCTCTACTCTGCTGGTTAGTCCTTCCAATGTATTCTTAATTTCTGCTATGTCATTCTTCATTTCCACTAGGTTGGTTTTCAATGTTTCTATATCTTTTCTCATGGTGCTGGTGTCCTTACTCATGCTGTTGAGCTTCCTCAAGATAATGGTTCTAAACTCTACCTCTGATAATTTGCTGAACTGCATTTTATTTATCTCATCTTCAATACTGTTCTCTTGTTCTTTCATTTGGTATTTGTTTCTTTGTTTCATCTTTTTGGCTATCGAAGTGGGTTTTGGAGCCTGCCAAGTTTACCCTGTGTGTGTTGGTGTTCTGCTGTTTGTGGCTCCCTCTACTGGGTTTGGATGAGCCTGGATGGGCCCATGTTATACACCACAGTCAAGTCTTACTTTCCTGGGTAGATTTGCAAGTTCAGGAAAGGTTCGGTTATCCTCTAGCTTTTCCCTGGTGGCTAGTAGTCTCAGTTACTCAGTGCAATTTGCATTTCTTTGCCTCACCTTGGAAAGGCTGAATCTCCGGGGGGTTGGGGGTTCTGCTGCTCTTCCCCACAGCTCAGGGAAGGAGCACACTGGCCACCGTCGTTTGTGGCCACAACTCAGCAAAACTCTGAGTGCCCTCCAAATCCCAGGTGTCCCCACAGAGTTCTAGCCCAGTCTGCCCTCCCTCAGCCATAGACCCCAGGGGAGTGGCTGTATCTATTTTAGCATTCTGTTCCAGCTCTCTGCACTGTAGAGCGGGCTTGATCTTTATTCCTGAAGGGTGCTGCTCACAGCTAGGAATGCTGCTGTCTGTGGGCTCCCAGCCCGCCACCCTCTTGCGCCTCCGCAGATCCTACAAGTGTCCCTGGTTGTATGGTCCTGACCTGCTGCTTTTCTGTTGCTTTTTTCCCAGGATTTGTCTTTATTTCCGTTGCAGTTTCTGTTTGGTCTTGGGAGATTGTCTGCATAGCTTGTGTTCACTCCACCTCCATTTTCCAATCCTCTATGCCTATCTTGTGTGCAGCTGGGTTGCACAGGCCTTTCTGGTGCCCCCACACCTTGCAGATCCCACGGGTAATTGGATCACACAGTTTCTCTAGGGACCCAGCTCTATTCCTATGTGATGTGCTGCTGGGTGGCGCAGACCGCTCTAGTGCTTCAGCACCCCACAGATCCCATGGGTAATTGGATGGCACAGTCCCTGCTGGGTTGCACAGGCCTCTCTGGTGCCCCTGCACCCTGCAGTTCCCATGGGCAGGCAGCTGGATCACACCAGTCTCTCTAGGGCTCAGGCTTCCCACTGCTCTTGTGAGCTATTGTACCACACAGGCCTCTATGGAGTCCCAGGTCCCACCGCTGGTGGCTGGGGAGTGCTGCTGCCCCATGGGGCTCAACTCCTGCTCAGCTTTTGGTGTAGTTTTTGGGGATGTGTCTCAGCTGCTGGTCTGTGTTTCCGTTGCCTGGGGATGGATGTCTGCTCCCCAGCCTCTGTTGCTGGGGGTATATCTCTGATTGGGCTGCTACGATGGGGGATGTTGCTGGGCTGCGGGCTGTGCGTGGCTTCTGTGACAAGCACCCTGGTAGCTCCACTACTGTGCATTGGTCTGTGTTGACACAGAGTGTCCACTGGTCCAATGCTACCAGGTGTGCTGGTGGGCTCAGGTTGCTGGACCCCAGCTGCTCCCACTGCCTCCTCCCAGGGAAGACCCGGGATCTTCCAAAATGGTAGGACCTCCCCTTGGCGCAGGGAGAAGCACCCTGAAGAGCTGCTCACTGCGGTAGCCGGCTGCTCTGTCCACAGCACAGGAACCTTCTGCTCCATGGCTCTGCACTGCTCGAGTTTGGTCGTCCACCTTCACGTTCACTCACACTCTCTCACACACTCGCTCACTGTCTCACACACTCACCCTCCATCCGGTCCTGCCTGCCGCCATCTTCTCCTTTTTCATTTCTTTATCTAAATATAGTTCTTTACCTCTGCTAAAGGTTGAACATCTATTACTTCATCTAAAAGATCAAAATTAGATAGGCAAAATTTATTTACTTATTTCTTTTTTTATCCTAGCCCGAGGATAATTGTTTGCATTTATCTTCGGATAGAGTGGGAGGGAGAGAGAGGAAGAGAGAGAGAAACATTGAGTGGTTGCCACACGCACAACCCCAACTGGGGCCAGGGAAAAACTGCAACAGAGGTACGTGCCCTTAGCAGGAACCGTACCCGGGACTCTCTGGTTCACAGGCTAACGCTCTACCCACTGAGCCAAACAGGTCAGGGTAGATAGACAAAATTTAAAACTATAAAATCAGCCCTTATCTCAGAAGCATTCTATCAAGCTGATAGGATTTGAATGGACATGGTGGGGAACAGACAGAAGGTGATCCACATCCAGGTGTCAGTTCGCAATAACGAATGTATGAGTAATGAATGAGTTGATATTTGAAATTAAGTGATGATGCAAAGCAATATACTATTAAACTTCTAATGCCATGGATTAATGTGTCACTGAAGTTCATTGGAAATAATTACTGCAAGCCAGGGGGATGAGAAAGTGTTCATGGAGGGAACACCCTTTGAGCTGAAGTTGGAAGAAGAGGTTTGATTTTTATTGGTAGAGAAATCATAAGAGGGTTTTGCAGATGAGAGGAAAATCTGAACAAAGGTGTGTAGGCTACAATAAACAGGGCAGGTAATAAACAACATTATCATAAACAAGAGGGATTACATTTTGCCATTAAACCAATATTTCTTTAAATTTTAATTACTTTTACATTTTAAATTATGTCTTCCTGTTGCCTTTGACCACAGTGAAGCTAGCACCTCAGGGAAAAAGAAGTAGCACCTAAAAGCAAAAGGTTATTTACTGTTCAGCTTTATGTTTCAAAGCCAACTTTTTTGAAGGCAGAGGCCTGCAGTCACCTTAAAGCAAGACCCGTGGAGAGAGAAAGGTATTGTCTAAATTCCAAAAGCTCCCTCTTTGCATCTTCAAAGCAAAGCTCCCCAGAGGTTTGACCTTGGATCGTACTCTTACTGGAAAATGGAATGAGGAGCAAGTACCCACATCCTGAAGAGTCAACGAGAAAAGCCCGTACAATCCTGGGGAGTAGAAAATAACAGAAAGAGCAAGAGAGGCGTCAGAGACAGGTGTCCCGGCTCACCCCTCAGAGTAGAAAGCCCAGTTGTGTGGGGTGTACAAACATTCAGATGGATTAGGAGAGGAGAGGAAGGTGAAAGAATCTTTACTCAACAAACTTAGACTGGTTAAGGTAAAATCTGGGAGCTCGTGGGCCAGTGGTTTTTCTTTCTGTAGACTAGAAAGGAGTAGAACAGAGATGACCAGCAAGATAGACCTATGAATGTATTTACAATTCTGCCCGAGCTGTAGTTTATTTATTTATTTTTTAATTAATTTATTTATTTTTTGTGTGGTATGTGCCCCTAGCGTGAACCGAACCCAGGACTCTCTGGTCCGCAGGTTGACGCTCAACCGCTGAGCCAAAGTGGCCAGGGCCCACGCTGTAGATTATATGGAAGAGGCTCAGTGGCTGCTATGTGCCCTGTGAGGGACATGGGGGAGAGCTGGAGAGGTTAGTGTGGGACTCAGATATCCAGAGTAAAGGGGGAGTTGGGTCAAGGGTGAAAAGGGTGAAGGGATGGACTGCCAGGCTTCTGACCAGGCTAAGCACAAGCTGTGCCCAGACACCAGGCTGGGTAAGGGCCAGTGAGGATCACAGAGAGGAGCTTCAGGACCTGCATGGAGCGCAGCTGCCCATCGCTGTTGTCATGAGGACTCAGACGCTTTTGTTTGCTCTGTTTTTCCTGTTATTCAAAAGAATGGATGTTCAGATTACTTATAGAAAATAAAGAATACTACATTTTTTAAACTCATCTTAATTATCATTGGTTCTGGGCAATCTGCGTGTGTTTTGAAGGCTACAAGTAAACTGAACCTCCTCGAGTGGAGAGTTTACATTAGGAAATAGCGTTCCGTAAAGTGTGAAATCTATCAATATTTGTCTGGATGTGGGAACACCAATATGTGGAAGTGTATCTGGAAATATATTCAATATGTTTTATATGAAAAAGTGATCTTACTTTCTAAAGTTTCAGGTGAACCCCAGAATAAATGGACAAGTTCTCCCTTGGCTCTGGCTTTATCTAAGCCAGACTATAGTCCATCCTGAGGTGCTGAGCTAGGACAGTGTGGGACATGACGGGTCATATGTATATATGTGTATATCTGAGTGTGTTTGTGTGTGTGTGTGTGTGTGTGTGTGTGCGCACTATGAAAAGCTGCTACAGACTGACTCCATTTTTTTTATCAGAATGTGTTCATGGAAATCCCATATTGTCTCTGAGACTCTCAAAGTTGATCATATTTTTCCCACCAAAACAATGTTATAATTTTGGATTGCATTTAAGACACATCAGATAAATCAAGCTGTAATCAACACGGTAACACAAGGGGGAAAATTAGTTACTGTAAACCTTTATAATAATTAAAATAGCAAAATTATATAAAACTATTGTGATCTGTGAATAATAATCTCATGTAAAATGATTAGTGGCAGGGCTTTAATGTACTATAAACTGTATGTGAAATAGCGTACAGACAACTTAGCTATATCATATATTTGGCCAATGTTAAATTTTGATAACTATTCATTTTACTTGCTATTTTGAAATTAGAAAAACATTTTAAGGAATAATTTGAATGACCATGTCTCTTAAAATAAGGTGGTCTGGAATTTTAACTTTGACTTTTATATATTTTGATATATCTCAGGTTATTTAATGTAAAACTATCTACATTAAAGTAATTCTTTAGAAGAATTTTATTCTACATGATTTGGAGAAAAAAAATTTCTTGAATGTTTCCTTTGTTATCTAAGCTCTGTAACAAATGACCATACATCTAACATTTTAACACAACACACATTAATTATCTCAGTTTTTTGGGTCAGGAGCCCAGGCATAACTCAGCTGTGTCCTCTACTTCAGAGATTCTTACAGGCTGTGGTGAAGGTATCAATCAGGCTTCCTGGAGTCTTTGATGAATTTCAACTGGGGAAGGATTTGCCTCCAAGCTCACACAGTTGTTAGCAGCACTCAGTTCCTAAAGAGTTGTTGGACTGAGGGTCTCAGTTCTTAGTTGGCTGCTAGTCAAAATCCACCCTGAGCTCCTTATCACATAGACCTCCTTGACTTGTGTCATCAACGCACAAGCCAGAAAACAACAACAACAACAACAACAACAACAAAAAACAATAAAGTGTTCTAGCAAGAAAAAAGGCATAGTCTTTCATCAGCTAATTCCAAAGTGACCCCCGATCAAGCTAGCTTCCATCTTTTAGTTAGAAACCAAGTCTCTTTTTCAGCCAATCTTCAACAGGAGAGATTTCTACAAGGGCATGAGTACCAAAAAGCAGGGATCATGAAGCCGTTTTTGAGTCATCCTGCCCAGACATGTTCAGTATATTAATCTTATCTCTTCCTCTTGTTTTTTTTTCTCATGTGCAGTGCTGTTGCAGGGCAAAGAAATCACGGTGTTCTGAGAAGGAAAGGAATCAGAATGTGTGTGCTTTTGTACTGCTTACACAGCAGAGGGGTAGGTTGATGGCATGACTATAAGCTTGAGGCTTTCATAATACCAAAAGGCATTGTAATAATGGTCATGACAGAAAATACTTCATGAGGGAGATAAAGCTCAAGGTGGAACCTTTGTTTGATTAGTCAAGGTGTTGAGTGGGGATGCACACTGAGAGTGGGTTCAGTTGCACTTCAAAAGGACTGCAGATGAGAGTGCAGTCAGGAAATGAAAGGTGGGACAATGGAAAAAGGAGATGGAATGCAAAATATGAAGCAACCAGAGGGAGAAAAACCTCATGAAAGATCCAAGATGCTTAAAGGTGATTTAAGGAAAGTTTTGCTATGCAAAGTTCAATGTAACTATCTTTTTCATAGTCTCATGATGTTTCCTGTCAAAATCCCCATTAGTGAGATATCATTTTGGGTGAGGGTACAACATGAGATACTGAGAATGGTGTTAAGGTAAAAGCAGGGCAGCCTGAGCAGAATAAGCCATCTTTGTGTAACAGAGTTAATCAGTAATGTAGTACGAGTAGGTTATTGCACTACGGCTAGGAAAATATCACCTGAGCTCAAACCCAGGCTGCACCTCATACTAGCTGTGTACCTTGATTAAACTAAACTCTAACTCCAATGTCAGATCCCATAAGTTGAACTTGGTCTCTCCCCACCCCCTCCCAGGTATGACAACAAAATATGTCTTCAGACATTGTCTGCTCTCTCCTTGTGGTAGAGGAAGGAAGAAATTACCCATGGTTGAGAGCCACTGCCCTGGAGGGTTGTTGTTTAGGGCAAAATAAGGTGTAATATGTGAAAGCACTTAAGAGTGATTAAATTTAAGAGGCACTCAACAAATGATAGTTGACCTTTAAAATTTTGACATTGGAGGGTAGTATCTTACCTATAGAGTTAGCTAGATATAAGTTTATTGAAACATAAAAGGCAAACAATACTGTAATAATCATATAATCACTAATTTGACAAATTATTTGTAATAGGTGTTGTATGTATATATAAAAGCTGATCCTCAGACCAATCAAGCTTTAATTGCTCTCTCTTCCAATTAATACTGCATACCTTGGGGAAGTCATTCAGACTTTCTAAGAGATTTTATCTTTAATATACCCTATCTACAAAATGGAAATAATAATGACATTTATATCATATGTTAAGATGACTCACTCATTCAATCAATATATACCTATTGAGCACACATTATGTTCCAGGGACTATATAGAAATATAAGACAGTCTCTGCTCTCCTGGAAATGTCTTGGTGTCAAATGATGAACAAATAAATATATAATGTAATTCTAGGATGTAACAAATGTTATGGAGATACTGTTAAAAAAAAAGATTAAAATAATAGATGTTCTCTCAAGGTACTCAAGGAAATTCCCCCTTAGAAGGCAATATTGGGCCCTGGCCGGTTTGGCTCAGCGGTTGGCGCGTCGGCCTGCGGTACAGAGACCCAGGTTCGGTTCCCGATAAGGGCACGTACCTCGGTTGCAGTTTGTCCCCGGCCCTGGTTGGTTGTGCGGGTGGCAGCCACTCGATGTGTCCCTTCACATCGATGTTTCTCTCTCTCTCTCTCTCTGTTCCTCTCTCTCCCTCCTGCTCTAACTGAACAAAAAATGGAAAATGTCCTCAGGTGAGGATAAAAAAAAAAAAAAAAAGAAGAAGAAGGCAATATTGGGAGAAAAAAAATGGCAGTGGAGTGAATGGAGCTACACAAACCATCTCCCAGGACCAAACTGGATTTACAACAAAAATAAAGACAAATCGTCAGGAAGGGGCAACCGAAAGGCAGCCTGGAGGACCACATAACCAGGACACTGATTCAATCCTGGTAGGCTTGCGAGGATGCAAGAGGGGGCCTGGAGCCCACAGTTCGCAGCAGCCTGGGCTGGGACCAGCAGACTCAGCTGGGACCAGGGGACTCAGCCGAAAGCTACTGCCAACTCCGCTGCGTCCGGCGACAGCCTCTGAGTCCTGCGAACTTGGCTGAGTGCTACGCCCTCGGCTGGTGTCGCAGACTCGGCTGCCCTTAGCTGGGAGCAGCGCCCTTGGGTTAAAAGTCCCAGGCAGCTCCAGGACAAAGATTCTGGACAGAGGCTAAATTGGCAGCAGCCTCTCACCTTGGGCTCCGGCAGAGGAAAGGCAGACTGGACTGGAACTGTGTGGGGACACTTGGGATTTGGAGGGCGCTCAGAGCTTTTGATGAGTGCAGCCATGCAGGACTGTGGTCATCTTACTTCCTCCCAGGGCCCTGGGGAGAGGTGGCAGCCCCTCCCTCAGGGATTCAACCCACCTGGTGGCCACTGAAATGCTAATTGAGGCCCATTAACAACCAGCATCTGCCCCACCCTCGAGAAATCCTCTTAGACTGAGCACCTGAGGGAGTTTTTCAGGCAATGCAGAAACCAAGGTTCTTCAGGTGACCTCTACTAATAGCCTCCAGGCAAAAAAAAACTAGAGGAAAGTTAAGACTTGACAGTGGTGTTTAAAGTGGGTCCTCCCTGCCTCGTCCAAACCCAGGAGAGGAAGCCACAAACAGGAGAATACCAACACCCACAGGGAAAATTTGGCAGATTCCAAAGCCCACTGTGATAGCCAAAATGGTGAAAAACAGAAACAAAAGCCACATGAAAGAACAAGAGACCTCTACTGAAGAAGAGATAAATGAGGTGCAGTTAAGCAAGTTAACAGAACTAGAATTCAGATCCATGATCTTTAGGAAGCTCAACAGCATGTGTAAGGACATGAGCACCATGAGTAAAGACTTAGAAATGTTGGAAATCAACCAGTTGGAAATTAAAAACGACATATCAGAAATGAAGAACCCATTGGAAGGCCTAAAAAACAGAGTAGAGGAAGCTGAGGATTGGATCAGTGAATTAGAAGACAGGGTAGAAAAAATCAACCAATCAGTAAACCAAAATGAAAAAACAGTTAAAAAACAGGAAGACAGCTTAAGAGAACTGTGGGACAACTGGAAACGTAATGATATTCTCATCATAGGAGTCCCCGAAGGAAAAAAAAAAAAAAAATGAGCAAGGGTTAGAGAATATATTCAAAGAAATAGTGACAGAAAAGTTTTCTAATTTGGTGAAGGAAGAAGGCACTCAAGTTTGAGAAGCACAGAGAGCCCCAAATAAGAAGAACCCAAACAGGCCCACACCAAGACACATAGTAGTCAAAGTGCCAAAAATTAAAGACAAAGAGAGAACCCTAAAAGCAGCAAGAGATAAGCAACAAGTTACCTACAATGGAACACCCATAAGGCTCTCAGCTGACTTCTCAACAGAAACACTACAGGCCAGAAGGAAATGGCATGAAGTAATCAAGGTCATGAAAAACAAGGATCTGAATCCAAGACTACTCTACCCGGCAAGGCTATCATTCAAAATGAAAGGTCAAATAAAGAGCTTCCCAGTCAAAAAAAGGCTAAGGGAATACATTAGCACCAAACCAGCACTTCAATAAATGTTAAAAGGACTGCTGTAATTAGCAGGAGAAATGGGAAGAAAAATAGAACCACACTAAACAAAAATGGCAATAAATAAGTTCATATCAATAATCACCTTAAATGTAAATGGATTGAATGCACCCATCAAAAGACACAGAGTAGCTGATTGGATAAGAAAGCATGACTCATCTATATGTTGTTTACAAGAGACCCACCTCACAACAAAGACTCACATAGATTGAAAGTGAAGGGATGGAAATAAATCTTCCAAGCAACTGGAAAGGGAAAAAAAGCTGGGGTAGCATTACTCATATCTGATAAAATAGACTTCAAAATGAAGGCCATAACTAGAGAAAAGAAGGCCACTACATAATATTGAAAGGATCTATCCAACAGGAAGATATAACCTTGATAAACATATATGCACCCAATATAGGAGCACCAAAATATATTAAAAATCTTCTGGAGGACTTCAAAGGAGAAATCGATAGCAACACAATCATAGCATCACTGGATAGATCCTCTAGAAAAAAAATTAGCAAGGAAACAGAGACTCTAAATGAAGCACTAGACCAAATGGATTTAATAGATATCTACAGAGAATTACCCCCCAAAACTACATAATTTACATTCTTCTCAAGTGTACATGGGACATTCTCAAAGATAGACCACATGTTGGGGCACAAACTAAGTCTTTACAAGTTCAAGAAGAATGAAATCATATCAAGCATCTTGTCAAATCACAATGGCATGAAACTAGAAATCAATTGCAAGAAGAACATACAAAGACATTTGAAGACATGGAAGCTAAATAGCATGTTATTAAATAATGAATGGGTCACCGAGGAGATCAAGGAAAAAATCAAAATCTTCATAAAAACCAATGAAAATGAAGACACAACAACACAAAATCTATGGGATGTAGTGAAAGCAGTTCTGAGAGGGAAGTTAATAGCAGTACAGGCCTACCTCAAAAAACAAGAAGAATCTCTAATAAATTATCTAACCTCACAACTTAAAGAACTAGAGAGCAAACAAAAAGAAAACCCCATAGCAAGTGGAAGGAAGGAAATGGTAAAGATCAGAGCAGAAATAAATGACATAGATTTAAAAAAAAAAAATCATAAAAAAACAATTCAAAGGATCAATGAAACAAAGAACTGGTTTTTCAAAAAGATAAACAAGATTGATGGACTCTTAGCTAGACTCACCAAGAAACAAAGAGAGAGAACCCAAATACACAAAATCAGAAATGAATGAGGAGAAGTAACAACTGACACCACAGAAATACAAAAGATTGTTAACAACTACTATGAACAATTATATGGCAACAAATTCGACAATCTAAGCAAAATGGACAAATTTCTAGAAACACATAGTCTCCCAAACAGAGCCAGGAAGACATAGAAAACTTGAACAGACCAATATCAACAGAAGAAATTGAGGATATAATCAAGACTCTCCCAGCAAACAAAAGCCCAGGCCCAGATGGCTTCACAGGGGAGTTTTACCGAACATTCAAAGAAGAACTAACACCCATTCTCCTCAAACGATTTCAAAAAATTCAAGAAGAAGGAAGACTTCCAAACTCGTTTTATGAAGCCAGCATAATTCTAATTCCAAAACAAGAAAAAAATACTCAAAGAAAGAAAACTACAGGCCAATATCCCTGATGAACATAGACATCAAAATCCTGAACAAAATACTAGAAATCGGCTCCAGCAATACACCAATAACATTATTCACCATGACCAAGTGGGATTCATCCCAGGGATGCAAGGCTGGTACAGTATTCGCAAATCAATAAACATGACACACCACATAAATAAAATGAAGAATGAAAACCACATGATCATATGAAAAGATGCTGAAAAAGCCTTCGACAAAATCCAGCATCCATTTCTGATAAAAATGCTCAGCAATGTGAGAATAGAGGGATCATATCTAGACATAATAAAGGCCATATATGAAAGACCTACAGCCAACATCATACTCAATGGCCAAAAACTAAAAGCATTTCCCTTAAGAACAGGAACAAGGCAAGGATGCCCACTTTGACCACTTTTATTTAACATAGTACTGGAAGTCTTAGCCACAGCAATCAGACAGGAAGAAAAAATAAAAGGGATCCAAATTGGAAAGGAGGAAGTGAAACTGTCATTATTTGCAGATGACATGATACTATATGTAGAAAACCCCAAAGACTCCATCAAAAATTTACTAGACTTAATAAATTAATTTGGCAAAGTAGCAGGATACAAAAATAACGTCAAGAAATCGATGACATTCTTATACACCAAGGATGAACTTACAGAAAAAGAAACTAAGAAAACAATCCCATTTACCATTGTGGCAAAAAAATTCAGATACCTAGGAATAAACTTAGTGAAAGAAATAAAGGACCTATTCGCAGAAAACTATAGGTCATTGAAAAAAGAAATAGAGGAAGATATAAAAAAGTGGAAGTACATACCTTGTTCATGGATTGGGAGAATTAACATCATTAAAATGTCCATATTACCCAAAGCAATCTATAAATTCAATGCAATCCCCATCAAAATACCAATGGCATACTTCACAGAACTAGAACAAGTACTTCAAAAGTTCATATGGAACCAAAAAAGACCTCGAATATCCACAGCAATCTTGAAAAGGAAGAACAAAGTTGGAGGGATCATATTACCAGATTTCAGGTTATACTACAAAGCCACCGTAATCAAAACAGTCTGGTACTGGCACAAGAACAGGCATATAGACGAGTGGAACAGAACAGAGAACCCTGAAATGGATCCAAGGCAATATGCTCAATTAATATTTCAAAAAGGTGGCAAGAGCTTACAGTGGAGTAAGGACAGCCTCTTTAATAAGTGATGCTGGGAAAATTGGACAGCTACATGCAGAAAAATGAAACTAGACCATCAACTTACACCCTACACAAGAATAAACTGAAAATGGATAAAAGACTTAAATGTGACTCATGAATCCATAAAAATCCTAGAAGAAACTGTAGGCAACAAAATTTCAGACATCATACGCAGCAGAATTTTCATTGATACATCACCTAAGGCAATAGAAACAAAGGAGAAAGTGAACACATGGGACTACATCAAACTCAAAAACTTCTGCACAGCGAAAGATACAATCATCAAAATGGAAAGGCTACCCACTGTATGGGAGAGCATAATTGCCAATGATATATCAGATAAGGGTTTAATTTCCAATATATATACAGTGCTCATACAACTCCACAAAAGGAAGACAAAGAATCCAATTAAAAAATGGGCAGAGGAACTAATTAGACACCTCTCCAAACAGGACATACAAATGGCCAAGAGACATATGAAGAAATGCTCATCATCACTAATCATCAGAGAGATGCAAATTAAAACAACAATGAGGTATCACCTCACACCTGTCAGAATGGCCACCATCCACAAATCATCAAACAACAAGTGTTGGCGAGGGTGTGGAGAAAAGGGGACTCTAGTACACTGCTGGTGGGAATGCAGTCTGGTGCAGCCACTATGGAAAACAATATAGTGATACCTCAAAAAATTAAAAATTGAACTTCCATTTGACCCAGTGATCCCACTTCTAGGAATATACCCTAAGAAGCCTGAAACACCAATCAGAAAGAATATATTTACCCCCATGTTTGTAGCAGCACTATTTACAATAGCTAAGATCTGGAAACAGCCCAAGTGTCCATCAGTAGATGAATTGATAAAAAACTGTGGTATATATACACAATGGAGAACTACACAGCTATAAGAAAGAACGATCTCTTATCCTTTGAGATGACATGGAGGGACCTGGAAAGTATTATCCTAAGTGAAACAAGCCAAACAGAGAAAGACAAGTATTGTATGATCTTACTTATTTGTGGAATATAATGAACATAACAGTCTGAGGAATGGGGTAGTCCCAGAGATGTGGAAGTGTGGTATAGACTGACAATCCCCAGAAGAGGGGGTAATGGGGGAGAGATAAACCACAAAACTTATATGCATGTATGCATGAACAGTGGACATGGACAACAAACTGGGGACAGGGCAGGGAGGGAGGGGGAGGAGGGAATCAGTGGGGGAAAAAAGAGAAACATCTGTAACAAAAATTAATTAATAAAAAAATAAATAAATTATAAAAAAAGAAGGCAATATTGGAGCAGAGACTTGAATGAAGCAGAGTATGGTCTTTTTTGGGCAACCTAGGTACACAGCAAGTGCAGAGACCTGTAAACCTTTACATCCTTCAGTTGCTCAAGGCACAGAAAGAGACTAGGATTGCTCCATATGGAGTATTATAGCCGATTTGTACATATTCAAATTTTTGCATTTTTATCTTATCACAAATACCCATTTTTAGGAAACTCAGAAATTTTATACAATGTAGGAAGTGAGATGAGGTTCTCAGGTGCCATCATGTGCATGCTATTAAACAACAGTTCCACAGAGGCACCTCTCCAAGAAAGTGGAACAGAGTTGAAAAAGGTTTAGTTAAATTTCAATCAGGGTGGCACTGTTTCGTGGCTGGAAGTGTAAGAGATGAGAACAGCTTGTGAATTCCAAGAAAGCAGCACAGAACGGAAAGTGGATTTACAATGTGTCAGACAGGGTGGCAAAATCTTGTGGCGTGTGGCTCGCATCTCAGCGATGGGAAAGGTATGTCCTATGCCCGCTTCTCGCCTGTGGCGCACCGCAGGGAGAATGAGTTGGCAACCTCAGACAAAACACATCAGCAGCAATTTTAGTATATGGCCAACCACAACCTTTTTCTTTTTTCTTTTTCCTAAAATTTGATTCTTTTTCTTATTTATCTTGAAGAGCTGAGCATAAGACAGAAATAAAGAAAGTTTGGCGGGGAGATGACAGTGTGTAGCTATGATAACATCATTTTTAGATTTACCATACTGGATTAGAATCCTAACAGATATAAACATGATGAAATACTTTTCTCTCCCTTTTTTCCCCTTTGTATTGTGCGTTGAGTTGGTTAATATTGCTTCATTGAGAATGTTGCATGATGGGTTGAAACTCTCTATAGCAATGGCATAAAGTTCAGAGAGGGTGAAGTTCAAAGGAAAGGAAATGTAGGACAGTCGAAACAAAGGAAGTCTACATGATCAAGGTCTAGCAAAGGAAGAATACTACCAAAGTTTAAGACTTATGCAAAAATAAAGATAGAGTGTAAGAAATAAAAGAGGAAAGGAAGGTGGTGGTGGAAGATGTGAACCATCCAAGACCTGTTACATTTGAAATCCAAGAAAAAAGTAAACTAAGAATAAATGTTGAGTTTAATTACGAACATCACATCAATTTAGTTTCGTGTATTTGGGCCATGTCCATAAAGTAAGCTGACTTTAGGCAGAGTCAGCTTTACTAAAGATGAGTTTATAACATGGATACTGAAAACTTAATGGCTAGCATTGGGATTGTAACAATTAGTGTATGAATTTATTGTACGCTCACCAAAGGGCTTGAGTTAGCAAATTATGTAATCAATGCTGAAACAGTCATTAAAATTAATTAAATTAGAACTCATGGTCTGGATCAGAAATCAAAATATTATCAAACATGGTACAGGGTACAATTATTAGGTTTATGGTCAAAGCTCATTGACAGTCATTAAATTAATGTAATGCACATAGTATCTTCTCAACATAGGACCTTATTAATTTAATACAGAGCTTATGGAAACATAAAGCTTGTATTAAAGAGCGTTAATAATTAGTTTAGACATAAAAATAAATATAAGTATAATGAATTAATTGTACTGGCCAAAATGATGCTTGCTATAACATAAAGTTGCCTAAAAGGGCCAGCAATCTTTCTATAACCAAACTATTGGAATGAGAAATGCTTTCTCACTATTGAGAGGTGATCATTACATGAGTGCTTTAGCAAGAGACACAGTCCATGGGAATTAAGATAAGATAAAAACACTTTTAAACAGTAGTTAAAATGATAAGCTTTTATAAGCAAGATGTTGCAGTGATTTTCATAGTTGAAAAAATTTATACATTTTTACCCATCACCCTATAAAATTTATAATTTACCTAACTCTAGCCTTTTAAAAAGATTAAGCACCCTTTCCCCAAGACTACCTAAAGATCATCTGTGTCTTGCTTACGTCTACACTGCACATATTTCCTGGTTTGCCTTCCTGTTTCCCAGTTGTATGCCTGAAGACCTGTCCTTCTAAACTCTTGGCTGAACTCCTGTCTATGCCCCGCCCTCCTGCCCCCAAACCTAGTCCAGATACTGCTCCTCTGACACTGTCTCTAGATTTCTGCGTTGGTCACACCGTGTCCTCCCTTCAATTAGGACTGTAATTGAGCATTTAGTTGTACCAGGCCAGCTGGATATATAACCTCACTGCTGCAAGTCCACATGCCTAGAATTTCAGTTATTTTTATCGAAAGAGAATTATTTACATCTATCTGTCAAACCTTCAGAGATAACAGAAGTTTCATGAAAAAAAAAAAAGTCAATTTTGTGGGTATATAATATAATCTCTTGAATTTGTGGTGGGTGGAAATTAAGAAGAATAAAAAAAGATGCACTCCGATGTGGAAACCAGACTTTGGGGAGTGTTTGGATTTGAATTTGCTGGAAGCACTGACATGTTCCTCCAGATTGGGAGGAAAAAACCACTCCCAGATGTCTTAATTCTTCTGACTAACAGAAAAGCCTTCACAATTTATATAATGATGGGTTCAATTAGCACAAGTCTTGTGATTCATTTGCAATCGCAGTGAACGAATTCTAGCCTATAAATTTTCACAAATGTTTGTGGTCATCATGTGTTTGGCTGTTGATGGTAAAAGAAATTAAACAGGAACTGAGCTGAAGAATATCTCAGGAAGTTTCTCGTTCCTTTCAGTTAAGGACAGAAGACATAGAATACATGTAAACTTACATTTACATAAACATGTTCCCTGACTTACTGGTCTAATCATTTTCTCTGTTTATTGCTGTTATGTGGTCTAGGAAAGAATTTTGTAACATTCTCTGATGTTATTAAAAAGGGAAACTTCAGCTTAGCATTTTAATTCCACAAGACTTTTTTTCTTTCAAATGTAATTCTAACTTAAATGTTTTGTTAACATTATTATTTTTTTAAATTACAGCCTAACATTTCCGCTATCTACCACCTTGTTTTTAATATTCATGAATTTGGTTACATCGGACTATTCTGATGTTCTAAGAAAGAACTGAGGTCCTTCTTGAGGCATGGTTGTAGAAGGGGGGACCCAACAGAAGCATAGCCTTCCCCTCCTTCTTCCACTTTTTGAACAGAATTTGTCCCAGGAAAGAGAATTATGCTTCACTCTCCCTTCTTTCTTTCCCTCATAAGGAAATATAGCTGTCTCATAGCAAAAAAAAGTTTTCATAAATATTTTATTTAAACTTGTCTAATTTCTTAGGTGTTTTCTTAACATTTGTTTTATTTTTAATAATTCACTCAGAATATATAACATCTGCATAAAATATTTGACCGAATCAGCTCCATTGATGTAAATCAACAAACCAATTGCAGTGCAGGGAAAAACTGCCATATAATTCTTGTGTAACCATCACTGAATCACTGTGAAGGGACTTGTGTTTGGAAAGCTTTTAATTTTTTGTTATAAAGTTCCTAGAAACAGATGTGAAAATTCACTCACATCCCACATTGTCTAGTTCAAGCAGCTGTAAATTATTTCATGGATTACACTTGAATGAAATGAAAGTCCAGGGTTTATTTCATCAAGGCAGCTGTTATTTCCTTAAATTAAATCAAAACAATTCTCTGCTTGATTAATTCTTGCTTATTTGGATGGTATAAAGATAAAGTGCTGACATGTCTTTGGTCATAAATTAGTTCATTTTTCTCAATTAGTGTCCCTGTGACTCAAAAGATGCATCACAATTTTATAGGCTACATTTAAAAATAAATTACTGCTTTGGGCTTTCTATTGTGGAAAAAATAGATACGGTACTCTCTTCTTTTAGATATAATATTCACATAGTGCACACATTTTACTTGTAAAGAAAGTTAGACATAACTGTCACTGCTTGATTTTAATTGCCTGGCTGATAACTATACCAGCTTTTCTCAGCCATCTGGTCTCTCGCTCCATTTTACACTCCCTCCCTAGCTCCAGACTTTCCTTCTAACTGTCTACCAAACATCCATCTGGCTATCTTGAAGGTGGCTCCATCTCAGCATGTGTGAAAACAAAAGTATAATCTCTTCCTGTATTTCCTAAAAGTGGTCATATGGAGAAACCCGCTAGGATTTCTCATTCAATAGTTCCCCACAGCCTATTGACTCTTCCTCTCAAATTACCTTTTAATCCATTTCTGTCGGTCACTGTTACACCCTTTCTCCAGACCCTCAGAAGCTTATATAGGCAGGGCTGAGAAAGGCTGCTTCCTGCCTCATCTCCCTGTGTCCAGGTTTCACTTTTCCTAATTGTGTAGCAAAGTTCAACAAGTATATTTCTTAAAAAATCAGTTTTCCAAAAGTCAGACCCACATAAAGATCAATTGGTCAAATAATTAATTAACTAAGATTATTCAATTATACCAAAGTCTTATAGTCAGTAAATATCAACAAATGTTTACTCTGTGCTAGACACACCTCTAAGACACTGAAATTATGATAGTAAATGAGAAAGTTTCTATCTTGAGGTATCAACAAAGAAACAAATTTTTTACTTAAATGAATAATTGTAGGTGTGTTTGTGTGTGTGTGTGTGTGTGTGTGTGTGTATGTACATGTATGTTTCTATTAAAGTATGTCTATCTATCTATCTATCTATCTACATGATTAATATATATAGTCAGGTAATAAGTGCTATGGGATAAAAATATAATCAAAGAGGAGGATAGCAGGTAATGAAAGTAAATATTCTTTTGAATAGAGACAATGAACATGATTATATTAGTCTCATAAATATCATTGGATATATTGAAATATGTTCTTATTTGTATCAATGTAAGGAAATCTTTATTTAACCTAAAGCTAAACAATATAGGATAGTTTCATTTATTTAAAAATATAATTTTATTAAGATATTCATGAAATATATGTTCTATAACAGCACTGTCCTATGGAAATGTAATGTTAGCCACAAATTGAAGCAATATGTGTGATTTAAAATTTTCCATTAGTGACATTAAAAAAATTAAAAAGATATAAAGTTAACTTTAATAATACATTTTATTTAACTCCATATATCCAATATATTCTTATTTCAATATGTAGTCTATTTAAAAGTTATAAATTGGATATTTTGTATTATTTTCATACCAAGTCTTCTGAGTCCTGTGTGTATTTTACTGTTACATCACATCTCAATTTGGACGAGACAGTGAAAGTGCCCCATAGCAACATGTGGCTTGTGACTAATGAATTGGGAGATGCAGTTTTAGAATATATTGGTTATGTTGACAATATTAAATACATGCTTGATATTTTGTTTGTTTCTCCTTTTTCCCCCATTGACACCCTCCTCTCTCTCCCTCCCTGCTCTGTCCCCAGCTTTGTTGTCCATGTCCATCGGTTATGCGTACATGCATATAAGTTCTGTGGTTTATCTCTCTCCCCCATCGCCTCTTCTGGGGATTGTCAGTCTGTACCCTACTTCCATGTCTCTGGGACTATCCTGTTCTTCAGACTGTTACGTTCATTATATTCCACAAATAAGTGAGATCATATGATACTTGTCTTTCTCTGTTTGGCCTGTTTCGCTTAGGATAATACTTTCCAGGTCCGTCATCTCAAAGGATAAGAGCTCTTTCTTTCTTACAGCTGCATAGTACTCCATTGTGTATATGTACCACTGCTTTTTTATCCATTTGTCTACTGATGGACATTTGGGCTGTTTCCAAGTCTTAGCTATTTGTAAATAGTTTTGCTATGAACATGGCGGTACATCTATTTTTTCTGATTGGTATTTCAGGCTTCTTAGGGTATATTCCTAGAAGTGGAATCACTGGGCCAAATGGAAGTTCAATTTTTAATTTTTTGAGGTAACACCATAGTGTTTTCCATAGTGGCTACACTAGTCTGCATTCCCACGAGCAGTGTACTAAAGTCCCCTTTTCTCCACACCCTCGCCTACACTTGTTTGATGATTTGTTGATGGCGGCCATATATGCTTGATAGTTAATTGAGTATGTAATTGTATATTTCTAAATAAGAATACATTAATGAGATATATTAGTATATCTCATTGTAAGATGTATTATAATCTTATATGATATATCTTATATATTATACATCTTATATTCCTGCATCCATCTACTTTACCTAGCAATGGACTGGGTATTGTTGGGGAATATCATGGAAAATATTTTTTTTAGGGAAAAAATCCCAAAAAAGGAAAGAAGAAAGGAGAGGAGGAAGAAAGCTGATATCATTGATGTTCTAAGATTCTAAGTTTCTGTATTTAAAAATATTCCTGGTATTTTCTCCCTTGATATATATCCAGCATTAAAAATTCATTGGACAGGCTCTTGCTCAAATTCTCTAATTTGTTTTTCTCCTCTCTTTCAATTTATGCAAACTTTCCAAATTTTTCAAAGTTTAGGCATTTTTGTTTCCTTCTTCTGCTTATTTAATCCTAGACACCTGCTCCCTTTAAAGTTATTAAGGAAATAGAACTGTGAAGACCTAGATTTGTATTTTATTTTTGTTCTTTGTAAACTAAACATAGATTATTAGGACCCTTCCATGTAAACAGGATGCAAGATTCTTTATAGTTGCATTACCCCATAGAGCTCAGTAAGGAAGCTCATTGATCTTCCTTGAGAGAATGAATGTTGGTAAAGAGAGAAGGCAGGGATGAATATCTGTCCAAGTAGGACCTCTCCTAAAACTACAGGAGCCAATTGCACTGCTGTCATCACAGTTGCATCTGACACTTTCATGGCCATAGCAGTTGCTGAGTTTTAGCCTGCAGCAACCTCAAGTCTCAATGAACAAGCAAATGAATTCCAGAAGGCTTCTTATTCTAGGAGTCTCTTTTTCCCCCATACTGTGACAGCTATTCTGAGCTAGATAAAAAGAAGTGAGACCCAGATGGGGATGAGGTGTCTAGGCAATCGTCAAAAGTACAGTTATAAAATTCACGTCTTATTACTTTTTCTACATATATCAAACAATCTAAAATGCTTAGATAACTATCATGAAGCTCCATACCCATATTCTTTATCTCATTAGTGGAAAAATGGTACGGAGGCAAGTAGAGAGTGAGAGTTTGGCCTTGAAGATAAGGAGTAGCCATCATATGTATGCCCTAATGCAGAACAAACCACATAATTTCTTCATGTCAGTATGTAGAATAACTCAGTTCTCACTTCATTAGTAAGTCAGTGTGGTATGCTTTGTAGCTCAAAAAACAAAACTCAAGAAGCAACGTTTTGGTCTAATTCATAGCAATATGGCCTTCCAGAGATTGTTGCTTTATTTAAACAAATAGTCTGCTTTTAAACATTCAATTTCCTCTTTTTATCAGTATCAGATATGCTTTAAATCCATCATAGAATTTTAATAGGAAAGTTTGAGAGAGGCTTAGATTTGGACTCAGCTGGAGAGATCATTTAGTACAATGCTTTTGAAAAGTTCTAAGTCATCCACTATAAATAGAACCCAGCCTCTGCTTTAAACACTTCATGGATGGGGTACTCACATCTTCCACACAGCACTGTACAGTTTGCCTTTGAACAGCTATAAATGTAAGAAGATTGTTATGTAGACTCAGAGATACCCTTCTATCTTCTTAGACCCATTTCTTTTCTGAAGTCACAGGGAAACTGTGATAGCTCTTCTGTATGAGAAACCTTTATATATTTAAAGGTTACCATTAAGGAAGTAAATAAAGACTTTTTTTTTTAATCCTCACTGGAGAATATTTTTTCATTTATCTTCAGATAGTGTGGAGGGAGGGAGAGCAAAGGAGATAGAGAAAGAAACATCAATGTGGGAGGGACACATCAACTGGTTGCCTCCTGCACAACCCCGACCAGGGCCAAGGACAAACTGTAACCAAGGTACATGCCCTTGACTGGAATGGAACCCACGACTCATTGATCCACTGGCTAATACTCTAACCACTGAACAAAACTGGCCAGGGCTAAATGAAGGCCTATTAAATGAAAACAAGCAAAGGCTATTTATTCAGAGCTTCTTATAGCAAGGCAGTCACCCACCATCACTTGCATTTGCTAGAGACCCAAATGCAGGTAGGAAAGTGGGAAAGCTTTATAATGAAAACATAAAAGGGCAGTGGGGGAGGCTGGAGGTATGTTCTGACTGGAAGTTGACACGGGGAGGCTGGGGGCAGGCTAACTAGAAGCAGGCTATGTTATGCAATTGATTTAGGGAGCACATTTAGCTTTCTATGGTTGGTTCTGAGATGGAAATGAGTGTAAAGGAAGGAAGCTGGCCCGTATTAACCAAGTTCTGAATATTTTGGGCCAGCTGCTATAAAGGTATGGTTTGGCCTCTCTGGTTCATTTCAGCAGAGGTTGTAGTTCACTCTTCTAACATCATATGTAATCTATCCATTGTGTGTTTTTCTATTCAATCTCTCAGTTCTCTCATTTGGTTATTCTCTTTCTTGCAGGAAGTTGGCCAAAAAGTAAGACTAGAGATATGGATTTTAACTGCTTGATGAGAATTCGCTCATCTCCATACTCAATTGTATCAAAAAAGCTTTTAAACTTTATGATGCTGTATTATCATTATGATCATCTGACAAAACAGTGCTATACAGACCTTTATAAGACCTGTATCAACAATTAACATTAAGTGTCAAGATGATCAAATTCAATGGACTGGCATCATGACCACTGTGATAAGAATAAGGACAATTAACAGTCCATTTAAGATGCTTCAGAACCAAAAGTCTGAATTGTTCAACTGAGGCCAAGTAAACAATCACATATGTCATAAGGAATCAATCTTAGAGAGCCAGGTAGCTTTTTTCTTAAGGCCATATACAACCTTTTCTACCTTACCTGTGTTATTGGGCCAGGCACAGCACGTAGTGTTAGCAATGGCATAGATACTACCATGACTAGTGAACATGAAATCTAGATTGCTCATTACTACTTTCGCCAAGGAATTAAGCCTGCTCTGTATTTTATCTAAGGTAGAGGTAATATCATTTATAACTTCTGTCAGAGTTAAAATGATACATGTCTTACATTTCATATTTGTATGATTCCTATTATTGGAAACACTACTTAGATTGTTTATATAAACAATGAATCAATAATTCCCCCAGGTAAAGTCCAAAAATATTCAAGGGTAGACTCATTTGGAGCTCACATCTGAATTATAATATCCAGTTTGATGATTTATAGAATTAGGGTGTCTGTATACAGATAATTTTTGTAATACTATTCCTAAAATGCATGAGCTATTAATATGAGGAAAGCAAGCCTAGCCATCCTGGCCACAAAGGAAATAGTATCTGGTAGGAACACACAGGTGCCCAGGAAAAAAGGAATTGCTCACGACATGATGTTGGAATGAAGGCCTTACATTACTGGATAATCTGAGGCTGTGTTAAAATGATTATGCTTCAACTAGCAATTTTAGTAACAGAACAGAAGAAGAAAAGGGGCCATAATGGGTAGGCAACAACCAGAAGTCTACAGAAAATCAGAATAGTGATTATAAGTAAGCAAGTGAAAACAAAATAGGAATTAGTTGGGATTTTGATCCAACCTCTTGGGCAGAAACTGTCCACTATCTGAGGTCATCAGCTTGTTGTAAAACATCCTGTTTGAGGTTCTGTATTATAGTAGGCTTCTTGTTTGGCTGATTCTGGATTACTTCTTTAGTTGTAAAATGTGAACCCAAGGATTTGCTCCAGGGGTTTTGCTTCTGTATTGGTTGTTAATAGTATTTAACAAAATCTCTTCCATGAGATTCAAGAGCAGATGTATCTTTCAAAAGATAAAATCTCACAGTTGAACGTCATGAAGGAGCTGTTTAGAAAGATATTTTGAACATAACCCTAACCTCTTGGTGATAGGACTGGGTATGGTACATAGGTCTCTTGCGACATTCTACAATGTCCAAGTACAGAGGGTAGAACACAGTATCATAGGTAAAATACTAAAGCACATTGGCCTTCCAGTTACCAGTTCATAGGGTAGTAAACAATGTGTTCCCCAGGGCGTGGACCATACTCACATAAGGGTGAGTGGGATTACCTTTGACCACACAAGCTCAAGGGTATCTGAAAGTTTTGTTAAACTCATTTAAGAATGCCGTTGATTGTTTCCACCTTCCCAGAAGTTTGTAGGTGGTAGGAGCAGCATGGTTTCTAAGTAAGGGATGCTTTTATAATGTTTCTTGTAAAGTATATACCTTGTGCACTTGATAAAAAAGTTTGTATTCCCAAGACTGAAAACAAAAACTCAGGCAGCTTTAGCAACTATAAAGACTGTAGCTTTTTGCCAAAGAGATGTTTCAACCCATCTTAAAAATAAACATATAATAACTAATGTATGGATTGTGGAAGTTGCATAAAATTGATCCGGTGTTGAAAGGGTCCCTGAAGCTTTGGTTTCTGGCCATACCCCACCTTCTAGTTTTTCTAAAATTATGTTGTTGACAAGTGATACATAACTTAAAAATGACCTCCACTGTCTTTGAATGTTTCCCCAGCGATGTTGATTTCACACAGTAACCGATTTATCTGTACCATGATGAGTAGTTCTGTTATCGATGGAAATGGGGTTTCCACCTATGGAAGTGGGGGATCTCTTTCCCCACTGGGTGCTTGGGGTTGGGTTCCTATGATATGTTAAAAAAAAAAATTTCTAAGACTCGCCTGGGAAAATGAGTGATTTTTATTTGCATGGGAATACATTCCTCCATTTGCAAAGTCCCATTTCCCTCAAACCAGTCCTGGAAGAAGTGCAGCTGGGGATTCAGCGGAGTTAAAAGCAAAGTCAGTGTCCATACTTTTCGTTCTATGATAGAGTTAAGTCTGGCAGAGCACCAGGCTAGTCACAGTCCATCAGTCCATTGGGTGTGGAGTCCACATGGCTGTGGCCATGTTGACCAAGGCAGGAGAGCATGCCCCCTGAAACAAGAGAACCAGGAGCCCAGTACACAGAGAGAAAAAAGCCCTTTTGTTTATCAGTTTAAATATCAAATCTTCCGTGCTTGCAGTGGCCATACCTACTCTGGCCAATGACCTGTTCTCAGGTGTGACTGACAGGCAAATTTCCTATTTTATTCAGACTTTACTGGGCATGCGTTTATTTGACCTTCCCTTTGCTCATTTCCAGTTACTAATTAATAACTGGGTTAATTATAATGGTATTAGTTTCATGGAAACATTTAGCTACTATCCATTTAGAACCACCTTGTGTCCCTGGCAGCTACCTTGAGAACACCAGAGATTGTCTGAGGGAAGCCAGAGCCCCATGTTTACTACCTTTCACCCTGCTTTTTCTCAGAATTAGAGGTTAAATATTGATATTCATAATAGTTTCTTCGAATTCCTTCAAGGATATATCCTTTAAGAGTTTAGATAGCATAATAACCTTGGTTATGGCTGCTTGTTTGGCAAAATGATCTGCTAGAGTATTTTCTTTAGCTTCATTATTATTTATTTGTTCATGAGCCCCAACTTTTAGAATAGCTCCATCACCTTTATGAAGTAGGAGTATCTAAATGTGTCTTGAACAGCTTGTTCACTTTTGATAGCATTTTCAGCAAGGTTGAGAATATCTTTGTTTCCAAAGCATCCCAAACTCATTTTTTTAGAAAAAGTGTTCCTTTACATATATTTATTCTGTGGTCTTTGGCTAAGTGACAAGCTCGAGTAAGTGCAGTTATACAAAGGATTATATTCTAAAGGCAAGCGTAAGTTGGTGATAGCATATTTCGTTCCAGTTTCGAGTTTTGATGTATGATCTATCAACAAATAATATTAGGTCAAGTTTTCAGTGGGAGTTCTTAAGAAAACTGAGTGAGGTAGGCAAATTTCCTAACTGAGGTAAGAGATTGTGAGGTTCCATTCTTCTGTAGGATCGGGGTGTTGCCGTGGTGAAGAGTAATATGAGAGGGAGGGTTGAACACGTTCTCACGAGAAGTTAATTAGCTAGATGAAAAGTGCTGTATGTTCTCAGGCAATCGTGACGTCTGCATTGCATGAGCAACCATGAGATCAAGAGGGAGCTTGTCACTAGTTCAGCAGAATTTTGAAGTGGCAGCTATTTCCCTAAAACAGGGAAATAAGCCTTTGCAACCAGGTCCAGGAGATGAGGTTTTAATGACTCCCATGGAGCTGAGTTAACATGCTAAGGGCTTGTCCAGATTGCACAGATAGATGAAAGGATTTTTAGGTGGGGATGCCTACAGAAGAGCTCTGTTGACAAGCCTTCTTCAGATGACAGAAGGCCAGTTCGTGATTTAGACTAAGAGTTGTCACAATCTCAAGACAATTTAACACTTGTTTACAGTATACACTTAAGCCTAAGAATCCTTAGTTGTTTTGTGCGAGGTCTAAGATGTTTGGGTAGTCTAGAGCCTTATCAAGAGAGAACGATTGCTTTCCTTATATAGGTTATAGCCTCAGTAATGGATTATGTTATGGCAAAGTTATAATTTATCTTTTGAAATTTATATACCTTTTTTGCTAAGCCTAAGAGCAAGTAATTAGAACACTTTCTTTAAGGTTCTTTGTTCTCTGAATAAAGCAGGAGATCATGTACTATTGTATCAGGACTGAATTACAAGGGAAACTTAGATCTTTTACATCTTGATTGAGAATTTGGGAAAAATAAGAAGGGACTTCAGGGAATAGCTAGGGTATGACTGTCCTCATATAGGTACTATTCTCTTCCCCAGGTGAAGAAGGAAAGTTTAGAATGGAAAGGAGGAAGTTTCAGATATGTTCTGATTGGAGATTGTTGGATGAAGAAGCAGAGGACAAGCTAACTAAAGCAAAGAATCTTATGTAATCAGTCTGGGAACATGTTTGTCCTTTTCTGGTTGTTCTGAGTTAGAAGCAAAGGCAAAAACAGGGAAACTGGTAGTCATTGACCAATTTTGACCATTTTGGTCCAATTGCTGCAGAGGTTGTGGTTTGGTTTCCTGTAAATCTCCTCATATAATTTGTCTCCAACTACATCTAGAAATGATTAAAAAATAATTGATGCATGAGGTAAGAGTTTTGCAAAGCGGAAATGTGATGTTTTACTTTACAAACTGCTTGCAGACACCTGAAAACATGGACTTCTCTCCTTAATGCTGTTAAAATTCATTTTTCTCCCTGTAATTGTTTGTGTTGTTACAGAGGATCTTGATGATTTAAGAATGGAGGGAGTAACTACTCTGGTACCTTCTGGGATCAAATTTAACCAAGGTCGTACTACTCACCCTGCAGAACCTCAGGCCAAGGTCACACTGAACATCTGTTCAAGGTGTGCCAGGTAAAAACAAATCATAGGTATAGTATATATAAACGTGATTTTGGTTTTTAAAATCTAAGATTTTGATGCAAAGCATGTACTATTCCTTCTAGTTATCTTGCGTGCTAACATTGGCAAGGGAGTCCATTGTGCCATTGATCCTTGTGCCCAGTGCCACTCAGACCAACAATGAATCAAAGAGTTTAGATTGTCTTCACTTCACAGTTTGGGACCATTTTAAGTCTTTCTGTTTCTGACTTTCATTTGTTGTCTGCTCTTCTGCTCCCTTTCAAAGGAAGATTCAAGGAGCTCTACAAGTTCAAAGCCATTTTTAAAGCTCCTGCATAAAACACAAGTTTGCCCAGGTACAGTCTAAGATCTAATATTATTGGCCTCTTAACCTGCTCCTTATCCTGTTCACCTCCTGGAAAGAATTTAATCAGCTTGACGCTGTTCAGTTTTGGCAGCTGGAAGCAATCTTTGCACATACTGTATGTGGCCAAAGAAGTAGCTTAAGTTACTGCCAAGTCAGCTCCCAGTGCTGGTCCAGCAGAAACTCACCAAATAGCTAGAATTCATTCTTTTGTAGGCACTAAATCTCATTTGCAAAGAGCTTTTTAAGCCTGTTTAAATGATAAAACAAGCCTTCTAACCCTTATGTAAATGGTGCAGATTAGCAAGAACAATGCACTGGCTGGCCAGTTTTACCTCCTTTTCTTTGTGTCTAGCTATCCTATTATACTACTGTACTGTTTGAGAGGAGATTAGCTGCTTGGAAATAGGGAGGGGGGAAGTGTAGGAAAATCGAATTAGATATGTGTAGTTTTTCTTCTTTCCATTTTACCCCTTTGGAATTTTTATTTTAATTGTGCATAGCATAGTGAAAACACCAATGGAGACATTGCTTCAGACAAGTGATATTTGGGTGCATTGAGTTTGTGGTAACAGCTGTGAAGAAAACTGATAATATTTGTGTGATGATAGTTATGTTACCATTGTAATTGGGTAGTTACTAGTAATAGAAAAGGAGCAAAGGGGAGGCCAGGCATTATGAGCATGGCCATCTGGGCAGCTTCACTAGGAAGTTGCAATTTCACACTCCACAGGCAACCAACCACCAGTCTGTTCCCTGCAGATCACTGAGGGAAGGGACTGGACAAAGGAGAAGATGGGCACATGTGCAGGGAGTCAGGATCACATAGGAAAAGTGCTTGCCTGTCAGCCTACCCTGGGAACAAAGATCATTGGTTAGAGGAGGGGACCCCAATGCAAGCCCATGAAAATTTGGGAATGCATAATCCCCAAAGGAATTTTCTCTCTTATTCCTCTGGCTTTGCTCCTGTTTCCATGCACATAGCCATGTGGCCCTAGAAGTCGGATGGCCCATGGCTGTGCAGACCCTACGCACAATGATCTGCAGCTGGAACACAAGCTAACCTACCCAGATACTGGACTGGACTGTGCAAATGTGGAGGTGAAATTCTGGACACTGGCTTTAATCCTAGCTCTGCTGAAGATAAAATGGGACTTTTTCCTTGAAGGGACCTTGGAAATTCAGGGGTTTAATTCCACAGAAATAAAAAACTTTCCATGATACCTCATCCCCCTGTAGGGACCTCTGGGAATTCTTATTTCAGTGGCACCCCAAGAAGCCCACCAGCAACCGGTAAGGACATGGAGGACACCCCACAGATAACAGGCATCCTTAGTATACAAGGCCATCTATGGAAGAGTAGTTTGGCATTTCAAATAAACCTTTATTTGTACATTTGTACATTTTGTACACATTTCTACATTTACAGTCTGACAGGAGAGGGGTTGGTGCTTGGTTTTTCATGTCATTTGGAGAAGATTGAAATATGAGGTGTTGGTTTTTCAAAAGGGAAAGCCTATGAAAATACGATGTCTTTAAACTATTGTGGATTTGAATTTAGAAAGGACCAAACACAAACACAGCCCTAAATTATTTATCATTCTTCTTGTGAGTGATAGAATTAGATGGTAAATTGCAAACAATCTGTATTTTAAGGTGAGTCCTTAAGTAAATTTTTTGAAGAAATATTCAATTGAGTAATCGGTTACATTTATTGCATTCTCACTATGCACCAGATACTATTATAGGCACATTAAATATAAAAACTCATTTAATTCTCAAATAATGCTGAGAGTTAGCTACTATTATTATTCTCATTTTTACAAATAAGGAAACTGAGGTGTGAGTTGATTAAAGTATTTATCTAAGGGAACACAGCCAGTAGATGGCAACAGTTTCAAACCCAGGCAGTTTCAAACCTTGACAGAGTCTTTTCTTAGTCATTTGTTGTATTGCTAAGCACCAAGCTGTTCTCTAAAGGCAAAGATGGAAGCCAAATTAGTTAGAAAGAATGAGGCAGGAAGAGATTTAAGTGTTTGAAATGGTGGGACTTCATGATTGTTTTGATAGAGCCTAAAGCAATGTTGTACTTTCAAAGCAGGATAGTGATATATTGATTCAGGGAAATGTGGTAACCAGTATAGAAGAAAACAGTAGGCTTTTAATTTTAGAGTAGTTGCTATAACCAGAGCTTAGAGTGGAAGAAAAACTTAATATCAATTTTCAAGACCCATGAAGGACTTGAGATTTTACCCTGTTTGCAGCATAACATGTTATTCTGCCAATGTTTTATAGAGGCTGGCAGAAGACATGAAACTCCTGGATCAGAGACCAAGGATAGTAAGCACAACAGTAGCCATTTTCAGAGTATTAGTATTTTCACCATGTCCCTGAGGCACAAGTCTCAGACTGACACAAACCAGGCAGGAGGTTGCAGTGTATGCGAGGAACTCTGAGTGCTGGGAACATGAATATTTTACAGTGGGAAGTTAGCATTGCTCTAGTGAGAAACTCCATGTCTCTCTTCCAAGGCTGTTTGTTCTATAAAACATCCCTGAACAGAGTGTCTAAAACAAAGGCTGACAGTGTGTCTGCTCACAGGAAACAAGAGAGACTCATGGAGAATTGTCTCCCGATATTGGTTAGAGTTGACTACTTTGGTAATACGTTGATGTGATTATCAGAATTTTCCATAGTTGATTCTCAAACAGCAGTTTACATTGCTGACTCACCTCTCCTAGAGTGAGGAAGGCTTTTTAAGTCTATGAGAATGATATGCTTTAGGCCAGGGCTAAGCAATTATCTGAAGCAGAAGTCATGATGTGAAGGACTGTGGGTAGTGTACAGGTTTGTGTGTTCACATAACATTTAAAAATGCCATTGGGTTAGTTACTAATTTTGCATAAATCTGGGATTTTTATCTGCTCTTTAAAGGTGATATCACTGGGCCCACATTTTGAAATGTTGACACACTACCTGCTTTCCCCTCTAGAGCCATAGACTCAGCAGTTCTGCTCCAGTCCACCTCAGACTGTCTGCCCTGCTTTGCTCATTTACGTAACCTGTGTGGATTCTATAGGCCCTTGTTTGCAACCTCTGACTTGTAGAAACATTGCAACTCCAAAGATAAGCAGTGAATTAGGACTGAAGGAATGCAGACTGAGGAGCCTGGCCAGGCCACTGGGAGAAGAATCTGATGCCCAGAAGAGGCAGATCATACTGTCTCGGGGTACTAGGTGATGGGCAGGGATTTGTGGCAGCCAGGCTGTAGTCTTAGAATGACCAGGCAATCTCTCAGAACGCAGAGTGAGTTGATCAGAAATCCAGCTCTGCAAACTAAACCAACATGGAGAAAAGCATTGCTTCATTTAGAGAGACCTGTGTCCATTCCCCTTGCTCTCTTTGTGGGCACTGGTACCAGCCTGGAAGAGACCTGTGAGAGATAATGCAGGTTTCATACAGGAAACTGGACATTGGATTTTGGACCTGAGATCAAGATTTAATTTCAAATCTTACTGGACTGAAGATAGTGTGGGGATATGGATAAGACAGTTTAGGATAATTCATGTTAAGTTGTATCATCTACTTACCAAGACTTTTCAAGGCTTTACAACAAAGGTAGAATACAAAGACAACCTTTTCTGAAATCTGACAAAGGGATCTAACGTCCACAGTCTAAAGCAGTGATCCTCAACCTTCCTAATGCCGTGACCCTTTAATATAGTTCCTCATGTTGTGGTGACCACTAACCATAAAATTATTTTCATTGCTACTTCATAACTGTAATTTTGCTACTGTTACGTCTTTGGTGACCCCTGTGAAAGGGTCGTTTGACCCCCAAAGGGGTTGTGACCCACAGGTTGAGAACCGCTGCTCTAAAGTATCTTGTGTGTCATCTTGGGAAAATTATGCAAATATTCAGAAAATCTGGCCCCTCTTCTGTGGAATGGAGTGCATGTAATCCTGGAGGTGATTTCTAAAGAGGATGGAGAACACTGGACAGGATAATGTATGCAGAGGCAGCTAGCAAAGTGTCCAATGCAAGGCTCTCAGCCAACAGAGGGTTTCCTCTTCTCTTCCTCTCATCATGAGGATAATTACCATGTAAATACTTAAGCAGTTTAAAACACTTTGAGCTTTCTTTGTGTGTCCATCCTTTTGAGAGGCCCAAATGAACGTGCTCAGGTATTGAGTAAAAAAAGAGCTTCATTTCCCTGACATTCAGGAACATTTTCCTGCTTTAGGCTTCTAACTGACTGGGAAGAAAACTATGGCCCACCTTCCTGGATTTCCTGTGTTCAATAAAACAGTGTAAAGTGGAAGCATTTTTGTTTGTTGTTTCTTAGAGTGTTAAGGTCAAGGAATCATTTTCCCCATAGAATTGGAGAGGTAAAATGGAGTAAGTGAGCTTAATGTATGTGTTGTGACCTTGAAATAATTCTGTAGCCCCAAGATACTATCAACAACCTCAATATAGAGTCAGTGAGGCTCAAGTGATGTTCAGAGCTTCCGCAAAGAACCCATCAATGATCAAGTTAGTGTAAAGAGGTTCGGTCTGTTGTGATTTTCCTCAATCGCTTTTTCAAGCACTGGAACACTTGAGAGCTACGCACGTATGGGGTCACAGTAACTTGACGTGAACATGCATATGATATGTCCAGAACATTTTTTGCTTTATCAAGCTGAGGACATACAGCCAAAGGCCACAGAGCCCTTCTAATTCAGAACCTGCTTGGAAGACATGATCTGTAATGAGACTGATGCACACTCCTGGGAATGATTGAGGGATGTAAGATATACATGAGCTTCCCCTTTACAAGGCATCAGGACAAGAGGTGTTCAACCACATTAAATTGCTCTGTAAGGTTTTATGTGCAACAAAGTGACTAAAATATCAAGAATGGCAAAAAATATACTGATTAGCATAGCAGTGACAAGAAATAAGAAGATCATAGAGTTTTTAATTAATATTTTACACGTGGTTAAAAAATACAGATGGAAGAAAGCTGGTGTTTATAAGCTGGGAAATTATCCACAGAAGTGTGACTCTCACATTTCTTGGTGACTTTAGTCTGATGTGGACATTGCTGCAATGTGTGTGATTTAAACAGAGGTGACATCCTCTGGCCAGTGGAAAAATGCATGGTTGATAGGTAGGTGACCACCAAAATGCATTAAGGTCTTAACCCAGAATATCTCATCTCCCCCCAGATTATAAGAGAAGGAAGTCATTATAAAATTACAATTTTAAATAAAGAAAGAATTGTCTGTGTAGAACATAGCAGTGTCCTTATAATTGGCCATTTTATTCGTTACAAGGTAGATTTTTAATATATTTGTTGAGTGTCTTGGCTTGACTTCTAGCAGATTCTACCAGTACAGCTGCACATCCTTGAACAGTACAGCCAAAACCAGTTTCATTTGTTGCCTACAAGTCACACTAGGTCACATTAACCAAAAAGTAAAGTATTGGTAGGGCAATAATTCAAATTATCAGGAGTTGTCAACAAAACTTCTATGGTTTTAAAAAATAGTGGTTTGCAAAATTGGGAGTTTCAAATTAAATTTCCCTATTAAAGATCCTGAATTTTCATTTTAAAATAACAATTAAAATAAAAATAACAAGCAGACAAATGCTGATACCAAGGCACCAAATTACTATTTCAGTGAAGTTTATAAGCCATTTCTCTGGAAAGACCACCCATTAATTCTGTCTACTCACTGCCATTCTGAGGAGTTAAATCTTGTTTTTGTGGACTCCTGCCAGGGCATTCCGGGTGGTAAGAAGATATTTGTTTTTGATGGTGCAAGTGTTTGCGTTCATTCATGCTTAACATCAATAGTGGACAAAAAAAAAAAAAAAAAAAAAGGAACTGAAAGCCATTTTAAAAGAAATTGGATTGTAGTGAACATGCGGTGATACTGCCTCAGAAACTTCGGCCTGAGAACGCGAGGAACTACTTGTTTCCAAACAGCCTGCTGATTTTTAACTGATTTGCCTCATGCCATTGTACCAAAAGCTGTTCATCATTTCTCCTAAACGTTGTGACACTAAAACACTGAGGTTAGCTGTGTGTTGACGAGACAAAGCTGAAGCAGATCATCATTGACGATGGCATGCTGGAAAGAAGAGAAATGTCAAACCTTGTAAATGTGAGTTAATTTCAAACTGTCTCTTTTGAAACTAGGATTTACTAGTTGACTTGAGGAAACTTGCATATTAATCATCTATTATATTCTGACTTTCCTATGCATTTTTCCTTTTTCTCAACCATTTTTATAAAGTTTAAATTCAGCAAGTTCCCACTGGAGGGGAAGGTGAGCAAAACTGACATGAAGGAAAATGGATAAGGATAAAAAGAGACTTCTATTCCTTGTTTAAAGTTAAAGATTTTCCATGAAATTGACATCATACTCCTAGAAAACTAAAAGTTTCCATTTGAGTCATGAATACAATGCAGCACCTACTGCCATGTTTAAAGTGACAAAAATATTTAATTTGAACCAAAATGCATTTATGGAACACACATTATGTGTAAAGTACTGTGATAAACTCTGAAAATAAAAATTAACATCCCTGACCCCTAGAACTTATACTGTAGCTGGAAAAAGACATGTAAACAAGTGCAACCCCATAGGTCAGATGGTGATAGTGCTATGAAAAAAATAAAGTGTGGTGGGATGGCTAGGTTGTGCCACGTGGAGTGATGGTTATTTTATGGGGCTGTTGCTGTGGGAAAAGTCCACACCCTTGGAAATATTAATGTAAGGCTTTACTGTTCATTCAAAATCTGCATGAAGAAGAAATGAGAGCAAAAATGTAAGTCTGAAGCTGGGGACCACTTCATCTTGGTTCTCAACACAGTAATTTCATAGTTTCTCTTTTATTCATAGGTCAATGCAAGATCCTCCCCATTCCCATTTCTTTCAGTAATTCTTTGTTGTTGTTAATGCTCACCTGAGGATATTTTTTCCATTGACTTTTAGAGAAAGTGGAAGGGAGGGGGAGAAGGAGGGAGGGAGAGAGAGAAACATTGATGTGAGAGAGACACATCGATTGGTTTTCTCCTGCACATGCCCCAACCAGGGCTGGGGATCGAACCTGCAACCCAGATATGTGCCCTTGTCCAGGAATTGAACCCATGACCCTTCAGTGAGTGGGCTGATTCTCTAACAACACTGGCCAGGGCTTTAGTAATTGTTTTGTGATTCATAAGGGAGAGAGGTCCTTGAAAGCACATGCATGCATGTGAGCACACACACACACACACACACACATGCACACATAAAATCTTAAAAGCTATTTTCTTGTTGTGTGACAAAGAGCAAGAGCTGGGACTTTAGAGCAAGAGAGACCAGTGTTGGAATCTCAGTTTGGCCACTGAGTAACTTCGGGGAATCATTTTACCTCTCTAACCTCAGTTTCGCATTTGTTACATGGGGATGATCATTTCTGTCCATGGGATTATAGTGGAGTGGATGTCTAGTTCAGTTTCGAGCAGAGTCTACTCTGGGGTGGGGAGTCTACTTTAAGGTAAAATAATCATATACGTTTCAAAAAAGTATATATTTAAAATCCAGGGAAGTCACCTGATGTGCTCAGAAAAATGAAAGTAAAAAATAAAAATTGAAGGTTCATGAAAAGATCACAAAGGTTAAAGGAGTAAAATATTAAGGACAATTTTTTTATTTTTAATTAAATACATTAAAATATTTTGATTATAAAGACTCTTCCTTATTATTCTGTGTATGTACCACTCTACATATACATATGTATACTACAAAGAAAACACCTACCAACACATTCTGAGCACATAGCCCTGTCTTTATGTGGCGCATGACAGCAAAGCCTGGACGACAGCACAGCACATCTGCTCACAACATGGTTTACTGAATATTTTAAGCCCACTGTTGAGACCTGCTGCTCAGGAAAAAAAAAAAAAAAAAAGATTTCTTTCTAAGCATTACTGCTCATTGACAATGCACCTGGTCACGCAAGAGCTCTGATGGAGATGAACAGTGAGATCGATGCTGTTTTCATGCCTGCGAACAGCATCCATCCTGTAGCCCGCGGATTAGGAGTAATTCTGACTTTTAACCCTTATTTAAGAAATACATTTTGTAAGGCTGTGACTGCCATAGAGAGGGATTCCTCTGATGGATCTGGACAAAGTCAACTGAAAACTTCTGAAAAGCGTTTACCATTTTTGATGCCATTAATAACATTCATGATTCACAGGAAGAGGTCAAAATATCAACATTAACAGGAGTTTGGAAGAAGTTATTTCCAACCCTCATGGATGACTTAGAGCAGCTCAAGACCTCAGTGGAGGAAGTGACAAACACATGGTGGAAACACTGGGAGAACTCGAATGAGAAGTAGAGTGATGATGTGACTGAATTGCTGCAATCTGATGATTAAACTTCAACAGATGAAGAGTTGCTTCGACAGGATGAGCAAAGAAAGGGACTCCTTGAGCTGGAACCTGCTCCTGGTGAAGATGCTGTGAAGACTGTTGGAATAACAACAAAGCATTTAGAATAGTATGTAAACTCAGTTGATAAAGCAGCAACATTGCATTATAGCCATTTTACTGAATAAGGTTAGGATTATCAATGTACTTTATTAAATAAATATGTCTATAAGTCACAAATTTATGTTAATATTTACAAACCAATTGTAACGGTACAGCATTCTTATTTAAATTTTTGATTCTGTAATTTAAACTTTATTTGTTTTATGCTGGAAATCTTTATTTCTAATAAAATATGTAATTATTTACTTGCTGTACTGACAACTCGAGGTTAGATCACAGATAAAATAGAGGGTGTTCCAAAGTTCTTAGTGTAGTTTTAAATTAGCTTAAAACCGCAATTAAGACCTTTGGGATACCCTGTACAAAGTTATGCAAACAATAAAACGGCTGAATTAATTTTAAATTCTATGTGATCCCTTGTGTGTTTAGATTACATTGATTACACTGAAGATTTGCAGTGCAGTTACTTGTTTTAGAATCTGTGGAGTCATTCATTACATCATACTCTGTGGTTTTGAATAATTGGGGAACAGTCAGTCTCACTGTTTCAGTTTACCTTTAATTTGACACTGTTCCTGAATATTCTAACATCCTAAAGGCTTCCACTTTTAGCTACCAATCTTCTCTTGGTGGAGATTGTTAATTACTTCAATAAAGAAGAGTTCAATGTTAAATGGAGATGTGGAAAAACATTATAAAATTATGTAATAGGATTTTATTTTACCATCGTCTAGTATATCACATTTTAACCTATACATAAATATAAGTCTATGATTTTCCCTGAATGAAATAGTTCTGTTTAATATTATTACTTAATTTATAGGTATTTCAAATTATTATGCTTTTATTCATTCAATACTATTTTTAACTATACTAAATCCTGATGTATTCTAAAAAAATTATAATTTTACTTTTTTTGATCCACATGTACATCTTCTATTATAATCAAACATATATGTGTGTTCCATAAATGCACTTTGGTTCAAGTTAAACATTAATTATACATATATAATCTGAAAAGCCTATGATTCTTCCAGTTCTCTTTTCTCAGTGTACATCAAAGTCTTCTATTTTTTCCACAGGAATATGTGAAGATACCTTGAATTTTATATGATATCTATATTCTTAAATGAGTAGCAAAGAACAATACAAGTTAATGTATTGAAACACTTAAGTTTTGCCTGAAGTTTTTTGACCCATGGGTCAAAACCACAATTTAGTCCAGCTGGTGTAGTTCAGTGGATTGAGCATCATCTCATGGACTGAGAAGTCCCCGTTTGATTCCCATTCAGGGCA
Organism: Molossus molossus; assembly: GCF_014108415.1. Taxonomy (NCBI): domain Eukaryota; kingdom Metazoa; phylum Chordata; class Mammalia; order Chiroptera; family Molossidae; genus Molossus; species Molossus molossus. The sequence continues at coordinate 25,661,391 of NW_023425351.1, forward strand.
CATGCCTGGGTTGTGGGTTCAATTCCCAGTAGGAAGTGTATAGGAGGCAGCCAATCAGTGATCTCACATTGATGTCTCTCTCTCTCTCTCAAAAATTAATAAAAACATATTTTTTAAAGAAAACAACAATTTACTTTGTAAAAAATATAAATGTAAGCATGAATGCTAATTAAGAATGTTATGTAATATAATGTGTTATATAAGCAGAATATATAAACTAGAATACAAACAGATTTTTTCAAAATAACTGGAAAATGTGTCAGATATGATACCTGTGGACCATACCTCAAAAATTTTCATGAAAAATATTCTAAATACTCAATATCCAGATTACCTAGATTTTCTAGAAGCATTTATAAAATACAGTGGTGTTTGCATTTATTACACATTTTATACACTAAATTTTAGTGCAGAAATGTAAACTTTTACATGGACTCAAATGGCATATCCCAAATTTCCTGTACTACATTCAGCAATAATTATGCCAATCACTGGAAAGTAAAACACATAATTGCTTTTTCAAAATTAAAGTAAGCCAATAAATCACCCCATTTCATTACAAAATGATTTTTTTCTGATTGGAAATTAAAAGGCATTTAGTACAAATACCTTGATTTTGACATATGGAGGGGGTGGAAACTCCACAACAATAAGATTTAAAACTCAGTGTTTATCCGACAAGAGGGAGGAAGGTATTCATTCCACTCCCGTTTTCTGCAGTCTGGACTTTGGCAGATTAGACCCTAAAATTTAGACCAAGCCACCTTTTAAATCCTTGTCCTATGACTTTTTCTAATTAATCTAAAATTAAGTTGTTCTTTCTGAGCTAGGGGGAGCCCTGGCTGGTTTGGCTCAGCGGTTAGAGCATCCACCAAAGGGTCTCGGGTTTGATTCCCGGTCAAGGGCATGTACTTGGGTTGCAGGTCGACTCCCCACCCCAGTTGGGGTTATGCAGGCAGCAACCAATTGATGTATCTCTTTCACATCAATGCTTCTCTCTCTCTCTCCCTCTCTCTCTCTCTAACTCCTCCTTTCTTCCACTCTATCTAAAAATCAATGGAAAAATATCCTTGGGTAAGGATTAACAACAACAACAACAACAACAACAAAATGCTAAGGGGAAAATAGAATTATTGGTTTGAAAAATTTCACTCATGCAGGTCTTTGTCCAAGGGTCCGGTGCCTGGTGTCTCCACAGCTTCCTTGGGTCCCAGACACTGCTGCTCAGATGCTGTAGGCCCCTGTGAGAACCCACAGAACCACACCTATGTTAACTACTGACGGGGGCTTCTCCGTAATCCACACGCATCTGCCTTCATGGGTGGTTTCTGTGAACCTACAAAGACGGTGGAAATTGGTGAAGGCGGCTGAACAACTGAGAGCAACTTGATGGCTTATCAGTGGTCAGGTTTTCTGGCAATTTTTTGAGCTAAGGTCTGAGATTGAAATTTTTCTGAATTAGAAGACTTGCCCTCAACCACTCATGTTGAACACTGAATGGTGTTGGGTGTACTCTATGAAGGAACCCCTCTGGAAAGAGCACCCAAGATAAACGCACAAAGCAAAACATTCTCGTGGACCCACTTCTTCCCACTCTCAGCATCCTGATGTCTGAAGCGTGGAGAATTTGACACTGTAGGAGTTGAGGAGAAGATGGAAAGGACTCTAGTGAGATAAAAATCTCATAGCATTCTCTCTGAAGTGTCCAGGAAAAAGTAAACTTGTTTAAGACTGTTAGCCTGGTAGCCTTTTAGCAAGAACAATTTCTCCATCTGTTGAAGACATTGGGAGCAACACCCATAGGCAATTAGACGTCGAATGATTTCACCTGGTTTTCTGCAGATCTTGATGCGTTTACAGATGTCACTGTTTCTGTGCAGTTGTTTGTTCATGAGATCAGTGCCAGGTTTGCAGTGACTGAAGAACTAGCCTCTGTGAACAGTCTGCTTGGAACTACTGTAGGTACCCTGTGGAATGCATTTGAATCTATCATGTCATTGAACCAATAGTGTCAGTGAATTTCACTTGCTCTTGTGGACTTAACCATCATCAATTCCATGAACTCGTGTCAGAAATAGAAGCTGAATATTCTGGCATGCCCTTTCATAGGTTGATGGCTCTCAGTGGTCAAGTTTTCTGTCAATTTTTTGAGCTAAGGTCTGAGATTGAAATTTTTCTGAATTAGAAGATGTGTCCTCTAATGTTGAACACTGAATGGTGTCGGAAATTAGCTTTTGCTTCAGACTTGATAATATTTCCTAATAAAGTCAACCTAACATTATAGGGTAAAACACTACTTGTATGAAAACCTCATTATATTGGGTAAAGTTATTTTGTTGATAAGTAATGTAGTTTGAATGACATCATGTCAAAATGCTTTATTTATTATTATTTTTCTTTATTTTTTTCCATCACTATTTATCCCCCCATAGCCTCTTCCACCTTCTCTCCCCTTCCTTCCTCCATAACCACACCATTGTTGTCCATGCTTTATATGCTTGTGAATTAATATAATCCTTTGATAGTATCATCATATTTTCAAAGATGAAATACATAAGATCTCATTACAGAATCCACATTAACAGATGAAAATTTGCTGTCAATTTTGATGAAAGGGAACCCCAGTTTTGAGAAATGTTGTCCTCTCCCATCCAAAATTCATTCTTGTCATTAGACTTTTGTTACAAAAGATTGTAATCAATTACTATATGTTGAATCAAGTCACTAAAATTTGTGGAAAAAATTAATTCATGTGATTTTTATTTACTAACACAGGTATTTACCCTGTCTGTGACAAAAAAAATCAAGATACTATATTCAAACACACTATTTAAATTTAAACTCATCAGATTTCATGGTTCTTACCATATATACTTTTTATGTTTCTTTGAGGGCACTTTTCCAAACAGATAATTCTTGAAATTTTGAGATCTCTACAATTTTTTTTAATGAAACAGCCTGATAATTAATTTGTAATGTAAGTATTATTTCTTCTAAAGTGTGAGAGTAGTCTTTTACTCTCACGTGTATTTTAGAATTTTCTGAGAGAAGTTTTCTGTTGCTTCCCTCTTGTCCTTAATGAGTTTCTGTGACCTCTACCCTCTTCTGGGTTTTGGTGAGAGAGGCAATTAGAATTTTTTTAAAGCCTCTCTTCCTACAGTTACCATGATTCTAGTTGTCTGAGATGGGAGTCGGATATTTCAGGACATCTTGGTAATTGAATTAAACCAAGGAAATCAAATAAATTAAGGACAAATAAAAGAAAAGGGCTGGGATACCCTCTCGACCCTGGAATTGAAGAATGCACCTAGAGGCCTGTTGTAGCCTAGGAACAAAATAGTTGATCCCTGTGATTTGTTTGTTTTGTTTTAGAGGTTTGGTTATTTTTTTTATTTGCTTGTTTGGTTTTTTTTCTCCCTCTGGTAATAACACAGGTCACAGTAAAAAATTTACCTAGGCTCAATTTAGGATTCCTACCTGAAACAACAGTCTTTCTGATCTGAAAAGTGCTCAAGTATGTATCAGAGCCCACCATTCCCTGAGAGTGAAAAAAAATAAGGAAGAAAACATGAACATGAGAACTTATCCATGTCCTGTAGGCTGCCTCTGCTATTCTCAGGGTCTGCATTGCCCAAAATTTACCCCTGTTATGTGACACTGGATGTACAAAAGAGAGAGAGAGAGACCATGGCTCAGTATCTGAAATCTGGTTCATGTAATTTCATGATGATCTGCAGGCAGGAAGACCTGAAGGGAGGTACTCACTCAACCTCTGGTGTGAAGGTCTTGAAAAAATAACAAGACATATGTCTGAATTTCTTAATCTTAGAACAGCAGTAGGAATGGCAAGAAATTGTTAGATTTAGAAATCTTTTGAAGACAGAGATGACAGGATTTGCCCATAGACTAAAGAGTTGTGTTTGAGATAAAGAGATGAATCACACATGATTTCACAGTATTTGCCAGTGTAACTGGAGCATGGTGTGCCATTTGGTGAGACAAAGAAGACTGGGAGGAACTTGCTGAGGATGTGCAAGACTACGGAACATGTAAAATTTGTAAAGCCTATTGGATGTATGTGGTCAAAATCTCTCTGCAACACACTGACAGTCAATAGACTGAGAGATTGTATTTCCTTTCAGCAACAGTAGGAAAGAATAAGTTTGTCATTTTCTTCATTCTGTTTAGTGACGGACTGTCACTCACTTTGTCTCACTAGCTGCATTGATCAGAAACACCTCATGTTTCCTAACGCTTCACCTCTCCCCGCACACATGGCTCAAGACCTACCATACTGTGCTCGCCTTGAATTTCTTTTTTAAATTGTTCATCATTTCTTCACTCTCATTAAAATATTAACTCTAGGAGAGTAGGAACAAGTCTGCCTTGATTCCTTTATATTTCCTTAGTACCTTAAATAATTCCTAACTCACATGAGATAGTCATTAAATACTTAGATGAATAAAATGTTGGAGAAACATAAACCAGAATCTCCCTTTCTCTGTTTCTCTTTCTCTCCATCTCTATCTCCAGACTTGATTTTCTCACTCTCTCAATGTCTATTTTTACCTCCAGATTTGACTTTCTTTTGGACTGCTCCATGTGGTGGCAGGTATGTCCCTCGCACCTGGTTCCTCCAAGTCTGTAATATCCCAAGAACCTGGGCCCTTTCTCCCAGGTTTCATATGATAGTCTTTAAAAAGGTGCTGCTAACCTCTCCCTACGTAACATGCTGCCAGAGATCAGGCACTGCACTGGGGTGATGAGAAATCAATTAGCTTTTGCCATGGATTTACCCATCTTAAGAGAATGAATAGAGGTGCTAGTCACTCTCTTTGAATACTTACTATCCTCTATTCCTTCTTTATCTCTTCCAAGCACCCACATTGGGCAAATATTACAGCTTCTCAATCTATTTACTAATTGTCTTACATTTCTTTGATATTTTTCACTTTCCTGTTTTTTAGATTAATTCTCTTTTAATTTCTGGTCTTACTTTTAACCAAATTATCTCCTAATGTTTGATTTAAATGAAATATTTTCATGTTCTCAAATCATGTAAGCTCAATTTTCCCTTGTAATACATGTTTTAAAATATCTTTGTTTTTCTCCTTTAAGATTGTTAATATACTCAATTAAAGTCTGTTTTTGTTTTTAGGCTAATGTATTCTTTCAATTATTTTCAGTTGGTGAGCAGTATTTCATGGCATATATTTTCATGTACGTTAGAGTTGTATAAAGTCATTTGGAGGGGGAATCCTTCCCCCACCCTTCTTTGTAGCCCTGCCCGTTTGTTGGCTTTTCAGTTTCCTTCCTCCACCCCTCTCTGAGGTGTCCAGTATAATACTAGAGCTTAGATAGAGTATCAGGGCCCCCAGATAGCAGGTGGCTTGGTTGGGTTCCTTACTGATGGCTGTTTCTGCTTCCTTGAGTCATTCTTCGGCCTACAGACTTACAATGATTTTGCTGATTTCCAGCCTTTGTTTATCAGTGGGGCTTCTCATTCAGCCTCATCTCACACAGAGGGCTTGGTTTCAAGAATAAGGGACTTTGCATCCCTTTCCAGCCAAGAACTGAATCTGCTGGCAGATAAGATCTTAGAGTTCTGACACTCTAGAACTGGGAGAAATAAATTTCTGTTGCTTAAGTCACCCAGCTTATCGTATTTTGATACAGCAGCCTGAGTTAAGACACCAACCTTTACAATCATGTCTTTCACTAAATCTTATCTACAAATTCCCAGAAAGGGAATCTGATGACGTCCATCAGTTAGCATTCAGTATTGTGTCTGAACTTGAGGAACAGAGTTCGTATTCTACACCCTCTTGATATCAGTACCTCAACATTGAGCAATTTGTGGTGTAATAGTCTGGAACCAGAGGATCAGGGACACTTTGTAAAAAAAGGAGAGTACTTAACGTTTTAGTAGCCTTATGAGCACCTTGTCCTGAGAAAGTACTTAGAGTTTTAAGTTTAGTTCTCTATCTAGAGTTTTTTTACTTTTTTGTTCAGCATAAATAAAAGTTTTGCATTACTATTGGTCAATAATCAGCCATTTATTTGTAACAAGATTAACCAGATACCTTTTTCTTCTTCCTTAAGCTTCAGTGCACCTGGGTGCCCTAATCCATCCTCATAGGAAGCACCAGGGACTCACAGCCTGGCATGTCCTGCTGCATCCATGAGGGGATGTGCTGGAGGCAGAGGAGCCACTAACCTAGGAAATTCTTATTTCAGTGCGACTCACCATACCCATCAGCCATAAAAGTATTCTATGATGGGGTTCAATTCACATTGTAAATCATGCAAAGTTAAAATTGAAAACTTTCTGATCTAGATCGTAGAACATCCCCTATGATTTTACAATGAAGAGAATACCTCAAACTTAGATTTATACAAATATTATCCAATACAATGATATTCAAGGAGCAGGCTATGTTGTAAAAGTTAATTATCTACTGCCATAGATTAACCTAGAAAAATGTGGGTTCAATTTAGTGATGTCATAACATTGGGAGAAAAATCTCCTGCCAAGATGAAATTCTCATTGGTGTAATGAATAGTCTACTAACTCCTTCAAGTGAGTTAATAGAGAGATATTTATGGCATGCCTTAGTAGATCAATTTTGATTTAAAACACAGATGGAAATAAGGAAGGAAACTTTAAATTATACCTATACAGGTGATGTGCAGCAGTGAATGTGTCCAGTTACCTGGATATTTTAGGAAGGTGGTACCTATTATGGGAAAAGGCAGGATTGTCCTTTAGATCCAATCATTCTATTTAATTACCTTCCCTAAAAGGAATTCATGAAATAATTGACTCTAGCTTTCACAAAAGAAAGCAAAAAGTGTACAACATTCCTTCCACAGCGACCTCACCTCCAGCTGCAGTCTTCCTTGATTGTTGCATAAAGGCAACTAGGTGATATGTGCTACAGCCAAGGCCTCCTTCCTGTTTTGCAAAAAAACCTGAATCCTGCTTCAGTGTCCGTAAGGTGCCGGTGCTTCCTACATTCTTCTCTTAGGTCATTTGAATTATTCGTCCCTTGCTTCTGGCCAGCAATCACGTCTGGCTTTCTAATAGGTCAAGTGCAGTCCTGTCTTGCTCATCTTTGGCAATTGCTATTTCCCCTGATGGGTGTGGGCTCTTCTCAGACTCCTGCAGGGCCTACTCCTTTATTTCAAATGTCATTTCCTCAGACAGGACTTTTCTCCATCCCAACTCCATCTGTCTCTCTCCTTACCCAACATTGTTCTCAAGAGTTTTATCACTTATTATTTATTTTGCTATGTGCTCACTGTGTCTCTCCCTGATACAGTATCAGCTGCATGAGGTCAGGGATCTTGTCTGTTTTGCTCACTGCGGTAATTCCAGCACTGCTAACAGTGCTTGTAACATATAATCATTGAATGGTTAAATTAATGACAACTGCATGAGGCACGTTACTTAGTAAAATTTGGAATCATAACTAATTTTTATTGAGTATGTTCCATGTCAGATATTTCTCTAAGCACTTTATACACATTCATTAAATACTGGCAACATCAGAGATCTTGGGTAATTTACCCAATGTTACACAGCTTGTAAGCAGCAGTGCAGGGAATTTAACCAGGTCTTGCTCCAGAGTTGACACTCTTTCCTTTTCTGCTGCTAACAATAATAATGGGAGGAAGGTAGGTGTGAGAGGAGGGAAAGGTATAATTGTGCGGCATGTGGCTATCATAGCAGTTAAATTTTCCATGTTATCCCATGACTTCCGCATCAAAATGATGATCAATCAGTGGAAACGAATTTTCCAGTGTTGATTTATCTATCTTGATCCTAGCCCTCTTGGGGTGTACAATCTAAATAGAGATTGCTGTTTAAAGTAGAATAAAGGGCTATTCAGAATTATCCAAAAGTCAGAATGCTTCTACGCAAGAAACTTCACTGTAACTGCTCAATATAACTCATCACATCAACACACTGAAAAGAAAAATCACATGATCATATCAATACATATAGAAAAGCATTTGACAAAATTCAGTATCTACTCATGATAAAAACTCTCAGTACACTAGAAAGAGAGGGGACTTTCCTCAACTTGAGAAAGAATATCTACAAAACCCTACAGCTAAAAAGCATACCTAATGGTGAGAAACATGAGTTTTCCCAATAAGGTCAGTTACAAGGCAAGGATATTCTCTATCATTAGTCCTTTTCAACATTGTACTTTAAAAGTTCTAGCTAATACAATAAGACAAGAAAATAAAATATATTTAGACTGGAAATGAAGAAATAGAATTGTCTTTGCTTACAGATGATATGATCATCTATGTATAATATGTGAAACAATTGACAAAAAACTCCTAGAGCTAATAAACAATTGTAGCAAGGTTGTAGGATACAGGTTAATATGCAAATGTCAATTGCTTACCTAGATACTAGCAATGAGCAAGTGGAATTTGAAATTAAAAATACAATACCATTTACATTAGCATCCCCCAAAATGAAATACTTAGGTATAAATCTAACAAAATATATATAATATCTATATGAAGAAAATTTCAAAATTCTGATGTATGAGATCAAAGAAGAACTAAATAAATGGAGAGGTATTCCATGGTAATAGATAAGAAGACAATATTGTAAGATGTCAGTTCTTCCCAACTTGGTCTGTAGATTCAATATAATACCAATCCAAATCCCAGCGAGTTATTTTGTGGAAATTGACAAACTGATTCTAAGGTATGTGGAGAGGCAGAATACCCAGAGTAACCAATGTAATGTTGAAGGAGAAGAGTAAATTTGGACAACTGACTCTAAAGGACTTTAATACTATAAAACTATGGTAATCAAGACAGTGAGGTATTGGTTAAAGAATAGACAAATAGGTCAACAGAGCTCCCAGAAATGACCTGGATAAATATTAAAAACTGATCTTGACAAAGGAGCAAAGAAAATACAATGGAGAAAAGACAATCTTTTCTGCAAATGGTTTGGAACAACTGGACATTGAAATGCAGAAAAATGAATCTAGACACAGACCTTCACAAAAGTTCACTCAAGTTGGATCACAGACCTAAATGCAAAATGCAAAACTATAAAATAGTTAAAGATAACATAGAAGAAAACCTAGATCACCTTGAGTATGCTGATGCCCTTTTATAAACAATAGCAAAGAAATGATTCATGAAGGAAAGAATTGATAAGTTGGACTTCATTAAAATCAGAAACTTCTGCTCTGTGAAACACAATGTCAAAAGAATGAGAAGACAAAGCACAGGCTGAGACAAAATATTTGCAAAGGCATATCAAGAAAGGACTATTATTCAAATTGCACAAAGAACTCTTATATATCAACATTAAGAACAAAAGCAACTGGATTAATAAATGGGCCAAAGATTTTAACAGATCACCAAAGAAGATATACAGATGGCAAATAAGCATATGAGAAAATGCTTCCCATCATGTGTCATCAGAGAGATATAAATTAAAACAACAATGAGATATCACTACACACCAATTAGAATGCCAAAATGCAGAACACTGACAACACCAGATGATGAGAAGATGTGGAGCCATAGGAATGCTTATTCCTTGCTGGGAGGAAAGTAAAATTGTATTTGGTGCTTTCTTAAAAAGCTGAACCATAAGATCCAGCAATCATGCTCCTTGTTTTTTACCCAAATGAGTTAAAAACTTATGTTCATTCATAAACCTGCACATAGATTTATTTATAATTGCCAAAATTTGGAAACCACCAAGATGTCCTTTAGTAAGTGAATGGATAAATAAATTATGGTACACATCTAAGATAATGGAATGTTATTCAGTGTTGAAAGAAACGAGCTATCAAGCTATATAAAAAGACATAGAGGAACCGTAAATGCCTATTACTCAGTGAAAGGAACCATTCTGAAAAGGCTACACACTATATGATTCCAACTATATGACATTCTGGAAAAGACATAAGAATGGCCACAATGAAAGAACAGTGGTTACCAGAGGTTGAGTGGGTTGGAAGTTGTGAATAGCCAAAGCACAGAGAATGTTAATGCCAAACAAATACTCTACATGATACTGTAATGGTGGATACATGTCATTATACATTTGTCTAAACCCATGCAATGTGCAACACCAAGAATGAGCCCTAATGTAGACTATGGCCTTTAGGGGATTATAATTTGTCAATGATGGTGCATCATTGTAACCAGTGTGCCACTCTGGTGAGAAATGTCGATAACAAGGGAATTTATGCATTTGTAGGGGCAGGGATTATATGGAAAATCTCTTGATCTTTCCATAAATTTTTCTGTGAACCTTAAAATGTTCTAAAAAAAGTTTTAATACCATTTTAAAGAATAAAATAAACCAAAATTCATGTATTGTTTATGGGATGAATTACTCTAGTACTATAATTTATGTTAATGTATTGCTTTTTTGTTTAAAGATTTATTGTGCATGTGGAAAGAATAATTATAACTGCAACAGAAGAAAACTCATAGTGATAGTTATCACAGAATATAAAAAGTCTTTCAAAGTCAAAATATGCTTTTCTTTGCAAACAAATATAACAAAAGGATACCTCCATGTTTGTTTAAAACCTTTCTGGCATATTTAGGTATATATGTAATAAAATAACAAACCTAAAAGCTTATATAGCCTTTGGGTCCATCAAATACTCCTTAGTGTTTACCAAATGATTTTATCCCTTAAAAGTGAAAACAACTTCAAGGAGATGTTTTTTACTTTCTATTTTAAAAACAAATCAAACCAAACAAGAACCAAAGTTGCTTAAATTAAATATCTTCTTCCCTGATTTTCAAACCCTTGATTTCAGTTGTTGGAAATGACTTGTTAACCAAAGATTAATGTCAACCGCCCAGTTATTATCTCAGTGGTTATAGATTGTTTTGTCTCCTGTACCAGATTTTCCTGCTAAGTCCAGCTGTTGTTAGAGCATATTGGTTAAATATAATCAATATTTTTTGAATGCCCGCCTTGTGCAAGGAATCATGGTAAAACTGAAGAAAAAAATAAGACTTCATCTAGCCTACAGTCTTTTTTTTCTTAATTTATTTTTCTTTATTGATTTTGGGGAGAAAGAAAGGGAGAGAGAGAGAGAGAGAGAAACATTGATGAGAGAGAATATGGATTGGCCCCCACCTACATGCCACCCACTGGGGATTGGGCCCACAACCTGGGCGACCAGGGACTGAACCGGTGACCTCTTGGTGCATGGGTCGACGCTCAACCACTGAGCCACACCAGCCAGGCGGCTACATCTTTTAAGTTGTATGTGACAAATACTTCATGACTATGATTTAAAAACTAGCCTATTATTTAAAAACTAGCCTATTATTCAGCGTTCTGGATCCATTTTAACTAATTTTTATTGTGAATGAAATGTATTTTACACCAGTATTTCAGTCAGTTATTCTAATAGGTGATTAGGTGCTTATATTTGAACCTTTTATTTTATTTTTTTCAGTTACTAAAGAATGAGTAGGTGACTAAAAGGAAAACTGTTCAGAGTAAATGTTTCTTGTTAGGATGAAGGAAGCTGAATTCTCTACCACAACCGACCAGCACACTTTGAAAGAGACTTTGTAAATATATGAAATTGAATCACTTTCTGACAGCTTTAATTCTGCAAAATAAAATCAGAAGAGAAAACTAAAATGCCCTTCTGAAACATTTAACAATGCGAAGAAATTTTAAGTGGGAGTTATCTAGTAATTTAGAAATAATTGAGAGCTCAGAAATTCTACAATAATAATATGGATATTAAAGAGATAAAAAAAAACCTTTCATATTTTAATTTAAATTATAAATTTATATAAAACACATTCATTTTTTCTATTTGTCAATATATAGCTATAATATTTAGTCTTAAATGGGCATTTTGAAAAAATATTGAACCTCCATTAAAAATTGCCTTTGGGTCTAAATAACAAGTTGTCAAACAGGAGAAATAGAAAATTTTCCTCAGCTTGGTGGTTCAAGAAAATAGGAGGATTTCAGGAGTTTGTGTTGGAAGAGAATAAATAGAGTTGCGCATATTTAAAGGGCAATGCCATGGAAGAAAAAATATACTTATTTTTGTTGCTCCAAAAAGCAGTACTGGCACTAAACTAAAGGACACAGCAGCTTTACTTCAACTTAAGAAAGAACAGCGGGACAACTGGAGGAGAAAGGAAAGAGAAAGGTCCCATCCCAGCAAGTGGGGTGCTCTATTCCTTGGAATGTCCAAGCAGATGTTAAATAACTGTGTGGTGGAAGACTGAGGAGTCAGAGATTGGGCGGGACCACCTGGTAGGCAGAGCCGCTAGTGCTCTGTGAGAAATAAATGCATAACCACCCAGCCTTGGGCATTTTGTGATAGCAGCCTGAATGGCTATGACAGCGTTCTCTCTGTCTTCCTGAGCCGTGACTAAAGCGCTGAGCTGAATTTGAGTTCATGCACCTCTCACTCACTGAGCCAGTTTTTGCAGCCCAACCCACTGAGCTCCTTAGTGCACCAATGAGGTCTTTTAAAGTCCCAGGACAAGATGCAAACAGCTTTCCTTCAAGGTTGATTATCATTTCAGGGCACTGTCACTTCAGGATCCTTTTTTCTAATTCTGGGGTGGGTTTCTGCTTTCTCAGAGAATTGACAAAGACGCTTTCCATTGTTGCGGAAAAGGAACATGAGTTCAATTACCTGCCTACCTCACTCAGCAGTCATGCCTTCCAGATGCAGGGTTGGAGCTCACTGTGTTTGGCACCATGCATGGCGATAGAGCCTCTGTCGGGAGAAAAAGGTGCTGTCCCCCCTGGTCTGCAGCTGTCTCTTTGTCTTGTCTTCACAGTTTCCTGACTAGGTTAGGTCATCAGATTATATTAGTTAACTAAGACTCCTCATAGCACTTTAAAAAATGGTGACAAATCAACTACACAATTTAGCTAGCTGGGTTTTTTTCCTCTTTGTAGAGACTGGGCTCCATGTAAAAATTAGACCGAGTCTCAAGTCCTCCCTGTTTTATCCTCTGTATCTAACATAACATGTGCACATACTATGTGCTCAATAATGTTTTGAGTAGCTAAATACATAATTGCACCAATACTTTTCAAAGGTGCATTGCTGTGTCCAGGGTCATGCCTCTTCTCGAATCATTAGTGGTGGTGAGTTAAGGGGGACACGTGGCATCTACTGGAATTTTGTGGACCGATGCTAAATTCAAGCTAAATTTTATTTTTTGGATCCATACATTCTTTTAAAGAACTGAAACATTCTGTATTTTCATTTTAAAGATGAATTAAAAACTGTGAGCATATTCTGGATCATGTGGTTGACCATCTGATCACTGAGAACAATTACTTGACTTCAGTGTCCATAGGTATTTAAGATTGTGTTGATGCCACTTAGTTTCAAGCCATGAAGAAGAGAGACAGCTGTACCTAACATCTCAATGGCATGTTAGAGCTCAGGAAAGGCCAACCAAAATCTCGGTTCACTTTAAGACTTAGGTTTCTCGGTCGTTAAATGGAAAAATAGTAGAAGAAGGACATTTGAGGACACACACAATGACCTAGGCAGGCTGAGCCCAGAAGAGCTCACACTGGAATTGTCAACACCACACTTACATTAACAGTTAGGCCAAACCTACACTCATAATTGCATTAAGTTATTGCTGAAAATTTAAATTTTGTTTTATAATTGAAAATTTTTATAATTGAGTGAGATTTGTCTAAGGAGTTTAAGAGTTAGACTAGTGCATTCAGGACACAGAATCGCTGCTGTGCTAGAGGCAGTTTAAGTCATCAGGGAGCAGTTGTTGAATTAAATCAATTTGTACCATAGTATTAATTTGAAAATTAAAAAATTGAATTTCAGAATATAGTGATAGTCACAGTATCTCTGGCTAAAGAAATTTTATAATAGCTTCATAAAATTCTTTTCTAATCTTGTTTATTTATTTTTCAAAATTAAGAAGGACATCATTATATTTGTATTGGGTTTTTAGGAGGAAAAAATATTTTGTGTACCTGTACTTGGAAAGACACCCTTAGGGATCCCACATGTTACGGACGTGTTGGAGCCAATGCCAGCAAGGCAGACTGAATGCCAAGCATGGCTATGGGGATTTAACACTGATTTTGGACCCAAGAAAGGATTTTAGCACAGTCATATTGGACAGAAAGAAATGAGACGATTTACAGTTAAATTAGACAGTAGTGCGAATTCTGCACCCTCAGACCCCTGGGCTGCAAGCACCTCTAGTTGCCTGTTGTCAAATAACTTTACGTAGGTCATACGAACTGCTCTTTGGAGAACTCAGATTTTGCTTAGAATTATATTTAGAAAATTTAGACAAAATTATGGCTTAGAGCTGATTTGTGCTATCAGTCCTGTTCACTCTTAAAGTTTTAGAAATAAAACTACAGTCAGTCTCCAGCAGATGGTAAGAAGCTTAAAAGAGATTCCTGTGAGGAGGAACAAAGACCCCATCAAGACTAAGCATGGAGTCTTGACCAGTTTCTCTACTAAATGTCTGTTTTTCAAGTGTTTGGAGAAAGGGTGCAGTGAAGAGGCTATACCTCTATTTTGCGTTGTCCCTCTTGCTACCAAACAGAAAGAGAAACAAAGAATCTTTCCAATAATTATGTGAAAAAATAAGTGGCATTTAGACCACAATTGAAAGAAAATATTTTACATTTTTAAGTTTTTGATGCCTGGCTTGGGGGAAAGTTTTCACATTCAAATTATGAAAATAACCCTAAGAATTAGAGGTGAACAAACCACTTGTACAAGCCAGCACCCACAAGAGGGACCCGTGTAACTCCCAGGGGTGCTGGAGAAGGGGGCTGCACCGAGCTTACCCCCAGAACTGACTCAGAGGTGGCTAATGTTTTCCAATTGACTTCTAGAATGAAAAACTTATCAAAACAGTAAGCATTATATGTAACCTCCAAAGGAGAGTCAGTTTGCTTATTTCTCTTTCTGTTTCTTTCATCTCCTTTATGTCATTTGTTCCACTTCCCTTTTCTTTCACCATCTGAATGAAGTCCCGTGTGACCTACCAAACTGTGTTTATTTTAAAATGTTCAATGAACTCATGAAAATACAGAGTGTGATGGAGCTTTCTTTCGACACTCAATGTGTGAAGCTCTCGGCCCAGGATATGTCTGCGTCACAGCAAAATGAAACAAGATCTCCAGTCCAGAAGCGGAAGAAGGGGGCCTCAGTACCTTCTGTATAAGAGAGCTTCACATCACAGAAAGAAAATCTTTATTAGGCATGAAGTATTAGGATTTAGCAGCAAGTTTGTGTACTGGGAGTTGTGATAAATATTCATAAATTCTCTAAAAAAGTATATTGCTCTGAATAAGGCACAAGCCTTATATATTTTTTATTTTTCAAAATATGTTTTTATTGATTATTTAAAGAGAGGAAGGGAGAGATGGAAACCTTGATGTGAGAAAGAACTTTGAACGACTACCTCCTACACACCCCCTACTGGGGACTGAGCCTGAAACCCAGACAGGTGCCCTGACAAGGAATCAAACAGGGACCTCTCAGTCCATGGGACAACACTCAGTCCACCGAGTCACACTCATGAAGCAAGAAACATGCCTTTTAGATAGCTAGCCATTTTCCTTTCTCCAAAGCCATGGGTTGTCATTACATCTTTCCAAACTTGCCTAACTTTGGAAGAGAACATGTTTAACTAATTGACTGATTGCCTAAATTTAGTCTCTGACATTGTACATGGTTTCTAAGAATGACAGAAAAATTAGCATAATATTTACCCTTCTATAACCAACTGTTCTATAACCAACAGTAATCAGAATCCTGCTAGTAAACATATAAATCAAGTTGATATTTTTTAAATGCTAAGCTAATATTGGGTAACTTTCTAGGAGAATTTTAGAAAAAAGAAAACAGCCAGTTTCAATTTATTTTTTAAGTTGAATGATAAAAGGAAAAACAAGTAAAATAAGTGATAAAAATTTAGAATAATTATTTTTATGTAATACTGATTATATTAATTATATTCTATTAATATGTAATAGATAAAATGATAATATAATTATGCACATAAATTATTGTGCAATTTTCAGATATTCTAGTTGAGTAAATCTCAAAAATCAGAAATTTGTACCAGTAGTTTGGTCATTATAACACTGAAACCAAGGAACTGTGTAAGCACATGGTAAACGCTTTTCTGGACGAGAATAACCCACGATAACGGGTTTGATGAGAAAATCCATGAATGAATACAATTCATGGTGTTTGCTTGCTTGTTTGTTTTGTTTTGTTGGTTTTTTTTTGCTAATCCTCACCCTAGGATATTTTTTCCACTGATTTTTGGAGAGCATGGAAGCAAGGGGGAAAGAGAAAGAGAGAGAAACATCCATGCGAGAGAGACACATTGATCATTTGCCTCCCCCATGTACCCCGACCAGGGTTGGGGATCAAACCTGCAACCCAGGTATGTGCCCTTGACCTGGAATCAAACCCACAACCCTTTGGTGTGTGGGCCAGTGCTCTAACCATTGTGCAACACCAACTGAGGCTATAATGCTTGAACCTATTGTTATTCCAAAGTTCTATCTCTCTCTCTCTTTTTTTTAAAAAAATAACTAGAGCTCCTGTTCATTATCATTTCTCAGAGTATCATAGAGTTCAGATTACATTCAACATCTTGTTAATTTTTAAGTAAAATGGTGGGAAGGGGAGATAAAGGATGTGGCAATTCAGAGTCAAATTGGCATTTACTGAACAACTAAGACTCAAAAATCTTATATCCACAAAGTGCTAAAACTGATGAGGAGTTTAGTTTAAATTCCCAGTGAATGAATTCATCCAAGTTGATCATTTCAATGCCCTCATGTAGCGTTGAAACAAATATGTATCTGGAAGCATGGGTCTGGTTATTGCTTTAAAAAGCACATCGAGCCCTGGCCGGTTTGGCTCAGTTGTTAGAATGTTGGCCCACAGACTAAAGAGTCTCAGGTTTGATTCCGGCTAAGGGCACGTACCTCGGTTACAGTTTGTCCACCACCTGGTCGAGACTGTGCAAGTGGCAACCAATTGATGTGTCTCTCTCACATTGATGTTTCTTTCTCAGTCTCTTCCTCTCTCCCTCCCTCCTGCTCTATCTGAAGATAAATGGAAAAAACTATATCCTCCGGTGAGGATTAAAAAAAAAAAGCACACTGACAGCATCACAGCATCTCTTGCTCCACAGCATTTGGAAGTGAAGGTTGTTTGGAAGCACCACCTGTGTGTACTGAATATCACATTAGGTGTTTAGAAGCACTATCTCTAATCCTCACAACCACTCCTCCACGTGAATGATTTAGCTTTGTTTTGAAAATGACAAATGAAGTTCAAGAGCCCAGGTAAACTGATTAGGGTCAAAAGGCTGGTAAGTGGAACAGGTAGAATTTGAACCCTGCTCCATGCAACTTGAAACCCCAATTCTTACTACTAAACAGTGCTGCCTCCTAGTTTTAAAGTAGTCAGACTGTTGGTCCTATTTTGGAATTAGACACATTTTTCGTATTTATTGTACTGCCTAATCCATTTTGGGGGTAAAAGGCTAACAGGGTCAAGTCAGAAATGTTTATAAGAAATAAAAAGAAAATATTTGTCAAGCTATAAAAGTTCAAATAAAACAAACAGGTAATTTTTTGCCTACATTATTTGAATAAAATTATTATCCTGCCCTGGCCAGTTTGGCTCAGTGGTTGGAGCGTCCACCTGCGGACCAGAGAGTCCTGGGTTCAGTTCCCGCTAGGAACTGAAAAATAATAATAATTATCCTAATTCAATAGGCTATGAGTTTTGATAATTTATATACTACACTAGAAATTTGGGACCAATGTAGTAATAAATAACTTCAAACTGAGAGGTTAAGTTTTATTTATCCTTTCTCTAGCTACATTTTAAGATAAAATTATTTAATTGCTATTGTGAATGAAAACACTACAAGTATTATGTTGTTTATAGGTGTCTTGATCCTAGTTATTATTGTTTCACATAAGAGGGATAAAGCCATGTTTCTAATTCTTAGTGGATTTATTTCAAGTTCAAATTCTATTCAGGTTTCTTCTCATGAACATTAGCTGTCAAAAGAATGTTTCGGTGCTACAGTTGAATGTTTGTCCCCTACACCACCAAAATTTATATGTTGACTCCTAACCCCCATGGTATTAGGAGGTGGGGATTTGAGAAATGATTAGGTCATGAGGATGGTGCCCTTACTTTCAGATTGAGTTGCTATGACTCGGTAGTTGATTCAATAAAACGATGTTTTTATCTTACCAATTGAGCCCCTAGTTAAGACCTTGGACTTGAGTGTCTAACAGTGTCCCAGTTTCTACAAACTGAGCATCCTGGGGCAAGTTGTTTGATTCCCCTGTGACTGGCACATAAGCCCTGCACATGTTCAGATGCCCTGTTGTTGTGAATGGCTTTTAATTCATTTAAGAAGGTGGTGCAGACCTTGAAGGGGCTCCACAAGAAGAGGGGAGAAATATTACCATGTATAGGCTGCTACGTTTTTGTTCAAATTAATGATCTCCCTCAGCACGAGCAATATTTCCAAATGTCTACTGTTTTGCTATTTAGATGCCCCTGAAATTTCAATTATTATAAGCCTTTTTCTTTGAGTGTCTCCAATTAAAAAAAAATTTTAATGTTTTCCAAGGGCTACAGTTTTGGAGAGGAAGATAATTGTTCCATAAGCAAATTAATTATCCAGGGAAACAAGCTGCCTTCAAAATCTTAGGAAAATAAGTACAATAGGCATTGAGTGCATTTGGCCTTTTTTCCCCTTTGGGAATATTAAAACAAGTTGTTAGACAGAATGACACACAGTAAAAACATGTAATTTAAGTGATTTGGGAAATGATAATTTGGTTAAGAAAGGATTTATCCTTTATGTGGTATTTCTGTGACTAGAAATTGTCATGACTAAAACTCATGAGTTCCTCAATTGTGTGCATCTAGCTATCATCATAATATGAAAATAATAATTTTTGAAAGTATTACCATATCTGTTTTTGCTTAAATACTTTGTGATAATGTAGTCACAATAGCACTATTGGACTTTATTTTTTGGTCATAATATGGGAAGATTAACTTTTTTTTAGCTTAGGTATAGTTGGTATACAATATTATGTTTCAGGTGTACAATCCAGTGAGTCGACATTTCTGTATCTTAAAATGTGATCAGCCCACTAAGTCTAGTGATCATCTGTCACCATACAAACTTATCACAATATTATTGACTATATTTCCCTTCACCTTTTTCACCCATCACCCCAACCCTTCCCTTCTGGCAACCATCTGTTTGTTCTTCTATTTCTATGAGACTGTGTTTCTTTTGTTTTGTTTGTTGATTTAATATTTTTTTAGATTCCACATATAAGTAAAACCATACAATATTTGTCTTTCTCTGCCTGACTGATCTCACTTAGCATAATAACTCTAGATCCATCCAAGTTGTCACACATGTCAAGAACTCATTCTTTTATATTGCTTCATAATATTCCTCTCTCTCTCTCTCTCTTGCTCTCTCTCTCTCTACACACACACACACTTCACATCTTCTTTATTCACTTGTCTATCTATAGATATCTAGGTTGTTTCCATATCTTGGCTATTGTAAAATAATGCTACAGTGAACATAGGGGTGCATTTCTCTCTCTCTCTTTTTTTTTTTATCCTCACCCGAGGATATTTTTCCATTTTTTGTACAGATAGAGTGGGAGGGAGAGAGAGAGAGAAACAACGACGTGAAGGGACACATCGAGTGGCTGCCACCCGCACGACCAACCAGGGCCGGGGACAAACTGCAACCGAAGTACATGCCCTTAGCGGAACCGAACCCGGGTCTCTCCGGACTGCAGGCCGACGCTCTAACCGCTGAGCCAAACTGCCCAGGGCCATTTCTCTTTTTAAATTAGTGTTTCTGATTTCTTTGGATAAATGCTCAGAAATGGGGCTATATGGTATATTCATTTTTAGTTTTGGAAGACTCTCCACACTGTTTTCCATAGGGACTGCACCAGCCTGCAGTCTCACCAACAGTGCACAGGGCTCCTTTTCTTCCACATTCCGCCAACATGTGTTATTTGTTGACTTTTTGATAGTAGCCATTCTGACTGGTGTGAGGTGGTATCTCATTGTGGTTTTGATTTACATTTTCCTGAGTATTAGTGATGTTTAGCATCTGTTGGACATCTGTATGCCTTCTTTAGAGAAATGTCTTTTTATGTCTTCTGCCCATTTTCGATTGGATTGTTTATTTTTTTGTGTTATCGTGTTGTATGAGTATTAAATATATTTTGAATAAGAGTCTTTTATAATATATATCATTTGGGAATATATCCTCCCATGCAGTAGTTTGTCTTTTTGTTTTGGTGATGGTTTCCTTTGCTGTGCAGATGACTTTTAGTTCGATGAAGTCCTATTTGTTTATTTTTGCTTTTGTTCCCCTTGCTCAAGGAGATAATATCCTAAAATATATTACTCGGACTGATGTCAAATACTTTATTAGGAAAAATTAATTTAAACAACTCTTAATTTTTTCCATTTTTTTTTCTCTACCGGCATAATAGGCATTTTATATGAGTGTACAAATAGTGAAAATGTATTTCACTTTTTTATTCACTAGCTGGAAGCTTCTTATTTATTCACTTGCTTGACATTCTGGACCTCCCTGGTACACAGTCTAGTAAAATTGGAATTGCAGTTACTTTCTATTACTTGTTACAGTAATTACCCTTATAATTGGATAATATTTCTTGAATGACCTGCATAAGTCATATCAAATGTAAAATTATATTTATCTCTATGTATGTCCTCTGTTATTTATCTTCATAACCACTGACTAGTTAACTAGTCCCAATAATATCAAAGCTGTAGTTTAGAATTAGGCCAGGCTGGATATATCATTACTATTAAAACAAAGAATACTGAGTATCATCACATTTTACATAAGAACCAAAATTAACAGAGTATATGTTTATTTTCAATTACAAACATTAGTGCTCAAAACGTAGTATGAAATACCTAAAAGGAAAAGCAAATAAGTTTGATATTAATGCCATCATGCATTATGTTTCTATAAGTCTGTATTTTTTTAAGAGAGGCCATTTGAGTTTTTTATTAATAGTTTTCTTCAGAATTTTAAGTATAATAATCTATTTTTTACTTAAAACCAGTAATTCTATAACATCTAAATCATGCAATAAAAAGTAAAAAAAAAAAAAGAAAGAAATCTGTGAAAAAAATAACATGACTGGAAATATGATAGTTATACAATAATTAAATGAAGAAATAGGATTCCTTAGAAAAGTTTTATTTACATGCTAGGTGTGGTTACCAGTACAAACCATTTTACTTTCCAAAGCAGAAGGCAGAGAAAAAAGTTCCTCTATGTACAGATTCTATGACCATTTTAAGAGATCAATTGATTTGTACATCAGCAAAATAAATTCTAGACTAAGGTAGTTAAAATTTCACAAAGCAGTTTTTATATTCCCTGGTAAATCACTGAATATATTTCTTCTTCTATGCCAAAAAACAAACAAACAAACAAAAAAAAAGCTTACCATCCTTATGCCTTTTATTGGCTTTTCCAATTATGTAGACATTCATATTCAGTGTTGTCCTTCTTAAGAATTTTTAAAACATTGTTAAAAGAATAAAAGGTCTTTATCTTTTCTATTATGATCTTTTCCAGGACTCCATGTCTTATTTTGTAAACCAACTTGTTTTCCATATCATCAACTTGCTTATCAGCACATTTTATTGTGCTGTTTAAATACCAAAACACAAGGTTATTCAAAGAACATTTGTTATGTGATCACCCCACTAAGTTTAGTAATCATCTGTCATCATGCAAACTTATCCCAGCATTATTGACTATAGTTTGTATTTACTATCCAGGGTTCTGTTAGAAACAAAGAAACAAGCCAAGCTCCCTGCTCCAACAAATTTAAACCTAGAAAACACATCATTCTTGGAGGTACTATTGAAGTTAGATATTCAAATTGCAACTGTTTATTGACTATTATGGGTACATTGGTGCTACATTAAAGCAATAAAGCAAAGCATTAAAGGGGGTAAAAGGCATTAAAGAAAAGAGAGACCAAATTATGTTTGTATGCTTAAATGTCTACATTCCACTGTGTTCTATTGGAATAGAGTGTTACCTTCATGGTGAAGTCAAAGCATAAAGTCCCCACCTGGGGATGCCCCACATCTGTTTGAAGTGGAAGCATGCTAGCTCGCCTTCCTTAGGCTACAACCTCAGACAGTGGTTTCAGATTTCTAAGGAAATCTTAGATTATTCCATCCTCTATCTTCCATTCCTCCTGATTATATGGAACTTCGTGGAGTTTCTTTACTCCTCACAGAAATGTACAACTTTATGCAGAAGGATCACCGTGCTGGTTCCACATCTAGTAACAATTTCTCCGAATTTGTGGTACTCATGTTTCTGGCAACATTCTCTCAATTGCCATCTGTGGGCAGACAGAACCCTGCTAAAATCTTTCCTCTCTCTGGTACCAAGCAATATGACCTGTAATTTGGGAATTTCTGTATGTCTGGTAATTCTGCTCATTATCACAACTTAATTTCAATTATTCCAAATCTTATGCAATGGAAAAAGCAAAGAAATGGTAAGAGATCCTTCTTTTGTTACCCTTTGAGACAGCGTGGAGGGACCTGGAGAGTACTATGCTAAGCAAAATAAGCCAGTCAGAGAAAGACAAGTATCACATGATCTCACTTATATGTGGAATCTAATGAACAAAATAAACTGACCAACAAAATAGATCCAGAGACATGGAAGCAGGGGACAGACTGACAAACTTAGAGGGAAGGGGGGGGGGGGGGGTGGGAGTTTGGAAAGACATAAACCAAAGAACTTATATGCATATATGCGCAACCAATAGATGCAGACAAGAGTTTGGTGAAGAAAGGGTTGGGGAGTTGCAGGGAAGAGGGGGTCAGTGGAAGAAAGAAGGGGGACATCTGTAATACTTTCAACAAAAAAGATTAATTTTATAAAAAAACAAAGACATTTCCCTGGTCGGATTGCTAAGTGGTTAGAGTGTCGGTCTGCGAACCAGAGTCGAAGGTTCAATTCTGGTCATGGGCACGTACCTTGGTTGTGGTTCATCCCTGGCCCTGGTCGGGTCATGCAGGAGGCAACCAATTGATATGAGATAACATTGATGTTTCTCTCTCTCTCTTTCTCCCTCCCACTCTATCTAAAGACAAATAGAAAAATATCCTCCAGTGAGGATTAAAAAAAAAAAAAAGGCAGCCTGGCTGGTGTGGCTCAGTGGTTGAGCATTGACTCATGTACCAAGAGGTCTCCAGTTCAATTCCGGGTCAGGGCACATGCCCAGATTGTGGGCTCGATCCCCAGTAGGGGGCATGCAGGAGGCAGCCAACTGATGTTCTCTCTCATCGATGTTTTTATCTCTCTCTCCCTCTTCCCTTCCTCTCTCTCTAAAAAGCAATAAAGAAAAAAAAAAATTAGAAAAATAAAAGCAAGGAAATGAACACAAAGCACCTGACTAAGGCATCACAACTATTGTCAGGCCCAGAGCTACAACATGGAAAACTCTGCCAATGTTCACTGAACTTTTACCACCAAGGTGAGAGAGAGAGACCGGCCACATACAAAAGGAGTCAGCAATCTGACACATGCTTCCAGGGGACAGACGGAAGACAGGACGGTCTTCCATCAGGTACATATGTGAGGCAGCCTTCGGCTTCAGTACCATGAGTAAGGGGTGTCTGATTAGACGAAGGAATGCCTAAGGAAGGAACAAAGTTTTGGCAGTGTTTCAAAGGGTGTTTTGGCTTCCACACAATCCCATATTTCAACGTGTTAGAAATCAGAGCTTTAAAAGACTCTTCACAGCTGCTCAGTGCCTGCTGACCAAGACGTTCTCTGAGGGAGTCCACTGAGATTTCTAACCTCAGTGAGATGCAATCATACCTGTTTGGAAATTCAGCATTCAGCTAAAAGTCTACACCCAGCAAGACAGAGAAAGGACGACATCAACATCCATTGGTAGAGTCTTCTCTATTTTTGGCATTTGAGGTGCAGCGCACCTACCACGGTGAGGATGGATGGGTCCCTCTCCTTTCGTAGCTGTCTAGAGGAGGCACTCGGAGGGCTGTCCCCCTGCCAGCGGTGTCAGCACCACCTGGGAACTGGGGAGAAACACAGACTCTGGGGCTGTCCCCCAGGCCTGCCGAAGCTGTTGTGGGCGGAGCCCAGCAATCCAAGTTTTCAGAAGTTCTCGAAGGTGGTTTCAGAACACCCTCAAATTGAAGGACCACTTCTCTACAATGTCAAGCACAGATCTAACTGCCTATTTCTACTCAGGTAGATTTCAAAAGGGTTCTCTCGAGCAATGATGGCAGGCCCAAAGCATACCCGCACTTCGCCAGATCACTATATGGACATGGAGTCTAGGTAGGAAGGGGGGTGGACCTGGCGTGGACGCCGGGGGCTTCCGGTGCCCAGGGCTGCCTCCAGCTCAGACAGCACATGTTTGGCTGCTTCTTTTGAGTTTCCTCAGCTCCAGAGCAGTCTGACAATTTGAAGTGAATCCTTTCTCGTGGCTGCCTCCAATTTCAGGAAGGTGGCTGTGTTTCTAGGTTCGTCCTTCGTGTGCATGATCATCTGGCTCAATCATTTCAACTTTTCTGTATACTTGAAAATATTCACAATACAATATTGGGGGAAATGTGAAAAAAAAATACCTGGACAAGGTGTGTGAGTCAGTGGCCCACAGTCCAACCATATCTTGCTGGCAAATCTGTTGTCTCCCAAGAATCAGCCCTGCTCTGTACCTGACCTGTTCTCCCTCATTGTGGGTTGACGGTGTACATCTGAGTTGAGCTACAGCAGAAAAGACTGAAAATAAAACATATCTATTCTCCACGTGTGTTTTCCTTAGACTGGTTTTAGAATTCTTAAGCCTCTGCCGGGAGGGTAATTAGCAGCAGTGCTAAGAGGCCATCTAGGAAGCTACCTCTCTGCAGTCAGGTGTGCAGGACAGAACTAGACATTTGACCAGAGAGCATCAGATAGTTTGCTGGTCCACATATCTCACTGTTAGGAGATAGGAAATTAAAAGGAAAATTTAGCAGGAAAGAGGATGCTTTTTATCGCTATGTCACCATCAATCATGATATTTTAGAGGGGAATGTTCAGAGGTGCTGTGACTGAGAGAATTTAAGAAGCAGAATATAAAGAAAGCTGTCTGGTGAAGGGGAACATTGCTCGAATCCATTGCACTCTCTGGAGACAGGTGCTTCATCTTGATGTGTTGTTACTTAGCCTCACGTCACATAAACAGCAGGAGTCAAGGAACAGCAAGAGTGCCTGCCGATGAATGCTAGAAGGAAGATTTTTAAATTAATATAGTTTTAGAAGAAGAAGGGAAATCTAGGTACTGTTAGGAATTTTCTCTTGGCAAAGGAGATTGGTGGGAGCAGGGTATTTGCTGGAGGTTCTTGGACATAGAGCTGTGCCTGGGGCACAGAGGATGCTCTAAGGGGACCGGAGGGACAGTGTCAAAGAGCCACAGTCAGAGCAAGCCGACCAGCCACCCAAGGGTCAAATGGGCATGGCCCAGGGTAAGCAAGAATGGAGTCAAGGTGGAGTCAAGGGTTTGGAAAGAGAGTGAGAGGAGGAAGGTCCAGGTAATTAATTCCCTGAAGAGCTGGGCCAAAGGCCAAGGGCGGCAGAGTTCCAGAGAGCTGCAGTGACATTTTCTAGGGTAGAAAAGGAGCTATGACAAGTGCTTAGTGACTTCAGACAGCTGCCGTTTAAATTCGATAATTATTCTGGGGGCGTAGATGTCAATTACTGTGCGAGGCCCTGATGGTACGGAGGATGTCAGGCCTGGACTCCGGCTTCAGGAAGTTCACAAAGTTAATGGAGAGATCATGCAAATACACACAGGCCTCATGCCAGGTTGCAGGCTCCTTGCTCACAGGAGGGCTTTGTTTCCAAGGCTCCCAGTAAATTTTTTATGTTGTGACAATTTGGGCTTTTTTAAGACTTCAAAATTGAGTAAGTGACAATAAGTTGTTATAGTTTCCCTCAAAAAATAATTCTGGAGACACATGGAATCTTACAATGGGAAATGAACATTTAGAATGAAAATTAGACTTAGCTCAACTACTGATGCGATCAAAGAGGCTTTGTGAATTGAAAGGAGACGTTGGAGGGGAAAGATAAGTTAATTTTCTAACCCTTTGAAGAAAATGGTTCAAAGTTTCTTAAACCAAAAGTGTTTCTTGTGGTTCCCCTGACCTAATCAACGTTTATTATGATATACAACTTATTTTCCAGTGAAATAAATTGTCATGTTCTTCAAAAGAGCTGAATGAAAGAGCAGAATATCGTTCTGACTTGTGTGGCTCAGTTGGTTGGACACCTTCCTGTGCACCAAAGGGTTGCCTGTTCAGTCCCAGCCAGGACCTGGGTCATGGGGGCCTGATCTCTGGTAGGGGACATGAACGAGGCAGCCAATTGATGTTTCTCTCTAATCAATATTTTTATCTCTCTCTCTTTCTGGAAATCAAAGGAAAAATCTTTAAAAAACATAGACTACAATATCATATTCCGAATTCTTTGTAGAGATTTTGGACCCAGGAAGGGCAAAACTTTACCCCACATCTCAGTTTGTTCAGCATCTCCACATGAATATCCAACTGCATCTTGACATCCCCCACAACATGCCTAAAATGACTTTGAAACTTACCATATCCCCAATTCTACTTAATTTGCACCAACTTTTCTTTTTCTTCGGTTTCCTTACCCCCACAATTGCTCAGGACAGAAAAATTGTGACGTCGTTTATTCCTCCCGTTCTCTCATAACTTCAAGCCCAATTTGTGAGATGTAGTGTTGGCTGCAGCTGCAGACTTTACCCAGAATCAGTCCACTTCTTATCGCCTTCGCCACTGGCATCCTTGAGCAAACCTGCTCATCTCTCATCAAGATTTCTGGAATGCCCTGGCCAGTTTGGCTCAGCGGTTAGATCGTCAGCCTGCGGTCCAGAGAAACCTGGGTTCGGTTCCTGCTAAGGACGTGTACCTCGGTTGCAGTTTGTCCCCGGCCCTGGTTGGGTTGTGCGGGTGGCAGCCACTTGATGTGTCCCTTTCACGTTGATGTTTCTCTCTCTCTCTCTCTCTCTCTCTCTCTCTCTCTCTCTCTCTCCTGCTCTGTCTGAACAAAAAAAATGGAATAATGTCCTCAGGTGAGGATAAAAAATAAAAAGATTGCTGGAATGGTCCAACCGGTGTGGCTCAACAATTGAGCATCGACTCATACACCCAGAGGTCGCCGGTTCGATTCCCAGTCAGGACACATGGCCAAGTTGTGGGCCCAATCCTCAGTTGGGGGACATGCAGGAGCCAGCCAATCGATGTTCTCTCTCATCTATATTTCTCTCTCCCTCTCCCTCTTCCTTCCTCTCTCTCTAAAATCCAATTAAAATTTTTTTTTTAAAAAAGATTGCTAGAATGACCTCCTGAAGAATCTTTGCTTTAACGCTTGTTCCCCAACAGCCTCTTCTCGGCACTGCAGTCGGAGGGAGCCTTCTCGAAGCAGAATTCTGATGATGTCACTCCTCTGTTCAAAGTTTGCCACTGGCTTTCCATTTTCATCAGGGAAGAAGACGAGGTATCAGCACCAGATTTCAGATGTCCTCCTCGATCTGGCCCAAGCCAGCAAAAGTTGAACCACTGCTATATGTACCAATCTCCTGAGTGAGCTTTGACCTATTTTCTCTTGACTGGTTCATCTTCTTTGAGGCTGCTTTTAAGACCCAGGGAGTTTTCAGCAACATTTACTTAACAAATATCTGTTGATCACATACATGTGCCTGGTGCTATGGTTGGCTCTCTGATAGGCACTACAATAATTGTCTCAGGATACTACATTTTATTGGCTTATTCACTATTAAGACTGAGTCAATGGAATGTGATTGTTGACTCACAAACTTGGAGATTGAATTTAATAATATTTATAATAGCATTTCCTCTAGCCAGCTCTCACCAGTCAGTATACAATTAAATGTGATTCATTTAATTTAAACCCAGACACATTTACTATCTTTATCAGCCCTACTTGTACCCCAGTTGCAATACCTTACCTCTTATTGGCCACTAGTTCTGCACATACTGCTGACAATTACCTTTGTGTAGACACAACCTTCAGCATCTCACTTATGCTGGTATCTTTTATACCTCATTTTCTACCCTGGGACAACCAATGATAACCACTCAATAGTAATGTATGTACATCTCAAATGTTTAGGAATATCAATTTTCAGGAGGCTGTGGATAAATGTGGATTAATCTCAAGTGGACACATTTCAAAATGATCATCATAATTCTTGTGAGGTTGAGCTGCAGCCACCTGTTCCAAGGCTGACTCAATAACACAACCTTTTATTGTATTTCTCTCAATCTAAGCTAGGCTTTAGAAACATAAAAATATGAAAAATAAAAGTCTTGTCTTTAAGATACTTGGTGAGTGTTGACAAACAGATATCTAAACAGTGAGCCCTGGCCGGTATGGCACAGTGGTCAGAGCATCAGCCCTTGCACTGAAGGGTCATGGGTTTGATTCCTGATCAAGGGCACAGACCTAAGTTGCAGGTTCAATCCTCAACCCCAGTCAGGGCACATACAGGAGGCAGCCAATTGACATATCTTTCTCACATCGATGTTTCTTTCTGTCTCTCTCTCCCTCCCTCCTTCTCTTCCACTTTCTCTAAAAATCAATGAAAAAAACTATCCTTGAGTGAACATTAACAAAAAAGCGAAGAGTTAATAAATAAAATATTATAATATTTTAAATATAATAAAATATAATAAAATAAGCATTCTGGAAAGACTTGCATAGTTATTAAGACTTCTAGAAGAAAAGGTTTTTAAAAGAGAAGAATGTAGAAAGGAAAACTAAGATTAGACCAAACAGTAAAAGAGGTGAAAGTAAATTCTGCTAGAGGTAATTAGATAATGACACAGAAGCTCAATAACAACATATCTGCCAGAAAGTGAAATCAGTTTGGAGTTTATGGAGTATTACATCCATAGTGGATTATCCAAGACGATGAATTTTGCAGAAACAAGTAGGGGTTGTACAAATCAAAATGAGCAGCAAAATTATAATAGCAGCATACAGAAAAATTGATGGATTCAGGAAATCTCTTTTGGAAGTATAATTAGAAATACTTGGAGTGATTAGCCACACGCAATGCAAGGAAGAGTGATGATGAAGATGCGTTTGCTTTTGGACATGTTGCCTTTGAGATGCTAATTGTGCATCCAAATAAATTGTCCTGCAAGAATTTGGGCACACCCATCCTGAGCTGAGGACTTGAGAGAAAGATTTGAGAAACCTCAACCTGTAAGAGGTGAAAACCATGAGTGGATGAGTTGATTCAAGGAGATGGTGTGGAGTGGGAAATGAATGTTCATAGAAAGTGCAGGGGAACATTAAATAAAAATAAGGTCTGAAAATGTTCCATTATGTATGGTGTAAGAAATCATTTCAGAATGATAGAAGCACAAACCAGATTAAAATAGGTTGAGGAGCAAATGAAAACTGTGGAAACAAAGGCATGGAGTGAAGAATATTTAGGGAGTTTGGCTCGAAGAAGAAGGAGCAGAGGAAGTAAAGGCTACATGTTTTGGATAATTATGGGAGGGATTTTGTTTTAAGTTGTTGTTGGTTTTTTTTTAAGGCTGAACAAGAACTGAGTTTGTTTTTGTGCTGTGGAAAATGAGCAGTGGATATAAACAGAAAGACTGATGGTGGATATAATAAAATAAGATCCAAGAGGGATATGGAATGATAGGATTTAAATCACTAGCCTAATGGTGAAAGCTAAATACAGGTCCAGGTAAAGATCATTTGTAGGTGCTATGTGAGGGGGAGTAGAAGGTCTTGATTCCAGATTACACGATGTTTGTGGATGACACAGAAGAGAGGTGAAATTTTTGAAAAGATTTTGAAAAGGATGGAAGAAAGACAGACAACCAAGAAGCCCAATTTCAAAGTTAGAGACCATTGCTTTGTATTCATCACTCCTACGGTGTCATGATTTTCTCCAGCACTGATCAGCGGCACATGTGCAAAATAATGATAATTAATACAAGGTTGAGATCTGGTTGGGCAGCAGTGACAGAGGACATGGGTACCTGGGAACCGAAGAGACAACACGTCCCACTGAGAAGGGCAGGTAGGGAATCAGGAGGGACCAGGTACCTGGGAGAAAATGGAGAGGAAATGGAGATCTATATTTAACTGAAGAGGAAGTGTTTAGGGCAGTGAGTTTGTGAAAGGGCCTAAAGTGGGTGAGTTTGTTGTTAGAGAACCGAGCGTTGGATTTAACAGTTTCGGACAGGACCCTTCAGAGTTCCTTGTCCTTGGGTAAGGGAAGGCCAAGTGGAGGGGGAGATCTCAGGTCTGAGATCGAGGGACTGGGAAAATAGTAGATAAATACACATGCACATCAAAATCATTCAAGATAGTAGTAATACTTGAATTGAAGAAGAAAAAAAATTAAGCCTGAGCAAAGCTTTCACCGCAGAAAGAAGACAGGTTAACATTTATAACCCCTTGACATGTGAGGTGGAGGGGTTAGGCAGCATCCCTTGAAGAGGGAGAGAAAAACGGATGTAACATTCTCAGAAGAGAAAGGGGTTTCAGTTATGATGAGGAGGAGCAGGACACCTTTGGTTGAGAGGCTGAGAATATAGAAGAGTGTTTAATACTGAAGAGGAGTTTTAGAAAGCAAAGGAAAGAGTTTGGGAGTATCAGTAAAACTTTGTAGGAAAAAAAAGATTTAACTTTTATTATGAATGTATTTCCTGGACTTGACCACACAACCCTTGTTTGTGTAGCACCTATTAACCTCTTACAGAAGTAGTGCTGTGTGGATTACAGCTTGGGAAACATTGGCAGAGCCTTGCAGGAGGGCAGGCTGTGAAACATTCCGCACTGGAGTTGGTGCCAAGTCACGGTGAACTCAGCTCGCAAGGTGTCTGGAGGGCGCTGCTTGAGCAAGGATGAGCCAGATGCAGGGCCACCCAGTTTGTCGGGTTGTCTTCATGACCATTTGTCTTTCAACTCAGCTAAATTGCGACCTCTGTGAAATCAGGGACTGTTGTAATTTCCTTACATCTCTACGACGTTTGGCTTGTTATTGAGCATATTAATAAATGCTACATAAATATTTCTTTTTACTGAAGTTTGCAGTGAGCAAAAGAAATAGATCTACAATTTAGTTATTTCTTGCTTTTTTCTGCCTTTGTTGGAGATTTATTTTCCACTTAGGGTTTTAACCTAATGTTAAACACCCAAATGTGTTGGAGCTCATTGTCAATTTTTAATAATTTTGAGTTGCGCCTTTTAATATCTCATGTACCTACATACATTCTATCTTGGATCATTTTGATGAAGTAGGCCTAGAAAAAAAAAAAC
Source organism: Molossus molossus (assembly GCF_014108415.1). Classification (NCBI taxonomy): domain Eukaryota; kingdom Metazoa; phylum Chordata; class Mammalia; order Chiroptera; family Molossidae; genus Molossus; species Molossus molossus. The sequence continues at coordinate 25,692,915 of NW_023425351.1, forward strand.
AAACCAAAAAAGCGTATTTGAAGTTGCTAATTAGTGAAGTACTTATGCTAATTACTAGGAGTAAACAAGATAAAGAAGAAATAGTTGGGCAGATTTGAGATGTAGCTAAATCACTATTTAAAAGTTGTGTTGTTTTTTCCAAGTAAAAATTTAAAAGTTAATTAAGAATGTAAAATCAATTTGTATTTTTTGAGGAACCTCCACACTGTTTCCCATAGTGGTTGCATCAATTTGCATTCCCACCAACAGTGCACTAAGTTTACCTTTTCTCCATATGTTTGCAAACACTTGTTTGTTGATTTATTGGTGATAGCCATTCCAACGGGTGTGAAGTGGTATCTCACTGGTTTTAATTTGCATTTCTCTCATGATTAGTGATATTGAACATCTTTTTATATGTCCATTGGCCATCTGGGAATATATCTGAAGAAACTCAAAATGCTAATTTGAAAGAACATATGAACCTCTATGTTCATTGCAGCATTATTCATCGTTGCTGAGATTTGGAAGCAGCTGAACAGCCCATCAGTAGATGAGTGGGGAAAAAGCTGTGGGACATCTACACAATGTAATACTACTCGGCCATAAAGAAAAAGAAAATCTTACCTTTGGGGACAGTGTAGAGGGTATTTTGCTAAGTAAAATAAGCTAGTCAGCGAAAGACAAATACCATATGATTTCACTTATATATGGAATCTAATGAACAAATAAACAAACAAAATAGAAACAGATTCATAGACACAGAGAACAGAGTGACAGCTATCAGAAGGGGTGGGAGTTGGGGGCTGGGTGGAGGAGGTGAAGGAATTAAGCAATACAAACTGGTAGTTGCAAAATAGCTACAGACATATAGACTGCAGTATAGGGAATATAATCAATAATATTGAAATAAACAGGTATGGGTCCAAGTGGCTACCACTCTGCAAAGTACATTATTTTCTAGCCACTTTGTTGTACATATGAAATGAACACAGAATAATATTGAATGTCAACTATAACTGAAAAAAGTTTAAAGTATAAAATATACATATTTAACCAAAAATTGTTATAACTATTAGGAAGTTACCTTCGAGAATCTTCAATTAACTTATATAATACAGTAAATGTGATTTTGTGTATAGAAGGTATTATGTAAGCATAAATGTATAATATACACAGAAACGTGTAGAATTTAATATTGTAGGAATACAAATGAGAATATAATTCACAATATTTATTATTACTCAAAAGGTAAAGAGACATGTGTATATGCTTGAATATGCAGAAGTCAAATGAAAATTATTATGTGATTCTACTGGGGCATTTAAAAGCACAGATATAGTCCGGCTGGTGTGGCTCAGTGGTTGAGCGTTGACCCATGCACCAAGAGGTTGCCAGTTCGATTCCCGGTCAGTACACATGCTCAGGTTGTGGGCCCGATCTCCAGTGTGGGCATGCAGGAGGCGGCCAATTGATGTTCTCTCTCATCAATGTTTCTATTTTTCTCGCCCTCTAAAATCAATAAAGGAAAAAAATCAAATAAATAGAATCACAGATATAAAATAGTTGAAAATTTTAACTTTTGAGAGTGGTACAGTTATGAATTGTGCTTTATTTTTTAAAATGGTAAGGCTATGGATTATGCATTTATTAATATTCTTCATTGAAGACACTTGCCTTCAGCTAAATCCAAGAAAAAAAGTAAGGAACTGATAAAAACTCCGATCTCAGGATTGTTTGATGTAATGTCCTCCAACATTGCAAAGCTTATTTTGCTGTTCTTAGGACAGATTTCCAACATTTATTGATGAACTCTGCCTCCTTTGATAGAATAGTTTCACAGTGTAATATAAACCCAAATTGTGTGAATTGGACTTTGCTTGTCTATTCTTCTCACTCTAGAGATGTGGATAGAGAGGCTCAGAAATATACTGTCATAAAAATACTTACGCAGCCGTACTCTGCTGAAGAAGATCCAGTGTCTCTGAGAACCCTGGGCAGTTACATGTGTTAGGAATCTTTACTTCTACTATTGAGACTTCTCTTGATCCACAGGCCTTAAAGCTCAGGTTGGGTTGATTTGGAAAATTGCGTTTGGTAAACCTCTGTGTAGAATGGAAACTTTCTCATGCTTCTGGACCCAGAAATCAGGTGAACATGCTGTGTTAGATTCATTTATTTTTCACTCACTTGCTTGTTGTCATTTCAGTGAAAACATTTGCTTATTAACCGTCTTCCAGTCAGGCTAAGAAGAAAAGCAGTTTCAACCTAGACTAACCTTCCCATGTATGGGGGAGGGGGGGTGCTTTTTAAGGTTAGAAAAGCAAAACACCATATGACAAAGGCTTTTATTTCCACTTTGAAGAAGTAAGTCTGGTTTTAGAGTCTAGCATGTAGTTCACATTTCTAATTACTTCTAATTATTTTTCATTATTTAGACTTCAAGGAGACAACCTGGCAGAAAGAACAGAAGAGGCATCACAAATACTTCCTTCTCCAAATGAAATAGTCCTGGATTCTTTGAGTAAGTTTCAAATCCAACAGTATCAACACAGCGGCCCGTCATGTGTCCACCGCTCCTTAGACTGCAGAGCAGGAGGTTCAGAGCAAAAGAGGAGCAGCCTCTTAGTGTCTGTGCCCGTTTAAGGTACAAACAGGTCAACTCTATGTCGGCTCCTCCCCAGATTTTGTCACTAACTCCAGCTTGTTTGGGAACTTTATATTGCCTACTCCCATTTTCACATCATAGGTCCCTTCATTCTTCCTGGACAGAAGTGTCAGTGTTATACTTGACTTACTTCCCTCTCTCATCCTTATATTGAATGGTTCTCAAATCATGCCAATGTCACTTCGGAATTTCCTCTCCGAGCCAACCACCTTTTCGTTTTCCCTGGTGCTGCCTGGCCTGTGCATTTGTCCTCTTTCTCTGGCTGGTGTGACAGCCCTGCTTGTACCTTGAATAGTCTGTGTACTGTCTCATACCTCTGTGGGGCATTACCTTTCTAAAAGCAAGGCTGTTTATTTCACCCTCATTTTTTATAGGACAAAAGTCAAACTCTTCAACTTAGCATATGAAGTTCATCGCAGGGCACTTCAAAATGTTTGTTGAATAAAACGTAAGCACATGTAATGCCACTACCATGGCACCAAAGGTTCGTCAGAGTGTTGACGTTTAGTGTGCTAGCAGGAAGTGGTCACACAGCCAGCTGAGATCATTAAAAGGGCAACTATAGCCAGGCTGGTGTGGCTCAGTGGCTGAGCATCGACCCATGCACAAAGAGGTCCCGGTTCCATTCCTGGTCAGGACACATGCCCAGGTTGTGAGCCCAATCCCCAGTAGGGAGCATGCAGGTAGTGGCCAATCGATGTTCTCTCTCATCAACATTTCCATTTCTCTCTCTCTCTCTCCCCTCCTCCCTCTCTAAAATTAATAAAAAAAATTTTCTTTTCAAAAAGGGCAACTATAGGAAAATATTGTTTACATCTGGGCAAAGGAGGACATCTTAAACAAGATGGAAAAATTCTTAACTATGAAATTTAAAAAATCAACTATAGAAAGTTAAGAACTGTTCATCAAAGGATGCCATTAAAAGTAAATAGATGCACCACAAAATAAGGAAATATATTTGTCACTGATCAAATATTAATATTCAGAACACATAAAGAACATCTACAATTTCATAAAGATCAACAAACTAATAGAAAAATAAGCAACAGGGGTGAACTGACATTTCACAGAGGTAGAGAAACACAATTGCCAGTGAACACTGGAAAGATGCTTAACTATTCTGGTAATCAAGGAAAAGCAAATTAAGACCCCAGAGAGATGCTGTTTTACAACCTTTTGTTTGCATTAATTAAGAAATTTGGGCCCAGCTGGTGTGGCTCAGTGGTTGAGCGTCGACCAATACACCAAGAGGTTGCCAGTTCGATTTTCAGTCAGGGCACATGCCCAGGTTGTGGGCCTGATCCCCAGTGAGAAGCATGCAGGAGGTGGCCAATCAATGTTCTCTCTCATCGATGTTTCTCTCTCTTTCTTCCTCCCTCTCTCTAAAATCAATAAAGAAAAAAAATTAAAAAAAAAAAAAAAAGAAATTTGGCAAAACCAAGTGCTGGTGAAGAGATAGATGAAAGGAAATTCATACACTGCAAGTGGAAAATAAACAATTTTGGAAACTTTTTCATTATCTTAAAATCTTAAGCATTTATATAATCTAAAACCCAGACACTCCACTTCTAGGAAGACATCTTAGAGAAACAAGTCAGGCACCATGAAATATGAACAACCCTTCTTAGCATGTATGCTCCTGCATAGGAAAATGGATAGACCTTGTGGAATTGTTACATTTAGCAAACTGGATGCGTTTCCACTACACATGAGGTGTATGAAACACATGGAATGTTAATAAATAGTAACAGCTGTTTCTTTGAAAAGAGAAAGCCCTGATTTGTAGAGATTGATAGCTTCTATGATGTAAGTTCCTGCTGGAGCTGAACTCAGACAACGATCTGAAATGGCAGGTGCATCTCCAGTTCCCTTGAGCAGGTTGCAGCTCACAACGGAATATGACTTAAAAGCATAATATTGATTGAACAAAAGCAAGTCATAGAATGACATTTTTGCAAAAGCTCAAAATGACAAAAGTAAGTAATATGTTCTTATGAAGACATATGTAAGTGATAAAACTCTATTTAAAGAAGGGAATGAGACCCTCAAATTGACGGTGATTGTCAGTGGGTAGGGAAAGCAGGAGGTGGAATGAGGACATTGCTCACAGGTGTATGAAGATTATTTGAAAGTTCAAATCCTCAGGTGGTGGTTTGGGGTATTGATTTTATCATGATTTGTAATGGAAATGTACTATATATTATGCATAAATACATTTTGTATATACTTTTTATATGTAAAATATTACCTAAGGAACATTTTTTTTTTTATCCTCACTCAAGGACATTTTTGCATTTATATTCAGATAGAGCGGGAGAGAGAGAGGGAGGAAGAGAGAGAGAGAAACATCCATGTGAGAGAGACACACCGAGTGTTTACCACCCACACAACCCCAACCAGAGCAAGGGACAAACTGCAACCGAGGTATGTGCCCTTAGTGGGAAATGAACCTGGACCTCTGTGGTCTACAGGCCGGCGTTCTAATTGCTGAGCCAAATCGGCCAGGGCATCATCTAAGGAATATTTAAAAAACAAGTGTGAGCCAGCCGGTGCGGCTCAGTGGTTGAGCATCAACCGGTTCAATTTCCGGTCAGGGCACATGCCGGTTGTTGGCCAAATCCCCAGTTGGGGGCATGCAGGAGGGGAACCAGTCAATGTTCTCTCTCATCGATGCTTCTATCTCTCTCTCTCTCCCTTCATCTCTCTCTGAAATTAATAAAGAAAAAATTTTTGAACAAAAAAATTAGAACACAAATAAAGTATGATGGGAGCATAAACCAATGCCTGTGTAACACAATATAAAGACATAGAGTTTATGTGCACTCGAATCTCTCATAGTACTAATGATATAAAACGCTCTAGACTTTGAATGCTGACAGCAAAAGATGGGCAACGTGTCAGCAGCAAACTGGAGGCCCCAGGCTGGCCATTTGTTGTTGACACAAGACAGATGTTATTTAACTATTAGCCCATTTTTAAAAAAAAAATTTTCAAAACCACCCAATCTAGCAGTCTACAAATCTACATTTTCAACAATCATATTCATAATAACTGAGAATTATAAAGATTTAAATTATTTGAAAATCATACAATGCATCAGTAATATGTTGAGTATATTTACTTGCATCCATTGGGGGGGGGAGGTGCGTATCCATTAAGTTTAAGGTCTTTTCTTAAATGTCTAATATCTGCATTCTTCACATTCACATATCAGCGACCTTAACAAAGTTGAAAATATGAGTTTCTGATTCAATACACTCTTTTCCACTTGGTTGGTCAAATGACTAGATCCAACAATTCACTATTGTTGCTATCAGTCCAAAGTGCCAAAGAGGTTTTTATGTCCACTGTGCAGCCACACTGAGTTTGGCTCAATAAACATTTCTGTGGTTAGGTGTGGTTTTGTGCATAAAAAACCTATTGTGACAAAATAGCAAAAGTAAAAATAATGGCAGGAAAGGGGCGAACAAAGCTAAGCACTGTGGTGAGCTCCAGCTTTACGACTCGAGCAGCCTGCCCAGTGCAGCACAGGCGTTTGGGTCAACGGCTGCCAGATGCTTGGATTTTGACAAAATTACTTTATCTTTCAATGCTTCAGTTTCTTCTTCTCTGAAATGAAGAGACAAAATAAATTCTAATATTTGACCAATTTAGAGACTGATTTTCCCCTCAGTATGATTTTTTAAAGAATTCATTGCTTATGTTTTGAAAATCACATAGACTTAAAAAAGAGTAAGTAAACAGGGCAAAATAGTTTGCACATATGCATCCACCAATTATTGTTTTTTTTTTTTTTTTATCCTCACTCGAAGACATTTTTGCATTTATTTTCAGATAGAATGGGAGGGAGAAAGGGAGAAAGGGGGAAATAGAGAGAGAGAGAGAAACATCGATGTGAGAGAGACACATCAACTGGCTGCCACCCACACAACCCCAGTTGGGGCGGGGGACAAACTGCAACCAAGGTACTTGCCCTTAGTGGGAACCAAACCCTGGACTCTCCGGTCCGCGGGCTGATGCTCTAACTGTTGAGCCAAACTGGCAGGGCACACCCACTAGGTATCGTTAATCAGTAATGTGCTAAAATACTTTTAAGAATGAAGCTCCAAGCATGAAACTGAGGTTTTATTTTTATGCTATCTATTGTCCCTACTAGAAGTTAATTCAAAAATGTTCTGGCAGGATCTTACAGTTGTATACTACAATTCATCATAGTTTTTAAGGCACTAGATATTGTACCAATAATTAGGAAGAATTCAACCAAAACAAAAACAGAAGAGAATGTAAGAGTCATAAAAAGTTATTTTGGTTAACTTGTTATGAAAGCACTTAGTAGAGTGTCTGAAATATAGTAGTTATTGAATAAATGAATATACAAATACACAGATAAACAGATAAATGAATTGATTAATATGTACATGCATTTAAAAAATCAACCAGAATGACAATACCTCTTTAAAACCATGAATTACTTACTGAGAATTTGAAAACTCAGTTATAGTATAGCATTTCTAACCTTAAAAAAATCAGCGAATCCACTAGAGGGTGGGTTTTCTTTTCCTAGATATGAAATTATTTGCTTTGTAATACAGAACAGAACATTTTAATATTATTTATTAAGTCAGCATTCTACTCAAGTAAGAATTTCAACACGAATAAAACAGGAAAAATACTGAGTGACTACTATAATTATACTAGTATTTACTCACAGTGCAGTAGACTCTAATTCAGTCTTAGAGGACTTAAATTATGTTAATTTATACATCTTAATTTAAAGAGTCTATCTATTGTCACTCTTACCAGCTGGATTTTTAGTAACTAGGGGTTCAAGTATTCTTTGTAAGTGCATTAATATTTTTGAACTTGGTATAATTCTCATCTATATTGATTTTGTGGACAAAATTTTCTCCTTCTTGATGTCTATTTGGAAGGATGGTAGGTAAAAATTTTAAATTTATTTACAACTTGCAAATGTAGTGGTTCTCCTAAAATCAGTTTTACGGTGGAAAGAATTTCATGTTCTAAAATGAAATTTACATTTACATTCAGATAAACTAGTGCCCTAAGATCCTTGAATGTAAATTCCGAATTATTGGAGATAGAGAGAACTCCCTGATTCAAAAACTATGAGTATGGATTTATAAGGAAACTGTCTATTCTCTCTCTGGCCTTGGGTGTCCATTAAAGGCTTGAAGGATTTGATGTTCTCATTTTCTTCCCAGAGCACATATTTTATGCAATAGAAAAATTTGTCTTCATATTTACATGGATTGGAAGGAAAAATTTTAGGGATTCATATGCTCTTTCAAATATTAATAGTTATAAGAAATCAATTTCAAAAGTCTCCAATTGTTTAAAATATCTTCCTCTTTACTGATTTTTTTTTTAAATATGTTTTTATTGATTTTTTTAGAGAGAGAGGAAGGAAGAGAGCCATAGAAACATCAATACAAGAGAGAAACATCAATTAGCTGCCTCCTGCACACCTCCTACTGGGGATTGAGTCTACAATGCAGGCATATGCCCTGACCGGGAATGGAACCAGGACCTCTCAGTCCATGAGATGATGCTCAATCCACTGAGCCACACTGGCCAGGCTCTTTACTGAGTTTTTAATTTGAATAGAAGGTATTAAAACACAGACTCTTTTTATATCCTCTATATATCTGTTCTTATTGCAGAATTCTTTATAGCCCATATAAATCCTTGTTGTTATAATTAATTTAACTCATCAGACATATGGAAAGGGTTGCCATCATTTTATTCACATATTTGAAAGTCACTTCTCATACACTCCTCAATCTATTCACGAGAAACAATCACAACTTCTTGCTTGACACATTAAAATGGAAACTTACCATCATTTAGTAATATTATTCGTCTCCAAACGTTTTAGAATTTCCTATTCCATTTAAAAGAAAGAACACAAATGATAGCTATATTGTGTGGCCAGGAAGAAAAAAAGAAGACAGTTGATGGATAAAACAACTAAATATAAAATTACAAACCAGAAAAAGAACATTAAATATGTACATCCCAACAATTGGCTGAATGACATGCTGATGGTTTGCTCCACGTAGGGTAACAATAGCTCTTGCGCATTTCTAACTTCATCGAGTCCTGCAGCAGAAATTCTTAACATTTCTCATAGCTATTCTTTAAGCTGAATAAATAACATTTTACCCTCTATTTTAACTCACAAACACTGATTTTTCAACAACTAGTTCAGTCACTTTAATAACCTTCTCGTGATAGGCTTATACATCAGCATTAAGTAATATGTGACTATAACTTATTTGTTCTTTTGGCAAAAATAGATTCTTTACCTGGGACTGGAGAAGTGCCCATGGAGGAGGGTGGAGCATTTGAAATAGCATCCAAATTAACAGGACCTGTAAGTATGTTAATTTATTTATATTTTAATCTCTAAAACTAAGTTGTTTCACCAATAGGAAAATATAATAGACATAGAAAGGAACAGGAAGCAATATTCTTTGAATTAAAGAATATTTTAAACGTATAGCCAATGTTTCCCTCATAGCCCAGCAGAACCCTTGTCGGGGGACAGCTGTACTAAACTTTCAGCAGTTAGGGAGGAAGAGTCCAATGACGTGGGGGAAACTGCATTCTGGTATGAATAACTGCTGCGTGCATGGACGTTCTATAAGGTTGTGCGCCGCTGTCTTATACCTATCTTGAAAGAAAAATAAATGGTTTGCAGATCTTGAAAGTTTACATGTAACTTAAGCATGCTATGATTAGTTGCAAAGTCCTTGTGATATTTTTGTTAAACTATATCTCTTCAATGGAGTACATTGGGAGAACACCAGTAGTTTTAAGATTCTTGATGCAGTATGATGTTAGGAGTAAATACAGGAAAACTGAAATCTACATATAAACTCTAAATGTAAAGTTTATAAAAGACTCTGAGTTGTTATAAAAATGACTATGCGATCTTGCGTTAACCTAAACTTAATATTTAGACTGGGTTTATATGCTGCAATATTTTCTGTATTAATTTGCTGGGGCTGCCATAACAAAGCACGACAGACTGGGTGGCTCAAACAGCAGAAATTTATTGTCTCGGTTCCAGAGGCAGAAGTCTGAGATCCAAGTGCTGGTGGGTTTCCTCTGAGGCCTCTCGGCTCACAGATGGTCATCTTCTCCCTGTATCTTCACAGAGTCATCTCCCTGTCCATGCCTGTGACCTAATCGCCTCTTCCTTTAACGCTAGTTGTATTGGATTCAGACCCATTCTAATGATCTCATTTAACTTAATTACCTCTTTAAAACCTTGTCTCCAAATACAGTCACCCTCGGAAGAACTGGGGGTTGGGACTTTAGCATATGAATTTTGTGGGGACATAATTCAGCCCATAACATTCTCTGATGAGATGACGATGTTTGGAACATAACTTGGACCACAAGATTTGGTTGAGGGCACCATGTTTTCCAATAGATTTTATAATAAAAATAATTTAAATATTACTGGTGAGATTAATACATCTTTATTTATATGTCACTTTCTCATAGAAGTTTCCCTGACGCTGTTTAAAACTTCACCTCTGTTTTCTTTATTTTTTTTTCTAAATTTTTTTTTTTTTAATGAATTTTTATTTATTTTTTTGTTACAGATATTTTACCTTTTTACCCCATTGGCACCCCCCACCCCACCACCCCTCCACCCTGTCCCCGGCTTAGTTGTCCATGTCCATTGGTCATGCATACATGCATATAAGTTCTGTGGTTTATCTCTTCCCACTCCCCCACCCCCATCCCCTCTTCTGAGGGATGTCAGTCTGTGGCCTACTTCCATGTGTCTGGGTCTACTGTATTCCTCAGACTGTTATGTTCATTATATTCCGTATATAAGTGAGATCGTGTGGTATTTGTCTTTTTCTGCTTGGCTTCTTTCACTTAGGATAATACTTTCCAGGTCCCTCCATGTCATCTCAAAGGATAAGAGATCTTTCTTTCTTACCGCTGCATAGTACTCCATTGTGTATATGTACCACTGCTTTTTTATCCATTCGTCTACTGGTGGACACTTGGGCTGTTTCTAGATCTTAGCTATTGTAAATAGTGCTGCTATGAACATGGGGGTACATATATTCTTCCTGATTGGTGTTTCAGGCTTCTTAGGGTATATTCCCAACAGTGGGATCACTGGGTAAAATGGAAGTTCAATTTTTAATTTTTTGAGGTAGCACCATATTGTTTTCCATAGCGGCTGCACCAGTCTGCATTCCCACCAGCAGTGTATTAGAGTCCCCTTTTCTCCACACCCTCGCCAACACTTGTTGTTTGATGATTTGTTGATGGCGGCCATTCTGACAGGTGTGAGGTGATACCTCATTGTTGTTTTAATTTGCATCTCTCTGATGATTAGTGATGTTGAGCATTTCTTCATATGTCTCTTGGCCATTTGTATGTCCTGTTTGAAGAGGTGTCTATTCAGCTCCTCTGCCCATTTTTTAATTGGGTTCTTTGTCTTCCTTTTGTGGAGTTGTATGAGCACTCTATATATATTGGAAATTAACCCCTTATCTGATACATCATTGGCAATGATGTTCTCCCATACAGTGGGTTGCCTTTCCATTTTGATGATTGTTTCTTTTGCTGTGCAGAAGCTTTTTAGTTTGATGTAGTCCCATGTGTTCATTTTCTCCTTTATTTCTGTTGCTTTAGGTGATGTATCAGTGAAAATTCTGCTCCGTATGATGTCCGAAATTTTGTTGCCTACATTTTCTTCTAGAATTTTTATGGATTCACGGGTCACATTTAAGTCTTTTATCCATTTTGAGTTTATTTTGGTGTATGGTGTAAGTTGATGGTCTAGTTTCATTTTTTTGCATGTAGCTGTCCAATTTTCCCAACACCATTTATTAAAGAGGCTGTCTTTACTCCACTGTATGCTCTTGCCACCTTTGTCAAATATTAATTGAGCGTATTGCCTTGGGTCCATGTCTGGGTTTTCAGTTCTGTTCCACTGGTCTATATGCCTGTTCTTGTGCCAGTACCAGGCTATTTTGGTTACAGTCGCTTTGTAGTATAACCTGATATCTGGTATTGTGATCCCACCTACTTTGTTCTTCTTTTTCAAGATTGCTGTGGCTATTCGAGGTCTTTTTTGGTTCCATATGAACTTTTGAAGTATTTGTTCTAGTTCTATGAAATATGTCATTGGTATTTTGATGGGGATTGCATTGAATCTATAGATTGCTTTGGGTAGTATGGACATTTTAATTATGTTAATTCTTCCAATCCATGAACAGGGTATGTGCTTCCACTTTTTTATATCTTCCTCTATTTCTTTTTTCAATGACCTGTAGTTTTCTGCAAATAGGTCCTTTACTTCTTTGGTTAAGTTTATTCCTAGATATCGTAATTTTTTTGGAGCGATGGTAAATGGGATTGTTTTTTCAGTTTCTCTTTCTGTGAGTTCATCATTGATGTAAAAGAATGCCGTCGATTTCTTGACGTTAATTTTGTATCCTGCTACTTTGCCAAATTTATTTATTAAGTCTAATAGATTTTTGATGGAGTCTTTAGGGTTTTCTATGTACAATATCATGTCATCTGCAAATAATGACAGTTTCACTTCCTCCTTTCCAATTTGGATCCCTTTAATTTTTTCTTCATGTCTGATTGCTGTGGCTAAGACTTCCAGTACAATGTTAAATAAGAGTGGCGAAAGTGGACATCCCTGTCTTGTTCCTGTTCTTAATGGAAATGTTTTTAGTTTCTGCCCATTGAGTATGATGTTGGCTATAGGTCTTTCATATATGGCCTTTATTATGTCGAGATATGATCCCTCTATTCCTACATTGCTGAGCGTTTTTATCAGAAATGGATGCTGGATTTTGTCGAATGCTTTTTCAGCATCTATTGATATGATCATGTGGTTTTTATTCTTCATTTTGTTTATGTGGTGTATCACGTTTATTGATTTGCGAATATTGTACCAGCCTTGCATCCCTGGAATGAATCCCACTTGGTCATGGTGAATAATTTTCTTGATGTATTTCTGGATCTGATTTGCTAATATTTTGTTCAGGATTTTGGCGTCTATGTTCATCAGGGATATTGGCCTGTAGTTTTCTTTCTTTGTAGTGTCTTTTTCTGGTTTTGGAATTAGAATTATGCTGGCCTCATAGAACGTGTTTGGAAGCTTCTCTTCTTCTTGAATTTTTTGAAATAGTTTGAGGAGAATGGGTGTTAGTTCTTTTTTGAATGTTCGGTAAAACTCCCCTGTGAAACCATCTGGGCCTGGGCTTTTGTTTGCTGGGAGAGTCTTGATTACCTCTTCAATTTCTTTTGTTGTTATTGGTTTGTTCAAGTTTTCTATCTCTTCCGGGAATAGTTTTGGGAGACTGTGTGTTTCTAGAAATTTGTCCATTTCGCTGAGATTGTCGAATTTGTTGCCATATAGTTGTTCATAGTAGTTGTTAACGATCTTTTGTATTTCCGTGGTGTTGGTTGTTACTTCTCCTCTTTCATTTCTGAGTTTGTGTATTTGGGTTCTCTCTCTTTGTTTCTTGGTGAGTCTAGCTAAGGGTCCATCAATCTTGTTTATCTTTTCGAAAAACCAGCTCTTTGTTTCATTGATCCTTTGAATTGTTTTTTTGGTCTCTATGTCATTTATTTCTGCTCTGATCTTTACTATTTCCTTCCTTCTACTTACTCTGGGGTTTTCTTTTTGTTTGCTTTCTAATTCTTTAAGTTGTGAGGTTAGACAGTCTATTAGAAATTTTTCTTGTTTTTTGAGGTAGGCCTGTAGTGCTATGAACTTCCCTCTCAGAACTGCTTTCGCTGCATCCCATAGATTTTGTGTTGTTGTGTGTTCATTTTCATTGGTTTCCAGGAAGTTTTTAATTTCTTCCTTGATCTCCTCGGTGACCCATTCATTGTTTAATAACATGCTATTTAGCCTCCATGTGTTGAAATGTCTTTGCATGTTCTTGTTGCAATTGATTTCTAATTTCATGCCATTGTGATCTGAGAAGATGCTTGATATGATTTCAATCTTCTGGAACTTGTAGAGATTTAGTTTGTGTCCTATCATGTGGTCTATCTTTGAGAATGTCCCATGTGCACTTGAGAAGAATGTGTATTCTGTAGTTTTGGGGTGTAATTCTCTGTAGATATCTATTAAATCCATTTGGTCTAGTGCTTCATTTAGAGTCTCTGTTTCCTTGCTAATTTTTTGCCTAGAGGATCTATCCAGTGCTATCAACGGGGTGTTGAAGTCCCCTGCTATGATTGTATTGTTGTCGATTTCTCCTTGGAAGTCCTCCAGAAGATTTTTAATATATTTTGGTGCTCCTATATTGGGTGCATATATGTTTATCAAGGTTATATCTTCCTGTTGGATAGATCCTTTCAATATTATGTAGTGGCCGTCTTTGTCTCTAGTTATAGTCTTCATTTTGAAATCTATTTTATCAGATATGAGAATTGCTACCCCAGCTTTTTTTTGCTTTCCATTTGCTTGGAAAATTTTTTTCCATCCCTTCACTTTCAACCTATGTGAGTCTTTTGTTGAGAGGTGGGTCTCTTGTAAACAACATATAGTGAGTCATGCTTTCTTATCCAATCAGCTACTCTGTGTCTCTTTATGGGAGCATTCAATCCATTTACGTTTAAGGTGGTTATTGATATGTACTTATTTATTGCCATTTTTGTTTAGTGTGGTTCTATTTTTCTTCCCATTTCTCCTGCTAATTACAGCAGTCCTTTTAACATTTCTTGCAGTGCTGGTTTGGTGCTAATGTATTCCCTTAGCCTTTTTTTGTCTGGGAAGCTCTTTATTTGATCTTCTATTTTGAATGATAGCCTTGCTGGGTAGAGTAGTCTTGGATTCAGATTCTTGTTTTTCATGACTTTGATTACTTCATGTCATTCTCTTCTGGCCTGTAGTGTTTCTTGTGAGAAGTCAGCTGAGAGCCTTATGGGGTTCCCTTTGTAGGTAACCTGTTGCTTATCTCTTGCTGCTTTTAGGATTCTCTCTTTGTCTTTAATTTGTGGCATTTTAATTACTATGTGTCTTGGTGTGGGCCTGTTTGGGTTCTTCTTACTTGGGACTCTCTGTGCTTCTTGAACATGAATGCCTTCTTCCTTCACCAAATTAGGGAAGTTTTCTCTCACTATTTTTTTGAATATATTCTCCAGCCCTTGCTCATTTTCTTCTTCTTCGGGGACTCCTATGATGCGAATATTATTACGTTTCCAGTTGTCCCATAGTTCTCTTAAGCTGTCTTCCTGTTTTTTAATCCTTTTTTCCTTTTGTTTTTCTGATTGGTTGATTTTTTCTACCCTGTCTTCTAATTCACTGATCCGGTCCTCAGCTTCCCCTTCTCTGCTTTTTAAACCTTCCAATGTGTTTTTCATTTCAGATATGTCATTTTTTATCTCTTCTTGTTGGTTTTTAATTTCCATTTGGCTTATTTTCAGTGTCTCTATGTCCTTACTCATGCTGTTCAGCTTCCTCAAGATCATGGCTCTGAATTCTAGCTCTGTTAACATGCCTAATTGCTCCACATTGATCTCATCTTCGGTGGAGGTGTCTTGCTCTTTCATTTGGCTTCTGTTTCTGTGTTTCACCATTTTGGCTATCACTGTGGGCTTTGGAGCCTGTCAAGTTCTCCCTGTGGGTGTTGGTGTTCTGCTGTTTGTGGCTCCCTCTCCTGTGTTTAGATGAGCGAGGGAGGACCCACGTTGAACACCACTGTCAAGTCTTACTTTCCTGGTTAAAGTTGCCAGCCCAGGCAAGGTACTGTTATCCTCTAGCTTTTTGCCTGGAGGCTAGCAGTCTAGGTTAATTGATGAGTTTTGGGTTGTCAGTTGATTGAAAAACTCCCTCTGGTGCTCAGTCAAGGGGCTTTCACGAGGGTGGGGCAGATGCTGGTTGTTAGTGAGCCTCAATTAGCACTTCAATGGCCCACAGGGTGGGGTTGGATCTCCGAGGGAGGGGCTGCTGCCTCTCCTCAGAGCTCTGGGAAGGAGCAATGTGGCCACCGTCCTGAGTGGCTGCACTCAGCCAAAGCTCTGAGCGCCCTCCAAACCCCGAGTGTCCCGACACAGTTCCAGTCCAGTCTGTCCTCCCTCTGCCGGAGCCCAAGGTGAGTGGCTGTGGCTGTTTCAGCCTCTGTCCCGGCTGCGCTGTGGAGCCGCCTGGGAGTGTAACCCAAGGGCGCTGCTCCCAGGTAAGGCTGCTGCCGAGCTGCCAACCGTGGGCCTCCAGCCCCCGTCTCGCGCCTTCGCAAGCCTACCGGGATGGAGTCAGTGTCCCTCGTTGTATGGACCTCGCAAGCTGCTTTTCTGTTGGTTTTTCCCGTCGATTTGTCTGTGTTATAGTTGTAATTCCAGTTTGGTTCTGGGAGACGGTCTGTGTAGCTCCGTTCACTCCGCCACCATTTTTCTTAATCCATCTTTTTCTAAATTTTTTAATTGATTTTTTAGAGCGAGAGGAAGGGAAAGAGAGTACATCAATGTGAGAGAGAAACATCAATTGGCTGCCTCCTGCACGCCCCCTACTGGTGATTGAGCCTGCAACCCGAGCATGTATGTGCCCTGACTGGGAATTGAACCAGTACCTCTCAGTCCATGGGACAATGCTCAGTCCACTGAACCACACCGTTCAGGCTTTATTTTTCTATATAGTACATATCACCTTGTATATGTTGTATAATTGTTTTGCTCATAATCTTCTTTCACATAATATAAGGTCTATGAGGGCAAGACTTATTGTGCATTTTTTTTCACTTTTGTATCCCTAAAAAAGTACCTACACATAGTAGACACACAAAACCTATATATTGAATACATCAAATTATTATTAATAATTTCTTATTGTCAGGTGAAAAACACATTTTTTTATTTATTATAAAGTGATAGAGCCTTAGAAATAGAAAGAGCCATGGCAATCATCTGGTTTAAACTTTCCTCCCCTTTACCTCAGTGTTGTTAGCTGCTCACCCACTCTCATCCAAGGTAAGGATGTCCATTTTACAGAGAAGGAAACAGAACGTCAGAGAAGCTTAATAGCAAGACTAAAGTCCCAAAGCTAAAGGCGCAAAGTGGTCAGGAGTTGAGCGCTAGTCAATTTGCACATCCTTCTGCACATCCCTGGTCCTCCTGGTACTTTCCTGTTTCTTTTAGATGGAGTATACTCCTATTTGTTAGACATTTCCTCACAACCACTTGTAACCACTGGTCTTAGTTCTTTTCCTCAGGTAAGAAGGCCTGAGTCCAATCCTTACTCTTAACTGATTTCCACATATTAGAAGCGGTTAGAATGTCCTATTGGAGACTTTTTTCAGCCAAAACGTAATCTGTAATTTCAACCAATTCTTATATTGTGTAGTTTGCAACGAGTTAAGCACTTTTTATTTTTTCCCTGAACATATTTTTGTTTGCCAAGTTCCCTATAAAGTGGGGGTTATGCCACATCCAAACCCAGGGTTCCAAATAATGCTCCCACATCAGAGAGTGTAATAGAGTATGTTCTTGAGACAAATATTATCTCTGGAGGATGACCTGAGGTCATATTAATGTTTCTTTAAAGGAACTTTCTGTCATTTATAAACTTTAGTATGTCTCCATGGTCTCATGACAATAAAAATGTGCCATGGTGCAGGCTGTGATAATCTGTCATTCACCACTTTTTGCAAAGATTTGTTTTATCGTCTGTGAATTCCACCAAAGCCCATATATCTCCCTCTTATGTAAAACCATACAGTTGGATTATTTTTCTAATATTTTCTAAAATCCATGTATATCTTTTCATAGTATGTGACTTACTTAATAATACCTAACAGCTCAAAAGGGGGAAAAAAGAAATTAGCTTTGTTGGTCCAACTTCTCTTGAATTATCACAAAATGGCTCTTAAAACCTTTTGCATTCTGCCCAGTCATTGTGGCTCAGTTGATTGAGCATCGTCCCATGGACTGAAAGGTCCCAATTTGATTCCAGGTCAGGGCACATGCCCACATTTCAGGCTTGATCCCCAGTAGGGGGTGAGCCAAACGATGTTTCACATTGATGTTTCTATGTTTCCTTTCCTCTCTCTCTAAGAAATCAATTACAAAACAAAACTTGTTGCTTTCTTTTCATGGTGTTCACATAGTGTTCTCCTATGCAGAAATTTGTTCTAAATCAATGTTACTTGTTTTCATTTACCGATGATTAGATTTTGAATTCTTGAAAATTCTACAATTGTATTTAATGTCAAATTAATGCTTTAATTTTTTTTTGGAAATAAGTAATACAACGATAAATTAATATCAGGATTCTACACATAATTTCTAGGTGGTAACAGCTTTTATTACAAAGAAAAGGTGGATTTTTTAAAATTTATGTAAGATTGATGATATTTTAGATGCAAATCCCCAAAACAAACTTCTGTAATATTTCTTAGGACTGTTCTTTTGATAAATCAAGAAGAAAATTGTGGATTTATCTAGATATAAATGGAGAATTGGGACAAAACAGAACTTCCTTCTTTATTACTGTAAGAAATGCAAAATATTTCAAAGCACATTTTGAATCCTATACTGCAAAAATATAAAATACCACAAATGATGAAAACCTTTTAGAGTCACTTCAGCACATGCTGTCTCTATTTGCTGATTTTCCATGTTGGGTATTGGATATTAGTAAGTGGGTAGCAGAATCTTGGAATCATTTTCCCAGTGGCTTCACCTGTGTTTAACATACTTTGTGAATATTTGAGTGGAGTAAAGGCAACATTTATATTTAGATTTTTATCGTCTCACTAATAAGAAAGTCATTCTTTTGGAATTTTCCTCTTCCTCTCCTTCTGTGTTCTGGAATGTCTCTTAACATATCCACAGCTGTGAAGATTAAAGATGAATTTCTTAGATAAATCTATTTGTTAAAAATGAACCAACAAAACAAAAATCTTAGGATGAAAATACCAAACAGCAAATATTGATTATAATCTTTTAGTACATATTTTTTTTAAATCAATGATTCATAAAGACGTCTATCAATTCAATTTCACAATTCTTATGGATTTTTTTTTCTTTTTTCTTTATTGATATTAGAGAGAGAGAAAGGAAGAGGAGGTAGAAACATCGATGAGAGAGAACATTGACTGGCTGCCTCCTGCATGCTCCCCACTGGGGATCAGGCCCACAACCTGGGCATGTGCCCTGACCAGGAATCTTGGTGCATGGGTTGACACTCAACCTCTGAGCCACACTGGCTGGACTCTTATGGCATTCTTAATCTTAAAAATTCTATATTGTTTTCTATTAAACAAACATATGAGCATAATGGGAAAATGAAAAGATAATTAAGAAAGAGATTTGACATACAATATCTTACTGAGTTTTTTCCTTGTCCTTTGTAAATCTACTATTTATTTTATTTTGGCCAGCACTGACCAGTCCATCATAAGCTGAGTCTCTCTTTTTCTTTCTTTTTTATTGACTTGATTGAGGTGACATTGGTTAATAAAATTATATAGGTTTCAGGTGTATAATTTTATAACACACCATCTGTATATTGTGTGTTCACCACTGCAAGTCAAGTCTCCTTGTATCACCATTTACCCTTTTATCTTCCCCCTACTCCCCTTTTCCTTTGCTAATAACTGTAGGGTTCTTTGTGCCTATGAGGTTTTCTTTACTTAACCCTTTACTTAACTTTTTACTTTACTTCACCTTTTTCACCCAACCCTCCAAAGCCCCTCCTCTCTGAGAGCTGTCAGTCTGTTCTCTCTTTTTGAGTCTGCTTCTATTTTGTTTGTTCGTTTATTTTGTTCATTAGATTCCATGTATGAGTGAAATCATATGGTACTTTTCTTTCTGTGATTGGATCTCTTCACTTAGCATAATGCCCTCCAGGTCCATCCATGCTGTTGCAATGGGTAAGATTTCCTTCTTTTTTTTATAGCTGAGTAGTATTCCATTGTGTAAATGTACCACAGCTTTTTTATCCACCCATCTACTGATGGACAGTTGGACTCTCTTAAGACGTTATGTAACTTGTCATCATTAGTTAAAAGTAGAAGAAAAATGAAAAGAACTCTCATAAGGAAAGGTTTTATAAAATGCCGGAAGTTTCTAAGAGTTTTATTTTCAGTACATTTTCCTTCTGAAGAGCTTTCTCTATTTGAGGAGATATATACAGCTAACTAGAATGATAGTAGTAATAATAATAACAATATGACATATTTGTATAGTACTTTTTAATTGCTAAGCAATTTCACATACTTAATATCGATTGTCTCTGAATTTTGCAATTCCTATAACTTATCTCTTATGCTTGACAACCTTTCTGTGAAATAAATAGTACTCTAAGTTTAAGGGGAGCATGCAGAGCTGCCAGAAGATCTGGTAACTTGTCCAGGTCCCATAAGTGGGGAAGAACTTAAACTCATATTTCCCAGGGCCCCCAACTCTCTTTCATAGAACTTGTCAGGGTCCATACAATTATTAAGGCAATGAGGCCACTGTTAAATTGGACATGTACTATAGAAAGGATAAAAGGAGGACATCATCAGTACTCTATGGCAAAGATAGACTTACTCATTAGATTAATTAGTAAAACAGTAGACGTTTGAGGGAGTGGATTGAAACATGGGTATATTTTTATGAGAGGAAGATTTCAGTAACTTGGGAGCATAAAAGACTGTTCTTGCTTGGGTTCTTCACAGTTGGAGGGGTCTGAGAAACCAGGCTGGCGTGACCAGAAGGGGACCTAAAATTGGGAGAGTACCGAGAAGGAGAGTGAAAAAGGAAATAATACATGTCAGAGCAATTTCCTGTGGCCAACCTGATCCAAATGTTAGATGTAGGTGATTCCAGAATCATCTTTTTTTTTTTTTTTAACTTATTTTTATTGTTGAAAGTATTACAGATGTCCTCTTTTTGCTCCCATTGACCCCCTTCACCCAAACGCCTCCCACATGCCTTCTCTACACTGCTGTCTGTGTCCATGGGTTATGCATACATGCATACAAGTTCTTTGGTTTATCTCTTCAGCCCCCCTCCCCGCTTCCCTCTGAGGTTCGTCATTCTGTTCCCTGCGTCCATGACAATGCTCCTATTTTGTTGGTCAGTTCTTTTGTTCATTAGATTCTACATATAAGTGACATCATGTGATACTTGTCTTTTTCTGACTGGCTTATTTCGCTTAAAATAATACTATCCAGAATCATCTTAATAAAGTGTCTACTTAGCTGGATTGAAAGTAAACTTTAATTGCTTTTAAGCTTGATTAATATTGTGCTCTGTTGATTAGTAGATAAACAAAATATTTTGTTTATTGATGTTCTAGGGACAAGTGAATGGCTTTCCTTCCTTTTTCTCCCCTCACTTTCTGTTCATTCTTTCTATTTCCACTCATAAGTAGTAAGGGGTTCAGACCTGTCTAAAGTTGGAATTTCCCACACATACCACATTTTCCCAATAGCCCATGAACATGAAGTTTAAACAGTACAGATTTGGGTTGTATGTAAATATAATACTCATTTGATAACAGCTCTAATTGGAAGCCATGAAGATAGAGAAACATTGATGAGCTTATTCCAGTAATGCATTACAAATGATGCACACATTCAAAAAAAGAGTTTTAACAAGAAGGATATTGTTCCTAAATGAATTTCTTGTGACTGGAAAGAATTTGATGAATTGTCTTTTAACTTTTAAAAATTTTATTCAGCCAATGAAGTATATAGGTCAGCAAAGTTACACCTGTATTTCTATTCCCTTTTGCATTGTTAGTTTATAGCACAGTGGATCCTTATAAAAAAAATCTCTGATGCTCTTGGGAATTACGTTAAAAGAGGAATTTCACTAAATGATCTCTGATTGCTGAGACCTAAGGAAAAGTTCACAATCTGCTGAAATCTTATGACTTGTTATAACATGCTTGTTGCACGATGCCTTTTTATTTCTCTGTTCTAGACATCTGCATGCTGCTTTCAAGCCAAATAGCATGTGCCCTGTGGAGATTTATTCCTTTTACATTCCTTCCTTCCCAGATCTTTACCTCTTCTAAGTCATGCCAAAAAAGACCTATGCATTTCAAAATGTAAAATTACAAAATTATCAATTAGATTTGATAACAAGTATAAAAAAATTGTAACCATAGATTTCCCATATAAAATTGGTTAAGAACTTTAATGGACCTTTAGACTATTTCTTTAACTATAAATTTTGATAACCCTACTTTCTACCATGTTTCTTACTAATATTGTTCCTCCCCTTATAAAAATTTTGACTTACATTTTAAACGTTTCCAATAAACCATCTTTGATATTCTTCTTCATACCCAAATATAATTTTATGGTAAGTAAAATGTCGCACGTATTTTAAAGAGTTTATAATTCTATGTTAATTGACTTAAAGAGCTGGTCAATGGAAGCAATGTTAAATGAATAGGTTAATGAACAAGTTGCAATTATGTTGCATTACATACACACACACACACACACACACACATTGTGGGAAAATAGACACACAGCTAACATTTATGGAATTAAGACAAAACATTTAAACTAGAACTTTTGAGAATGGAAAAAAAATTACTATTCATTATTATCTCGTCAATACAACTAATAAATTATGGTAAATTTTATCTCTTGAAAAATTATTGACAGCTCATTGCATTGCAGCAATGAATTTTGTGCTAGAGAACATCAATTAGTACACATTTTGCTCAACCCTAAAGACTTTTACTATTTCTCTTCCTTCTAGTCTGTGGAATTTTCTTGGCTTTTATCACTTACAGCTCTCGGATGCCAATAAAACTACTTAAAACTAAGTGCTATAGTAGGCAAGTTATCTAACCAAATTTTGGGATGTAGGGGGATTTTCCCTTTTGACATAGTCTATTGATTTCCAACACAATTGAGGATGTAAATACTTGCCTAAATCTGTACAAATATTAATTTTTTTGACTGTGAATTTTTAAATGTAGCTTCTAAATGTCACATTTGCATTGAAAAAATGGTTTAGATGATTAAGTATGATATAATAAATGTTAAATAATTTATTACAGTTGTTCTAATTAATTAGTCTCTTTACACCATTTCACTGTTTCTCCATTAGTAAAATTATGACAGTATTTCTTGGGATCAGGTAAATTCTCCATTTTAGTTTTTAAGACAATTAGAAGGAAAAGTGGCCCTAATACACACTAATGTCAAGCAAGGACAGTGAATTTCTAAGCAAATAATACCCAAGAAGATGTGGTGTGGGCCAGCACACTATTAATGTCGTGATATCCCAACTCATGACAAGTCCATTAATTCTTATCGCTATAGTGGGCAAAAGAAAGTGTATTTTGATATTTTCAGTATTTGAAAGTTACAGCTGATTTTTTATTAAAGTGATTGCTGGCTACCATGAACCTCATTTGGGATATAAGTAGACTTGAAGAAGAGGAAAAGCAATAGGGGCTATGCGTGTACAGTGAGACAGACGCCCTGAAGCACGCAGACTGTGAACTGCACTGGGTGTGTGCCAGAAGGGCCCGTGTGTGTGTGAAACACACGAAACTCAGTCTGTTCGTGGGAATGGAAAAACATTGAAATCCCCACAAAAAGGGTTTTTCTTACACGTTCATCTTATTTAGCTAAGAAAACTATATAGATTACTTTCAAAGAATTGGATACAAAGTGCTTTCCAGCAGAAGCTTAATAATTTGTGGGCTTCCTTTTCTCTCAATCACATTAATCTAATCAAGATCATATTTATGCGTATTATAAGAAGTGGTCACATATATAAAGTCTGATTCCCAGGAATGTACTGACTCAACTGAAAAAATATATATTTCTGTTATGTTGACTTGACATAATGTATATTATAAAGCACTTAGGGAAAATTATTTAAGGCTCTATATTTGAAAGAATGTTTGACAGTTGGATAATTTTTTTTAATTTTTATTTTATTTTTGTTACGGATGTTTCTCCTTTTTTACCCCATTGACACCCTTCACCCCACCCCACACCATGCCCCGTCCCCGGCTTTGTTGTCCATCTCCATTGGTTATGCATAAATGCATATAAGTTCTGTGGTTTATCTCTTCCCTCCCTCCCACCCCTCTTCAGAGGGTTGTCAGGCTATACCCTACTTCTATGTTTCTGGGTCTAGCCTATTCCTCAGACTGTTATGCTCATTATATTCCATAAATAAATGAAGTCATGTGCTATTTGTCTTTTTCTGCTTGGCTTGTTTCACTTAGGATAATACTTTCCAGTTCCCTCCATGTCGTCTCAAAGAATAAGAGATATATCTTTCTTACAACTGCATAGTACTCCATTGTGTATATGTACCACTGCTTTTTTATCCATTTGTCTACTGATGGACACTTGGGCTGTTTCCAGATCTTAGCTATTGCAAATAGTGCTGCTATGTACATGGGGGTACATATATTCTTTCTGATTGGTGTTTAAGGCTTCTTAGGGTATGTTCCTAGAAGTGGATTCACTGGGTCAAATGGAAGTGCAATTTTTTTTTTTTTTTTGATGTAACACCATATTGTTTTCCATAGTGGCTTCACCAGTCTGCATTCCCACCAGCAGTGTACTAGAGTCTCCTTTGATCCACACCCTCGCCAATACTTGCTGTTTGATGATTTGTTGATGGCAGCCATTCTGACAGGTGTGAAGTGATACCTCATTGTTGTTTTAATTTGCATCTCTCTGATGATTAGTGATGTTGAGCATTTCTTCATATGTCTCTTGGCCATTTGTATGTCCTGTTTGAAGAGGTGTCTATTCAGCTCCTCTGCCCATTTTTTAATTGGGTTCTTTGTCTTCCTTTTATTGAGTTGTATGAGTATTCTATGTATTTTGGAAACTAAACCCTTATCTGATATATCACTGGCAATGATGTTCTCCCATACAGTGGGTTGCCTTTCCATTTTGATGGTTGATTCTTTTGCTGTGCAGAAGCTTTTGAGTTTGATGTAGTCCCATGTGTTCATTTTTTCTTTTGTTTCTGTTGCCTTAGGTGATGTATCAGTGAAAATTCAGCTGCATATAATGTCCAAAATTTTGTTGCCTACATTTTCTTCTAGAATTTTTATGGCTTCACAGGTCACATTTAAGTCTTTTATCCATTTTGAGTTTATTTTTGTGTATGGTGTAAGTTGATGGTCTAGTTTTATTTTTCTGCATGTAGCTGTCCAATTTTCCCAACACCATTTATTAAAGAGGCTGTCTTTAGTCCACTGTATGCTCTTGCCACCTATGTCAAATATTAATTGAGCATATTGCCTTGGGTCCATTTATGGGCTCTCTATTCTGTTCCACTGTTCTATATGCCTGTTCTTGTGCCAGTACCAGCTTATTTTGATTACAGATGCTTTGTAGTATAACCTGATATCTGGTACTGTGATCTCACCTACTTTGTCCTTCTTTTTCAAGATTGCTGTAGCTATTTGGGGTCTTTTTTGGTTTCATATGAACTTTTGAAGTATTTGTCCTAGTTCTGTGAAGTATGTCATTGGTATTTTGATGGGGATTGCATTGAATCTATAGATTGTTTTGGGTAATATGGACATTTTAATGATGTTAATTCTTCCAATCCATGAACAAGGTATGTACTTCCACTTTTTCATATCTTCCTCTATTTCTTTTTCAATGTCCTGTAGTTTTCTGCAAATAGGTCCTTTATTTCTTTGGTTACATTTATTTCCAGGTATCTTAATTTTTTTGCCATGATGGTAAATGGGATTGTTTTTTCAGTTTCTCTTTCTGTGAGTTCATCATTTGTGTATTAGAATGCCGTCGATTTCTTGTCGTTAATTTTGTATCCTGCTACTTTGCCAAATTTATTTATTAAGTCTAGTAGATTTTTGATGGAGTCTTTAGGGTTTTCTATGTATAATATCATGTCATCTGCAAACAATGACAGTTTCTCTTCCTCCTTTCCAATTTGGATCCCTTCTATTTTTTCTTCATGTCTGATTGCTGTGGTTTAGACTTCCAGTACTATGTTAAATAAGAGTGGTGAACGTGGGCAACCCTGTCTTGTTCCTGTTCTTAAGGAAAATGCTTTTAGTTTTTGCCCATTGAGTATGATGTTGGCTGTAGGTTTTTCATACATGGTCTTTATTATGTTGAGATATGATCCCTCTATTCCCGCATTGCTGAGTGTTTTTGACAGAAATGGATGCTGGTCTTTGTCGAAGGCTTTTTCAGCATCTATTGATATGGTCATGTGGGTTTTATTCTTCATTTTATTTATGTGGTGTATCACATTTATGGATTTGCGAATATTGTACCAGCCTTGCATTCTTGGGATGAATCCCACTTGGTCATGGTGGATAATTTTTTTGGTGTATTGCTGGATCCGATTTGCTAGTATTTTGTTCAGGATTTTGGCATCTATGTTCATCAGGGATATTGGCCTGTAGTTGTTTTTCTTTGTAGTGTCTTTTTCTGGTTTTGGAATTAGAATTATCCTGGCTTCATAAAACGAGTTTGGAAGTGTTCCTTCTTCTTGAATTTTTGAAATAGTTTGAGGAGAATGGGTATTAGTTCTTCTTTGAATGTTCGGTAAAACTCCCCCATGAAACCATCCGGGCCTGGGCTATTGTTTGCTGGGAGAGTCTTGATTACAGCTTCAGTTTCTTCTGTTGTTATTGGTCTGTTCAAGTTTTCTATCTCTTCCTGATCCATTTTTGGGAGACTATGTGTTTCTAGAAATTTGTCCATTTTGCTTAGATTGTTGAATTTTTTTGCCATATAATGGTTCATAGTAGTTGTTAACGATCTTTTGTATTTCTGTGGTGTCAGTTGTTATCTCTCCTCTTTCATTTCTGATTTTGTGTATTTGGTTTCTCTCTCTTTGTTTCTTGGTGAGTCTAGCTCAGGGTCCATCTATCTTGTTTATCTTTTTGAAAAACCAGTTCTTTGTTTTATTGATCCTTTGAATTGTTTTTTGGTCTCTATGTCATTTATTTCTGTTCTCATCCTTACTATTTCTATCCTTCTACTTGCTCTGGGGTTTTCTTTTTGTTTGCTTTCTAGTTCTTTAAGTTGTGAGGTTAGATAGTCTATTAGAGATTTTTCTTCTTTTTTGAGGTAGGTCTGTAGTGCTATGAACTTCCCTCTCAGAACTGCTTTCGCTGCATCCCATAGATTTTGTGTTTTTGTGTCTTCATTTTCATTGGCTTCCATGAAGTTTTTTATTTTTTCCTTGATCTCCTCGGTGACCCATTCATTGTTTAATAACATGCTATTTAGCCTCCATGTGTTCAAATGTCTTTGTATTCTTCTTGCAATTGATTTCTAGTTTCATGCCATTGTGATCTGAGAAGATGCTTGATATGATTTCAATCTTCTTGAACTTGTAGAGACTTAGTTCGTGCCGTAACATGTGGTCTATCTTTGAGAATGCCCCATGTGCACTTGAGAAGAATGTGAATTCTGTAGTTTTGGGGTGTAGTTCTCTGTAGATATCTATTAAATCCATTTGGTCTACTGCTTCATTTAGAGTCTCTGTTTCCTTGCTAATTTTTTGTCTAGAGGATCTATCCAGTGATATCAACGGGGTGTTGAAGTCCCCTGCTATGATTGTATTGCTGTTGATTTCTCCTTTGAAGTCCTCCAGAAATTTTTTAATATATTTTGGTGCTCCTATATTGGGTGCATATATGTTTATCAAGGTTACATCTTCCTGTTGGATAGATCCTTTCAATATTATATAGTGGCCTTCTTTGTCTCTAATTATGGCCTTCATTCTGAAATCTATTTTATCAGATATGAGTATTGCTACCCCAGCTGTTTTTTCTTTTCCATTTGCTTGGAAGATTTTTTTCCATTCCTTCAATTTCTACCGATGTGAGTCTTTTGTTCTGAGGTGGGTCTCTTGTAAAAAACATATAGATGACTCTTGCTTTCTTATCCAATCAGCTACTCTCTGTCTTTTCATGGGAGCATTCAGTCCATTTACATTTAAGGTGATTATTGATATGTACTTATTTATTGCCATTTTTGTTTAGTGTGGGTCTATTTTTCTTCCCATTTCTCCTGGTAATACAGTAGTCCTTTTAACATTTCTTGTAGTGCTGGTTTGGTGCTAATGTATTCCCTTAGCCTTTTTTTTTTTTTTTTTTTGTCTGGGAAGCTTTTTATTTGACCTTCTATTTTGAAGGAGAGCCTTGCTGGGTAGAGTAGTCTTAGATTCAGATCCTTGTTTTTCATGACCTTGATTACTTCATGCCATTCCCTTCTGGCCTGTAGTGTTTTGGTTGAAAACTCAGCTGAAAGCCTTATGGGGTTTCCTTTGTAGGTAACCTATTGCTTATCTCTTGCTGCATTCAGGATTCTCTCTTTGTCTTTAATTTTTGGCACTTTGATTATTATGTGTCTTCGTGTGGGCCTATTTGGTTTCTTCTTAATTGGGGCTCTCTGTGCTTCTGGAACTTGAATGCCTTCTTCCTTCACCAAATTAGGGAAGTTTTCTGTCACTATTTCTTTGAATATATTCTCTAACCCATGCTCATTTTCTTCTTCTTCAGGGACTCCTATCATGCAAATATTGTTTTGTTTCCAGTTGTCTTACAGTTCTCTTAAGCTCTCTTCCTGTTTTTTAATCGTTTTTTTCTTTTTGGTGTTCTGATTGGTTGATTTTTTCTATCCTGTCTTCTAATTCACTGATCCGGTCCTCAGCTTCCCCTACTTTGATTTTTAGACCTTCCAATGTGTTTTCATTTCTGATATGTCATTCTTTATTTCTTCCTGTTGAGTTTTAATTTCCAACTGGTTGATTTTCAACATTTATATGTCTTTACCCATGGTGCTCATATCCTTACACATGCTGTTGAGCTTCCTCAACATCTTGGCTCTAAATTCTAGTTCTGTTAACTTGCTTAACTGCACCTCATTTATCTCATCTTCCGTAGAGGTCTCATGTTCTTTCATTTGGCTTTTGTTTCTGTTTTTCACCATTTTGGCTATCACAGTGGGCTTTGGAGTCTGCCAAATTTTCCCTGTGGGTGTTGGTGTTCTGCTGTTTGTGGCTCCCTCTCCTGGGTTTGGATGAGCCAGGGAGGACCCACTTTAAACACCACCATCAAGTCTTAGCTTTTCTGGTTAGTGTTGCTAGCCCAGGGAATGGTAGTTATCCTCTAGCTTTTTTTGCCTGGAGGCTATTAGTAGAGGTCACCTGAAGACCCCTGGTTTCTGAGTTACCTGAAAAACTCCCTCAGGTGCTCAGTGTAAGAGGTTTTCCTGAGGGTGGGGCAGCTGCTGGTTGTTAATGGGCCTCAATTAGGATTTCAATGATCACCAGGTGGGGTTGAATCTCTGCGAGAGGGTCCTGTGCCTCTCCCCAGGGCCCTGGGAAGGAGTAAAATGACCACAGTTCTGCGTGGCTGCACTCAGCAAAAGCTCTTAGCACCCTCCAACACCCGAGTGTCCCCACACAGTTCCAGTCCAGTCTGCCTTCCCTCTGCCAGAGGCCAAGGTGAGTGGCTGCTGCCAATTTAGCCTCTGTCTAGACTCTGCGTCGTGGAGCCACCTGGGACTTTTAACCTGAGAGCGCTGCTTCCAGCCAAGGGCGGCTGTGGCTGTGGCAACAGCCGAGGGCGTTGCACTCAGCAGAAACCCCAGGACTAAGCCACGGTAGCAGGACACTGCTGAGGTGGCAGCAGCTTCTAGCAGAGTCCCCTGGTCCCCGCGAGTCCATGTGGCTCCAGCCGAGGGCTTAGCACGCAGAGTTCGCAGAACTCAGCCTTGGTAGCAGCGTCCCACAGAGTCCCCTGGTCGCAGCCTGTCCGTGCCAGTCTGTGCGGCACCAGCCGAGGGCTTAGCAGGCAGCAGAGTTCGCAGGACTCAGGCGGGGTTGCAGCCGAGGCGGCAGCAGCAACTTCCCGCCAGCCCCTGGTCCCCGCCAGACCGCTGCGGACCGTGGGCTCCGGGCCCCCTTTCACGTCCTCCCAAGCCTAGCAGGATTGAGTCGGTGTCCCTGGTTATGTGGTCCTCCAAGGTGTCTTTCGGTTACCCCTTCCTGAAGATTTGCCTTGATTTTCGTTGTAAATCCAGTTTGGTCCTGGGAGATGGTCTGTGTAGCTCCATTCACTCCGCCGCCATTTTCTATAGTCCCTGAGGAGATTCTTGATATGATTTCTATATTCTTGAACTTGTAGAGATTTAGTTTGTGTCCTGTCATGTGGTCTATCATTGAGAATGTCCATGTGCAGTTGAGAAGAATGTGAATTCTGTAGTTTTGGCATGTAATTATTTGTAGGTGTCTATTAAATCCATTTGGTCTAGTGCTTCATTTAGAATCTCTGTTTCCTTGCTAATTTTTTGTCTAGAGGATCTATCCAGTGCTATCAACAGGGTGTTGAAGTCCCCTGCTATGATTGTATTGCTGTCGATTTCTCCTTTGAAGTCCTCCAAAAGATTTTTAATATATTTTGGTGCTCCTGTATTGGGTGCATATATGTTTATAAAGATTATATCTTCCTGTTGGATAGAACCTTTCAATATTATGTAGTGGCCTTCTTTGTCTCTAGTTATGGCCTTCATTTTGAAATCTATTTTATCAGATATGAGTATCGCTACCTCAGCCTTTTTTTTCCTTTCCGTTTGCTTGGAAGATTTTTTTCCATTCCTTCAATTTCTACCGATGTGAGTCTTTTGTTCTGAGGTGGGTCTCTTGTAAACAACATATAGATGAGTCATTCTTCTTATCCAATCAGTTACTCTGTGTCTTTTTATGGGAGCATTCAGTCCATTTACATTTAAGGTGATTATTGATATGTACTTATTTATTCCCATTTTTGTTTAGTTTGGTTATATTTTTCTTCCTATTTCTTCTACTAATTACAGCAGTCCTTTTAACATTTCTTGCATTGCTGGTTTGGTGCTAATGTATTCCCTTAGCTTTTTTTTTTGTTTTTTGTTTTTGGTCTGGGAAGCTCTTTATTCGACCTTCTATTTTGAATAACAGCCTTGCTGGGTAGCGTAGTCTTGGATTCAGATCCTTGTTTTTCATGACCTTGATTACTTCATGCCATTCCCTTCTGGCCTGTAGTGTTTCTTGTGAAAAGTCAGCTTATAGCCTTATGGGGGTTCCTTTGTAGGTAACCTGTTGCTTATCTCTTGCTGCTTTTAGGATTCTCTCTTTTCTTTAATTTTTGGCATTTTGATTACTATGTGTCTTGGTTTGGGCCTATTTGGGTTCTTCTTACTTGGGGCTCTCTGTGCTTCTTGAACTTGAATGCCTTCTTCCTTCACCAAATTTGGGAAGATTTTTGTCACTATTTCTTCGAATATATTCTCTAACCCTTGCTCATTTCCTTCTTCTTCAGAAACTCCTATGATTTGAATATTATTTTGTTTCCAGTTGTCCCACAGTTCTCTTAAGCTGTCTTTATGGTTTTTAATCGTTTTTTTTCCTTTTGGTGTTCTGATTGGTTGATTTTTTTCTATCTTGTCTTCTAATTTACTGATCTGGTCCTCAGCTTCCTCTACTCTGCCTTTTAGACCTTCCAATGTGTTCTTTATTTTAGATATGTCATTCTTGATTTGTTCTTGGTAGTTTTTAATTTCCATTTGGTTGATTTTCAACATCTCTATGTCCTTACTCATGCTGTTGATCTTCCTCAAGATCATGGCTCTGAATTTTAGCTTTGTTAACTTGCCTAACTGCTCCACATTGATCTTATCTTTGGTAGAGGTCTCTTGTTCTTTCATTTGGCTTTTGTTACTGTGTTTCATCATTTTGGCTATCACAGTGGGCTTGGAGCCTGCCAAATCTTCCCTGTGGGTGTTGGTGTTCTGCTGTTTGTGGCTCCCTCTCCTGGGTTTGGATGAGCGAGGGAGGACCCACGTTAAACACCACTGTCATGTCTTACTTTTTTGGTTAGAGTTGCTAGCCCAGGAATGGTACAGTTATCCTCTAGCTTTTTGCCTGGAGGCTTTCAGTAGCAGTTACTTGAAGAGTTTTAGGTCGTCATTCCCTCAGGTGTTCAGAGTAAGGGAATTCTTGAGGCTGGGACAGATGCTGGTTTTTAGTGAGCCTCAATTTACATTTCAATGGCCCACCTGGGTGGGGTTGAATCTCGAGGGAGGGGCTGCTGCCTTTCCCCAGAGCCCTGGGAATGAGCAAGATGGCCACTGTCCTGTGTGCCTGCAACCCACAAAACCTCTGAGTGCCTTCCAAATCCCGAGTGTCCCCACACAGTTCCAGTCCAGTCCTCCCTCCCTCTGCCAGAGCCCAAGGTGAGTGGCTGTGGCTATTTTAGCGCCTGTCCCGGCTCTGCACTGTGGAGCAGCTTGGGAGTTTAACCCGAGGGCACTGCTCACAGCTGCTGTCTGTGGGCTCCCAGCACCCCTCTCACGCCTCTGCAATCCTACCAGGATTGAGTCAGTGTCCCTGGTTATATCATCCTCTCAAGCTGCTTTTCTGTTGCTTTTCCCCGTCGATTTGTCTGTGTTTTAGTTGTAATTCCAGTTTGGTTTTGGGAGACGATCTATGTAGCTTCCATTCACTCCACCACTATTTTCAGATCTGTTGGATCATATTGAACGACCATCTCTTTTTAAGATACTAAGCTTTCTTTTTCCTTTTTTATGCCTCATTAGGTTTTTAAAGACTTCCAAATGTTGATAAATGTAAATATCAATATCAACATTAGATGTGTAAAATTTTTAAACTATAATTTAGCAGAACTTCTTATTAACTCTTTTCTAGTTTTCTTTATTCCAGTTTAATTTATCCAGTATTTTATTGCATCTGTGTCTGTAAATATGCCATATTATAAATTAAATTTTGAATTGTAGTTTCTATGCAGCTTTATGTTCTGATTTTCTTTACTTCAAATGACATAATGGCAATAGTTGGAAATAAATTCTTTGTAAAGCTAATTTTAATATGCACATGTTATTGCAGCCTTATCTGTTTTACTATCTATTAGACCCAATATCCTTTTGTTTTTAAAGTTTCTGACTTCAATTTTAGTGTCAAATCATAATACAGAGTTCTCATATTTGAGTTAACATTAGATTTTTAGGTTGATGTTTCCAACTAGTTTGTCCCAGGCTGCTGCTGATGAAAAACTGGTGACAGATGTTTTGGGACCCAGGCATTCCATCATTCGAGGTGACTGGTGCGGGTCCCATTCTGGTGCAAACAGCCTATTTCAGGCCCCACCATGTGTTGTTCCAATATTATTATTTTCTGTTTGTCTTGATGTGAAAAGGGCTGGGAAACCCTGCTTGAGGTTGCTTTTGGGGTTTAGAAGTAATGCTTTGGAGACAACTGTGTACAAAATCATCAGTGTTCCTGTGTTTTCCTAGGCTAGATTCCTCAAAGGGTCAAAGAGTATGAACTATTTTAGAGTTCTTAACACATACCAGAAAAGGTCATCTACCACTTTAACCAGGAATCTCCTAAAACCTCACCAGAATTAAGTATTCCGAAAATGTATAAAGAAATAAACAAAAATATCAAAAAATTAATGTATTATACCAATAAATATAAAATGGACAATTTTTGGTCCTTAAAGTTGGATTTCACTGTTTACTTATAAATTGTTTTCATTACTAATGAACAATTTTTACATATGTTTATTATACTCATATATTTCTATTTTTATGAATTGTTTTTTGTTGTTCTTGTTATTCCTTACTTGAGGATATTTTTCCACTGATCTTTACGGAGTGGAAGGGGGAGGGGGAGGAAAGCAGTGAGAGAGAGCAGGAAAGAGGAGAGAGAGAGAGGAACATCGGTGTGAGAGACACATTGATTGGTTACTTCCTGCACAACCCCGACCAGGGCTGGGGATCAAACCTGCAACCCAGGTACAGGTTCATGCCCTTGACTAGCAATCAAACCTGCGACCCTTCTGGTCCGTGGGCCAGCATACTAACCACTGAGCCAAACTGGCCAGGGCTTATGAAATTTTTGCTTTGTCATTGGCTATATATTCTTTGGGGTGCTTGTTTTCCTATCGACTTATTAGTATTCATTATGCATCAAAAATAATGACTTGTTTCATTTCATATTCATGGTAAATATTCTTAGTAAGGTTTTTTGTTTGTTTTTTGCCTTTTATTATTTTTTATTTTTTTTTATGTATGCATAACCAATGGACATGGACAGCAAAGCCAAGGACGGGGCGGGGGTGGGGGTATGGGGAGGAGGGTGTCAATGGAGTAAAAAAGGAGAAACATCTGTAACAAAAATAAAAATAAATTTTTTAAAAAAGTACAAAAAAATAATTTATTTATTTATTTTTGTTACAAATGTTTCTCCTTTTTCCCCTAGTGATCCCCCCCTCTTCCTCCCTCCCGGCCCTGTCCCCAGTTTTGTTGTCCATTTCCATTGTTCATACATACATGCCTATAAATCCTGTGGTTTATCTCTTCTCCCCACCCCCTCTTCTGGGGATTGTCAGTTTGTACCCCACTTTTGTGTCTCTGGGACTACACCATTCCTCAGATTGTTATGTTCATTATAATCCACAAATAAGTGAGATCATATGATACTTGTCTTTCTCTGTTTGGCTTGTTTTGCTTAGGATAATATGAAGAAGTGCTCAACATCACTAATCACCAGAGAGATGCAAATTAAAACAACAATGAGGTATCACCTCACACCTGTCAGAATGGCCGCCATCAATAAATCATCAAGCAACAAGCGTTAGCGAGGGTGTGGAGAAAAGGAAACTCTAGTACACTGCTGGTGGGAATGCAAACTGGTGCAGCCACTATGGAAAACAATATGGTGTTACCTCAAAAAATTAAAAATTGAACTTCCATTTGACCCAGTGATCCCGCTTCTAGGAATATACTCTAAGAAGCCTGAAACACCAATCAGGAAGAATATATGTACCCCCCATGTTAATAGCAGCACTATTTACAATAGCTAAGATCTGGAAACAGCCTGAATGTCCATCAGTAGATGAAATGATAAAAAAACCATGGTACATATACACAATGGAGTACTATGCATCTGTAAGAAAGATCTCTTATCCTTTGAGATAACATGGAGGGAACTGTTTTGCTTTTTAATGTTGTTTATGATAGTTTTATTATTATTATACTGGAAGTATAATTTTTTGAATTTCTTTCATTCTATTTAGACATAGATCCCCCAAAAAAACATTCTTTACATTTTCCCTTAAATTCATTTAATTAATTTTGAGTTTATTTTAGTGGTTATTGTGAGGCAAGGATCTAACTTAATATGTTCTCAGTGAAATTTATTACTGTCATTTGTTTTCGAGAACTCATCTCTTTCATATTAGTTTAAATTTTTTCCTTTTATCCTAATTTGCTAGGGCTGATAATGTCACAACTAATATTTATTTTGTATTAATTTTACCAGGTACTTTACAGACATTATTCCTTATTCTTCGCTGAAAGGGCTTAATTACTAAACAATTTATAAATGAGGAGCCTAAGGTTTAGGGAGATGTGATAACTTGCCTTAGGTCCCTCAATTCTTAAGCCAAGGAGCTGGGATTTCACTCACCCAGGCGGCCCAAACCCAGAGTGTGCTCACTTAGCCACTCTCCCAGCTGGGCAGTGGAGAGTTAGGTTCCTTGACTTGTGCACTATTTTGGTTTTAGTATTGTAGCTTTAAATGTTTTAATATAAAGTAGATAAAGCCCTCCCTTTCATTCTTCTTTTGCAAAATCAAAGAATTTAACCATTATACCATAATCAGCTGTTCTTTATCACAGCTCTGAAACATAACTTCTTGTATGACTAGGAAAAAAATAAGTTTAGGATTTGATTTTTTGAGAGAAGGTTGGTACAGTCGTCCCTCGCCATTTCATGCTTCGACTTCTGCGGCTTCACTCTATGGCGGTTTTTTCAAATACATTCATTAAAAAGTTGATCGAGACAGTGAAAATGATACAGTGTGCACTCAGTTGTCTGAGTCAATTATACACCCCTGTACTACAATTACAATTAAAATTACTGTACATATGGACTGTAGGCCTATCTATTGGAGCACCCCAGGAATTCTTCAATGCCAGGTGCCACCACTAGAGTCTGGAACGAATTAACTGCAATAAATGAGGGACGGCTGTATATCGTTTACCAAAACAGGAACCTACTCATTGGTTTCTGCAGTTTATTTAGTTTGCATATAGTGATTTTTACAGTTTCTGGAGCAAAGCTTAATATTCACATGAATCTTAGGAATTAGAAACAGAATTGTTATCTTCACTTCCAGGTACTTTATTTAGTATTTAGAAACATTTTGATTCAGAACTAACCCAAACTTTCTGGGAAACAGAGAAGTTGAGTGACGTGTAAGTAAATATCTCTATAATGTAACAACTATAAAACATTATTTGTATTTCTTAAGAATCACGAATCAGTTGCCTGTATTTCATTTAAATCTCAATTTCTGGAACTTATTTCTTTTTTAAGTTTTATTGATGCTTTTTAGTGTTTATTAACAAAGTATTTGCATTTCAATCATAAGAAAACAGGGAAGTTTTAAATGGGGATTTCTGGTATGATTATTTTGGTCAATGGAAGAAATATAAAGGGAATATTGCTTAAGGGAGATAAACCTCAAATGAGATCAAGAAAAAGTAATCAAGAATTAGGAAATGTCTTTACTTCAAGATCACAAAAGTTGAGAAATATCTATACAGAATCTACCCTTCTAGAAAGAAGGGACAAAGGCATCTCAGTCTGGAGGACCTGCAGACCAAGGACAATATAATGAGCAAGAACAGTGCTCAGACCTTAGTTGTGCGAGTCATTTACTCTGCTAGGGATGCCGTTCTTTAAACTTGTGTCTTCCTGTGGTCCCATCACTTATGACCTTGTTAGTGATCAACTTGGGGGAAATGAATAATGCTTTGGTGGACTTGTTTCACTAGACAGTGTTTCTGGTGGATCGTAGGATGAATGAACACTCCTTGATTCTAATTTGGCTTGCAATCTTTTCCATGCCCAACCCACCCCCAAATCTTCTCTTTCCAGCCCTTTTTTCTGGCCAATCACCCCAACCCTCAGCAGAAACTTCTTCCTATAGAATGCCACCACTGTTTCCCCCAGACAATTAACCTGGGAATGTGAGATCATCCTAGATTCCTCTGTCTGCTTCTAACACAATCTTAACATCACAATCTTACCATCTATGCACTGCTCTATTTGAATTTATTTGTCCACATGACCATCCAACCCAGGAATTCTCATCTGGCGGATTGTGCAGTCTAAACCCCTCTAGATGATAAGAAGGGAAACTAGTTGGGAATGGATAGCAGTTCTCTTAGACGATATTCCCCTGGAGAGCAGATACCTTGGCTATAACCTTGTGAAATGCTTTAGCCTTACCTACATTAACTTACTTAAAATTGTATAACTACTCTGTGAGATAAGTTCATTTATCTCCATTTTTAGATAGTCTTACAGAAAGTAAGTAACTGCAACTAATGGTGGAAGTGTCATTGGCACCTGCTATATGCTGAATGTTTGTGTCTCCTCAAAATTCATGTGTTGAAACCTATTCCTCTGGTTCCCAGTGTAATGGTATTTGAAGGCAGGATCTTTGACAGATTGTCATTGGGGTGGGGCTCTCATGAATGGGATTAGCACTCTTATGAAAGAAACCCCAGAGCGTTTCCTTGACCCTTCTGCAATGTGAGGTCACAGCAAAATGATAGCTGTCCATGAATCAGGAAGTGGGCCCTCAGCAGACAGCAACCGTCTATAGGGACCTTAACCTTGGACTTACCAGCCTCCAATACTGTGAGAAATAAAGTTCTGTTTGTTATAAGCCACCCACCCTATGATTAGTTGTTAAAGCATCCTGTACAGACTGACAGAACCCCAGTCTGTCACAGTGCAAGGTACAGTCGTCCACTCTGTGACACTGCTGAGATTCAAGTCACGGCCTTTCCTTCTGACATGGGGGCCCAGGAGCACCGTTCCAGCCCTGCTCCCCTTGAGCCAAGGCAGCTCCAGTGTTGTCTGTCTTATACGGAAGGTTTGATTTGAAAATAAGAACTGTCCTGCTATAACCAGACTTTGAAAATGACTATGGAATTATTCAGGAACTTGAGCAGTCTGTGTTCTAATAGATTACTAACATTAATATGTAGCTCTTGGTTTCTTTTGCATCATGGGGTGTTTCGTCTTTTTTATTAAACAATTTTAGGGCTCAAGAATTTAGAGAATTATGAAAGCTATTTCTTTACAAGGAAGTTTAATAGTAGAGATTTTGATTGCCTTTAAGGCCCTGGAAAATCATGTTTGAGTTTGGTCCAGTAACAATGGAGAATATTCAGTTATATTAAGCAAAAAACTATTAAACATTTTCAAGACTGATAAAATTAGATATAGGCGGTCATGGTTATAATTTATTATTCACTAAATTAATGGTAAATGTGTCTGATAAATTCAGTCCTTATAGATTTAAATAAAGAGTTAACTGTATCTTTCAATTACTCTTCCATTTGAAAGAGGGGGGAAAAGTACACCCATAAATACAGTGTCATGATAAATGAACATTGTCAGAAATTCATGAAGGAATGTTTTGTACTGGGGGAC
This sequence comes from Molossus molossus, assembly GCF_014108415.1. Taxonomy (NCBI): domain Eukaryota; kingdom Metazoa; phylum Chordata; class Mammalia; order Chiroptera; family Molossidae; genus Molossus; species Molossus molossus. The sequence goes on from NW_023425351.1 coordinate 25,731,078, forward strand.
AGATCCTCGGCAATGTTTCACTTTCACTCTTTTTTTTAATCCTCACCTGAGAATACGTTTATTGATTTTAGAGAATGGAAGGGAGAGAAAGAAAAAAAAAAAACCATTGATGAGAGAAAGAAACATCAATGGGTTGCCTCCAGTACATGCCCTGACCTGGGATCAAACCTGAAACCTAGGTAAGTGCCCTGAGCAGGAGTCAAACTGCAGCCTTTTGGTGTGTGGGATGACAGCCAACCGAGCCACCGGGCCAGAGCTCATAACTTTTACTCTTACTGGATATTACATTTTAACTATATTACTTTGCATCCAAATTTGTAACACGCCAAATTTTTATTTTCCCTTTTTGTAAAACTGCTGAATCATTTAAATTCTGTCCTGGGAGGCTAATTCTATAAAATGAAGTTAGTTTATAACCTCCAATTCCACAACACCTCTGTAACATTTAGGAAAACCTGCTAGAAATGTTCTCTACTTCTTGACTGCTGATTTTTTCATATAGTTGTTGACATAAAAGGAAAGCAAAGAAACTTAGTAAGTCATCTTTTATATGTTGGAAATTCAAGCGTAACATATTCATTTTATCTGTGGTTTTTCAGTCTTTGCTCAACCATGATGTGCAAATGTCAAATAAATAGTTGACTTTTGATGTGTTTTCACACAGTCAGTAAAAGAGACTGTAACAAGGCAAACTTTGTCTTTACACATCTCTGTGGCTGGGTTTCAAAATCAATAACTAACATTTATATGTGTATTTCAGTTTATAAAATGCTTTTATATTATTCCAACAATTCTGTAAATATTGTTGTTATTCTCATTTGAAGGATGTGCAAAGAAACTCAGGAGAATAAGTCGCCCCAAGTCACAGAGAACTAGAATTTCATTTAGTTCATTCTGAATACCTTTAAAATTTTAGCAGATACAGGGCAGTGCAGCTAGCAAAACCGTCCACCCAATTATTGTACCCATGTTTGATGTGCATCCACAGATTTCCATGGTCTGGACTCTATGATGATCAACATTAAGATATTTTTACCAATAGAATAATAAAATAGAAAATACAATTACTATCATAATGAGTCATATTCATCTCAAGATAATGTAGCACTTAGAACAATGCTAAGAGGAGGAGATGCTCAATTAATTAATTAGATTAAATTGAAGGGGGAAAAGTGACTCAGAATATTTGCATGTGCTTTTATTCATTAGCCACATTTTCCAAAGGGCTGTTGTCCTAAATAGAATGTAACGGCGGTTGTCCTAAACATAACATTACAACACTTTTAACTGCATTTAAAGCTGTAGCTCATCTGTCTTGAGTACCTCCCAGCTCTCTGGAGCCTCTGGCTTAGGCTGAGGATTATAAAATGATGTGGGTCTCAGTGATTTCCATTTTGTGGTCTATAATTTCTTTCAAAATTTCTCCTTTTATCTAATTAAAAGACACTACCTCCTAACCAGATGTTTGAGCATGATGTGATGTTATTATCATTGTGGCTATTATATCAGAATAACTATAAGTAATGGAATCAGGTTGGCACAGGAAACTCAAAGGTCCCATCACCTCCAAGACCTATCTTTCTTCTAAAACAGGCTCAGAAAGCACTCCCAAAGGCAGAATACCAATGAAGTTATCTCATTTTGAAATCTTATAGAAAATAAAATGCTTCATATCTTCATCCTTTTTTTTACCTGTTGCTGCCTCCTTTTTCTGTCCTCAATGGAAGCCTAATACTTCCCCAGATATTTCTTTGTCACTTGTGCCTTTATGCAAATACTGATTATTTTCTCATACCAGTTATATGAGGCAATGTTGTGTTTATCCTAGTTTTCCTCTACAACTTTCCGACCATTCATTGTCAACTCTGAATAAAAATTCCTCTTCTTCTGACATTCAGATGATCTGATAAAATGTCAATTTCCTGATCCCATTCCTCAGTCATCGAGGACTTTGACACCTAGTACATGCTATCTTCAAAATGTCTTTTTATTCTATTCTTAAAAGCTTCCACCCAATATCTGATACCTATGGATATACCCTGGACCTTATCAGACCTAGTTCTGTTCTGTCTCTAGACTCCAGTGTATCAGTCTGTACTTATAATGCCCTTCTTTTAATTTATCACTCCCTGAGTCCCACACTCCCCAGCTTTAACTTCCCTAAGAACTCCAGGCCTAGATTGCCTCCTTGTGGCTGCCCTATCTGGTAGAGACCTCAGTCTTGTACCACATCAATGCCTTGCTGCTTTAGCCTTCCTCAACTTCTAGCCTGGGGTTCATCCAACCTATTGACACTCTATTCAACACATAGGCAGAGAAAAAAGTCACAGAATTATGGAGATTGTTGCAATACAATAGTAATGCCCTCTAATTTTATTTCTCAGTGCATCTTGGCAGTTCGTTCATTTGCCCTAAATCAGCTTCTAATTTCATTTTCCATATCAGCAATTCCAAAACTATTTCCAGCTCCCTACTTCCCAAGACAACAAAACCAACAACAAACAGAACCAGGGAAAGAAAGAAAACGTAGGTCCATCTTAACATCCCATAAACTGCACCCATTTTTATCAGCAGCCCCTGTTTTTATTCAATCTCAGAGGAAGAGATTTGAATGATCTTGTTGCAAGCTTGCTCTTGAGAAAATCTTTTCTTTCTTCTTTTTTCAACATCTTTTTTTTTTCTGCTGTATTTTCAACCCATCCTTTTCTAATTTCTTACAAGCTATGGGATTCTCAAACACCTCCCAAAGCAAACAAATACATGAATTACTTCACATTTCACCATTAACAAAACAGGACCCTGTCTCTCTCATGTCCTTTACATCAAAATCCTGAAGAGACTCAGGTTCCTTCCTACTCATTAATTATTTAATACACTGTGACAGTGAATATTTATTTCTCCATATCCAAAAATAATAAACTACTATCAGCCTTCAATTTATCTAATCTTTTGGTGAACATTTGTATAGTTGACTACTGCTTCTTTCTTCTTTTTATTTTATTTTATCCTCACCTGAGGACACTTTTGCATTTATCTTCAGATAGAGAGGGAGGAAGAGAGAGAGAGAAATATCAACGTGAGAGAGACACTTCAAGTAGTGCCCACCCACACGACCCCAACCAGGGCCGGGGACAAACTGCAATCGAGGTACGTGCCCTTAGCGCGAACTGAACCCGGGTCTCTCTGGTCTGCGGGCTGATGCCCTAACCACTGAGCCAAACGGGCCAAGGCTGCTTCTTTATTCAAACTCCTGCTTCTTTTGTCTTCTGTGACACCATTCTCCTCTGATTACCTAGTTCTCTGGACATTTATTTTAGTCCTCTTTGCCAGGTCTTTTTCTGTCTGCCTCTAAGCTTTTGGTGTTTATCAATTCTCTTTCTCTTTTTTCATCTTGCAAAAAAAAATTCTCTCTCAGTAATGGCATTCACACTCATGACTTCTACTGGCTTTAAGTTCAATTCTCTCTTCTGGATTTCTCCCTGAGGATCGGGATTACTCACACCAAACCAAACCAAAACACCATCACGACCGAAAAGAAGAAAACAACATAGAACCTACTTACTGGAAGCTCTATTGGCATTTCAGTCTTAAAATATCAAAGCTGACATTCTTAAACTTACCTTGTTTTTGTCGTAAGTCAAAATTCTGTCACTTACTCAAGCTATTTGAAAAATTATCTGTATGCCTTCAGTCTTGTACTCTATCAATCCATTTGCTCAAAACTACAAAGATTTTTCAAAAATAAGAATCTGATCATGTTACTGTTTCTGTTAGGATAACATTTAAATTAGTTACTGGTTTGACATACATGGTTCTCAACTCTCTAGCCCATTTATCTCTCTACCGTGTATCTTGCCCCTCTTGCCATTGTAAATTTCTTACCATCTTTGGAATCACAGATACTAGTTCCAAGCTTTCATACTTAGATATTCTATATCCTCCCTAGTGGAAAACTTGTTTAGCCTCTGTTTCACTTCTCAAATCAAAAGTAAACCCTTATCTACTAGTCTTAAGCCTTCCAGATCCTTTCCCAACTTCCCTTGCAACTTTTCTTTGGTCCCCAGTTTCTGCTACATTCTGTGCCCATCTTGATCTCTCCTGTGTATTCTTTAAGAGGTTTATTATTAATCAATCTATCTCAGTCTATTATCTTCTAACTCCCTTAAGTTAGAAACTGGTCTTATTTATTTTTACCCCAGGTAAAAATTATGCAGAGAAAGGAGTGAATGAATGAATGAATGATACAACTATGGGCTTCTGGAAGTAAAAATTTGTTATTTTTCTGTTTGCTGCTGCTGTGATGCATTGTTATTTCATGTTGCAGTTGTTCTCTGACTCTTGTGTCCAAGTACAGACAAGCTCAATATGTCAGACATTCAGGCAAAACTGGAAAGAAACCAACAATTTTATAGTACCCAACATAGATGCAGAAACTCTGTCCTTCAAGGTTTTTTTAAAAGTAATTGATCAATCAATCAAGAATTCAATCAATGGTTGTCTAATCATTGTGCCTAATACTGTAGAGATCACAAAGAAATACTGGGCATAATTTCTTTTTCTTTTATTATTTTTTTAATACTCACCTGAGGATTGTTTTAGTTGATTTTAAAGAGAGAAGAAGGAAGAGAGAGAGAGAAAGAGAAACATTGATCAGTTACCCCCTGTACACGCTCCAACCCGGAATTGAACCCACAAACTTTTTGGTGTAAGAGATGAAGCTCCAACCAACTAAGCCACTTGACCAGGGCAATATTGGGTATAATTTCTATTCTCAAAAGATATCATCTAGTCATAGGAATTAAGAAATTTACTAGAAATCCATTGGATTAAAATTCAGTATAGAAAAATAATATAAGTTGTAATAAGAACTGCATTTACTGATTTCTTTCAGTGTTCTAGTTACTGTGCTAAGTTTGTGATGTATGATCTACAATTTTAGTAATAAATCAATGACAATTATCTGTTTTATTAATGAGTAAATTGATTAAAGGTTAATTAGACTTGCTCAAGGACAGAACTTATAAATGGTCCAGTGATAACTCAAACCCAGCACATAGTTACCCAGTTCTCTATGGCCCGATACCGTCTAGGTTTAAAGGTAAACATGTTGTGAAGGTTTTCTGTGTACTATGATAGGGGTAAAATACACCAGATGAGAAAGAGACATGAGGAAGTCTTGAAGTTGAGAATAACTGGTTGTATTGAGTGTTGTAGCAGATGCTCTGTTTTGAGTTGTAGAAACAATAGAGTATGGATCTTGAATGTTAGGTTGAGGGCAGTGGAGTCACTGAACACCTCTGAATTTGTTCTGTTAATTTTGGAATGTTTGAAGGAATAACCTGGTGGCTACCTGATATGGTTAAAATTGAATGGAGAACAATTATAGAGATGACAAGGACACTGGTTAGGAGTTCTTGCAATCCTTGAGTATGATGATGAATTTCTGAACTCAGACTAGCAAAGAATAACAGGAAGGAATAACATGACTTTTTATGTAAAATTTTCCCTTATGCGTGTTTTCATTCAACTGAGGTATAATTTATACATCATAAAATTCACCAATTTTAAGTATATAATTTAATGACTTTTTGTAAATATCCTGAGTTGTGCAACCATCATTATAATCCAGTTTTAGGACATTGCCATGACCCCAGTAAGATTCCTCATGCCCCATTTACATTGAATCTCCTTTTCCACTCCTGTCATGGGCAACCACTCTTCCACTTTCTGTCTCTATAGATTTGCCTACTCTGGACATTTCATATAAATGGAATCATGCAGCATGTGGTCTTTTGTGTCTGGCCTTTTTCACTTAAAGTAATGTTTTTGAGGTTCATTCATGTTGTAATATGATTACTAGCTCATTCTCGTTTATTGATGAATTATAATGTTCTATTGCTGAATATACCACATTTTGTTTAATAGTTCATGAGTTGATGGACAGTTGGATTGTTTCCAACATTGGACTGTCATGAATGATGTTGCTATAAAGATTCACATTTAAATCTTTCTGCAGATATATGTTTTCAGTTCTTGTGGGACATTCCTAGTAGTAAAATTGTTGGGTTGTATGGTAAATTTATATTTAACTTTTAAAAAACTCTCCTTTGCAATTTTAAGGGTACAAAATTAAAGACGTGAAACAGAATTACCATATGGCCCAGCAATTCCACCTGTAGGAATATACCCAAAATAGTTGAAAACGGGTGCTCAGAGAATTGCTGATTGTGGAAACAACCCAGTGTCTACCACCTAATGAATGAAAAAACAAAATATAGTATATGTACACAATGAAATATTACTTGGATATTTATTATTTTATTTTCATTAAAAAATTTTTTTTTCTTTATTGATTTTAGAGAGAGGGGAAGGGAGGGGAAGAGAGATTGAAACATCAATGAGATAAGGCATCGATTGGCTGCCTCCTGCATGCCCCCCACTGGGGATTTGGCCCACAACCTGAGCATTTGCTCTGACTGGGAATCAAACCAGCAACCTTTTGGTGCATGGGTTGATGCTCGACCACGAGCCACACCGGCCGGGCTAGTCGGCTATTTAAAAAGAGAAGTTGTGATTCATGCTACAATATAGAAGAGCACTGAAAATATGGCGCCAAGTGACAGAAGTCAGACACAAATGGTCACAAATTATATGATTCCATTTATCTTCAACTTCCAGAACAAGGACATTCATAGAGGCAGATAGCAGATGAGGGGTTGCCAGGGGCTGAAAGAAGGAGAGAATGGGAAATCATTGTTTAATGGGTTTTGGGTTTTCTTTTAGGAAGATGAAAATGGTCTGTAATGACAGGGTGAGGATGGTGGCACAACATCGTGAAAGTACTTAATGTCACCGACTTGTGTACTTTAAAATGGTTGAGATAGTATACATTATATCTATTTTACCACAATGAAAAGATTAAAGCTCTGTATGATCCACAAACTAAAAATTCTAAAATCGACACCAAGAGGGCAGATTGGTTGGCTATGGTGCACTGCTCTGGGAGAGTCAGAATCATCAGGGAAATCATACTTCGTAGAATCAATCAATCATCCTCATTATCATCATAGCTCACAAATTTGGAGTCTACTATGTTCAGACATTGGTGTAAGGGCTTTGCAGACACTATCTGGTTTGCACTGTAGTCCAGCTAGGCAGATCTCTAATTTTCAAGATTAGGAAATAGGAGCTCTAAGAAGTTAATATGTCCATAGACATGGAATTAGTACACATTGGAGCTGGGAGTCAAGAGACATTGTCTGTTACCTTAAGGCCTATGAATTTTGTACTGCATTTTATTCTCCCCAAATTGCACATGTACTAGCTGGAAGGCACCACACACAAAAGAATATTGAAACAAAGGATTATCACTGGAGAAGGCAAAAGAACCTGGAATGGGTCTCTATGATTGGAAACCTCAGTGTTTTAGGAAATTTATATTGTGTTTAATGCTAGTGGACCCCTGGGTAAACTGGAACAATGACCATAATTTATACCATATTGTAACATGACAGTTCCTAGCTCAGTATTTGCTTACCATAAGCTGATTTCAAACATTCTGGCTTGCTTCCAGGAGGAACACAGGGCTTGTAATTCCGATTACATGGCATTTCAAGTAGAACCATGTCCTGATATTGGACGATGGGATTAGGGTTGACTGCCAGGACAGCAATAAGGTTCAGAAAAGGATGATTTTTTTTTTTAAAGATCATTTTAAGCACCAAGTGGACCAGCTTACTTCTGTGCTTAAAGATATTGCAAAGGCTTAAGGACTTAGTACTTGCTGAGCCTTAATAGAAAAATGTAGATTATGTGAAGTGGTTGTAGTCAGGGTCTCGGTAGAAAGTCAAGACGCTGGTATTCCACATTGTCTTGAGTGGCTAGGGGCTTGAGTTACTCAGCCTCCTGTCTTGGGTTAGGGTTCATTTGACATAAAGATTTACCAAGCAAGAGTTGTTAGAAAAATATGACATCACTTTTAAAAATACTTGACTGCACTAAAAGAAACATGCAAAAAAAATTACCAAGTTTGAATTGATGGAATAGATGGGTTAGAAAAGATATATGAATTATTTTATTATAACATTGCTTCCTGAAATAATAGGTAAAATTTCTATTGAATTGAAATTTTAAAAAACAGAAGTTTCATGTCAGTGAATTTTTAAAAAATGAACTATATTACAAATAATTTCTCAAAAACCTCTTGCATAAATTCAGATGTATACCCACAATGTCATGAATGTCCTTCAGATCACAAGATGAAGGAGTTAAAGTTCTTCAGGTTTTAGTTAAATTGCAGTCTCAGCTTCATGGTCTCAAAGTGTATGGAGAGGTAACACAGCATCTTCATTCTCAAACACCCAGGTCAAAGTTGTCCAGACTTCGCTCAACTTCTCTGGGTGAAGGAAAGTAAGATGTCAAGATAAATCATGTAGCTCTGGTAAACTTCTTACAGAGCTCTTCCTTATTTAAAGCGATCAAAATTTGATCTGTTTACCTTCCACAGATTGCGTATGTTGATATCCCATGAAATTCAATTTCCCTCCCTCTGAATTCTATGAACAAACAGCTCCTTGAAACCTTTATAACTATTTCTCGGGCAACAACTGTAAGTTTATTCCTTATCACCTAGGATGTTTCCTTCCTTTGACATTGGTGGAAGTTGCATTTTGAGGGGTGTGGTGGAACTGGCTCACAGTAGCTCCCTGGGGCTGGCAGTGTCATATTCTCCCAACACTGTGTTCAATGACATCACATTGGCATCCTGAAATCAGCTCTGTGAAAATATTTACAACCACAGAAATCAGCAAACGCTGCCTAATAAGAACTTTAATGTTTCCCTTAGAGAGCCTTAATGTTTTCCTTAGAGAACTGGTTACTAAACTTTTACCAGCACATCACTGACATAAAGAATCCAGGTGAGAAACAGAGAGCATGATGTTGTAAAAACTGACAGGTCACTTTTTGGGGGGTATCACTGGAAAAGTTTATTTTGAGTGCACAGCTGGGACTCCAGGGTCTGACTCCCAGGAACTAATATCCTCATAGGGACTCCCACAGAATTGTGTGTATAGAGTGTGATTAGGATTTTGTAATTTAAAGTGAAAAGTTTCTCTTCCATTTTACATAAAATATCAGTGAGATGGATCAGAAACAGACTGGTTGAGTTGGAAAATGTTTTCTAATTTGAACATATGTGGTATGATTAGACCAGCATTTCTTTTTGGGTAGCTCTTGGATTGTGGTTTGTTTGTTTTGTTTTGTTTTTTGTTTTGTTTTGTTTTGTTTTTTGAGTATCAGGAAACTCCCCATAAATATGTAGGTAGTTCTTTTTGAGAATAGTATGGATCCAATTTTCTACCAATCCAGCAGCGAATGTCGGGCTTTTAAAATGACAGTATCTTGTGAAGCTCTGCACCACTGCACATTATTCTGTTCTTGAAGAAATGATGAAAGAAAATGACAAATTGCATATTTTATGATCATAGCCTTGGAATATTGAAAACACATTCTTTTAGAACAAATGATCACTATTTTGTTAAAAAACAAAAACAAAAACATGAGCACCCTTGGATCATATAGGTGTGCTTGTGAACACTGAATATGAAATATAATACACTATACATTATATGTATACTGATTTGCTAATTAACTGAGATCTGTTTATTAAGTTAATAATATGGCCCCTTCCACCAAACTCATTGCACAAAATCTCACAGAAGAAAATTGGAACATGGGATGGTTTTAGCCCTAAAGATACGTATTCTGAATCTCTTAGGAAAATTATCCAAACGCACCACTATGAAAACCATTAAGTAAACTGTGTGACAACAGACTGTATACATAGTGTCACTTTAGAGTTAGGAAAGATTTCTATAGTTGGGAGTTAGATAATATTGCAAGGGAGAATTGAACTTGATCTTAATACCAAAGAAGTCATTTTTGATCCTTTGCCTTACTACTTAATCTAGTATGTCTTTCTATCTCTGCAAAGTAAACATAGATAGAAAACTAAGTTTCAAGTACATATTAGATGACCCTCTTTAGAAATTTGAGGATGTATTTTGCATATGACTCAAATAGGCCCTGTCCTACATTTTATAATTTCAAAAACTTTTTTTTAAAGAAATGAAGTTTTAACATGATAAAGAGGATTCTGATGTGTGAATAACGCACTCCACATTGTTGAAATTGACAAGTAACTTTGATCTGTCATGCATGGCCCCTATGTAACATCTGTTGGTGTGTGTTCTGTTCCTGGCAAGAAACAGTCACTGCCAGCGGTGCCAAGCCTTTTCTGGGGTGCCAAGCCCTTCCTGGGGCTGTGGGAGAGTCAAGTCATGCTCTGGTCAGGAGCAGAATGCTCTGAGCATGAGCCTCCACATTCTGTGCAGGTCTCTGTGGTTGATGGCTTGCACTTGGTTACCATGTTCCTTCAAAGCAATTCTGTGCATGTAATAACTACTAAAAAAAAAAAAAAAAAAAATCACTTGTAAAAAAAATGCCAGGAGTAATTTGGTTGAACAAACTGATTAAAAAATATACAGCTACATGGATCATGCTAAGCTATGGGGAAAAATCCAACTAATAACTCAGAAACTAGTAACACATACTGTTGACCTTAGAAATGGAAAAGTATATCCTAAAAGTGTTACTTTTACACTTTTTTCCAGAGTTATTTTAAATTGTTACCTTAGTTCAAAGTGGGGAAAAAAAGCCAAAACCTGCTACCAGGAGGAAAGTTGACAAGTATGTTCTTTCATGATTACTTTGTATTAAGGCGTAAAATTTTCTTTTTTATGTAAACAGGGCTTTTAAGAATCTGGAAAGGAATGTTAAACAACAGGTGAAGGTTGAAACCTTGAGGCCAAAGAAGACATTAAGTAAACTTAACCCACACAAATTACCCTGGAATTTGAATAAATCTAGTCTGGAAAAGAATACCTAAGGCTCTCCTGGCCACAGTGAATTAGTGTCTGAGTTAACTAAAGCTGTAATATTTGCATGGAGACCTGAGATTTTTAAGAAGACCAAAAGACAAAGACAACTTTAATAAGTTCTACCTTTGAAATCCTACTTTTGAAACTTTTAAGGGGATGTGAATGTCATAGTCTACCAATCATGGGAAAAGTACACTCAGAAATATTACAAAATATTACATGAAATGTCTAGTGTTACATGAAAACTGAGGTAGACCAGAATTCTCAGGGCAACTACTACACATACACACACACACACACATGCACACACACATTTGGCTAGCCATAAGATAGACACATCAAAACATTTTTTGACTGCTTACTTAATCTTTAGTTAATAAATAGTACGTTAAAATATTTTCTGTATTCAAAATCTTCTCAGAAATATTTAACCTCATAGGAAATTCCTAAACCTATAAAACTCTTTTATAGCACAACTTAAATGTCTATTTTGGTTGCTGATTTTGATGAAATAATTTGTGCTATGCTATTACAAATATCCACATCATTTTAAATGTCTTTCTTCCCATTTATAGTAAATATTTCTCGCATAGAAGATAACAGGATTACTCAGGGTAACTGGCTTGAAAATACAGCCCAAGTTCAGCCCTGGGAGATCTCTCATGATTTCACTGTCAAGAGAAAGTTGTATCCCTGATTTGGGAAGTCCCTTACTGAAAGTCTCCCTGACACTGACCATATTGAATCTTCTGTAACTCTCTATGGATGCCCAAAGAAGAAATGGGCATAGTGGCAGCGTCAGTGATAACAGTAATAGAATAAGTCATCATTATAATGAGAGTTGCCTTCACATATTGAACATGTATAATTCACTGGTGACTATGCTGTGATCTTTATATTACTATGTAACATATCATCTTATAAAATCTTTGTATGTGATAGGCAACGTGATGCTTGTTTCAGAGCCGTGGAAACGGTTGTCAGGAGCTCAGTGATCTCTCAAGGTACCACCACTGGGGAATAGCAGAGCTGGCTTTGACACTGTTCCTCATGGCGCCACAGCCCGCACTCTTCAAAAGACGGCTGCCTCTCTCTAGATGTCCCATGCCCTCAACTGCCCAAACCACCCAAGGGGAAATGTATCCTTGGCGTGGTAAGAAATCACTGCATGCACAAGAGCATTTGTGGCTAAAAACCAAGAGTGACGATCCAGTGTAGATGGTGCGCGTGAGAGCTGCCATCAGCCCTGCGTTTTCCGTCCGACAGCGCTGTCGCTGCGCGCAAGGTGCCCAGACACAGCGTGCGTGCTTGACCGAAGCCATAGGCATGCTGGGGCTCTATTCCCCTACACGTGTGGCCTGAAAGAGATATAAATCCTCCAATATTATAGCCACTGACACAGAATTAATTCAATTAGGAACTAATTCTATTTTGACAAGCATAGTTCTACTGCATTTCTGGCCTACTATTCATGATAAATATAGAAAATGTGTTGTTAGTTTTCTTCTTAAAAAGTTAAATAGAGCCCTGGACGGTTTGGCTCAGCAGTTAGAGCATTGATCTGTGAACCAGAAAGTCCGGGGTTCCGTTCCACTAAGGGCACATACCTCAGTTGCGGTTTGTCACCAGCCCTGGTTAGGGTCATGTGAGTGGCGGCCACTCAATGTGTCTCTCTCACATCAATGTTTCTCTCCCCGCCCCACTCTATCTGAAGGTAAAACAAAAAAAATAGCCTCGGGTGAGGATTTAAAAAAATTATAATTGACACTCTCATTCATTATCATTCATATATCATTGATACATTCATATCAATATCCCCAAATATTTGCTAAGCATCTATGCTGGGTGTTCGGCAAATGTAAGTGTACAGTGCTGAGGTGTGGGTGAGGGGGGACAATTTTGGTTTTACATTGAGTCTTTAAAGATGAAGAGACATTATCTGTGCTTAATAAAAAACAATATTTTGAAGTAAAAAAAATTAAATCACATCTCAGTTCAGCACACTGCATATTTTTTATTTTAATTTTTGTTTCTATTATGTTCATCAATGTGTTAATTGGAAGGTTGTTAAGGAATGTCCATCTAAACAGGACTAATATGGGAGTGAATCTGCACAATGCCCCAGAAATTCTATCTGTAAATAAATACTCTGGTCCAAATCTTGAATAACTTAAATGGTGTTGATTGATATGATTTTGAACAGGACTAGCTTGTGTCTCTGCAAATCTTGAGTCTTCACATATGGATACTTCTTCCTATAGATGAAAGAGAACCCTTATTTAGTTAAACACAGTTGACAGAAGGCTTCATAGATGAGTTACACAGAGGGTGATCAGATGCGTGCCAAGAACACTATTCATGAATCGAAACAATTCCTCCTCCGTAACATTAAAAAAAAGGGCATCTGAGGAGTGCATTTACATTTTCTGGTCAAAATGGTTGTTAGCATGAAAGTAAACTTGACTTCATTTCAAAACCTTGCTGTGCAACTGATAAAAGACAAAACATTTTCATTATTGATTTATGATTTATTTTTGTATTTTTCTTACACTCAAGATCCTTCAAGCCAGCTCTTAAAATGAAGATTAAACCCTGAACTGTCAACAGGAAAACACCACAACTTCCGAGTCTCCGGGCGTTATCTATTGTCAAGCTATGGAGGCAGGGGGACAGGGATTCTTGTTAACCAGCTCACTTGAACAAGTTTGCGAAGTTAAAGATAATAATGTTTGCCCTGGCTGGTTTTGCTCAGCGGTAGAGCATTGGTCCATAGACCGATGAGTTGTGGGTTTGATTCTGGCCAAGGGCATGTACCTCATTTGGAGGCCTTGGTTGGGGTCATGCGGGAGACAATCAGTCAAGGTGTCCCTCTCACGTCGATGTTTCTTTCTCTCTCTCCTTCTCCCTCCCTCTCTGTCTGAAGATAAATGGAAAAATATCCTTGGGTGAGGATTAAAAACAATAACAACAATTATTATTATTATTATTATAATGTTGCCCTCATTGAATATTATACTGAGTCTGTGCAGAGGTGTTTTTTCTTTCTTTCTGAATTTTAAATTAGGCCAAGTCAAGTCATCCCTCTGTTCTGAGAAGTGAAGAAATGTACAATGGATAGAACAGGGACAGTGGAGTTGTGCAGACCCAAGGTCAAACCTGGCTTTAGTGGTTTTAGCTCTAAGATACTGAACAATTAATATGGTTTCTCTGAACTCGGCATTTTTACTCATAAGACCAACTTTTACAGTTGCAAGAACGATGAAATGAAATCATGTATGTGTTAAATGCTAAAAATAGTAGCTATTGAGCTTACTCACGGTTGCTCCAGGTTGTCCTGGGTCCTGTATTGAAATGGTCCAAGAGAGTTCCATTCACTCAGTCAGCAAATATTTGCAGCCTGCCTTTCGGATGCAGGCACTCTGAGCCCTGGGCACACAACTGTGATGAGGCTCAGCCTTGGTCCTGCAGGGATTTCCAGTTTGCGGGGGTCAGGAGATGATGTTCACTTTGGCAGGCCTAGGATGTGTGCTGTGATGTCAATAGGGACCCCACAAAGGAAAGGCTGCTGGCCCAGCTGGTGTGGCTCAGTGGCTGAGCATTGACCCATGCACTAGGAGGTTGCTGGTCGGGTTAGGACACATGCCCAGGTTGTGGGCCCAATCCCCAGTGAGGGGCATGGAGGAGGCAGCCGGTTGATGTTTCTATCTCTCTCTCACTCTCCCTTCCTCTCTCTCTAAAAATTAATAAAAAAGAAAAAAACCATTTTTTTAAAGAAAGGCTGCTGGTTTTCATTTTTAAATTATCTCTTATATAAACAATGAAACTAACTTGCCTTTCTCCCCCATGTGGACTTCAGGGTTTTTCCCCCCTTTTTTCTGTTGGCTCAGTGTGTTTTGCTAACCCCACTCTGTATTTCCAAATTCCCAGCTAAACTAGAGTCAGGAGAGTAGCACAGGACGGCTCTTTTATAATGTGGAATTCAAGCCATATTCCTTTGTCAGCAGTTGGTCGACTTGGCTGGGACTACGAGGCTGAACATCCTCTCCGGAAACAAGTGATATATGAACATATTTACATTAGCTCCGAGAAATCAGGGAGTATAGCATCATTACTAAGAACTATCTGTCTTTAATTGAGTCTTTTCAAGTCTTGCTAACTTGATTCCAATTTCAGGCAGGAAGAGTTATAAGGGCTCCTGGGGGCTTGCTGCCCTCCGGGGAACCCGCGGGCCTTTGAGAGCCGCACTTGCCTTCAGCCCCAGCAGCGATCCTGGAGAGCAGACATTTTCACCTGTTTTGAGCCCGTGGCACATAAACTAATCAGTAAAATACTGTGCACACCAAACCATGTATTATATATTTTGCCGATCTGACCAAAAACTAGGTATAATATTCATTTATGCACACTGGACAACTATTGTTGTGTTGGCTGTTGTCATTTTTGTATTTGACAATCTAAGGGAAAGAGGTCAGCGCCCCGACTAAACAGTTAAGTATTGCCTATGTTTTAAACACTTGCGGCAAACGAGTGAAAATCATTGATGTAGAGCATACCAATTTTCCTTACATTTCTTTTCCTCTATATTCTTACAGGCTCACCTCTTTATATGTATGTACACAGTGGATTCTATTTAATAAGTGGTCTTTCTTACCAAATGGTAATGACTTTCCTTGAAGGTTGGACGTTGTTCTAAACGCAGCAGTAAAGGATATCAGGTTTACACTTACTTTCCTGTGACCGTTCTTGGTGACATTAGCACAGCTGTGACCTGGGTGTCATTCCATGCAATAATGACAAAAACAAAACTAATGATCATAACTTTAACTATTTGCATATCCAAGAAGTGTGCCAGAGCTTTTAAAGAAAGCACTATTTAAAAAATGCTATATAGGTACTCATACACACCTATGCACACAAACATCTAAAACCATTCTAATAAATATTTGCATATGAATACCTATATTCACATTTTTTCACCCATTCTGTATACATCCATATTACTTAAGGTAGGAAGAAAATATTAAATTATCAGTCTAATTTAAAGTTAGCATCTATTAACTTTTTAAGAGGATACTTCACCCTCATTCAGATAAAAACAACCATGGAGGATCTAGCATTTCTTTTTTCCAGAAGGAGTAAAAATTAGAAAAAATATAATTTTGAATTTTCTTTTTACCTCCACACAAGTCCTGTTACCCTTACTGTCGGACTTCAATAATGTGTCTGCCAGACATGAGAGCCCCCCTACATTAACCTCTCAAAAGTCTCCTGGCTGTACAAGAATCACAAACTTTGGATAAGCACCTTGCTCACATGTATTGGAGCTATTGAATAGGGAATATGTGTGGAAATCAGTACGTAGTATCTTTGTTGACTTTTAGTGAAAAACGTTGAGACATTTATCTTTGATTTTTCTGAATGCCTTTTGTGTTGTCTGTTGTCTGTTGCTATGGTCTGAATGTTTGTCCCCCCTCCAAACTTCATTTGTTGAAATTATATGGTGATAGAATTAGGAAATGAGGCCTTTGGGAGATGATTAGATCATGAGGGTAGAACCCTCATGAATGGGATTCATGCCCTTATAAAAGAGACCCCAAGAGAGCTCCCTTGCCCTTCCACCATGTAAAGATACTACTGGAAATCTGCAGCCTGAAAGAGGTCCCCCACTTGACTGTGCTGGTGCCCTGATCTCAGACTTCCAGCCTCCAAAGCTGTGAGATGTAAATATTTGTGTTTTATAAGCCACACAGTCTATGGTATTTTCTCATAGCAGCCTGAATGGACTAAGGTGCTTGGAAGTACACATTTGTTTTAAATCTGTTGAATTCTTAACTAAGATTTTAAAAGAATTGACAGATAAAACTATTCTTAGAAAATGATCTGCTATTGCATTTAAACAATCTGCTATACTGACCTTCTAGGTTTAGTGCATGCATTCATTCAACAAACATTTATTGAGCATCTTCTATTGTAAACCACTCTGTGAAATACTGGGGATCTGGAAATGAGAGATTTACTTCTTGCCGCTGAAGGGCTTACAGTGTGATGGGCAGAGCAATTGAATGAACAGATGTTTGTGAGAGACAGAAATGCTCTGACAGATATACACATAGCCTGCACATGGGAGGAGGAGGCATGTAATGTAGTCTGCAGGGTGAAGAGTGATCAAAGATAGCTTCCAGGAGAAGGTGGTCTCTGGGTTGATGGCTTAGTGAGTTACTGAGGAGGTTCACTAACACAGAGGGAGAGAAAAGCCTGCCTCGGAGTCCACATGTAGCTAAGCACAGCTGGAGAACTAGATGGAGAGAGGGGGTGGGCAGAGTGAAGGCTATGAAGTTGGAGTTCTGAGTCATAATCAAAGTAGGAACAATTTATTGAGTGCCTAGCCCTGTAATTTATAGATATCACCCCTATTCTTTTTATTGAAAGCATTCTTATTCTTTTTATTCTTTCCACAACTGAAGAAAGAAAAACTTGGGAGTCTAAGTGACTTGACCCAGAGGCCACATGCCTAATGAGTAACACACACACAAAGACTCCGACCCAATCTCGTCTCCAAAGTCAGTGCTCTTTCTACTGATTTGGGGGCTTGGCTTCCCAGGGGTGCTGAATGACATGTTTATATCCTGCAAGCCTTGAAGAGACACTAAAGATTCCAACATTTGCCTTTACTTCCTCCTCCTGGCAGAAATGAACTAATTTATCTGGGCATGGAGTTTTCACAATATTATTAATTAAATTCTTATAAGAGCCCCACACAAGCTTTGATGATTAATAGTTAAGTTTTTTTCTCTTTAAGTTACTTTCCATGTATTTGAATGGGTTCCTTGTTCACAATACTACTTTACATTCAGGTTTAGTGTAAATAATGTGTTTGGCTGGCCCTGGATTAGCAAAACCAAAAAGTAGAAAATAGCAACATAAAGTAATTGACAGAGAACTGGATTAGGAGTCCGTGCAGGGGCTTAAATCAACCTCTGTCACAGTTTAAGTATTCAAGTTAACTAATGCAGTGGTTGATTTTGTTCTCTTTTAAAAAGTTCATAGGCTTCAAGACCATAGGATTCAAAACTCAACTTTTTGTAGGTATCTTCTTAGTCTCAGTTTCTTTGTTTGTGGAGATCATTGTTTTGCAACAATCGTGTGAGGATTGAGTACAATGAACCTGTGCTTGATCAATAGCAGCTACTAGACATGGGCGATTTTTTTTTTTCTTTGATTCAGACAACACAGTAAAAAACAGAACTACCAATGGAAGACTTTTCCATCTCCTGGTTCTGAATTAAATGGAAATGGGCTATAACTGTGGAAAGCGAAGGTCACTCTAATTCTATCCCCTCAGTTCCAATCTGCCTCAGTGTATATGTCCAACTTTGGAACTTTAGGAAGAGATCATGCTTGCTGAGAATAGGAAATTTAAGAGAAAATTTTTAGTGTGGGAAGAATATAAGGTAAAATCTTCCTCAATGAGGACCTCCTTCCATAGCTCACTGCCTGCTCTTGCCCTCAGGATTTCAGACAACAGCGCTTCCCTGAAACATCAGCTTCCACCACATTGTATCACTGCTCCAGAACAGCGCCTCCTCATTTGGAGGGAAAAATCTGTCCACGAAACTCTCAGCTACATGCCTTAGTTTTGTTCTGTGCAACAAGAAAAACTTTTCAGTTAAATATCTCAATCACTCTCTCCTCTGTCCTTTTGATGAAAAGTGAATGACTTCTTTAATTATACCTTATATGACCTACCTAGACCTCTTACATTTTAATCACCTCTCCTTCCATCATACCAAACCCAAGCACAATACTCGAACCTGATCAGCAATGTACAGTTCAACTATTAACAACCTAGAGGGGCTTATTATGCTTTTGTTAATTAAGTCTACTATTGGAGTAGCTTTTCCAGTCATTTCCACCACACTGCTGCTGTACACTCAAGTCGTAGTTACTTAAAGTATTTATAGGAATTGCTATCTAGCTAGGTTTCTTTCACTCTATTTTTACGTGATTTTTTGGAAATGTAGTAGAGCATTCTGCAATTAATTTCACTAGTTTCGGGTTCTTAAAAAAATGTGAAACTGTATGATTGTGCATTGTTTTATCTTGCTTGCTGTTGAAACTCTTTGTTTTCTACCAAAGTGGCCAACGTTTGCCTCCACACATCACCGTGGCTGGGCACACTGTGCATGGTTGTGTGTAGAGGTTAGCCCCGAGTCCGGTGCGCAGCCAAATGAGAGATTACAGTCTCTCAATATTCAAAGGCAAAACTCTGGGTGGTGGTTCCTTGCTTAGCTTGATTTGTGTTGTCTTGGGGCTTCAAAAAGCATTTTACAAGAGTAAAGAGAACTGTTTCCCAGGAGAATTGTTATCTTTACAAATATTGAAGCTGCCTTTTCATGAATTGGCTTTATTAAATTGATATTTTTAACTAACTGGCAGTGACCATAAGAAGAGTTACATTTAACTTCTAACCTCCAGTGTTGCTATGGGTTTGAGGCATGGCTACATAGTTTGGCTCTGAAGTTCATTGTCAAAAAGTATCCAGGATTTCAAGTGTTTATTGCAATTATAAAATTAGGCTACACATGTTATAAGAATTATTTTTTCTCTTAAAATTTTTGGCTTTTAGATTCCCAGACCTGGCAGGAAATCTTTCTGGCTCTTCTGCTTCTGATCTTAGCTGTTTTCACAAAATGCAAACACATGCAAAAACATTATAATAAACCTCAATGTTCAGTCATGTTCAGTAAGGCTTCAAAAGATGTTTGCTTTGAACTTGGTTCTAAAGATGGGCATACCTTCCTGAGAATGGAAGATATCTTCTTACTCTCTATGATGTGGTTTGGCCCTTTCCAGGACCCCAAAGTAAGCTTTGTTCTGTAAGACACATTAAATTCACTTTTGGACTAAGAATTAACATAGAAAATTTCTCCTATAGAACATCGTAGGGCTCTAGCCTCCAAAGGGGCAAGGGTTTTAGACCACAAAGGAAAAACTGCTTTGTACCAAAGAGGCTTGGAGCATCACCATGAGCTCTGTGCCCTGTCTTAGATCTAATGAAGCATTTGGGTTGAGGTTCGTGAGTTTGTTGGGTGTTGGGTGATCTGTATAAACTCTGATATCACTGCACAGTTAACAAAAACATGAGACTAAGCTGAAGGAGTATAGTATACCCTGTAGTTAGCAGAATATGATTGTCAAGATACCTTCTGTAAACGGGTCCTTTCACATCCTTTCTTATTTTGTTTCGTTTCTAAGTTGTATCCAGTTTCTCTGATAGTCACACTGCAAAACACTCTGCCTGTCCTAGATAGCACCTTTGGCTTTGATCTTGCCTCAGATAGACCATGTTAGCTGGTGGGACTGAAGGTCTCCTTGATGGGCCATTTCATTGAAGCTCATTCCTTTGTTGTTATTCTTATATTCTCTCAGTAGTTTATTTTTGCTCATCTATGTATTGGGGCCATTATCCAACTAAAAAAAAAAACATAGTCAATTGCTTAAATGTCTTTCTCTAGTTCATATTTAGATGATAGTTTCTCTGGATCCTAAATAGATCTAAAATATGACTTCTTGCTACTAAAATCTCCCTAATCCTGTCATTTCTGTAATATTCAAAAATTTTATACAAAGTCTTTGTCTTTCAATGTCTCTAACCATATTTTCTACTATCTTTTTATTATTCAGTGCCTTATATTAGAAATATGTGCCTTTTGTAATAATCCTCATTTATTCAATAAATATTTTGGAGTGACTCTTACATGCCAAGCCCTGGGCTAAGTACCACAGATACTGAAGAGATACATGTGTCTATTATCAGAGAGCTTCGACGATAATCTTAGACCAGCCCAAGGCTGTGCCCCTCTACATGGGACGAGAAGTCTCTTGGGTCAAAGGGACACATTCACCTGGAGCCTGTCCATGTGCTAGGTACCAGGATCCTGGCATCTCCTGCCCAAATGATCCCTAGCCTGCTTCCTGGACCTACCTGGGACTTTTTCTCTAGTCCACCCTTCCTGAAAGCTCAATTTTTAAACCTGATCAGTGGGCAAGAGGCAGCTGTTTTGGGAGTGTGCAAATGAGCTTGGAGATGCAGGCAGTAAAAGCTACACATATACTCACAAAGCCCTTGTCGTGCAGTGCGGGCTGCGGGGAAAGAGGGGCCAGGACAGGGGCGGGGCTCAGCGCTGCCTTCCTGCTCGCCCCTTTCTGCAAGCTGTGGTGTAGAACTAGAAGGAATACAAAATTCTGAATTTGAAGTTGGCCTGCTAAGTGTGATTGAAAGTCTGAATACACTTTCATCAGTTTTTAGGCGATGTGAACTGTTGACTTTTTCCCTGAGGCCCTGCAAAGGGTAAGGGTAGGTGTGTGGAGCTGGCAATGCAGTAGCCACTACTGCAGGCGAAGGCAGTCAGTGTGGCAACAGCCACAATTACTGGGAGTAATGGGAACCCATGGAGGGTGGGGGGGGGGCAATGCAAGCACGTAGGTTGGAGCAGTCTTCCTGGAATCAGTGGCACTGAACTTAGACTTGTCAAGAGTGGACTCTTACTAGGTGACATCAGCAAGATGGCAGGTAACACACAAGCATTGGCTTGAGGGTGGAAGGAGGGACAGAACGAAGGACAGAAAGGTACTCAGAACCTCGGCCTATGTGGCTCAGCAGTTTGAGCGTTGACCCTTAGACCAAAGGGGCACAGGTTTGATTCCAGTCAAGGGCACATACCTGGGAGGCAAATTCAATCCCCAATCGGGGTCGTGTGGGAAGCAACCAATTGATGTATCTCTTTCATATCGATGTTTGTCTCTCTCCCTCCCTCCCTGTCTTCCTTTCACTCTCTCCAAAAATCAACAGAAAAACAAGTATCCTTGGGTGAGAAGTAACCAAAAAAAAAAAAAAGGATACAGAGAGATAGAGCCATGGACTGTCGGGGGACCTGGAGACCTAGAGTTTATTAGCGTTGGAGAGGGTCTTGAGTTGAAGGATAAATGGTCAGGAACGAAGTCTTCTTAAGGATACAGTCTTACTCCATTTTGTCAAGAATTAATTTCTCTTGACTTGTGGCATTCACTTCTTTGCATTTCCGATGTCCTAGGCTTTTTAAAGCCCCCTTTATCTCACCCTCAGGCAACCTTCCATTTGCTCATGAATTTACTGCCAAAAACTTATTTCTATGTGAAACCATGCAATAATTACTTGTCATTGAAAGTCTGAGATCTTTTTTAATGAGTGACACAAAAATAAGAATAGATGACTTCTATGCTCCACAGACATTATTTTATTTAGTCATCAAAATAAACCATGAGGCACATGGTGTTATAACCATTTACAGATGAAAAAATTGAAACCCAGGGAAGTTATGCAACTTCCCAGTGCACATGAGTATGAAGTGGCAGGGCTGAGGTGTGAACACACATTTGCTTGACTCCAAAGCCTGTACCTCTGCCTCTCTAGGACATCACCACATTTTGCCACCTTCTGACAGGGAATGTAATCAAAGCCAAGCCTAGTCTTGTGCTCGGCCCATGTTAAGCAGAAGAAATGCTGTACATAAACACAGGTGATGAGTTTGGACACACTAGTGAAACTGCCTTTTAAAATTATCCTAGAGATGGGAAAACTTCATAGTTAGTAATTGTGACACTTGTAATAAGTCAAAGACACCCTTATCTTCCCCTCTAAGTCACTTCACTTACTCATTTGAAAGTCATCTCTTTTTCTTGGAAAATTGATTATATTTCTATACATTTCCCCCATGCAAGTCACAACTCTCCTAGGGATACTGTTTATGGCATCAGTTGCCAAGTTTTTGACAGGCTGGATCATTTTAATGTATGCATTTTATTTGGTTTGAACCCCTTAAGGAATCAATTAAAAATAATAAATTAACCCTCTTCAAATAATTGTGTTTAAAATTAAAACTCTACTTTTGAATTTAAATGTGCTTCTGCATTATGCCACTTGCATTGATTTACAATTATAAGACAGTGAAAAGAATTTTTCTTACAAAGTTTAAATTATTCTGTAGCTTATTGATGTGTATTAAGTAATGTAAGGGTGTCTGATATGTGAAACTGGTCTTTTTGTTGTTGAATTAAAAACTCAGAGACATATGTTAAAAGAAATAAACAGAAAATCATTTTTGTATATATACATCTTTTAAAGAAGTGTCTGCCTCAATGTAAGAAATACCTAGTATTATTATCTGAAAAAACAATCATTCTTTGAAATGAAGGGAGCACGGGCTACGAGCGGGGGAGACATACACATCGTGGTGTTCCACGAGCTTCAGGCAAGCCAGTTCTCCTGCATGCTCCCATCTGAGTACACTGCAGGAAGGCGGTCACCTTCGCCATTTAGCCATTTTGCAAAGACACAGGTTAATTTAATTTTAAAAGAATACATTGTATGTTTGGTTTAAATTATGAGGCTGACATTCATATTTTACTGACCTTGGAGAATTTATACAGGTACTTTATAAATTCCGAAGTGACATCTATTGATTTTTTAAAAAGCTTAATGGAAGAGAATTTAAAGGCTTAATTATTTCAAATGGTAAAAATCAAAATGGCCAACTGGTTTTTATGAGGCCAGTGTTATAATTAGATTAGCTTAAGATTCAATCAAAATGGTAAGAGTGTCCTTTAACTACTTTTCTAGACTATAACTAGTAATTACCTCTTTACATAGACCAAAAGATTTGGATCAATAAGGGATTAGATATGTGACTATGGAGATATAGCCAATAGAGTGTTATAAAATTTCACTCTAATTTTTTAAGAGTTTCATTTAGACATTACATTTATGCTTATAACAGTATGGTTACACAGATTAACAGATCTGGGGGTTGGGGTGTTGGGGGGAATGGACTAGAAGAGATTAACCAAAGAATATATATATGGGAGAATATATATTCCCCCACAGACACAGACATTAGCATGGGAAAGGCCTGGTTTGGGCTGGGGGTTGGATGGAGGGAGGGAAATAGGAGAAATGGGAAACATCAGTAATACTGTCAACAATAAAGTAAAACGAAAAAAACAAAAACAAAATCTATATAGTTACAATTAGAAATGGCTATCAGTTTACTTTTAAAAATAGTTTTATTACAAATAGAACACAAATATAGAAAAATCACCCAAATCAAAAGTTTGACTTAATTACTTATTACAATAGAACACTACCCAGGTCAAGAAATGGATCTTTGCTGACAACTGAGATGTCCCTTCAGTGTGTCCTGTCCAAGTCACAACCTCTGCCTCTCTCCACAAATAACTAGTCTAACTCGTATAATAATCAACTTCTTACATTTTAAAAGTAGCTTTGTCACACAAATATGCATCTCTTGACAATATAGTTAATCTGGCCAATGTTTAAAAGTTAGATATGTCCTTAAATCTCTTTTAATCTATAGGCTCCTTCTTGCATGTTCTTACAATTTATCTGTTGAAGAACCCTGACCCTTGACCTGTACAGTTCCCACAGCCTAAATTATACTAACTTCATATTCTTGGTGCAATTCAACATGTTCTTCAGTTCTTAATATTTTCCTGAAAATTTTCCAGAAACTGAACCAAGCTACTCTTTGGCACAATGAAGGGACAAACATATAACAACTGGTTGTTTCCTCATTTTGTCATCTTTGCTGCTGCTGATGCTTCATGCCAATACCAGTGTACAGTCGGCCCTTGTTTATCGTGGTTAATAAGTTCCAGACTCTGCCGCGATAAATCAATTTCCGCAATGTAGGATTCTTTATTTATACAGTCGTCCCTCACCACTTCACGCTTCGACTTTTGCAGCTTCACTCTATTGCGTTTTTTTCTAGCATAGTATAGTATTTGAAAAAACCACGATAGAGTGAAGCCGAGAAAGTCGGAGTGTGAAGTGGCGAGGGACGACTGTATTCACTGGTAGTGGCCAAGTGGTGATATTGCGATTCTTTGACTTCCTTTGTATTTGTTTGTTAAAGCAAAATTGTTGAGAAACCCTTTCATTCACTATTTGTTTAGCCAGGAATTCCATCCTCATAAGAAAAGCAGGATAAATACCAGGACTTGGGAAGAAAAACGAATGAAAACATTTTTTTCCCTCCAACAACTTAGAGGTAAATGGGAAAGAGAGCAAGCAACCTGTGATTATAACAGAGTGTGATGCGTATTTTGAGAAAGATATGCACAGTGTCAAAGGAAAACAGAGACATGAGTGACAGGGACATGGTAGTAGGCATGAACCAATAGGAGGGCGGATCAGTAGAGATGCACACGTGTATTTACAGAACAATAATACTGCACTTGACAGTGGTAAAACTCTTTGAAGTTGTTAGTACTCTTTTACATTCACAGTCTCAGGTGAGACACACCTGTGATTCTGTTGTCTATACTTTCTGTTTGAGGGAAGTCATCTTCAGGAGAGAGTTGTGAGACTTCAAGATCTGAAGGCTGATAATCTGTGGTGTTGCCACATGAACCCATTTTAAAAAGAATTAATACTACTTCTTATGCATAATAGTAGTAAAGTGGTATTAATAATTGACATGAAAAATTAATCAACACATGTCAGAGAAGATACACATGACAAGTGCAGTGAATTGTTCAAGGTCAAATGGATTTTTCTAAAGTCAACTGACCAATGATATATCTCAATCTAATGTTTAAGGCAATGCAATTGAAAACTTTAACACCATTCTAACGGCCCCACCCTCTCATCTGTCCTGTTTCTTGTCCATCGTCCACTAATGAAAGGTTCCACTCCCCAAAACAGGGAGCCTCTCATTACTGGCTTTGCCCTCCCCCCTTTTAATGGGATTAAAGAAAAGGAAAGAATTAAGTACTTTTTTTTTTTTTTTTTTTTGGCAACTGAATAACCACTTTTCAGAAAATAACAAGGAACACTGAAATATCTTAAATCATTAAAAATTTAACATTATTAGTAATGGTTATCAATCTCATAATTGCTCCCATCTTTTTTCATTCTATTAAGATAATTCTTTAAGGCAAGGGCATTACCACTAAAGGAGCTATTTAGCTTAATGTGAAAAAAAATTGGAGAAAAAATGTAAATTACTTTCACTTATATTAAAAATTGATTATGTGCGTAGGGATTGAGTATTATTTGTCCCTTCTGAGGGGACCCATTTAGCTACTGATCACGCCTAAATTGCTGATTCCTAGTACCAACATAACTTGCTGTATTAGTGGAACTTAAAAGCAGAGCAGATCACAACATTGCATCTTAAAAGGCCCCTGTCTGTTAGCCCTTGGCAGTGCTAAAGCAGTCAGCTACCTCCCCTACAGGATAAAGCTGTCATTTTCAGAGAAAGATGGTTTGCAATGGTACTTACTACATTTGTTCGTAAGATTGTGCACACGTTTTCAGGAAAAAAAAAAAAAGTCTGAACTATGAATTTATTGAATACATCAATGATTTAAAAGATTTCTGAACTTTCCAAAACTTTCTGAGTTTCTAACCTATGGCACCTAGTTCTTTACTACTTGGAAATAGATCACCGTTTATTGTCTTGGACATCAGTAGCTGCCAAGGGAGTTTGCCCAAGTCCAGGAAGCGGGACTTCAATCCTCTACCCTCTGTCACAGTTCAGTAGCCCTGTGTAACCATGCAGTTAGAAAACACAGCACATAACCATCACAGCAGGTGTGTTATAGGGAATTATAGTATAAAGTTAGGAAATGACACATGGCGTTACTATCTCTATATCTAAAAATACAGTGCAGCCCTGGCCGGTTTGGCTCAGCGGTTAGAGCGTCGACCTGCGGTACAGAGAGACCCGGGTTCGGTTCCCGCTAAGGGCACGTACCTCGGTTGCAGTTTGTCCCCGGCCCTGGTTGGTCGTGCGGGTGGCAGCCACTCGATGTGTCCCTTCACGTCGATGTTTCTCTCTCTCTCTCTCCCTTCCTCTCTCTCCCTCCCACTCTATCTGTACAAAAAATGGAAAAATAGCCTCGGGTGAGGATAAAAAAATAAAATAAAAAAAATAAAAATAAAAATACAGTGCACATTTTAGTGCATAGTGTAATTGGTGCTCTGTATTGTGAACTGTGGCTTCATATATTTGCTCTGTTGTGTCTGGGACCTTGCACAGTATTTTTCTTCTGCCTGATATGAGTCCTCCTCCTATTCAGCTTCTCAGTCTGGCTAATTGACTAAATCTTAAGGACTAAAAATAATTTAAGGATTTAAAAAAGATTTCCTCAATTTTTAATCCCTCCACTTCGTCGTCTTCATCACATGTATCCTGTGACTACAACAGTTCCAGCACACGTGAGCTCTCCACACAGGCTTGTTAAATAGATGAAAGGCTATGTGCTTTTTCCTCCTGTTTTTCACATAGCACTTTGAACTTACCTGTGCCAAGTAACTTTTGCTCTGTGTTCTAATACCTTGTGTATTTGTTTTCTCAAAATGAACTTTCTATGGTGGCGCTTAGTTCTTGTTCACCAATTTGTCTCCACACTAGCACAGCATGTAGCACACATTCGGTGCTTAATAAATACTGGTGGAATAAATAATGGGTGAAGTTTTATGGGTCCCTTGGGGTCAGAAATGTCCTGGCCATTCATGTCCAGCTCCCATTCTTTTGTGGGTTATAAATACTCAGGCACTTCTTAAGAAGGTGTTCTCTGTGTTTAGATTCTTATCTAGTTTCAATGGCCCTGGCTGGTTTGGCTCAGCGGTTAGAGCGTCAGCCCTCAGACCATGAGACTTGGGTTCAATTCTGGTTGAGGGTACGAACCTTGGTTGCAGTTCATCTCCGGCCCTGGTTGGTTTGTGTGTGGGGCAGTCACTTCCATGTTTCTCCCCCCGCTCACTCTATCCGATGATAAATAGAAAAATATCCTTGAGTGAGGATTAAAAAAACGAAAATGGGGAGAAAGATCATTCTGGTGGAAGTGAGGATCTCATGAAAATTTCTTTGAAGGAAATTAATACTGAAGGTCTTAGACATAAAATGTTTGTTAACAAATGTACTCTCCATGCAAGTAAAAGTCCTTATGGATTTTATCTAAGGTTTAGTAAGAGATGAATAAACAAATACCTACTGACTGAAAGAAGAGAAGCATAGTATAGTGAAAATGGCAATACAGTCATCCCTCACCACTTTGCTCTTCGACTTTCGTGGGTTCACTCTATCACAGTTTTTACAAATATATTCATTAAAAAGTTGATTGAGACAATGAAAATAGTACAGAGTGCACTTGGGTGTCTGAGTCAATTATACACCCCTGTATTACAATTAAAATGAAAATTACTGTAGGTATGGACTGTAGGCCTATGTATTCAAGCACCCCTGCAAATCCTTCAATGCCAGGTGCAACCGCTTGACCACTCCTGTGTGGGCAATAACTTTTATCCAAAAAATTGGGTATGGTGAAACCAAACCAATCAGAGCGTGCTGTTCACTGATTGGCTATCCTATCCTCCTCCTATTTTGGCCACTGATTGGCTCAGCCTAATGCAACTTTGTTTCTCTCATACACGCTTCTACATCGCTACACATCAGAAGCATCTTTGCTCTTGCAAGTGTTTGTGATTTCTGAGAACTTTTATCTAAGCCTCACGATGGCTCCTAAATGTGCTGCTTCTTCTAAGCCTCTGACAATGAAACTAAGCTCTGGAAGAAGATGCTTACCATCCAGGAGAAGGTGAAACTCTTGGATATGATCAAAGATGGCAAGAAAATCGTGGAGGTTGCCCACCATTACGCCTTGATGACTCCATCTGTAGAGACAAAAAGAACATCCGTGCAACGGCTACTGTCTCTTTCAACAAGGAAGCAAAGCACATGATGACAAGTCATAAGTTCATAGTGAAAACAGAGTCTGCCCTAGCCATTTGGATCAGTGACAGCTGCAAGAAAAACATTCCGTTGGACTCACTCTTCATCTGGGAGGAAAGGCAGCTCTATCAGCACTTTACAGTGGACGAACCTCAACCAGGACCCCCTTCTGCAATGTTCATGGATTTCATGGTGAGTAAGGGTTGGTTCGAGAAGTTCCAGAAGAGGTATCATCTGAAGAGAGTCGTTCTCCACGAAGAAGCCTCTGCTGACCAGCCTGCAGCAGAGGACTACATGAACAATACATTCCAGAAGATCTTGAGGAGGACGAGTATCATCCAGAACAGGTGTTCAATGTGAACAAAACAGAACTGTTCTGGAAAAGAACGCCTTCCCGGGCATTCATTTTCAAGGATGAGGCCAAGGTCCATGGCTTCAAGGCGTATAAGGATTTTATGACTATTGTTATGTGTGGAAATGCTGAGGGATTTTTGCTCAAGCCTGCCCTTATCTACAAGGCTGAGAACCCTAGGGCCCTGAAGAATAAAAACAAGAACCTGCTGCCAGTGCATTGGATGCACAATGACAAGGGCTGGATCACGAAGCAGCTGCCATCAGACCGGTTCCACAAGTCCTTCATCCCCCAAGTCAAGCTGTATTTCATGGAGAAGAGACTCGAGTTTAATGTCTTCCTCATGGACAATGCTGGAGGCCATGTGCAAGACCTATCCAACGACAGTGTATGAATCAATTTCCTTCCTCCCAACAACACTTCGCTGATCCAGCCCAAGGACCAAGGTGTTATTCACGTGTTCAAGGCCGTCTACACACGAAACACCCTGCAGCACCTCGTCAAAGGCATGAACCTTGGGGAGAACTTCTTGCTGAAGGAGTACTGGTGGCAGTATACCATCGCCACCTGTCCGAAGAACATCTGGGCCATGTTGAAAGACATAAAGTCAGAGACCATGAAGACCAGCTAGAAGATGATATGGCCTGAAATTGTCCACGACTACAGAGGATTCACCCCAGAGGATATAAACAACTCGGCAGTGGATAAGGCAGTTAGGCTGGCCTGGATGCTGGGAGGAGGTTGCGTGGATATGACCCACAATGACATAGATGAGCTGCTGGAGACACATTCAGATCCCTTAACTGACAAGGATCTGGTGGAGATGGCTAAGTCTGTGAGGGAGGAGGAGGAAGAGCAGCCAGAGGTTCCTGGGGGTCAGGAGGAGGAAGTTGGCCTTACACTTGAGCATCTCTTGCAAGTCATGAGAACTATTAAAGCAGTACAGGACATGACTGGCGAATGCAACCCCACAAATTATGTGTGATTGTGATTCTGGAATGCACTTGGAGTGACAGAACCCTACAAAAGCCTCCTCACATATATGAAAAGACAGCACCAGCAACTGCCTATCACAATGTTCTTCAGCCGCGCACCTGGACACTCACTGCCTACTCCTAGTGCTCCTCCAGCAGAAGATGACAATGACGCACCTGCTGAAGATACTGCACCACCTGAAGACTCTCCTACCGAGGTCATGCCTTCAGAGGAGCAGTAACCTTGCTCTTCTTTGCTGTGCAGTACATCTCTTCATCTTCATCGCTTCATCATCAAACAAGTTGCACTATTTTCATAGGTTAGTGGTTGTGTGTCAGAACTGTGTGTGTGTGTGATTAAATGTACAATAATAATAATATATTTATGTCTAATGTCTTATTTTCTCTTATTTTTTTAATATATTGAATAATATGAGTGTAATGGTGACTACAGGGTGTTATTTCATGTCTAGAGGGCTCTAATAATGTTGAAAAACGTATTTAGAATGTCGTAAACAGGTTTTCTATGCTCTAACTGTGAAAATATTTGATTTATAAATAAAGAATCCACTTCGTGGAAATTCATTTATCACGATAGAGTCCGGAACTGATTAACCGCGATAAACGAGGGCCGACTGCAGATTCCAGAGGGTGTGGGGCTAGTCCTCCTCTGTCTCCAGGATATTCCATGTCACTGGGAATGTTTCCTTAACTGAAAACTAACGGGGGGAATGGCAAGAGCCTGTCTCTAACGCCATGACACCATGTCATACGTTAGGCAGTAATCCTATCAGCATTTTTTCCCTTTGAATTTATAGTATATTTTGTAATTCATATTTAAAACATTTTTATCTCAACTGTGGTTATATTTAGATTCATGATAAGTGAAACCACATTTCAGGAAATGCCTTTTCTTCCCCGTGTGTGTGTGTGTGTGTGTGTGTGTGCGTGTGTGAGTGTGCGCGCGTGTGTGTGTTCTTTTTGTTTAAGACATAGTTTCATGTATTCTGCCCTTTCCCTCCTTCGCACGCCTGGTCTTTCTCCCTTGTATCCCCTTTTTTCTCTTTGTTTTCCAAGAGAAAACAAATTGCATTTGGACATTTTTTATTCCTTTCCAGGTGATTACCAAAATATTATGTTGTTAGCATGACTTTTTATTTAAAATGCCAGTTCCTTAAAACTATGGACAGGATGGCTGAAGCTGACAGCTTTGTGTTTTGGGAAGGATTTTATGTCATTAGTGCCCCCAGCGGGGGAAGAAGTAAAGGCCAGCATTTCAGTAGCCCCGGGTTGGAAACGGGACCTGAGGCCCACACCTGGAATCAAACCTCTTGACTGGGGCCATCTCTTCCCACCCTGACATGTGGAGATCCTGCCGCCTGCTTCCTGGCTTTGTCCACATGGCCCTGTGCCACATTTGTTATCCTCTCTGCAAAATGTTTGTGTCCTGTGACTTTTTCTCCCGCTCCTCATCATCAGTGCTGTCCAGGTCGGTGATTTATGAATGGCAGTTACAGCCAAATGTCAGTTCTG
Source organism: Molossus molossus (assembly GCF_014108415.1). Taxonomy (NCBI): domain Eukaryota; kingdom Metazoa; phylum Chordata; class Mammalia; order Chiroptera; family Molossidae; genus Molossus; species Molossus molossus. Next base: position 25,762,672 of record NW_023425351.1, read on the forward strand.
TGTGGCCTTTGAAACAGATGGTGTGGTGTGAGTTGCTTCTTTTCTCTGGGGTAGATTTGGGGTTTTTTACCTTTTTTTTTTTATCTTTACCCAAGGACATTTTTGCATTTATCTTCAGATAGAGCAGGAAGGAGAGGGGCGGGGAGAAAGAGAAACAGTGATGTGAGAGAGACACAACTGGTTGCCACCCTCACAACCCCAACCGGGACAGGACAAACTGCAACCAAGTATATGCCCTTAGTGGGAACCGAACCAGGTCTCTCTGGTCTGCGGGCTGACGCTCTAACCGCTGAACCAAACCAGCCAGGGCTCTGGGGTACATTTGAACAGGACCTGCCTGGCACTGTGGAAGAAGCAAGCCTGAGAAGAGGCCTTATAGGACATCTAGTGCCTTAGATATATTTGATCATCAAGAAAGCCATCAGTCATCACCAGGTCTTAGCATAAGACTGTAAGACAAGCAGGGACAACCATTGCACTCCAGCTCCGAGGAAACATCGCCATCTTCGGTGAGCACCCAGCGCCTGCTCTGCAGTCTCTCGCCACCAGCCCTCAGGTGCTCAGAGCCATCCATGCAAGGCCACAGACTCTGGCCCCTCCAGAAAGCTTCTCTAACAACGAGCAGTTTGTCACCCCATCCTCTTGCCCTTAGCCAGCTAGGCAAAGGGGGTGGTGGTCAGGACACAAAGGACTAGTCTGTCACATAGAAGAACCAAATTGGAAGAACCCCTAGCATTCCTTCCAGACTAGTTGTCCAAATGTGGGGAGATAGTGTAGCAAATTCAAGTGTAAAAAGTGTATCGGAAGTAGGTGTACAGTCTTCTCTATATGCTTTGAGTTAAATTCCTCACAGTTAGGGGAATTAATATGGATTTAATTTTTCCTAATCATTTATCTTTTAGTTGAAATAAATAGAATTACTCTTTCATTATCTTAGCCATTGAGCATCCTACAAACCTGGAGCAGGTGGAAAGATATAAACTGCAGCATATTAATTTTTGCTGGTGGAAACCATGATTTGTAAAAAAGATATTACCATATGCAAGCTTTTAGGAATACCAGCACTTTATTTCCAGCTTAATTTTTGTTTTGAAATAAGCATGCTTTTTAAAAAATCTTCTCAACGTGCTTTGTAGTATATGTCACATTTTTTAAAACTAAAGTATATTATTTTTTTATGTTTTAAAATTTGTATGTCCACAAGGTAAAGAGAGTTAGAGTAAAATCCAGTCCCAGAAATACCCTGCTTAGCTCCTCAACTTTAAACACTTCACTCAGCACATGTCAGCATTTTTCAACTTATGTATTAAATTGGCCTGAGGATGTGTTACCTCAAGTTGTAGTGAAAACCCAATCAAATGAGATAATATATGTGATTGTTCTTGAAAAGTTAAAAGGACGGGTCCTTGAAGAGTTAGAAACAAATGTAAGCTTATTCACACATATTCAGTTATCTTTTAAACACATATGTTGTCCTAGAATTTATTATTTCACAGTATCTCAGAATTTATTTCCAAATGTCTCTGGCATGTAGGATAAAGCGTTAATCTATCCAAATTAACAAGTTGTTTGACAATGTTGATCACTAATGTTTAGATGAGTTTGCAATATATGTTTAATTTGTTTTAAAAGTCAGTGATTTACACCTCAGTGATTACTAGCATTCAATGAAGCACTAGTGGAAGGCACAAATAATGCAGAATTAACTAATAACATACAACTAAAGTGAGAAAGATTTTATATAAACATTTGGGAAAAGACAGGTTAATGACCTGTATGCTTTCCCTAAAACATTCTTAAATCCATGTATTAGATCCACAAACACATTTATGGAATAAAGAAGTAGTGACTTTTTTCATAATCTTATTGTAAGAACACATTTACAAAATTAATACAAAATTTTATACTACTCATTTAGTATTCTGTCCTAAGATTTAGTTAGCTACTTTAGATGGTTATATGTTTATGTGACCTAAAATTTCTTAAAGATATATTGTTGCCTTGAAAACAAGTATCTTCTTCACAGTAAGAAGGTGCCCGTCTGATAATCCCACAAACATCAGCTGAGAAGCTGGGGAATAGTAAAAGTTTGGTGTTACTCCCAGATTTCACTCTTCTCCATGACTCTCTTCTTTCATTCTTTCTTCTGACTCTGTCAACCTCTCCTCCTCTTTGCTTCTAGGGAGAAGCCCCCAGTGGAGGACAGTCATTGAAAAACTACATGGAAGAAATAGTTTTAAGGTGGCCTTGTAGCATAGTCTGAAACACTCTATCATACAGGACAAACCCTCACATGGGCTTTCTCCACCTGCCTGTGGGGTTTCCAGTCTATGCCCAACTTGGTCATACCCACAAAAACAAGATAGAAAATAATGTTATCAAAGTGGTTTTGTTCCTCATTGGTAGAGAGACATGGTACATCAGTTCATCCTGAAAGTGAAGGTAAAACTGCATAAACCTAGTGCTATCATGTATTTTCACTCATAAACATTTGCTGATATCCTAGTAAATGAGAAACACATGTTTCATATTGGCCATGTCCAAAAAAAAAGAACACACGATCATTGCTCTTATGACAAGAACAATTTATACCAACTGTCTGAACAATATAAATGTATGGTAGATTTTTGTTGAAAAACCGTGTAGACTTCTTGATTTATTGGGGAGATATCCAAGGGTGCTCTGTGTCACATGATGTGTCTTCCTTCTCTCTGCAGATGGCACTTTCAGGCAGAGCAGTGCACAGAATCCGTAAAACTTGATCTGAAACCAGTCCACAGCGGTCACCTAATTAGCTGCCTGTATCTGTTGCAGATGAAGGGAAATGGGTGATAGTTGGGTGATGACATCATAGAAGTACCAAATATTTGGTTTGAATATTGCTTCTGAGCAAGACAATCTGTTTCTCTAAATATTCTTTTCTTTTTTTTTTTTTTGGCTTCTTTTTTTATCCTCACCCAAGGACATTTTTCCAATTTTTGTTCAGGTAGAGTGAGAGGGAGAGAGAGGAACAGAGAGAGAGAGAGAGAAACATCGACGTGAAAGGGACACATCGAGTGGCTGCCACCCACATAACCGACCAGGGCCGGGGACAAACTGCAACCGAGGTACGCGCCCTGAGCGGGAACCGAAACCGGGTCTCTCAGGACCGCAGGCCAACGCTCTAACCACTGAGCAAAACCGGCCAGGGCTAAATATTCTTTTCTCCCATGCATGAAACAATTTTGATTGCCCTGCTGAATGAACTACGTAGTCCATTCATTTATTCAGAATACCGACCCCGTACTTAAACTCACTTTTGCTTTCAGATATCACTTGAAGAGTAAAACCACAGTGCATAGCACACATTTAGGTCTCTAACATTCTGGTTTTTCCGGCTTGTTTAGAGGTGGTTGAAGTCTTGCGAAAGGTACACAGAGAAGGAATAACAGAGAAAGGAAAGGAAATAACCAGGTTGATGTTTTGAGTTCAGGTCAGAAAAATAAAAATGGATTGGGCAAAAAATTGGAGGGTTAGAGCAGCAACTTTAAATTTCAACTTAATGAATCTGATACAGAAATTAAGTAGAATACACTAATCAAATACTGTTGCCAAAGAGACAGACACTATTTTCAACATGTACATCAAGAGAATCCCCCTTAGGACTCTGGTTGCTCGAGCTGTTGGCTCAGCATCCTTTACTTGCTGGTAGGGTCTGGAGGTGGTGGGCCACCTCCACAAGAAGGGTACCTAATGCCCCTTGTAATGTGTCCTGCATAGGTCCAGCACTGGGGAGGAAGGGGAGCATCTAGGTGCTGATGCAGGAAATGGGCGACATACAGATGATAGACCTTTTAAAGAGTCTTATTCTAAGTTTGTAGTTCTAATCCAAAAAAAAAGACCCTTCTTTTCTTCATCATTACAAATGTGCAATCTAAATGTACCTGATGTACCCAATTGTAAACGCTTAACTTGACAGGAAGGCTGAGAATATGTACCTCCTCAATGTGGTCCTCTGATTAGCTAGCAACACTGTCGTCACCTGGGTGCTTATAAAAATACAAAATCTCAAGACTTACACCAGATCCAAACAATCAAAATCTGCATTCTAACAAGATCCCCATGAGATTCATAAACACCCTAAAGCTTGTGGGCACAGCCCTAATGTGTTCTTTCAATGTTATTGCTAGAGAGTAACTCCATACATCATGGCGGGGGGAGGGGAGGGAATCAATTTTATATATGGGGATAGAATATTTTTATCAAAAAATTTATGAATTTTGTTTATTCACTTCCTCCAAGGAATACTATTTTTGGTTGATTATGAGATTATCTGTAGTTTATGAGATTCTTTACTTTCAGTTTGAATTACAAGTATGTGTGAACTGCCCAAAGTAATCCTCGCCTTTCTTAGGGGCTCAGTTTCTCATAGTATTTTTATTTAATGTTGGTTGATATTTAGCTTTAGTTTTTAGCTCTTTTTAAAAATCAATAAACAATCCTCTTTTACAATAAAACTGTAAGTTTGATTCTAATTAATGACCTATTGACTTATTAATCATTTTTTGTTTTTTTTTTTTGGCAGGCATTAATTCATTGGATCTTTAGGAGATATATTCAAACTCTCCTTTATTGCAAACCAGTTAAAAATGTGAGCCAAAATGGATAGTTTTTCTTTTTTTCTCACTTATGCTCTTATTTCACGTTCCCCCTCATTCTCCATAGTCCTAGAATCAGCAAACAATAAGGGACAGTATTTATGTATGTTAGAAGCATTGGAGTTAAAACTGAGCCAGCAAACATTTGCTTTTATTTAGTATACACTAAAACTCAAATAAACCATAGTGTTTACACTTTTAATATAGTGAACATCTCTCGCTAAAGTTTGAACAACTCTTTTCAGATCAAAGTCTCTGTTTTTATTTTATTTATTTAGTCTTATAATTAGAGAGAATCATAACCACATGAAGTCAGACAATTCTGTTTAGACTTAACTCAAAACTAACACAATATGGTTTCCTCAAAAAGTAAAGCTAAAATGGAATTTCTAGTCCATATTTTCTTTCATTTAATATATATTTTTTCCAGAATAGAGTTTGTATTTTGACCAAATAAAAATACAAGATATTTTATAATAGTCTACTTTTCCTAATATTCAAAATGGTTCTGACAAATTTTAAAAATGTCATATTCTTTCCTTGTAAGGCACTTAATAACTAAAGGGAGAAATAATCATTTTACATTGCTAAAATTTTAGTTTCTGGAAGCACAATGTCAACATTCATTATAGATATAATTTAAAAGAACTTATCAAAATCAAGTACTTCCAAAGCTTGCTATGCTGTTTGTAGAGAAAAGAATCTATTTAAAATATTGTATTTCCTAGATTAAAAAATGAAAAGTGACATAGTATACTAGTTAAATATCTCCTAATCATTGGGGAAATGTATTTGTATTTAAATATGTATAAGTCAGATAAGCATTGTAAAATTAAATGGTTGAGAAGCTGTGAAGAACTGAAGTTAATTATTTTTAAAAACTCCTTAAAGATCAACTTAGAGCAGTTCCTCACAATCTCAGGAAGCTCTTTGGTGAAGGCCAGAGGGAGCGTCCACAGGAGTGTGAACCAGCTCAAGGTGTCGAGAGGCCGCTCCATGAGCTCTAAGGGGGTCAGGCAGGAGAAGAAGACTGTTCAGCGACAGACCTTTTTCAAATCTGTTGAGGTTGCTTTTGCCAGCTGTACCATCTAAACAGGAAAGGGGATCGAGTCTATGCAGCAAACTATCTTCGAATGACTTCTGTCGGTTTTGTCTGTCTTCTCTTCCTGTGTTGTATTCTGCGATTGTTGATGCAGTGATTCTGGCAACTGTACTTCTGAAGGAGAGTGCGTGCCATGTTTTTGTATAATAAGTAAGAGATCATTTACTTTTTATCATGCACAGAAATTTACTTTAAAAATTGAAATGATTTCAATTATTAATATTTCTCCCTATTATTCAGTATCATAGTTTTATTCCATTTGAAAAACTAGGACATGAGAATATTTTTTAGGGGAACTAATTTGTCATTGATACTCACTAAGAATCGATGCATGTTGTTAAAGGGTAACACTTTCCTGAAGAGTAATAATCATGGTTCTCATACACATATAAAATGAACACATGTCAAAGATTTATTTGACTCACTAATTAATGAGGAAACGCGTAAGATGTTGCAACCAGTTCAAAGGAGATTTCAAACCTTTACATATATAATTAAATAAGGAATGTTGAAGTGAAGTTAGAAATAAATGCAAAAACTGGCAAAACTAATGGATAGCCATAGGATGAAAACTAATTTTATTTAAATGGACACCATTTGCATGTATATGGACAAGAATTATTGCTACTACTATAAATTTTTATAAATTATATAGTTGTAAAATAGCTCAAAGTCAGTGAATGACTTAGAACCTCCATCAAATCAGATAAATGGAAGGGAGTGCTAGAAAAATTGTTATGGGTCCTTGTCCTTGCTGATGTGACTCAGTTGGTTGAACATTGTGCCATGCACCAAGAGATCGCGGGTTCAATTCCTGGTCAGGGCATTTGGGTTTCGGGCTTGATTCCCCCATGAAGAGATATGCAGGAGGCAGCCAACTGATGGTTCTCTCTCATCAATGTTCCCCCATCTCTCTCCATCTCCCTTCCTCTGTCCTCTAAAATCAATAAAAAACATTAAAAAATATATATTACTGGTCCAAAGTTAATGTGCCCAATGCACTAAAAGGCTAAAACTCAAAATACCAGAGTTTGGAGTAAGGAAATGTTTATTGTTATTATTTTGCAATTTTTATTAATTTATCTTTGTTACAGACATTTCTCCTTTTCTCCCCATTGTCACCCTCTTCCCGATCCCGTACCCCTCCCCCTGCATTGTTGTCTATGTCCATTGGTTACGCATAGAAAGGTTTATTGATTGATAAGTTGCCAATCAAGAAGATGGGAATAATAGCAGTTTCTCATATTCATGTTAAGAAAGCAGAGTTCAGGCTTCTTTTATGTCAAGGAATGGGAAAATAGGAGGGGCTATTTATGTAAAAACTCAAGCCCCAAGCAGAATTTTTCTGACAATTAGCATGTCTAAAGCAGGAGCTATTAGCCTGAAGACCACTGAAACAACATAAGCCTGAACAAGTTGGAGTCAGAGACACCTAGCACTTCACTCTGTTACAAAATAACTTCCTTCTCATTGACTATACCCAATAGTGTCTCATTCATTTCAAAGTCTTTTACAACTTTATCCTACAATTGATTCTTAGTCAGTAGAAGCAGTCTATTCAATGTATCTAGTGTGGAATGTAATTTTGTCTTGATTTTATACACAACATTCTTCAGAGATCCTTATTTTATAAGAATCCTATGGTTATGGAAATAAAATGAAAAGAACTGATCCTTTCTGAAAGTTTGAAACTAATATTTTGAACATTAATTTTATTCTTAACCAAAAGGAAAATAATATTTAGTTGCCTGAATTAAAGTATTCATTGATGAAAATTTGAGCAAAGGGGCATTTTTTTCTCTAAATATATTGAAGTTTCAAGGCCACACATGACATAAATCACTGATTGATTGCATTTAGAGAATCCAAAAATAAGCCATCCATGTGGAATAACAATACTGTTGAAGTTTATAAAGCACTTATTCTGTTAGCAGACAGAATGATATGTTGATACAAGGCTAGCAACTGTTTTCCATAAGACACATGTCACTATTTCCCACCACTCCTGGTCCCTGGACATTTGCATACTTATGGTGAAAGTGTTTTGGAAAAAGGATGAATGGCATTTCTTCTAAAAGCAATCCATAGAACTTGCTCTTGGGAATATGAAAGAGTATGTACTATTCTCAGACCCAGTTTAATATTCTTGTAGAAAAATTTTTGAATAAGCTGGCAAAAAGGAATATGTCAGCTGTTATTTTTTAAAAAATGTTCAAGATTTGAGCTCCTTGACCCCATCAAAAAGAATTATAAGTAGTCTGATGGGCTGAACTTTGGACACATATAGTATTCTCCATTGGCACTGATAAAGAAAACAGGTGTATTGCCAGCTGTATTCAAGGGGAAACCAAAGCAAAACATTCAAGCAATATATTAATAGTAATATGTGTACTATCTTCACAATTCAAACAACTCAACATTTTAAAGTTCTTCCTAAACTACATCTTTTACTGAGCTAATGTCCCATTTGTATTTTATGTAATTTGTGACAAATGAAGAATAGTTGAATGTTGCATCTCTGCTCAGGAGTACAGTCATTAAAACCAGAAACCAATTGGTAGTATGGCTGAACACTCTGAACTGTTGTGGGAAAACTAATACAACTGACTTATTAATCATCTCCTCTATGAAAACAAATTTTAATATTAAGGCCTATAAGAGAATTAACCAAAATTCCTTTTAAATTAAAAACATTTTTTTATGATCACTTTAAAATTTTCTTTTAAATAAAGAGCCTTAGTCATTTGATTTTTTTTTACCTGACAAAACCAAAATGAGCATCTTTCATAGTTCTTCATACTTTATAGACTGCATGTTCTGTTTTTTAAAAACTGAGGAATGTGATTTTTTTTGTCTATTATGCAAAATATTTTGAAGATTGACTTCTGCTGTGCTCTATACTGTTAGGAAATTTTAAATCTATGATTGTTCACATTTGTGGTGCTTCTTTAATATAGACCCCAAGACCAAATTCAACGGCTGATCAATTTTTTAAAAATAAGTTAAATCTTAGAAATAAACACCGATTTATATCTATATATTCCAAAACTGAATATATTTTTTTATTATTTTTTCTTTATTAATTTGAGAGAGAGAGGAAGTGAGAGGGAGAGAGATAATAGAAACACTAATAAGAGAGAACATTGATTGGCCGCCTCCTGCATGCCCCCTACTAGGGATCGGGCCCACACCCGGGGCATGTGCCCTGGCTGGGAATAGAACTGGTGACCTCTTGGTGCATGGGTCGATGCTCAACCCCTGAGCCATACTAGCCAGACAAGACTGAACATCTTTATTCTTTACTGCCTTTCCTTTCAACAATTTATTGAGTGCCTCTCACATATGACTGACTTTCTGAAGGAATCTACATGCAGAAATTTACTGCTCGTTAAGTAGGAGAGATGATCTAATGTGGTGCCTTCCCCCTCTTCATTCTATCCAGGAGGGGAAGAGACATACCTCAGTTTAACCAGGATAAAGCTGCAACTCCTGACCCTAGGGCTTTCCACTGCCAAACCACCTCTCACACGACAGGAACCCAGGTCTTAATCCAATTAACAGGCTGCTTTCAAGAGTTGTTTCTGCTAAAAGATGTGATTTTATTTTTAAAGTGAAAATCATTTTTTTAATTTTGTGTTTTTTTACAATTTTTTAAATAATTAAAAAAAATTTTTTAGAACCATTTTAGGTTACAGAATCTATTGCAAAGATAACAGAGAGTGTTCCTAAATACCTCTCCCCCAAGTTTCAACTATTATTATTACCTTATAATAGTATAGCACATGTGTCATAATTAATAAACAAATATTGACACATCATTAGTAACAAAACCCTTACTTTATTCAAGTTTCCTCAGTTTGTCCCTCATGTTCTTTTTTCCCTAAGATCCCATCTGAGATAACATGCTCCATTCTGTCATTATGACTCCTTTGGTTTTTCTTGGTTGTGACCATTTCTCAGACTTTTTTTGTGTTTAATGACCATAGCAGTTTTGAAGAGCACTGGTCATATATTTTGTTACTCACTCCTTAATTGAGATTTGTGTGATGTTTTCATTATGGTTAGACTGGGATAATGTGTTTTTAGAAGAAAAACTATAGAGGTAAAATTTTATTTTCATCCCATCCTATCAAAGGAACACGGTTTCAATAGAAATTATTGCCACTGATATCGACCTTAGTCACCTGCCTTTAGGTAGTGTTTGTCACATTCTCCACTGTACAGTTAGTCATTCATTTGCTTTCCTTTTCCATATTGTACTCTTTGGAAAGAAGTCACTATATACAGGCCACACCTAAGAAGAGAGAAGTAATTATCTACATAAATATCTGAAATCCTTCTGCATGGCATATTGGTCTATTCATTTATTTATTCAGTCATTTATTTTAATCAGAATGAAATTAGATATATTTCGTTTATACATTGGGTAATAACCCAGTGTTGGGTTATTTATTTTTCTTGCTCAAATCGTTCTAGATTTGAACACAGAGATTTTTCAGTTGGCTTTCTTTGTCCCTTTGATATATCCTCATTATTGTGTGTGTATGTGTGTGTGTGTGTGTGTGTGTGTTAGCATTTTCTTTCTGGCTCTAGACATGTTGAATATTTCCTGCCTTGGACCAAGAATCATTCATTTCTCCAAGAGTGTGGTTCTTTTATTGAAAAATGGTAGTACAAATTAAGTCCTGGGTAACAGTTGTGTTCATTGCTATTGGGAAGTCATTATGTTTAAGTCTTCGGAGCTGCCAACTTTAATAAATAAATTCAGTGCATTCCAGTGAGGAAGTATAACATGTGACAGCATCTTGGAAGATCAGACAGAATGACAAAATGTAGGAACTACCAATTAATTTTATCTAGATCAGAAGTAAGTATAAAGCGAGGTGGATGGAGATGGAATTGCTGGAGATCAAGCAGGACAAGTACAGACCATAAAGGGCTTTGAGTTTAGCTCTTATCCTGGGAATAATGAGGAGGTCACTCAGAGGTAGTGAACAGGGGTATTGCATTTTAGAAAACTCACTTGACAGGGAACTGGTGGGAAGAAATAGGAAGCATATGAAACTTGATCCTAGAAAACTTCACAGATGGCTATCACTACAGTCAGGATGGGAGGTGATGAGGGTCTGCTCAGGTCAGTGGTGGAAGGCATGAGGAAGCACAGAAGTACATGAGAAATATAATGATAACAATAAGGACGTGCAAGGAGGAAGGAGGTGGCAATGTAGTACTGAAGGGTGAAGTTGAGAACATGCTCAAGATATTTCTTCACATTAAGACACTAAATCTTATTAAGAGGAAAATGCAACGCAAAGAATTTAGAGTGTGTGGCATGTCTATGACATGAAAATGAATTTAGACTTAGAACTCTGTTGTAAGGTCATTTTTATTATGGTTTGTTGGACATATAATTCCTGGAAACTGACGTGTTTACCCATGCTGGTATTCACAGGTTTATTCTGGAGTTTAATCCTAAATGAATTTTTTCTTTGACAGGATGAATCCTTAAAGCAATTGCAGGTGGTTCACCAACCGTGGATTTTGCCCAGTGACACAGAAAGCGAAGGAGTGGAGGCAGAACAAGAGAAACGTGAGTAGACCCTACTGTTTTTGACAAACTGCTTTTAGCCAAAGGAAATCTACAACCAGGGTATATCCTTTTCATAACATCAGACAGTATCTGAAAAAAAAAACAAACTCAGACTCGATTAGGGAAGACGTGCAAAAATAAGCTACACTTCAGGCGTGTGGATCTTGATTCGATGATGTATAATTGTGTTGCAGAGGACCATAAACTAACTTTCTGAAAACAAGTACAGTACCTTACAAGAAGGAATTCATTCTTCTTCCTGAAGATGAACATAAAATGTCCATTTGGGATGTGACTCTTCTGTAAACACTGTTGACTTAGCTCAGTGATAACTAGTGATTATTTTAAAATTCAAAGTATGTTAGAATAAGTTCATTGTTATACATAAAATTATCATTATTAGGTAAATGAATAAATGTATATAGAATTGACCTTCACACAATGTGGGGGTTAGGGGGGTCAACCCTTGTGCAGTTGAGAATTTGCATATAATTTCTTCAAAATGTTACTAATAGCTCAGTATTGACCACAGGCTTTCCTGTAGCATAGTCGATTAACACATATTTTGCCTGTTATACATATATTAAATATTGTATTTTTACAACTAGAATAGAGAAAAAAAATGTCATTAAGAAAATCTTAAGGAAGAGAAACTACATTTACAGTATTTAATTAAACAAACTCAGTATTAGTGGACCTGTGCAGGTCAAACCCATGTTTTTCAAGGTTTGACTGTCTACAGAAACTGCTCTAAGTACACAAAACAAATTGGTGTTGAAGTACTTAGGACAGAATCTATAGCTTTTGATTTAAGCTGGATTATAATCATAACAAAGAACAGGTTGCTATAATTTGACATGGATCAGTGCATGCTCTCTAGGGCTTTGCTGATATTGTTAGACATATGGGGTCAGCACTCTAGATGAGAAGTTAGTGTCTGAATTATGTAGAAAGAACATCAGTCTTTAAAAATAAAAGCTATCAAAATTTCCTTTAAAAATGTGTTTTACCAATCTTAGCGGGCAGAGAAAAATAAAGATGGCAAGTGATAATGTAGCCCTGGAGTTCAATCATTGGTGTGAAGTGATTAATTAATAATACCTTTGAGCCACAGTCATCAAAGATACCTAATGAGCGACCCAGGCAGCATTATGATTCTATCCCCAGAGGGTTCCAGGAAGTTCCTCTTTCAAGTTAAAGCTCATGTGCCCAGATGGGCACCTCCAGGAGAGGGACCTAGGAGTCACAGTGCTCAGGAGAGAGGAAGAGGCAGAGAGCCAAAGTGTCCCTTAGACGTCATATTCAGAAACAAAGTGAGAAACACAGTGACGTTTCACAGATTCTATTGGAGGGAAACAACACCTGTAGAAAACAAGTATGAAGACTCAGAAAGCAGACTATTCTTTAAGCAAGTATAAAAATAAGAGTACCTTGGAAGAAATTTAGTGCAAGGAATCCTAAGTAAATGGTTTCAGGGAAAGAGAATCCCCCAAATTTGAAAGAATTAATAGTAGCCGGGAGCTTTTATGAAAACAAATGCAAACACCTTTATATCCCCCACTCTCCCCACCCATTCTCTACACATTTAAATATACATAAGCTCTCATTCTAGAGTTGGATTTAATAATTTTCACCAAATTCCTTTGAGGCCTTCATAAATTTTGTATTTAAAAAAACCCCTTCAAGCTATGCATGTATGCATGTGTGGTGTCAAGACAGTATTTGGCCTAGTTTTACTCTGACTGTTAGATTTAACACACAGGTGCCCAGAGTGGACAACACTTACAGGTAAACACATCCTCACAAGATACACAGTGTGTTAATTCTCTGAATGTGTTATAACTTAACAATGAATTAAAACTTAAAAGCAAGAAAAGAATCAGTCAAAAGAGTGTATTCAATCCAAGTCCAAATTTAGACTTATTTCTCCAATCCATAAGTCTCCAATCAGTATTAAGTCCGGAAAACAGCTTAATAATGCAAAGGAGATAAAAATCCCCAGAACTTGCTTTAACCCTTGTCACCTGATCATCTTGCCTTTCTGCACATACTTTCATAAGATTTTGATAACAATTTGTAATCATGTCCTGTTCCACTAGGGTGCAAATTCTTTGAGAGGTGGATCTGTTTTCTTTATCTTTCTGAGGTATATAATAAAACCTCAATAAATGTAAAAAGAATGAATGAATGAATACAAGGGTGGGCAAAAGTAGTTTAAACTACCAGCCATCATTATGTAAATAATAAATCATAAGTAAGGAGACAAAATAATAATAATAATAATACCAGTAATACAAATAAATATTACAATAATTAATTAATAAAGAATAAAGTATGTGTTTCGCATACTCACAACTGTAAACCTACTTTCCCTACCCCCTTATATTTCTTTGGTACTTTCGAACTTGTTTATCAGCATAGTTGGAAATTTAAAACTAAATAAATTTTCTAAAATATTTACACACTGTGGTCACTGAGTAGTCTTACAACAACAAGTTATGCTTAACTGCATTTACCCCAGGGTTTGTTTTATTTTTATTTATTTGAATTATTGTATTTTAATCCTCAACCAAAGACATGTTTTTTATTGATTTCAGAGCAAGCGTAAGAGGGGAGAGAGAGATACAGAGAGAAAGAGACAGAGAGAGAAACATTGATGTGAGAGAGAAACATCTATTGTTTGCCTCTGTATGTGCCCCAACCAGGGACTGAACACTCAACCTTTCAGTGAACAGGATGACGCTCCAACCCACTGAGCAACACCAGCCAGGACTATACTTATTTTTGAAGAATGCCTATTAACTCTTATTTTCCAAATGTCTATAAATTGAAAAGTGTTCTGGGATTTTAGGAAGTGTTAATCTAATCTAATCCTCTCCATATTAATTCTCTTAATGAAGGAGAAATTGATGTTCCACGCAATTGTAGTCTTGTTCATGTCACCTAGTTGGTAGCCAAGGGAGGAGTAGAATCAAGGGGTCTTGTTTAGGCCCAGTGATGTTTACCCTCATTGCCTCATCTTTCACTCATGACTTCCCTTCATTCTCCTTAACAAGGGTGACACAGTCTATGCCGTGACTCTCGAAAGCCAAATTGCTCAGGATAGTAGTGGGGCTATAGGTTTCTACTGTCTACCCAGGATATGACCAGGCTTTTCATCTTGAAGAAAAACCTTTGTTCTCTTTAACCTAATGTCAGGCTATTTCTTTCCAGGTGATCTCCCAAGATTTGTATTTGAGTAATCCTTGAGGAAGTGTGGTTGTACCACAACTATCTGACCAAGCAAAAGATAAGGCGTTAATACCCTACCAAATGAAGGGATAGAAGGGGTGTGTTGGAAAGTAGTGGACTATAGAAAGCATAAGGACCAAAATAAGTTAATAGCCAATTTGTTCAGATAGGTGTCAGGGCATTATGAGACTTGTAACTCTCAGGATTTTAATAATTATTAGGTTGTGGCATCAGACATAGGGACTACATACCTCAGGAGACAGGACTTAGGTATTTTATTCTTATTTAAAAGTCAACTGGTTGTCCTAGCCAGTGTGGCTTAGGTGGTTGAAGCATCATCATGTACACCAAAAGGCTGCAGGTTTGATTCCCAGTCAGAACATATACCCAGGTTGAGGGCTCAATCCCCAGTTGGGGTGTGTGTGTGAGGCAACTGATTAAGGCTTCTCTCACCTCTCTCTCTCTCTCTCTCTCTCTCTCTCTCTCTCTCTTGCCCCCTTTCTCTCTCTGAAAACAAAATTAAAAAAGAAAAATCAACTGGTTTATCCACACAACACATGTGTTTGTAGAGAAAAGGCATACACACACCGGAAACAACAAAGAATAAAACAATAGTAGTAATACAATAAAAATACCACAAAGATATCTAGAAAGATAAGATCTTAAAGTAAAAAAAGACAAAAACTTCTGGCAAACTGTAGTTATTCTTGAAGGCCAAAAAAATCTTGATCATTTTCTTACTCTGCACATTAAATTTTCCATGAGTATTGAGAAAATTCTAAGGCTCTGCTTAAGAATTTTAGGGCATTTTAACTTCCACCAGGCAATAAATCCTCAAAATTAGGTACATCAACATTTGCAAACTTTTATCATCATAAATATTTAAAGATTTATCTTTAATTAATAAATATAAAAGTAAGTTAATGACTACTGTTAATTATCCGTTAGAAGCAAAACATTCTAATGTCAAATTGCAATTTTCTTTTTATAATACTGGTTTTAGGGAATATTTTTTGGTTATAAATATATTTTTGCAATTTCTCAAGGCCAAATGCCTCTGAATTATTCATGTGGCATTCTTACTTTGAAATGTTCCCATGTCTGTGGTAAAATTCTGATACTATGAATGGTTCAATTGATTTCTAGGCTCCTAGAAAAGATTTAAAGTTTAGCAATTAATAACATATAAAACATAATCTCACAAACTAAACTATTCTTAAGTGTAATGGGAAAATGGGTCAGGTTGCTCAGCAATATGTAAGGTTGCATACTTCAGACTACCTGCTTTGTTTATTAAAACTTCCTTGTCACATGCAATAGTAGTAAGAAATTTTCACAGCAAGCATCAGAGAAGTCTGTGTGTAAATAACAAGACAGCTGAAGTATTATTTTGGAGTGCAAAATTCTTTGGATTAGCAGCAATTTTCAAATGGTATGCCACAAGAATTTTTAAAACATGTAATACATGACTAGTTAGAGGCACTGACCTCTTTTTTCTTAGATTATCAAATAAAAAATGACAACAGCCAACACATTAGCTGTCTTGTGTGAATGAATCAAAATTATACCAAATTTTTGTGTGTGACATGAGATGAAAAAGGTTGAAAAATCACTGGATTAGAATATTGTATGGAGTTGAATTCCTTAAAATTAAAACCAGGAGATACAAGGTCTATTTTTTTGTTATTTAAAAAAATCAAAAGTATGAATTAGTAGCACATGTTAATACTTTAACCAAATACTTTTTGTTTGTTTTAGAATATTCTTATATTTACTCTAGGTGTGGCTAAAACTACAAAATAGAATAATCAACACAAAATGAAGGAAAATCTAGTGCATTATTTAACTTTGTTTGATTTAGCTTATGAAGCAGCCTGTTATCAGATGGAATATATCTTTTACAAATGAGAAGAATATATTGGCTGGTTGCTAGTAAAGCCTGTTCCCTATGGATTTTGTTATGTATTTTTTCATTACTGTAAGAACTTGGGTATGTTATGACCAGCCAAATCATTACATGATTTCCCGGGCTTGTTTTGCAACACTAACCTGCTTCAACTTCACCAATTAAATGGGCCTGGACATTTTTGTCTGAACCCAGGAATTTAGTTAAGATTCTTCAGTAAGTTTCATATACTCCATAGGTCAGATTATTTCCTTAGAACAATTATATTTATGGATCTAGAAAAATCAACATACTCCTAATGAGCAGCTACAATGTGTTGGGCTCTCTGGCATGAAAGATGAAAAAGTGAGGCTCCAGGTCTTTTCTTGGGTAAGTCACAAAGAAGTGCACTAGCACATGTTGCATGGGGCACACTGCTTCTTACGAGCTAAGTAGCATATTACAGATGCCAGAGGAGGGAAATATCACATGGTGTCAGCTGTGGGAACATGGAGTGAGAGAAATCTTCATGAAGAAAGTAATGTTTGAACTGAGAGACAGGTAGGATTTTGAAGGGCAGGAATGGGCAATAAGGTTTTATAAGCAGGAATAACAACTTGAACAAGGACACAAAGACAAGAAGAGCACTGGTTATGTTTGGTGGCCCCGGGATCATAGCAGTTAATACTGTTTGGAGAAGACACTGGATATTTTTAGGGGATTAGTGAGAAATAAGTCTGGAAAGGTACATCAAGAATAAACAGGGTGAGTCCAAATTGTAAGGCATGAGAGCTGATAAAGTAACAGCAGGGAAATCTTGACCTAGGGAGGAACTCTGAGGAGAACATTCATATCCATAGCTTTGGTCACACTGACTCAGATGGTGAGGAGCCCAGGTGTTTGGCCCTTTACATGTTTATTAACTTGAAAAGAAAACTAATTCTTAAACTACCTATGTACTAGTGCTATTTCAAACAGAGATCAACAACTCCCTCAGACATTTATGAAAGACTGATTAAATGAATGGTTTTTAAAACTATCTTCTTCACTAGCAAAGAAGGTAAACATGGACTAATTGTGTAGTTTAACTTACAGGAGGAGAAATAAACTATTGCAAAATATTTTTTAAAAATTTCTTGCTAGCCCTGGCCGGGTTGGCTCAGCGGTTAGAGAGTCGGCCTGCAGTCCGGAGAGACCCGGGTTCAGTTCCCGCTAAGGGCACGTACTTCGGTTGCAGTTTGTCCCCGGCCCTGGTTGGTCGTGCGGGTGGCAGCCACTTGATGTATCCCTTCATGTCGATGTTTCTCACTCTCTCTCCCTTCCTCTCTCTCCCTTCCACTCTATCTGTACAAAAAAAAAAAATGGAAAAATATCCTCGGGTGAGGATAAAAAAAATAAAATAAATAAATAAATAAATAAATAAATAAATAAATAAATAAATAAAAATTTCTTGCTATTGGATGTAGTTATAAATCTATCAGATATTGTAAATAGATGAAGTATATAGTTTTATATATAAATATATATTTTATATATTTCATTCTATAGAACATGATCAATTTTAGAGTAAGCTCTTATCTGAAGTCTCAAAGTACATGGTTTATATATAATTATATTAACCCATTATCTGAAATATGACTTGCAAATATTATCTCCCAATCCATAGGTTGCCTTATCATCTTGTTGACTGCTTCCTTTGCTGTGCAAAAGCTTTTTAGCTGGATGTAGTTCCACTTGTTTATTTTTTCTTGGGTTGCCCAAGCTTTTGATATATCCAAAACTCATTGCCTAGACCAATGTAAAGGAACATTTTTTCCTATGTTTCCTTTGAAGAGATTTACAGTTTCAGGCCTTATATGTAGCATTTTGAGTTGATTTCTGTGTATACAGTAAGAAAAAGGCCCAATTTCATTCTTTTGCATGTGTTCACAGTTTCCCCAGCACATTTATTGATGACACTATCCATTCCCCACTGTGTAGTTTTGGAGTCCTGGTAGAAAAATTATTTGATCATATATATCTTGAGTTTATTTATTTATTTTTTTCTGTTCTGCTTTTATGCTGGTACTATAGTGTTTTAATTACTGTAGCTTTATAGTATAATTTGAAATCAGAAAGTGTGATGCCTCCAATTCTATTCTTTCTCAAGATTGCTTTGACTATTCAGTGTCTTTTGTGGTTCCATAAGAATTTTAGAATTGTTTTCTCTTTCTGTGAAAAATACTATTGAAATTTTGATAGGGACTATGTTGAATCTATATATCACTTTGTAAGGACAGTTTTGCAATAATAATTCTTTCAATCTATGACCATGGGATCTCTTTCCATTTATTTGTGTCTTCTTTCATTTCTTTCTTCAATGTTTTTGTTCAATGTCTTTCACCTTTTTGTTCAATTTATTCCTAATTTTTTTTTCTTTTTGATGCGGTTAGTAAGTAAGATGTTTTGTCCCCTTGTAGATCATTGTTA
Source organism: Molossus molossus (assembly GCF_014108415.1). Classification (NCBI taxonomy): domain Eukaryota; kingdom Metazoa; phylum Chordata; class Mammalia; order Chiroptera; family Molossidae; genus Molossus; species Molossus molossus. The sequence continues at coordinate 25,781,586 of NW_023425351.1, forward strand.
GTGCAAAAAAATGTGACTAAATTTTGTATGTTGCTTTGGTATTCTGCAGATTTGCTGACTTTGTTTATTCTAGCAGGTATATGTGTGCACAAGTGTGTGTGTGTGTAGACTTTAGTGTTTTCTACATATAGGATCATGTAATCTAGGAACAGTGATAATTTCACTTCTTTTTTTCTGATTTGAATGACTTCCATTTATTTTCCTTGCCTGATTGCTCTTGCTAGTACTTGCAGTACTATGTTAAAGAGAAATGATGGGAGTGGACCTCCTTACCTTGTACCGAATCCTAGAAAGCAAGCTTTCGGTATTTCTCCATTGATTGTTATGTTCTCTATGGATTTTTATAAATAGTCTTTAATGTGGTGAGGTAGTTTTCTTTTCTTTTATACCTATCTTATTGAGTTTTATAAAACCATATATCTGATGAGGGATTGATACCCAAAATATATAAGTAACTCATACAACTCAATACCAAAAAAAAAAAAACAAAAAACCTGTTTAAAAAATGGACAAAGACTTTAATAGACATTTTTCCAAAAACATACAAATAGGCTACTCTCTCCTTAGACTAGTCCGGCAGGCTAATTCCCAATAAACCTGCACTTCTGGGGGAAAAAACAAAAACAAAAAACAAAAACATAAATGGCCAACCAGTACATAAAAAGGTGCTCGGAAAGGCTACCCACTGTATGGGAGAGCATAATTGCCAATGATATATCAGATAAGGGGTTAATTTCCAATACATATAGAGTACTCATACAACTCCACAAAAGAAAGACAAAGAACCCAATTAAAAAATGGGCAGAGGAACTAAATAGACACCTCTCCAAACAGGACATACAAATGGCTAAGAAATATATGAAAAAATGCTCATCATCACTAATCATCAGAGAGATGCAAATTAAAACAACAATGAGGTATCACCTCACACCTGTCAGAATGGCCGCCATCAACAAATCATCAAACAAGTGCTGGTGAGGGTGTGGAGAAAAGGGGACCCTAGTACACTGCTGGTGGGAATGCAGACTGGTGCAGCCACTATGGAAAACAATATGGTGTCACCTCAAAAAATTAAAAATTGAACTTCCATTTGACCCAGTGATCCCACTTCTAGGAATATACCCTAAGAAGCCTGAAACACCAATCAGAAAGAATATATGTACCCCCATGTTTGTAGCAGCACTATTTACAATAGCTAAGATCTGGAAACAGCCCAAGTGTCCATCAGTAGATGAATGGATAAAAAACCATGGTACATATACACAATGGAGTACTACGCAGCTGTAAGAAAGAAAGACCTCTTATCCTTTGAGATTACATGGAGGGACCTGGAAAGTATCATCCTAAGTGAAACAAGCCAAACAGAGAAAGACAAGTTTCACATGATCTCACTTATTTGTGGAATATAATGAACATAACAGTCTGAGGAATGGGGTTGTCCCAGAGACCCGGAAGTGGGATACAGACTGACAATCCCCTAAATAGGGGGGTGGTGGGGAAGAGATAAACCACAGAACTTATATACATGTATGCATGAACAGTGGACATGGACAACAAACTGGGGAAAGGGCAAGGAGGGAGGGGGAGGGGGGAATCAGTGGGGGAAAAAGGAGAAACATCTGTAACAAGAATTAATTAATAAAAAAAAAATTAAAAAAAAAAAAAAAAGGTGCTCAACATCATTAATAATCAGGGAAAAACATTTAAAACCATAATCAGATATCACCTCACACATCTTAGGATGGCTATTTTCAAAAAGATAATAGAGCCCTGGCCAGTTTGGCTCAGAGGTTAGAGTGTAGGCTCGTGGATCGGAGAGTCCCAGATTTGGTTTCCAATAAGGGCACGTACCTCTGTTGCAGTTTGTCCCCGGGCCTGGTCAGGGTCGTGTGGGGGGCAGCCACTTGATGGGTTTCTCTCACATCGATGTTTCTCTTACTCTCTCTTCCTTCCTCTCTCTCTCCTGCTCTATCTGAAGATACATGCAAAAATGTCCTCAGGTGAGGATAAAAAAAAAAAAAAAGATAAGTGTTGTCAAAGATGTAAATGAAAGAGAACCTTTGTACATTGTTAGTGGGAATGTAAATTGGTACAGCCATTATAAAAAACAATATGAATGTTCCTCAAGAAACTAAAAGTAGAACTACCTTGTGATCCAGCAATCTCTCTTCTGGGTATATACCCAAAGGATATAAAATTAGTACCTCAAGAGATATCTACGTTCCCATGTTCATTGGAGCAGTATTCACAATAGCTGAGATATGGAAACACCTAAGTGCCTGTCAACAGATGAATGTATAAAGAAAGTAACCTTTTGGATATGGATAAAGAAAATAAACCTTTTATGAATTACCAAAACAAAGTTCTCCATACAGAAATGTTTTTAGTACATTTTCAAAAGCAACGCACAAAAGGTTATAAACTATTTGAAAATAAAGAATATTGTCAACACTATTTTTAATTGTGAAATATAATACATGTGCAGAAAATTACAAAACAATACAAGTATAATTAGCTTAAAAGATAGCAAAATAAATACCCACTACCCACTATCCAGTGTAATACTCACTCATCACCACCAGCAGGAAGATAACTATTATCTTACAGGTAATCATTTCCTTGTTTTCTATATTTAACAATTTTTATATTAACATATAAAAATATATAATGGAATATTAATCTGTCTTTAAAAAGTGAGATCTGGTAATTTGAAACAACATGGATGAATTTAGAGAACATTATGCTAAGTGAAATAAGCCAGACACACAAGATGAAAAAAGCTGTGTAATTTTACTTATATGTAGAATCTAAACAAGTCAAATACATGGATGCAAAGAATAAAATGGTAATTACTAGGGCAGAGATATGGATGAGAATGGTTAGATAACTGTCAAGGGCTGCATAGTTGCAGTTATGTAGGAAGAATAAATAAGTCTAGATATCTAATGCATAACATCTAAGGTATACTTAATTATACCATATTGAACACTGAAAATTTGCTAAGAGTACAAAAATTTCCCATAATATCACCACTCAAAAATGTTCGCCATTATTATTTTGGTGATTTTTTTCCCCAAAAAATGAAAAATAATTTTTCTCATGTGTCTTCTCTCACATACAGGCCTGTGCACACACACATGCACACTTGAAATAATCTTAAAAAATTATATGATGATATACCTCCTATATAGAGTTTTATAATATAACTTTAATATTACATTTTAAATATTTGCCCCATTGTCAAATATTTTTAATATTTATAATATTATTTAAAATTTAAGTGCATAACATTTTATTATCTGGATGTACCATAATTTATTTAATCACTCTTCTATGGTTTGACATACACTTTTTTTATTATTCTAAATGATACTATGAGGAATATCTTTGAGCATTCATTTTTATAGATATTTAAGATGTATTTTTAAAATGTTTTAAACAAATTGCCAAATTTCAGCTGAATTTTTTTTCTAAGTGCAATTAATGAAGGGATAATTTTAGCTCTAATATATTGACTGATGAAAATAGTATTACATTTTTAAAAGTATATTTCTAAAATTCGTTCATCTGATTTGATTCCTAAACGCATATTATTAAATCTCTAGTCAAGCTACTATGAAAAATACAGAATAAGTAAGATTTGGTTTCTACCCTTAAGAAAGTTTTATTTTAATTCAGAAAAAACAATCAAATATATGAAACAACTGCAAAGTTTGAAGATGGAAAATTTGGTTCTTAATGTGAAGTTCTAATACACAGAGTTTTAAAACAGAAACTACTTCAACAAAACTGAGGGAATTTGATTTCCAGTGGAATCAGAGCAAATATTTTTGATAGATTACGTTTGTTTCTTAAACTAGATTCAGTATTACTGCAGACACATTGAAGATGTTATTGATAATTTTTTAAGCAAACAATTGCTAGTTGACAGAATAAACCTTTTATGAATTACCAAAACAAAGTTCTCCATACAGAAATGTTTTTAGTACATTTTCAAAAGCAACGCACAAAAGGTTATAAACTATTTGAAAATAAAGAATATTGTCAACACTATTTTTAATTGTGAAATATAATACATGTGCAGAAAATTACAAAACAATACAAGTATAATTATCTTAAAAGATAGCAAAATAAATACCCTTCACCCACTATCCAGTTTAATACTCATCACCACCAGCAAGAAGATAACTATTATCTTACAGGTAATCATTTCCTTGTTGTCTATATTTAACAACATATTCATGAATATTGAACACTAAAGTTTAGAATATTTTGGTTACAGTGGGAATGTTGGTCTCATTCCTGATCTAAAAAGGAAAGCTTTCAAGACTGCATGATTAAGTATAATATTTGATGTAGGGTGTATATATATATATATATATATATATACACACACACACACACACATACTAAGAAATAGTGGTGGGGGAAACATCTGTAACAAAAGTAAATTAATTAATAAAATAGAAATATAGATGTCAATAGAAAATATGTGGGACTAGACAGATGCTTGCCTTACTGATTTTTAGCATTTATTCTTTTCTGTTACATTAGTTTAAGGTTTACATGTGTTCTCTAAGTCCAGCTTTATTTTCATCCTGTATTCATTCTGGTCAAAACAAGCTCTGTATGGATGGTTTAAATAATTTCAAATGTGTTGAGACTTTTTAATGACCCAATGTGTAGCCAGTTTGAATAAATATTTAGAAGCACCTAGTGCTTAAAAAAAAATGGATAATGTGTATTTCACGATTGTTCAGTGGTGTTTGCTTTGTTTTCATCGTGTAGAGTTGGTTGTTTTGTTGTTCAGATCTTCCATATACTTCCTAAATTATTATTATTGTTTCATGTTCATCATCTAACACCTTGTTTCTATTTTCTATTATTCCCTTTGATTTTTGGTCACATAGTCTTGTCACCATGTATGCCTGCTTATTTTTTTTTTATTAAGTATTGAAATTACATATGAAAAATTACAAAGATGATTTGAGGTCTCAGATGATGCTATGTTCTTCCAAGAGAAGATTTTACTTTGCTTCTGAAAGAAGTATTGGGATACTAAAAATTTTATATTATTTGAAATTCAACAAATAAAAATGAGGTGTTTGAGATGGGCCTTATTCGTCAAGAGGGCTGGAATATTATATGTTGCTCTTATTCTTCTCCTATAGTGTAGCCCTTCAACAGTAGCCACCCCAAACCTAGGGAGTGTATTTGGTCACCATCCTCAGTAACAGTGGGGCTCCAATTCTTGTCCAGCCAGCCTAGGAGTTTTTTGCAATCTCTCTTTTAGTTGTCAACCTCTCAGGATTTTCTTCATTAACTGGCAGGTACCTTTAGAGGAAGCATGTCCCCAAATTCCATTTCCAAAATTTCTATTTACTTTCTTATTCTCCTCTATATTGACCACTTAATAATTTATTGTTTTGGAAAAGTCTCTGATGACTTCACACACGCTTTTAAAAATATTTTGCATGTTTTTAGTGGGATGCTTTATCTGAATAATTTACCCAACCATTACTGGATTATCAGTAATTCCTTACTTCATACATTTCAATAAATTTGGGCATAATCAACACATTTTCAGATTATTGATTTTGTTTTAAACAGAGTAATAAAATATACTTTTTATTACTTCAATTTTTGCCAAACATAGTGCCAGATACATAGCATGTGCTTGGTAAATATTAGTTAATTCCAAGTTCTTACATTTTGCTTAGCATATAACATGTAAAATAGATTATATTTATGTGAAAGAGTTAATAACAATATTTAGTTTCTCTTCTATCCCATAAGGACTGCAGTCTCTCATTTCTTATTAGGCTTCTGCTTACCTTTACTGATGTTGTTATTAATGACATTGTGTTCTTACTCCCGCATGGAATTTTTTCCCAGACAGTTGTTAGGTTCTCGCTGTAGTTAACGGACTCACTTTATGTGTGTGTGAGCATACACATGTCATCTAATTATGTCAGTGTGATGCTAATTTCCTTTTTCTAGAAGCTATGATAGAGTGGGAAAAACTGGGAGTCAGGAGACTCATAGAAGTTCTTGCTTCTTCCCTGTGGTCCTCAGGCTGGTAAATTGCAGAGAAATGTGCATCTGTGCTTGCTCACTTCCCAGATTTTAACTCTCAGAGGTACATTAGCTACATGAGAATGAAGGCGAATGCTCCCTCCAACCTTCTCTGCCAAATACTTTCTGCCTTTCACTTACTAGGAATAATTTATCTTTCCATTAGAGCCTAATGAGCCTAAGCTCATTTTAAAAAATTATTCTATGGCTTTTGCATTCGACTTCTTGCCTCTAATATACCTTGGCACTTCAGAAGAGCGAAGGATAAAGAGTCCTAATTTGGAGCAAAACAAGTGGCCTCACCCTTGGGTTGGCTCATGGGTGGTGTCATCATCTTCTGTAATGCTCTCACTTATTCTTCCAGGCTGTGTGAGTTTGTCTCATGCCTACCGATTAGGGTACCTGTAGCCATGCCATCATTGATCCCAACCTACCTTATTATTTCATTCTCCTTTTTCCTCCTACTTCAGACCTAAGTACTTACTTTTCTCAAGCTAAAGGAGGAAAAAGAAATTATGTTCTAAACACAGAACTTCAAAAATGGTCTGTGCATAATAAATCTTTCTCACTGAGAGAAAGGGTATAAATCCTAATAGACATTAACTTAATAATAAATTGGGAACATTGTCCTGTAGCCTAATATAAAACAGAACTACGAAGTCAATTTAGAGGATATGTTTAGAGTTATAGTATTCTTCTCCTTAATGCCTATTATGAGTAATTGACATTTGAAGGTTATATAGAGACATGTGTCTCTAAAAGAGGAGGACATGGAAGAGGACAGACATTTATTGCATTTTTGTATTATGTCCTTCTATCCTTGTGATCACTTAACGTGTGAGTTGTAGGACTCTGGTTACACAATCTCAGATTTGTTGACTATCCTTTCCTAAGAATACACAATTAGTAAGTGCAATTCTAACTTACTCCATGGTCATGTGTTCTCCTCTGAAATGTCATGCCATCTCTAGAAGTAAAAGGAGAGGGAAGGTGGGAAAAAAAGTAAGTGCAATTCTAACTTACTCCATGGTCATGTGTTCTCCTCTGAAATGTCATGCCATCTCTAGAAGTAAAAGGAGAGGGAAGGTGGGAAAAAAAGTGTGTATAGATAGTGTCAAGAAAGGGATTATTTTACTGAGCATGGAAAGAGTTTGTATCATAAAGAAAATACTATGAAACATGAAAATAAGAACAGTGACATATAAAGAAACAAACAGTAATACGTTCGGGTAGGAAACCTGCTTTTAATAGAACTTCAACTGGATTTAGTTATATTTACACTGTGCTCCTAATTATTATCTACGGCAAAGCCATCCAGAAAATTAAGGGAGGCATATATGATAAACATAAAAATTAGAATTTTGACAGAATAAAATAAATAGCATTTAGTAATTACATTAAACATGTTTTCAAACCCACAGTAAGCTATTTAAAATAGAACAACTGTTCAAAGCATGCTGCCAAATTTCTTCAAAATGACTTGTTATGAAATGTTGACAAAATATCCCCAAAGTCTATTTCAACTTTAGTGTAATTAAACATACTTCAGACCAAAAACATAGTTTTTTTTATATATTCTTAAATGTAAATTCTATGTGACTGTGTTTTTCATATTAGGACAAACAGGATGATCCATTTGTTAACATTCAAAATAATTTTCAGAAAGTTTCCACTACTAATACAGGCTTTATCATTTATAAATTGCTTCTACATATTTAGTTCCAAAAATTAGCCTATTAGAGAAAATTTAGTCTTAATATTCATATTTTACATTGTGTTTAACACACATCTATTTCATACATATTTATACATTCACTATTTACTTACTTAATAATATTAACTGAATGAATGGATGATTGCATTTAGTTCAAATTGGCAAAGTGACTTTTGAAAATCACCTAAGAAGTGGTCATCTTCTCCTTGCTTGGAGAGGCTATAACTAGCAACATGGACAACCTTATGTAATAAATGGATTATCGGTACACACCACCCAAACATGGCATGTTCAGTGACGTTTCAAATGCTCCCTGTGTTGTTCCTCTGTGGCAATGAGAGTCTAGAACCGCTGTGAGTAGGGGTTTGGTGCAGCCTTCGCATCAGCCCTACCCACGCATTTATAAGGCACTACCTCGGGTGGTTCGTGCTGCTGTTTTTCACTGAATAAACCTGTACCCACAGCATTCGAGAAGAGGGTTCTAATCTGTAAACAAATCACCTTTCTTTCTAGAATGTATGGCTCCTCTCTCGCTTGCTTGTCCTCCCAGCCACCTCCCATCAAAGCTGCTTCATTTCTTACATTCCCACAAGCATGGGAATAATGGGCCATCCCCTTAAATTTAGTCCCACTTCACAGAGGGAAGCTGGACCGCTAAGTCAGTTGCCAGACAAGAACAACATTATGCCCAAGTTCAGGTCAGAAACGTCTGTCCTTTATTCCTGTTACCCTTGGCCACTGTGCCTTGCCTTCCTGCCCCTGTCACAATAAAAGCATCTCATGTTTTGTTTTCTTAACCACCATGCATATATTTCCCAGAACTTTCCCCTGTATCCTGTGCAACTGGAATTTGATTTGCAAACCAATTGTCCTTTGATGCTATTCAAAGAATACCCCATGCTTTTTTTTTTTTTTTGCCTTATTTGAAATGGTTTCTTCTAGAAGACACTGCTTCCCTGTTAGCCTTCACCAGGGAGGTTGCTCCTTCTTCCCATTGCCATGTGTCTGGACATGGTGCTTGCACCTCACGGAAGCAGGAACGATCTGACTTGAAATTCTCCTCTTTTTCAGGCCCGTGCCATTTGCCCTGCTGTTCAGTTTCTTCCCTCGTCACTGTAATCCTACCAGTCACCAGTCACTTCTGTTATTTCATATGGGGTGCCTACCTCTGGTCCATTGCTTTCCTCTCTACCATAATTCTTAGGACATTTTAACTGTCAACTAGGTGACTTATCCAATGTCCTACCATTATCATTCCTTGGCTCTCTCAAATTCAGTGGTCTTCTATGGTAATGTATTTCTTTCCTTGTCAAATGTGAAATAGCATCCAACGCTAAAATTTTAGATTACTGTAATCTACTATCTGTCCCATACCCCTGCCCTTAAGATTTTCTGCTTCCTACAAAAACTACACCTCAATTCTGTTTGGTACCCTGACGCTTCACTAGTACTTTTGCTTCAAGTACGTCTGGCCAGGTGTGGCTTCATCCTTAGTCCCAAAGGCCGTGCCACATACAACACTGATGCTCCAAGTGTGGTCCATAAACCATCAACATCTTGGGGACTTGTAAGAAATGCAGTCTCCTTGGGCTCCACTCCACATTTGCTTACGTCAGAAACTCTGCGAGTGGAGCCCACAGCAACTGGTGTTTTAAAAAGCTCTCCATGTGATTCTGATATCCCTAAAATGTGAGAACCACTAATATAGAGCATTAATTCATCTGGTCTCTTGCAAACACCTTTAATATCTTTGAGTGGTGAACAACACCCAACAAACGCATTATTTTTTTTTTGTCTCAAACCTTTCCACTTGTGAGATTTATAAAAATGTGCCAAGTTCTCCAGCTTTACGAAATAAAGCACCCACTTTCCATATACACCTTTAATCCAAGTTTTTTTGCAGTTTCTATTTATCTAAAATTGAATACTGTAAAACCCTCGAATGCCCACTACTTAATGATACTTCCAAAAGCATTTCACTCATAACCATCTTCAGTGGAAAATCCTGAGCAATGCTAACTTGTTCAAGGTCACCTATATAGGAAGGGGTGGGGCCAGAATTTAAATTCAGGTCTGAGTACAAAAACCAATGCTATACCCTGGCCAGTTTGTCTCAGTGATTAGAGCATTGGCCCGAGGGCCCAAGAGTTTCGGTTTTGAGTCCCCATCAAGAGCACATACCTAGGTTGCAGGTTCGATCCTTGGCCCTGACCAGGGTTCTGCGGTGAGGAAACCAAACCATGTGTCTTTCACATGGATGTTTCTCTCTCTCTCTCTCTCTCTCTCTCTCTCTCTCTCTCTCCCCCTTTTCCTTTGTCCCTCCCTCCCTTAAAAAGAAAAAAAAAGAAAAACATGCTATTTCTATTTTGCTGATGAATTATATGAAGCAACAGTTGCATTAAATGACTATTGTTGAAGCTGTACCTACCAATGGTACACTCCAGAATTTTTTAAAGTGAGTTACATAAAAATCTATTATCGAATCACTTTGATAAATATCAGGTTAAATATTTTTTTATTGTAGGACTTTTAAGAGCCTTTAATATCATTGATGTGTATCGATTCCTTTATTTCATCTGTGTTTATCCTATGTTTTATTTCCTCGTGCTTGGAAACTTCTCCCAGCAAGCATTGCTCTCCTGCCTCAGGGGTGTGTCAGAGGAATGGCGCTGCGTGCAGTGTTACAGATACAGTGTATACGCACTACTTCATGCAAACCTCATAATGCCTGTGTGATGATTACATGAAATTCCAAATACTAGAGCATCACAATACTGCGACATGTATATCCAGGCCAGAATAAGCCACAGAATAAGTGTTAAGGCCACAGACTGCAGGGCATTCTTTTCCTGCCTGGCCCGTGTTGAACGTAAGAATTATGACTTGGATTTAGATAGTGTCTTCCTGCATCCCACATAACACTGTCCGGAGGGGCATTTTGCACTGGATTTTATTTAAAAATTAACAAAAGTTTAAATTGAAAATGACTGATTAATGAAGTGAAAGTATACTCACCATTAAACAGTGAACACATGTAATCGCAGCTCTGTATATAGTATGAATGTAGTTTTGATATTAATTTCAATTTGTCTTCACCAGCAGTTGATTGAGCCACTAGGAAATTAATTGTGTTTAACAGATCTATTGCTGGCCAGCATGTCATCTCTCTTTCTTTCATTATGCAGGTCCTACTGACCTTCTTCTTTGTGTCCCGTGTTCTTCTTGTCCCACTCTGGTCTACTCTGGTATGTTTGCTCAGGGCACTTAATACTGACGTCAGGTAATTATGAGTGCTATCCTACACCTGTTCAAAGTTCAGAGTTCTTAAAATAGATAGTCTTCAGGACCTACAATGAGAAAAAAAAAAGTTCTTCCAAGTAATCTGCACAAGATTTCCTTCTTTTTTGTGATATTGTGTGAATCCCAGGCTCCTTACTGGGTCAGTATTCACTGAGAAGGTGGGGTGGGGATTTTGAACCTCTTCTTCTTGGCAGGAAAATAACTTTTAAGAATATGTGACATGAAAATATATTCTCCCACAGTACAGAACATGGATGCTATGGCACCATTAAATATCTCATGGAGATACATCTCAGAACAATTTCAGATCCATGGACATTAGTCTATGAACTGAATAAAGATGAACAACTCACAGAATCTTCTCTCGAATATGTCACAGAGAGAAGCAAAGATTGAGTTTGTTCTTAGCACTGAGAGTCACAACATATCAAAACTAAAAAGAATTTAGAACTATCTATTGCTCTTCCAGTATATTGCTGGTCACTCCTCTGCAAAACTCCTACTAAATGGCCATCCAGTCTCTACATGAAATAAGAAGTATGCTAGCTCCTTTAGCAGCTCATTCAGTTTTGTTCCGTTCTATTTGCTCACTGACCCAATAATTGTATATTCATAAATCACGTAAAAAAAATTTGTGTAAGGAATTACTGTGTAGTTATCAGAATAGTATTATGTTCATTGCACATGTTTTATAATAAAACAGGGCAAACATGTAAGAAAAGAAAAAATAACCTGATGATCCACAAAAGAGGATTGATTAAAAATGTATAACAATCTGTATAACAGAATATGGTGCATCTATTATAAAGGATGAGATATATATTAACTGGATATATATATGTATATACATATAATCACACAATATGATATTAACAGGATTTAGCTATCTTTATATATTCTGATGTGGAAAAATTTTTATACTATTTTTACATAAAAATGTGTCACAAGACAGTATATTAAATGTGTTATTTTTGTTATATATGACACAGAGACACTCACACTTATGTATTTGTATCTGCACAACACTGTCTAAATGGTTACAAACAAAAATGTCTCAAAAAGTTTATGCACCCCCATGTTAGTTGCAAAATTGTTTATAACAGCCAAGATAGGAAATCAAACTAGCGGTTCATCAATAGATGAATGAATAAAATTCATACATCTTTTTAAAAATATGCTACACTATAGACATGTCATTAAGCACATTTTGTTTTGTTTTGTTTCTCTCCTACAGGTCTGTGAAACAGGCAGAGGTTGTAAGTGGTCCTTAAGGAAACTGCAATTATTCAAATCCTATGTAGAGTTCTAATTTTATTTCCTATGTGTAATCATTTAAAGAAGGGTTATTTTTATAATATCAATAACAAACAAGTACTCTTGTAACCAGGGGGTGCCTAGGTGTGTAATCAGAGAACACTAACCCTGGCAAAGGATTCTGGGGTGGTCAGGATGCCTGCTACCTTTTGACATGGTTAGTGTCCTGGGTTTGGATGACTTTATATATAGCTATTAAGATTACTATTTGATACAGTAAATATTGCCTGATTCAAAAGATTTTACTTAAAATTTTTCTGTATTTTAACTTGTCTAGGGTTTTCTATTTCTTCTATTTTTATAATATTTTCTCATTTTTTGGATTAATAAACATTATACTACCCACACATGCCAAGACGTACGACTTGGTATCTGGGAGTTCGCTGGTGGTGTCGTGACCTGCCCTGTGTGTTCTGTGCAGCAGCAAGGCGTACCCTCCACCACTGCTCCTCCTGGCCATTGTCATCCCTCCTCCTGGCAAAACAAGTAACTGATACGTTGATTCAATGAAGCAGATTAATAAGGAATAAAATGCATGCCCCAAAGCATATGCAATGAAAATTGTTTGAGCAATGAAAATTGTCTGACCGTTTATCCAATTATTTAACCCAATTAAGACTATCCATTTTAAATTTGATATATGCTTGCCTTTGGAATGTTATACATCAATGCTAAGTGAATGGATCTGAGTAAATTTATTGAGTATCTCAACTGTCTGTTTTATTTAATTGTCTTAACCTAAGTTTTCTTTTTGGACCTGTAAGGCATATGATTAAATTATAAAACTGCCTGTATAACTGTCAAAGAAACAAAGGCCAGGACATGGCTGAAGAATAAACAAAGAAATTCTGATTCTATGAATGAAGTCATATTCCTAAATCAAATAGTACATGCTCTAACATTAACATTTTCTTGTGCATAGAAACACATAAGACTAATTTTCATAAAAGTTGTATTTTATAGGTAGAAACAGTTGAAAGGCATAGAAAACAGTATATGTTTCTAGCGGAACAGAGAAAATAGTTTACAGCACCTTCACAGTCCTCTATTTAAATATCCTTACCATAAAGAATACTTTTGCCCTGACCAGTGTGGCTCAGTGATTAGAACATTGACTTGAATACCGAAGGGTCATGGGTTCAATTCCCAGTCAAGGGCATGTACCTCGGTTGCAGGTTCAATCCCCAGCCCTGGTCAAGGCACATTGAGAAGCAACCTATCGATGTGTCTCTCTCACGTTGATGTTTCTCTCTCTCTCTCTCTCCCTCTTCCCCTCCCTCCCTCCCTTTCACTCTCTCTTTAAAAAAAATCAATGGACAAAATATCCTGGGGTGAGGATTAACAACAACAACAACAAAATATTTCTTCAAAAAAATGTTCAACTGAGGATCCAATTGTTTGCCATATTCACAATATTCTTTCTTTAAAACGCGTTACTCCTGTCCAGCAGGTGTGGCACAGTGGTTGAGTGTCAACACATGCACCGGGAGGTCACCAGTTCAATTCCCAGCCAGGACACATGCCCAGGTTGTGGGCCTGATCCCCAGTGGGGAGCATGCAGAGGTGGCCAGTCAATGTTCTCTCTCATTGATGTTTCTATCTCTCTCTCCTTCTGTTCTCCTCTCTCTAAAATCAATAAAGGAAAAAAAAATGTTAAACATGTTACCCCTAATGTCTTCACCTAAGCCATACTTTCCTCTTACCATCACTTGGTCAGTTTTTGTCCTCTTTTCCACTGACCTGTTTCTGGGTCAGTCACCCTACTAAGCACCACATCAACCTCAGGAATCAAATCTACCAGAATATCCAAGTATATATTTCAAAAAATGCTACCAAAGGCAAACAAAGCCAGACACTAATTAAGGTGATAAAAATAAATTTTAATCAGCGATAAACTATTGCAATAGGGAAGAGGGGCAACTTGAATTTGTGCAGACTGGGTGTTCTGAAGGGTGGATGAGGGAGTAGGAATGGGGAATTGCCTGAGCTTGAACAGAGTTGGGGAAATGGAAAATTTTTAAAAGAAGGAGGTTGTTCCATTTGAAACTCATCTGGGTTTGTCCACACTTGCTTATCAATGTTTGACTCCTATTCTCCCATGGAGACTGGGAAACGGTCTATTTTCAGATGTTGGCTGGAACAATCAGTAAATCCTTTTGGCAGACTTGCTTTGCCAAATAGGAACTTAAGGGAGTTGAAGTCAACATTGTAGCGATGCTGCCTTGAGCTGATAAAAACCACGTTAAGTGTTTGTTCAAGTCTTTTAATGTGAGAGTGTGTTGGTGTGGATGAAATTACTTGTGCTGAGAGTCTGTGGTTTGTTTTAATTTTTTTTTCTTTATTGATTTTAGAGAGAGGAAGTGAGAGGGAGAGAGAGATAGAAACATCAATGAGAGAGAACACTGATTGGCCTCCTCCTGCATACTCCCCATTGGGGATTGGATGCACCACCTGGGCAGGTGTCCTGACTGGGAATTAAACCCACAGCCTCTTGGTGCATGGGTCGATGCTCAACCACTGAGCCACACCGGCGGGGCAAGCCTGTGGTTTTTATAGGCCAAGTTTGAGGTCTGGTCAAGAAGAGGGCTCAGAAAACTCTAGCCAGGCTAGAGTTTTAGCAAGGAGAGAATTTTCATCAGTGCCCACTAGGCAGGACACACACACACACACAAAAACGCACACAGAGACATATTCCACATTTGTACTCTCTCTTCTTTGTCAGCTCTAAGAACAGAGTTCAAAGCAAGTAAACAGCTAGAGCCCAAACCAGGAAATTCCTCTAGTTTTCTTTCCTGTCTCTTGTTTTAAGTTTTATATGTGAAATCTGAATCTGTTAGCACTCATCTGGGCTCCCATTCCTTGTTTCTTAATAAAGATCTAGATTCATTATACTGGTCGGGCTTGAAACCACACAGGAAAAGGGGTTCTAGAAATGTTCCTCAGATTGCCTATTCTAACATCACCTCTGTAGACAGATAGTTTGGGGCCCTCATTCATGCCATAGCCTCTGGGTGTCCCTGACTGTTAGTCTCCGACCTTCTGGACATGAAGGCCATAACCTTACCCTCCAGGGCATAACACTCTACTGGGGAAACCTACATAAGAACAGATGATTTAAATAAAGTGTGGTAATGTGCAGGGATAAAGACATGTATAAGCTAGGCTATTATGGGAGCACAAAAGAGCAGTTGTGAACGCATCTGGAATGTGGACTTGGAAGAGTATGAGTTGTAGGGTGGGTGGAAAGAAAGGGTCCATGGAAAAGATAATGCCTCAGCTGGTTCCTAATGATGAGATGGAGTCAACTGAGCAACAAAGACAAAAATGAGGGTCTTAGTGGGAGCAACTGAATAAACCCAGTATGGAAGTCTGAACGGGCAGAGTGTCATGAGGATGGGAACAAAAACACATGGTGTTTATTACTGGAGCACTAGAGTATGATATGAGGTGGCAGTTGATGGGACAGAGAAGTGGGCATGAACTGGAGTAGGAAAAATGACATATGGCATCCTGTGGTCTTCAACACAAGTCACTCATCGGAATCACAGATGCTTAAACCCCACTCTCTGGGATGAAGATGCAGCTGGTTTGGGGTGGACCCCAGACATCAGTAATTCTTTAAAAGCTTTTCATTTGATTCTAATGAATAGCCAAGGATGAGAGCCATTGCCGAAGGGGGAAGGGAACAGCTAAATACTGTCCACATTAGAAAGTACAGTGAACTTCCGGTCAGGATGGCGGGTAGGTAACCGTGGTATCGCGTCCTCCCACAACCACATCAAAGTTACAACTAAACTACAAAACAACCATCATTCAAAACCGCCTGAAATCAAGCTAAATGGAAGTCCTACAACTACGGAATTAAAGCAGCAGCCACATCCAGACTGGTAGGAGGGGCGGCGGCCACCGCCACGGGCTGGTCCCACACCCACGTGTGGCGTATAAAAATCAGGAGGACACCTCGGCTGGGAAGGTCCTTCCTGAGGACTGAGGGGTCCGCGTTCCACACCAGGTGCCCCGCTCAGGGTTCCAGTGCCAGGAAGAGAATCCCCATAACTTCTGGCTGGAAAAACCAGCGGGAACTGAGGCTCAGGAAAACTGACGCGGCTGGAGCCCCAGGCAGAACCTTAAAGGGCCCGCGCACGATCTTATTGTACTCTCTCCCTCTAAGCTTGGAGGGGAGGCAGCTCGAGGGGCACCAGAGACATACAGGGAAGAATTGAGCTGTTTGGCACTGGAGCGAGGGCTGGAGAGGGGGCTTTCTCCGGGACAAACATGCTGTCAGAGGCCATTGTTCCTTTGGTGAGCCCTTCCCTGGGCCGGCAGACAGTCGCCATATCTGGGACTCCAGCAACCTGGCTCACACTGGTAGCCCCGCCCTGGTGACTCCCTGAGGCCCCGCCCCGCCTCACTTAACTTTCAGGCCCACCCAAGCTGTTGCCACTTGCTTATCCATAGGTTTGGCCTGGCTTGGATCCTGCTTCAGGTTTTTCCTAAATTCTTTCAAACGAGCAGCATCTGGTCTCAGCGAGCCCCATACCTCTCATTAAGTAATACACTGAAACAAACACAGGGAGGCAGCCAAAATCAGGAGACCAAGAAACAGGTCCCAAATGAAAGAACAGAACAAAACCCCAATAAAAGAACTAAGCAAAATGGAGATAAGCAACCTAACAGATGCTGAGTTCAAAATACTGCTTATAAGGATGCTCAATGAACTTAGTAAGAACCTCAGTGAACTTAGTGAGGGCCTCAACAGCATAAAAAATGACCAGTCAGAAATCATGGATGCACAGTTAGAATTGAAGGAGGCATTAACTGAAATAAAGAATAATTTACACAGCTTCAATAATAGAGTATGTAAATACAAGGAGCAAACCATCGATTTGGAATATAAGGAAGCAAAAAATCCCCAATCAGAACAGCAAAAAGAAAAAAGAATCCAAAAATATGAGGATAGTGTAAGGAGCCTCTGCGACAACTTCAAGTGTGCCAACATTCGCATCTTGGGGGTGCCAGAAGGAGAAGAGAGAGAACAAGAAATCGAAAACCTGTTTGAAACAATAATGGCAGAAAACTTTCCTAACTTGGTGAAGGAAACAGACATACAAGTCCAGGAAGCACAGAGAGTCCCAAACAAGATGAACCCCAAGAGGCCCACACCAAGACACATCATCATCAAAATGCAAAAGGTTCAAGACAAAGAGAGAATCTTAAAAGCAGCAAGAGAAAAGCAGCTAGTTACCTACAAGGGAGTTCCCGTAAGGCTGTCAGCTGATTTCTCAAAAGAAACTTTGCAGGCCAGAAGGGAGTGGCAAGAAATATTCACAGTGATGAAAATCAAGAACCTACAACCAAGATTATTCTATCCTGCAAAGCTGTCATTTAGAATCGATGGACATATAAAGACTTTCCCAGACAAGGAAGTTAAATGAGTTCATCACCACCAAACCGTTATTATATGACGTGATGAAGGGTCTTTTTGAAGAAAAAGATAAAGTATATGAACAAACAAAATGGCAATGAAAACATATCTATCAACAATAGAATCTACAAACAAAATGAATAGGTAGAACAGAAACATTCTCATAGATACAGAGAACAATTTGTTGGTTGCCAGTTGGGAGGGGGCTTGGGGGAATGGGTGAAAAAGGTGAAGGGATTAAGAAGTACAAATCCATTGCTAGACTGACAAACCTCAGAGGGAAAGGGGTTGGGGGTGGGTGGGAAGAAATAAACCAAAGAACTTATATGCATAACCAATGGACACAGACAATGTGTGGGAAAAGGCGGGAGGGGGGTGGGAGTGGGGAGGAGAGGGTCAATGGGGGAAAAATGTGGAACATCTATAATACATTTTACATTCAACAATAAAGATTTAAAAAAAAAAACGAAAGAAAGAAAGTAGAGAGGTGCTGTTAGATGCATAGTTATCACAGCTCCCTCCAGCAGCCCGAGGAAATGACAGAAGCAGTAAACACGGGGAATGGGCAAACATGGAAATGGGAAAACGAGTTAGGAAACTGTTTCAGGAGTTAAAAAAATAATCAAGGCTTATTTAGATTTATTAAGGCAAATATGTTAAGAGTCTAACTGTGGTCAGGATATTCTGGAAGGCGAGGAAATTGTTCACCATGAGTGGAGCCTCCAAGGAAGAGATAGGTAAGGACTGTGACTCTCTTCATGTGATGTTACTAAGGACACAATAGAGACAGAGGAGAGAAATGTCACATGAACTATTGCTTTACCGCCTTTCTTTAGAAAAAGGGGATAGATGCCCCACAGGCCTCGGAGAATGTCAAGTCCCCCACCCCACTTTATCTAACTTATTCAACAAGTGTCTTTCAAATGCCCACTGTGTATCTAATAACATATTATATGGGGCACTGGCAGTAGAGGGGCAGATGCTCTTCTTGCATTCATGAAGCTACTGGCTGGTGTGGGCATAACTGACGAACAGTCACTTACTATGGAGCTTAAAAGTGAAACATGCTAAGGGACCATGCCTGAGGAACATCTAATCTACGTTTCAGATAAGGAGGCCTGGGCTTTGGTTAACCTGTAATCTAAATGAGGCGGGCGATTCAGGTGAAATTGGGGGAAGTTGAGGGAAATTAGGGATAGTCATAAAGGAGCTGAAGAGTATTTAATTCAGGGCCAAGTGAGACACATGGATGAATTTTGGGCACTTGAATACTAGGATTTCCATTTTAGAAAAAAGGTATTTAGCTTCAGTGTGGAAAACACATCATAAAGGGACTAGACTGAAGACTGGGAGAATGGCTAGGACACTTGCGGTAACCAACATCAGAGATAGACCAGTACCTACATAGGAGGGGGATTTAGATGGTTGATGATTAAAGATGTGTGGGAGGAGTTGCAGATGGTAACATTTCTGGCCAAGACACCTGGTGGTGAAATAGGTTTGGAATGAGGGGAAGATGTGGATAGAGCTCAGATGGGGACATGTCAGATTTAAAGAGGCTGAGGACATATCCAAGATTGTGAGCATCATCAGCCTAAAAAGAGCCAAATGGAGCATACTAGATATCAAGGCAGTGGAGGGCACCCCCATGAGAGTGAGTGCAGTGAAAAAAGACAGAAAACTCTGCAACACACCAGCGCTTAAAGGACTGGAAAACTGATTCCAAGCAAAAAGATTGTATGTGCACTGGACAGAGTGGGTGGCCTGCACACAGTTTCTAGGAAGCAGAAGGTCAAAACCAGTGCACTTCAAGGTCCCCAGTTCCTGTAAGCACAGCTGGACTTGTGGGGAGAGACAAGTATGGGCTCATTTGTTGAACAACCTTTAGTTGTCTAGTTTAATGAGGTTGTAGAAACTTCCTGTGGGTGGATGGAGTAGAAAGCAACTCTATGGAAGTAGGAGGGGGGTTAAGAACACAGAGTTTTCCTGATTTAGGGAGAAAACTAAAGCATGAGCAATTTGGGTCGTTTTAGTCAGTGTATAGGGACAGCTACCTTGAGAATTTCTTTTTTTGTTGCTGTTTAATGGGGATGCACAGAGACTAAAATCTGTAGGAAAAGGCTTAAGAATTAGTCCTGCTGCAGCATTTTTATCTTCCATTATTTCTTAAGCTAATCAAACATAGTTTGTGGTGGTTATAAGGAAAATGAGCGTTGCCAGCTGCTGAGCTGAAGCTTCGGAGGCACCCCTCGAGGGAGAGGGGGGGCGGCAGTCATCCTCGGGTCTCAGGACAGAACTGCCTGCCGCTGCAGACCGTGGCCTGCCCACACCCCGAATGTTTGTTGGTTTTCCAACTTGCATTTGGCTCTCTTACCACCATTCTTTCTGTTTGTTTGTTTTTTTAAATGTCTACGGTGGTTTCTTGTCTCTTCGGAGTCTTTGATGTTTACAGAACCCATCTCGGCAGAGCCAGCATAAGTGGATTTGGAAATGAGCAGGAGCTGTGATTTGGCGGCTCTCTTCACTATTATTATCATAATTTAAAATGTGCCCGAAGATCCCTAAGTGCTACGAGCAAGACAACAATGGTAATACGACCCAGTGTCTGAAAAATACAGCCATTTTCGCTCAGAAACGGCCTCGCTAATGGCAGGGGGGAGGGAACGGCTTTGAGGTTGTTAGTGTACACGAGTCTCCGGGGACATGGTCAACCTATGGTTTCAAAACGGAGCCTCTGACAGAGCTTGCCAGTAACCTGGAAGACTTGGCAGAGGCCCGCGGAGTACATTACAGCTGTGTCTGAAGGCCCCTTTATAAACCGCAGGCATGTGATTGAACGGCTTGGCCAGCCTTTACCACCTGATTCCCAGTGAAAGTGGGAACTCCTGTGCTCCTGGACACTTTTATTACTGTATTTTACAGAACTTTTTAGGTAAAAGATAATGAGCATGTACAGGAACATTCCCTTAGAGTATAATCAGAATCCCATTATCCGTGATTTCAATCAAGCTGTGGAAATTTGTTTTTCATTGGGGAAAACAAATCTGCACCTACCTGAGGTAAGTGGTATACTGAGGTTTTTAGAATCGTTAATATACTTATTGTTTGAATTCATTGTGAGATAGCTTTCTTTGGGTGTTGGATAGACGTCGGTTTTGCTCACCCTAGCTAGTTCTCTTCTTGCTGGGCATGTGGAGAGATCTCTCAGGACTCTGCAGTGAGGCAGGCTTACATGACTAATTCTGACCAACCAGCCTCAGTGGAAATGACACGGAGCACGTCCAGCCCAAGGCATTTAGTAGAGTGTGAGTTCTCCACACCCGTTTCTTCTGCTGCAGTGAGCCTGGATATTATAAATTGAGATGGTAGTGTCTAAAGATGTTTGGGTTTATGACTATGTGGAGTACAGTTCCTATTGACCTCTACTGGACAAGTAACATGAGTGAAAGTGAATCTTTATTCTCCCACGGAGGTCATATGTTTATTTGTTACTACATCATGGTATGGCTTAGTGTCATACTTAGGGTTTCGACACATACTAGATCAAATTCTCTCCTTGTTGAAGGAGATGGTTCCAAAATACACAGTTCTAGGTCATGTTAACTTAGGTTTGTAGACATTCCTGAGCTTAGAGCAAATGTAACTGATCATGATCCTTTTAAAGAAACTACCAGTTATACTTTGAGAAAAGTAGATTACAGCTAGATGCATTTGTAAAATAATGTCCATCTAAAATAGGTCTTAACTTATTCTAATTTTTTTATTTGTCATATCAAAGAATTCAGTGCTTGTATATATGAACATATATGCAAGATGGTCATGTTATTTCATTTAGGATTATATCTCATGCATCTTCTGTAATTTTGGATTTAAATGACTCTAGAACCTCAAGATAGAATCAAGTTTCAGATAGAAAATAAGGAGTTGGCTTTTCAAGGCTATGAAGTTTACCCAGTAGAGTAATAAGGATATTACATTTCCATAGGTAGACCCCGGCCTAGAACACCAGGTTTTACGGAACTGATTGTATAATTTCATATGCATTATTAATATGTTTTAAACACCTTCCTATCTTTGATTTATTGTGTTCCAAAGACAGAATTGTATACTTTAGAACACTCTTTTGGTACTGACAGTTATAAAAGTCATTGGAAAATTAAGTTTATATAGGCAATCTTTGCCAATGATAGCCAGGTTTAAACATAGCCTTCATATTACAAGGAATATTCTCATGCTAAAACAGACACCTGTAGAAGTGGAAAGGCAAGGATAGTGTATTGTAGTAACAAGACCATGTGGTTTGTTCTTCAGAAATGTGTGTTTCAATACCTGCTGCATTCCCCAGACGCTCTGTAGATTTTAGGTGACATTATGAACCTCTCCGAGTGTCAGTACAATCATTATGGTTCCAATGTTTAGCATGGACTGCTGCTGTA
Organism: Molossus molossus; assembly: GCF_014108415.1. Taxonomy (NCBI): domain Eukaryota; kingdom Metazoa; phylum Chordata; class Mammalia; order Chiroptera; family Molossidae; genus Molossus; species Molossus molossus. The sequence goes on from NW_023425351.1 coordinate 25,803,850, forward strand.
CCTTGTACGCGTTATCTCATTTAATCCTCACCACAGTTCAGTGAGGCTGAGAGGAGCTAATGGCTACACCCCTGCTCTTATCACCCGTGTGTGGCAGAGGCTCAGCCCTACTGTGTCTTCGTCTGATGCTATTAATCACTTTTCCAGAGAACTTATTTACCTATGAATAGATCAGGCTGGAAATTCAAGATCAAGGTGCTGTCATAGTCTGGAATAAATGATAGTGCTAAATAAATGGTAGTTGTTAGCACTTCTGATAACAGCAGTAATCTTGTTCTTCATCTTAAGAAATGACTGTAGAAACGCAGGTGCAGCCACAGAAACCCAGCTCTTCAGCACTGTCTGAAGGCCCAGTGATTGGACGTGACTGTTCGAACATATATTAGAGAGTTGGAGTCCAGTTCCAGTGCCATGTTTTTCAAAATAACCTTCTTGACGGTGACTCCCATTGTCTCCACAGCAGGTCCTCTACAGAACCAAGATTACACTGGAGCATGCAGGTCCAGCCTACCTTGAAAAGGACCAACTTGTACTTGTTATTCTCAAAACTAACTGTATCAACTTGGAGAGATTTTTTTAAATACTCAGGGCTGGGATCCAGTCCCAGAAAAATTAACTGGAATAGTTAGTGTTTGTGCATCCTCTGATGATTCTTCTATTCAGCTAAGGCTGAGAAACATCGTAACCTGAGCTACCGTTAACACGGATGTGGCTGATGAAAGATTTGAAGATGCTATTTGCTCAAGCCAAGGTTAAGCATACCTTTAATTTGCTCTGTGAAATTTTGTAAAATTACTATTTTTGTTAGTTCTGTGCATTGAGGGCTTGTCATGTATCAGCTGCTTTCCTGAGTACTCGACATGCATTGTCTCATCTGATCCTCACAGCAGCCCTAAGCCATAGCATGATGATTACCCCATTTTACTGAAACAACTGAGGCAAAGGGGATCCGAGTCAGCTCATCTGGGATGATGCGGTGGTTTCAGGGCAGGTGTATGAACCTCAAGAGTCCAGGGGCCAGGCCTTCACACCGCTCCACCAGGAGCCTTCCAGTACTTGATTATAACTTTCCAAAGTTTAGTCACGGGGAGATTGATGACTTAACAGTTCTGAAAAATCCAGAGGTCCCACCTTATCCACTTTTTCACCTTCTGAGGTTTCAGTTACCCGTGGTCAACTGTGGCCTGAAGATACAAAATGAAAATTGCAGAAATAAACAGTTTATAAGTTTTATATTGTTTGCGGTTCTGAGTAGTGTGATGAACCTTGGGTTGTCTCACTCCATTCTGCCCAGGGCGTGACTCATCCCTTTGCCCAGCGTCTCCACGCTGTAGGCGCTCCCCACCCATTAGTCACCTAGTAACCCTCTAGGTTATCAGCTCAACTGTCCTGGCAACTCAGTGCCGGTGCTCAAGTCACCCTTCCTTTACTGCGTGATGGCCCCAAAGCACAAGAGCAGTGATGCTGGCAATTCGCATACATTTATGAGAAGCCAGAAAGTGCTTCCTTTTAGTAAAAAAGTACAGTATCATAATATATTTGGAGAGAGAGAGAGAGACCACATTTATATAACTTTTATTATAGTATATTATTATAATTTTTCTACTTTATGATGAGTTATTGTTCATCTCTTACAGTGCATAATTTATAAATTAAACTTTATCATAGAGTGGACATATAGGAAAAATATGGTGTATATAGGGTTCGGTACCATCTCTGGTTTCAGACATCCACAGGGTGTTGGAATGTAAGCCCCGAGGATAAGGGGGGACTGTGACCTCTGAGAATGTGCCATACTGTCATTGATGTGGGTTATGTTTCTAGCACGTTGCCCCTCACCTAAGTTACACAGTGATGACCAGACAGTCTCAGCCATTTCACCTTGGAAGACTTCTCTAGTGATTATGTCTAACTCATCTCTGGATACCCAAGGGTAGCCCTGTGTTTGCACGTAGTAGGTTCCCGAAAAACAAAACAGTACGGTTAAAACAACTAGCTGCCTTGGGGATTTTCCTCAAACTGGGCTCTTTCTTGGGGAAGCTACCAGAAAGAGTTTCTTCTTCCTGAAAGTGACGTGACCTTATCTTCCCACCTTGAAAATCCAGCAACTAGACTCCAGGTAATACCTTCACTGCTTATACTGGAAGGACTGAAGATAAGAAGAAACAAAAGAATATGAGTGATAATATTAATACTCTGGATAGTAATTAGAAACAACCCTCATTAAACCACAGAACCAGAACTGCCAGGGCGGCTGTGTTTGTAGATGGGGCGAGGCAGCTGATGGGCACCGAGGAAAGGGGCAGGTTGGGAAGTTCAGAAAGCTGCTCCGACGCCCGTGAGCAGATGAGTCCAGCCAGCCGCCCTGAAATCTGCAGCCTCTGCTGATTAAAACATTGTAACCTGGAGGCATTTGTTTCCTAACGTATGTTGGAGAGACTTAATTCAACGTGTTCGGTAACAGTAACGGCTCCCCATAGTTAGTGCTTTCTGAGAGACAGACCTTGTCCTGCGTGTTGTATCTGCGCCAACTCTCTCACTTCCTCACAGCAGATCAGTTAGCCCTCATCTTCCTCCCTGGTGAGTGAGAATATGAAAACGAGATGCTCTAAGTATTGTCCAAGCCAGGAAGTGGGGGGACCAGGATTTGAACCCCCACTGTCTCGTGTGTAAAGCCCAGGCTGTGACCATTATATATGGCGCCCTCTTCATCCGTATAAGTACGTAGCCTTGGCTACAAAGAGTAAATGACCAGACGAAACCAAGGTGGGCGCCCAGTTTTGTCCTCCTGGAAGAGTCTCCAACACCCCTTTTTTCTTTGATGTGGCTGAGTAGCATGGGATTCAAAGTAAATGTTTCCGATTATTCTCTGGTCTTCAGAAAGAGAATTCCTGGTTCTCTCCATTTCTTTAATTCAGACTTTTTGACAGGCTTTGAATGCATATCTAATTCAAGACAGGCGAAGCCGTAGGGGCAGCCACGGGCAGGCTGAGGAGGAAAGGCAGGTACCTCCTCCGAGGCCAGCAGGCCTCTCTCGGCTGTGCGGAGAAGGCAGAGTCCCACGCGGACCAGAGCAGGCAGCTTTGAACTTTGATCAATCCGAAGAAAGAGATTATGGCTAATGCTGGCACACCTCCCAACTTGGCACCTCATTCTCCGACATTCCTGGCTGCGTCTAGCCCATCACACCTCATTTTTTTTTTCTTGAAAATTGTGGTAAAATACTTAGGAGGTTTTGTTTCCATGTAGAAGTTAATGCCGCATTAGAAATGACCTTTAATTGGGGAGGAGAAGGAGCAACTGCCCGAGTCGGCCCTGCCATTCTGCTGTTGTATGCACCCTGCCTGGGACAGACACCTTTGGCAAATGCACAGTGAGCTCTCCGGGTTCCTTCATGATTGTTTTTTAAGTTGTATTTCAACAGAACAGATCATCTTGGGGGGGGGGGGGGGGGGGGGCTTGTGTGTTCTGATCACAAATGCATGGGAAACACAGTAAATATGCTTTCGCTACAAGTCGAAAGTCGTCATCAGCCAAGTTGATTGGTTCCCAAAGCAGGTTCACTGCTGCCTGCAAGGGGTCCTCTTCTGAGCGGACAGACGCCAGCGCAGCAAACCGCCGGCCTCGCTCTGCGTCTCTGCGGTGAGATCCTGCCCAGCGCAGTGCCAGGGGTGGAAAGGAACTGGGCGCTTGAGTCCGTCTGACCGACATGAGGACATTTGCCATGAAAATCAAACCAGATCCTCGCTGAGGGCTGAAGTCATTCGTCAAATTCCCTTCCTGTTTTCTTTTACATGCTCTGTTTTGTTTGCCTGATCCTTTGACTTCATGGTTCTTGTGGAATCGGAAGTACAGACATACCACGGAAGCCAGCGCAGCGAGCTTGTGGTGTTCCCGACCGAGCCAAACCCAGGAAGCCTTGGAAACATTCATTGCCAGGCGAGCCTGTGAGATTTCCAGCCTGATAGCCAGACCAGAGGGGTTTGCACAGATGCGTGGGCATCCTCGGTGTGAACCTCTGCCAGGCTTCTGTTTGTTATTTCACTCATCTGTTTCGACATTGACTTTTTGGGTTAAACTTTCTCTTTTTCAGAGCCATTAAGGAAAGACACTTTTAATAATCCAAAAGACATCGCTTTGCAGGGTGTCAAATGTGATGCTAATTTTGTCTCCTCTAGCAGATATCCAAGTTCAATCATAACCAGTCTGCATCTGAGATGCTGCGTTTGTTCGAGACCCGGAGGCTGGAGTCAAGGCAGGGATGGGATGTGTAAGTTTAGCCTCTGTGCTGTGTCCAGCCATGATATCCCCAATCAAAGGCCCCCACATGTAGTGTATGCTCACTTCATAGTGCACCTTCACTATGGCTGATTCCAAGCTACCAATTCCATCACTCTCCCTGTAACAGGGAAGAGATGCTTATAATAAGCTCTGGCCAGCGCTCTAAGCTGGCTCCAGTATCCCACTCGCACAGCTCACCTGCTGTGTCTCTAGAGCTGATGCCTGGAGACACCCACCGAGAGCTAGCGAATGGAGAGGGCATGATGACTTTGTGCCATCCACACATTGTGGCATCGTACACTGTGGTTTCTGGGTTAACACATGTAGCCATGGAAAATTAAAGAAAAATAAAAGCATATGTCTATTTCTTTCTTTGCACAACTATTAAAAAAGCTAAAGAAAGGTTTCCAGATTGGGGCAGTGAATGTCGACCATTAGTAGTTAAACTGGGACTGATTTCTAATGTGCTCCTTAGTCCTGAAGACATCAGGATGGTGGCTCTTAAGTGGAGTGGTAACTCCTGTGGTCACAAATGTGCTGTATACCCCAAGTTCAGGCTGAACCCTGCACTGAGACCCCTGTCTATGTACACGACGTAAGCGTATTGAACTCTGACCTAGAGTTTCATTTCTATTAGCCAGGAGCCGGCAACCTTTTCTCATTGGTGTCCAAGGCCACTTAAAGTGGAAGAAGGGATTTCACAACCCATCTCTCAGTCATAATTCTACATTACTGGCCTCCTATGCCAGGCAATATTCCAGTCCTTCAACATACATGGTCTCTAATCCTCTTTTATCCATGTAAGGCAAAGATTATCTGCATTTTATAAACAAAACTGAACCCAGAGAAATTAAGTTGCCAAAGTTTACATGGATAGACAAGGGCTAGGATTCAGAGCCAGTTCTCTCCGAAGTCAAAGGCTTTGTCTCTCTCTAAGAAGGTGTTGTTTCTTGTATATGTTTATTTGGATAAAGTGCTCCTTTAAGCCTGATTCTGGACCAGGAATAAAGATGCCAGTGCTTGCAGTGGATTGACAGCCTGTTACAAAATGACTATGTCCAGAGAAGAAGAATTCAAAGAAGCTCAGAATCAGCGGAGGCCATTCCTGGAGGGGTTCTGGCCCACTGACACTCTCAGCAGGAAAGTATCAGACTTTTCCTCCCTCCCAAACTGTGAGAAAATAAATGTCTGTTGTTTAAGCCACTTGGTTTATGGTGTTTTGTGATGGCAGCCTGGGCTGAGTCAACAGGAACCATGTAAGTAACAGAGAGAAGAAAGGGATGTACAGTACTCTTGAAAAAAAATTTTTATTAATGTTTTGACCAGTGAGTAGATATCCTTGGAGTTTAATGTTTAGAAAACTGGAGAGTGAAAAGCACAGAGCAGAAATGAGGGTCAGGTTGAAAGTGACTTTGACGCCATTAAGAAGTTAACACTTTGCCCTGTAGCAAACATGAATGCATCTTAAGTTTTTGAACAGGAGAATACATTCTGGAGCAAAGCAGCACTTTAGCAAGAATGATCCCACATGAGTGAGAAAGATGAAGTGTAAGGAGCAGAGAGATAAAGTAGAAGGTTGATGCAGTAATGCTTTTAGTGCTGAATGCTAGATAAAAGGTTGTTTTCAAGCTATGTTAAAAGTGAGCTTTGTAACTCTTCACATTCCTGCATTTCTGCCAAGAAACTCAGTAAATGCAGCAATTAGTTCTCTGTTCTCATTTATCTGTTTCTTTTACTCCATTACATGGTTTTTCTGTTTTATATTAGGTCTATTTATTAATTCAACAAATATGTTTTAAAACCTACTAAATGTCAAGCTCTGTTCCAAGTGAACAAAACAGCAATACAAAACAAAGTTTTCTTGCTTCTGTGAGCTTGCATTCTAATAAAGAGAGATAGCCAATACACATAATAGAAGGAAAATTATATCATAATAAAGGTTATACAGAATAGAGCATATATAGTATAGACTATATTGCTTTATTACCTATTAGAGAACTTTTCCATAAATTTTATTAAAAAAATAAAAATCAGAGCAAGGTAAGGGAGATTAGTAGTGTCAGGGGACAGCAGATGGCAGTGGTCAGGGAAGACTTTCCTTAAAAAGTGACATCCAAGCAAAGACTTGTACCTGCATCTTATATTACAAGTCAATATGAACAATTTTTTAAATAAAAGAATAAGGGTTTAATATAATACCCAAAAAGATAAATTCCGTAGTCCAAGCATGCAATAATAAAGGCCCAGACCAAAGTTTTAGTGGTAATGAAAGAGATCACTCTAAGGGAAATTGTTAACAATAATTGAAAGCTGAGGAAGATGGCTGTGGGCAGGACCAGAGGGAGTATGAGTGTGTCAGAGAGTGAGCTAGTATGTGAGAGAGTGTGAGTAGACGCAAAGGTAGACGACCAAACCCAAGCAGTGCAGAGACGTGGAGCAGAGGTTCCAGTGCTGTGGACGGGAGCAGCTGGCTACCACGGTAAGCAGCTCTTCAGGACACTTCTCCCTGCACTGTGGGGAAGTCCCACCATTTTGGAAGATCCCAGGTCTTCCCTTGGAGGAGGCAGTGGGAGCGGCTAGGGCCCAGCAACCTGAGCCCACCAGCATACCTGGTACCATTAGACCAGTGGACACTCTGTGTCAACACAGACCAGTGCACAGTAGCTGAGCTGCCAAGGAGCCACAGACAGCCAGGATCCCAGCACCACCCCCAGAGTAGCAGCCCTATCAGAGTCGAGATACACCCACAGCAACAGAGGCGGGGAGCAGCATCCATCCCCAGACAACAGAGGCACAGACCAGCATCTGAGTTTCATCTCCAAAAACTACAGCAAAAGCTGAGCAGGAACTGAGCCCCATAGGGCAGCAGTACTCCCCAGCCACCAGCAGTGGGACATGGGGCTCCACAGAGGCCTGTGCAGTCCAGCAGCTCACAAGAGCAGTGGGAAGCCGGAGTCCTAGAGGGACTGGTGCAATACAGCTGCCTGCCTGTGGGACCTGCAGGATGCTGGGACAACAGAGAGGCCTGTGCAACCCAGCAGGGACTGTGCAATCCAGTTACCTGTGGGACCTGCGGAGTGCTGAAGCACCAGAGAAGCCTGTGTGACCCAGCAGGGACTGTGCGATCCAGTTACCTGCGGGACCTGCAGGGTGCAGGGGAACCAGAGAGGCCTGTGCAACCCAGCTGCACATAAGATAGGGATAGAGGATGTGAAAATGAGGAAGAATGAATGGAAGCTACACAAATGATCTCCCAGGACCAAACAGGAATTACAACTAAAATAAAGACAAATCCTCAGGAAAAAAGCAACAGAAAAGCAGCAGGACAGGATCATATAACCAGGGACACTGGTAGGATATGCGGAGGTGAGAGAGGATGGCAGGCTGTGAGCCCACGGACAACAGCAGTCTTAGCTGTGAGCAGCACCCTTGGGGAATAAAAACCAAGCTCACTCCACACCACAGAGAGCTGGGACAGAGCGCTATACTCACCTGGGGGTTCTGGCTGAGGGAGGGCAGACTGGGCTAGAACTCTGTGGGGATATCTGGGATTCAGAGGGCACTCAGAGTTTTTGCTGAGTTGTGGCCACAAAGGACAGTGGCCAGTGTGCTCCTTCCTAGAGCTGTGGGGAAAAACAGCAGCACCCCCTCGGAGATTCAGCCTTTCCCAGGTGAGGCAAAAATATGCACGCTGAGGCTCATTAACAAACAGTATCTATCCAAACCTCTGAAAATCCTCTTATGCCGAACACCAGGGCTACATTCCAAGGCACTGAGTAAGTGAGATTACTAGCCTCCACGAAAAAAGCTAGAGGATAACTGAACCTTTCCTGGGATTGCAAATCTACCCAGGAAAGTAAGACTTAACAGTGGTGTTTAATGCGAGCCCACCCAGGCTCATCCAAACCCAGTAGAGGGAGCCACAAACAGCAGAACACCAACACCCAAAGGGAAAATTTGGCAGGCTCGATAGCCAAAATGGTGAAACAAAGAAACAAATCCCAAATGAAAGAACAAGAGAACTCTATCGAAGATGAGATAAATAAAATTCAGTTAAGCAAATTATCAGAGGTAGTTTAGAGCCATGATCTACAGGAAGCTCAACAGCATGAGTAAGGACACCAGCACCATGAGTAAAGATATAGAAACATTGAAATCCAAACAAGTGGATATGAAGAATGACATAGCAGAAATTAAGAACACATTAGAAGGACTAACCAGCAGAGTACAGGAAGCTGAAGACTGGATCAGTGAATTAGAAGACAGGGTAGAAAAAATCAACCAATCAGAAAAACAAAAGGAAAAAACTATTAAAAAACAGGAAGACAGCTTAAGAGAACTGTGAGACAACTGGAAACGTAATAACATTCACATCATAGGAGTCCCCAAAGAGGAAGAAAATGGGCAAGGGTTAGAGAATATATTTGAAGAAATAGTGACAGAAAATTTTCTAACGTGGTGAAGGAAGAAGTCATTCAAGTTCAAGAAGCATGGAGAGCCCCAAGAAAGAAGAACCTAAACAGGCCCACACCAAAACACATAGTAATTAAAATGCCAAAAATTAAAGACAAAGAGAGAATCCTAAAAGCAGCAAGAGAGAAGCAACAGGTTACCTACAAAGGAAACCCCATAAGGCTCTCAGCTGACTTTTCACAAGAAACACTACAGGCCAGAAGGGAATGGCATGACGTAATCAAGGTCATGAAAAACAAGGATCTTAATCCAAGACTACTCTATCCAGCAAGGCTATCATTCAAAATAGAAGGTCAAATAAAGAGCTTCCCAGACAAAAAAAAAAAAAATGCTAAGGGAATATATTAACACCAAACCAGCACTGCAAGATATGCTAACAGGACAGATATAATTAGTAGAAGATATAGGAAGAAAAATATAACCACACTAAACAAAACTGGCAATAAATAAGTAACTATCAATTATCACCTTAAATGTGAATGGTTTGAATTCTTTGTTAAAAAGACACAGGGTAGCTAACTGGATAAGAAAGCATGAATCACATATGTGTTGTTTAAAAGAGACCCACCTCACAACAAAAGACTCACATAGGTTGAAAGTGAAGGGATGTAAAAAAGCTTTCAAGTAAACAAAAAGCAAAAAAAAAGCTGGGGTAACAATACTCATATCTGATAAAATAGATTTCAAAATGAAGGCCATAACTAGAGTCAAAGAAGGCCACTATATAATATTGAAAGGATCTATGCAACAGGAGGATATAACCTTTGGTAAACATATATGCACCCAATATAGGAGCACCAACATATACTAAAAATATTCTGGAGGACTTCAAAGGACTAATCGACAGCAATGCACTCATAGCAGGGGACTTCAACACCCTGCTCACATCACTGGATAGATTATCTAGACAAAAAATTAACTAGGTAACACAGACTCTAAATGAAGCGCTAGATCAAATGAATGTCATAGATATCGACAGAGAATTAAACCCCCAAACTGCAGAATTCACATTCTTCTCAAGTGCACATGGGACAATCTCAAAGATAGACCACATGTTAGGGCACAAACTAAATCTCTGCAAGTTCAAAAAGATTGAAATCATATCAAGCATTTTCTCAGATCACAATGGCATGAAATGAGAAATCAATTGCAAGAAGAACATGCAAAGACATTTGAAAATATGGAGGCTAATTAGCATGTTATTGAACAATGAATAGGTTACTATGGAGATCAAGGAAGAAATTAAAAACTTCCTGGAAACCATTGAAAATGAATACACAACAATACAAAATCTATGGGATGCAGCAAAAGCAGTTCTGAGAGGGAAGTTCATAGCACTACAGGCCTACCTCAAGAAGCAAAAAAAAATTTCTAATACACTCTCTAACCTCACAACTCAAAGAACTAGAAAGCAAACAAAAAGAAAACCCCAGAACAAGTAGAAGGAAGGAAAGAGTACAGATCAGAGCAGAAATAAATGACATGGAGACCAAAAAAAACAATTCAAAGGACCAATGAAACAAAGAGCTGGTTCTTTGAAAAGATAAACAAGATTGATGGACCCTTAGATAGACTCACCAAGAAACAAAGAGAGAGAACCCAAATACACAAAATCAGAAATGGAAGAGGAGAAATAATAACTGACACCACCGAAATACAAAGGATCGTTAACAGATACTATGAACAATTATACAGCAACAAATTTGACAATCTATCAGAAATGGACAAATTTCTAGAAACACATAGTCTCCCCAAAATGAACCAGGAAGACAGAAAACTTGAACAGACTAATAACAACAAAAGAAATTGAAGATGTAATCAAGACTCTCCCAGTAATCAACAAAAGCCCAGGGCTGGATGGCTTCACAGGGGAATTTCACCGAACATTCAAAGAAGAACTAATACCCATTCTCCTCAAACTATTTTTAAAAATTCAAGGAGAAGGAAGACTTCCAAACTAGTTTTATGAGGCCAGCATAATTCTAATTCCAAAGCCAGAGAAAGACACTTCAAAGAAAGAAAACTACAGGCCAATATCCCTGTTGAACATAGATGCCAAAATCCTGAACAAAATACTAGCAAATCAAATCCAGCAATACATCAAAAAAATTATTCAGCATGACCAACTGGAATTCATCCCAGGGAAGCAAGGCTGGTACAATATTTGCAAATCAATAAATGTGATACACCACGTAAAAAAAATGAAAAATAAAAATCATATAATCATATCAATAGATGCTGAAAAAGCATTTGACAAAATCCAGCACCATTTCTTATACAAATGCTCAGCAATCTGGAAATAGAGGGATCATATCTCGACACAATGAAGGCCATATATGAAAGACCTACAGCCAACATCATACTCAATGGCCAAAAACTAAAAGCATTTCCCTTAAGAACAGGAACGAGACTAGGATGTCCACTTTCACCACTCTTATTTAACATAGTACTGGAAGTCTTAGCCACAGCAATCAGACAGGAAGAAAAAATAAAAGGGATCCAAATGGGAAAAGAGGAAGTGAAACTATCATTATTCGCAATTGACATGATACTATACGTAGAAAACCCTAAAGACTCCATCAAAAATTTACTAGACTTAATAAATGAATTTGGCACAGCAGCTGGATACAAAATTAACGTCAAGAATCCGATGGCATTCTTATACACCAATGATGAACTCACAGAAAGAGAAACTAAGAAAACAATCCCATTTACCATTGCGGCAAAAAAAAATTAAGATATCTAGGAATAAACTTAACCAAAGAAATAAAGGACTTATTCGCAAAAAACTACGGGTCATTGAAAAAAGAAATAGAAGAAGATACAAAAAAGTGGAAGCACATACATTGTTCATGGAATGGAAGAATTAACATCATTAAAATGCCCATACTGCCTTAAGCAATCTATAGATTCAATACAATCTCCATCAAAATACCAATGACATACTTCACGGAACTAGAACAAATACTTCAAAAGTTCATATGGAACCAAAAAAGACCCTGAATAACCACAGCAATCTTGAAAAACAAGAACAACGTTGGAGGGATCACATTACCGGATTTCAGGTTATACTACAAAGCCACTGTAATCAAAACATCCTGGTACTGGCACAAGAACAGGCATATAGACCAGTGGAACAGAATAGAGAAGCCATAAATGGACCCAAGGAAATACGCTCAATTAATATTTGACAAAGGGGGCAAGAGCATACAGTGGACTAAAGACAGCCTCTTTAATAAAATGGGGTTGGGAAAATTGGACAGCTACATGCAAAAAAAATGAAACTAGACCATCAACTTACACCATACACAAGAATAAATTCAAAATGGATAAAAGACTTAAATGTGACTCATGAGTCCATAAAAATCCTAGAAGTAAATGTAGGTAACAAAATTTCAAACATCATACGCAGCAGAATTTTTCCTGATACATCACCTAAGGCAACAGAAACAAAAGAGAAAATGAACACATGGGACTACATCAAACTCAAAAGCTTCTGCATAGCAAAAGAAACAACCACTAAAATGGAAAGGCAACTCACTCTATGGGAGAGCATAATTTCCAATAATACATCAGATAAGGGGTTAATTTCCAAAATATATAAAGTATTCATA